>NC_056747.1:528169792-528784792 GCF_019279795.1 Protopterus annectens | reverse complement strand
TCATTTCAAATTCCAATGCATTTGTCAGGAATATTATTACTTGTAAGCATAAGTGTTAAAACTTTCCTGCATTAAGTTTTATAAGATTTTAATACTTGTTTACATACGCTCGTTGTTTAATATTGCTAAATCTGTTGATTTTTTTCTTTTCTGATCTTGAAATTGTCTGTCATGTACACACATTTATTATGTAGTGGAGTTAACAATTTGAATGCATTTAGTACCATTGTGCTGTTCTACACTGATCTGATAAAGCCTCATCTACTTATTGGTAGTTAGGTGAAAGCGCTTTAGACTCCTGAGTTTATTATTTTTTTCTTTTTCCTTACTTATATCGGTTTCAATAACAGCAGTAAACCGATGATGTTTCTCAAGGCCAGAATGTTCCTTTTCTTTTGTCAGCTTAGTCACCCAGCCATAATCTTATTTCTAAATTTATGTAATAAACCTACACAGGCTCATTTTATGTGGCCTGAGTCAATGCTACCTTCCTGGTTAGATTTATCACTTCGTATTAAAGAGCCCTAGCTTCACACATTTAGTTTGTATCTTTTCAATAAAGATTCACACATTTGTGGTTACCAGCCATCATAGTCTCAGCTTGTGTTAGTTTGCAACCTGTAACATCTGCTGTGTTTTAATATGTAAGACTTTTGGCATGGACCTATATTTATATTATACCTAAAGTTTCTTTGTACTGTATTAATAATTTATGAATTATTTTCTACTTGTTTCAATTATAGATGGATTAATACCTTGCTTATACTTAACGATCAGGTAAATTCAATATACTACCAAGGACTAGACAGTCTGTACAGCTGCATATTTTTTCACTCTCTCTAGACATCTCTGCAAAGGTTTTTTTGCAACAAGCACTGGTACAAGACACACTGGAGGCTCATTGATTCCCATGGTGGGACTGCACTTTGCTGTTTTATAGGGATTACAACTGTGGCAACTAGGACTTACACATGTTACTGACAACCTCTTATTATGTATCTATTTTGACAGCATTTTGATGGAACAAACTGAAACAGAAGACGTCAGTTATCTCTTTCCTCGTTTAATCCTGGTCAGTTTGTTGTCATAGAATGCTGCAGTTTGTCTTAGACCTTAGACGTTTTCATTGTTAGGATTTTTTTAACAAATAGTCATGGTAAATAATATTAAATCATATTATTTTGCAAAATAAAACTGTTTAATAAGTGTAAGGAAACTGTTTTAAGTATGCTGTGAACTTTCTAGTTGAAGTTATTAGTAAACATTCCTGTGGCCCACATTTTGTCCATTTACTCCACTCCATATTTTAGAGATGAAAGGTTAAGAGCTCTGTCAGGCAGTGGGTGGAAGAAAGCAAATAGCAGGCTGAGGTCAGTCGTATCAAAGTGATCATTGCTGTGGCTTGGGGGGGGGCACAATGTAATTTCTGAAAACTCCATGTTGAAGTGCATTACTGTGACTGGGTTTTCTTTCACTTCTTCTGGCAGATAACAATATAGATATGTGGGCAGTGGCAAAAAGACTCATTGATCACAGTGCAATCCACTAATATTTATTTTTGCATTCATTTTTATGGCTATTAATGTAGGAATGGAGTACCCTGTAGTAAAAAGTGAAAACATTACTGCGGATATTATGCTTTTCATTTTATTCTTAATGAGAGATCAGGAGTATAGAAAATGTAGAAAATGTGGGTATCATTTTCTGGTGACAGGTGGCACATGAAAGCAAACTGCTGTTACAGGATCAGTTCTGAATCATTACTTATATGGTTTGTTGGGGGAAGGCAGTACTTGTCAAAGAGCAACATGGGCATTGTTTTTGTGTGTTTCCTTCACTGCCAAAGCTAGTGTACCATTTCAGAAGGAGCATATTCCACTGTGTCACTGTGTGTATGTTTTGTTCCCAAGAATATTACTGGAACTCCCTACATTTTTTTTAAGGTGAAGTGTTTTTAGGGAACCGATGTATGACTGCTGTATATACTGTAGCTAGTAAATCCATTTTTTTCCCATGGGGCTGTGTTGTCACAGTCTAGCACTATGATTAATTTCTATTTAAGGTCTACTTAACTTCTGCACAAATGACCAGGTGACGCTCATCTACAGAATATACGTGTACTAAAACCTCTGCCAAAAATTACTGATGCGGACAACTTTTCATAATTACATACCGGATCAGTCAAGGCCCGGGTTAACAACGACTGCCACCAGTACTGTTAGCCAACAGGGTTCTGGCGGAAATTGGGCTACTGTTGGCCGAAGAAGAAGAGGAGGGAGAAGGCATGCCCAAAGGCAGGAAGAGAGGAGGAAGGTTAGGAGTGTAGTACTGAGGGTGGGAACTTCGAATGTTGGCAGTATGACTGGTATAGGGAGAGAGCTAGCTGATATGATGGAGAGAAGGAAGGTTGATATATTGTGCGTGCAAGAGACCAGCTGGAAGGGAAGTAAGGCCAAGTGTATAGGAGGCGGGTTCAAATTGTTCTATCATGGTGTGGATGGCAGAAGAAATGGGGTAGGGATTATCCTAATGGAACAGTATGCCAAGAGTGTTTTGGAGGTGATGAGAGTGTCTGATAGAGTGATGTTTATGAAGCTTGAAATTGATGGTGTAATGATGAATGTTGTTAGTGCATATGCTCCACAAGTTGGGTGTGCGATGGATGAGAAAGAAAAATTTTGGAGTGAGTTGGATGAAGTGGTGGTGAGTGTACCCAAGGGTGAGAGACTAGTGATTGGAGCGGACTTCAATGGGCATGTTGGTGAAGTGAACAGAGGGGATGAGGAAGTGATGGGTAGGTATGGTGTTAAGGAGAGGAATGCAGAAGGTCAGATGATTGTGGATTTTGAGAAAAGGATGGACATGGCTGTGGTGAATACGTATTTTAAGAAGAGGGAGGAGCATAGGGTGACATACAAGAGTGGAGGAAGATACACACAGGTGGATTATATCCTATGTAGGAGGGCCAGTCTGAAGGAGATTGGAGACTGTAAAGTGGTGACTGGGGAAAGTGTAGATGTTATGTGATCCTATCTCGCCTACATTCTGTACTGATGGGCTCGGAGCCGATCCCTCGGCTCCAACTTGGCACGCTATGCTATAGAGCGAGGCCTCTTATTGGCTGAGCTATTTCTTATCCCAGGATGCACCACCACTAATCCCCCAGATCTCGTTTGCCGCTTACAAGCTAAGACGTGGTCTCAACTTGGCTGGGCTAAGTACTAATTTATTTAGACTTTTCCTGTCAGGAATTTGCTCGTTTTCAACCCAAAAGCTGTTTTAACAGCTATTGTTGTGATACGTGTGTGTATTTGGTGATTTTGTTGAGAAAGTTGTTCTTTTTGTTAAGGGAAGGTTTCCCGTTTTAGTTAGAGGGGCCTTCCCCTTTTGCTATTCTAGCGTTTATTTGTGGGTCAAGTACCCGTTTTAGTTAGAGGGTCTTGACCCTCTCTTTCTGTGTTTTTTCTTGTGCACTGTGTTATTGTGTAAAAAAAAAAAAAAAACTTTATAATTTGAACTTATCTAGCTAGTTTTTGTGTTATCTTAGATAACTGTGTCTCTAGTCATGTCCAAAGAGCATAAACCCTCCGGGTTTAAAAAATGCACGAGGTGTGGTTTTAAGATGTCCATAACGGACGACCACTCGTATGCTTACTGTTTAGGCGCCAAGCACCTACAAGAATCATGTAGCATGTGTCACGCCTTCTTATCAAGGGTCCTCCAGGAGAGGAAAAACAAATTAATCCTTAAGGGGTTAATCAAGCCATCCTTCGAGGAGGCTTTATCTTCGTCTCCCTCTCCTTCATAAAAGAAAGCGTCGGCTCCGACCAGTCTGTCGGAACCGACTGCCAAAAAACCTAGGCAGACTTCTCCATCGGCTCCACGGACTTTGGAGCCGAGAGCGGAACGGTCTGCCTCGATGCCTCCAGCCTCGACCCCCTCTGGTTTCGGAGCCGAGGACTGGGGCATCGAGAGGTGGGTCACCTTCATCGGCTCCACTGATATTGGAGCCGATGAGGGTTACCGGCTCAGACTCTTCCCCTTCGGAGCCGAAGTCCTTATCGGCACCGAGGGAAATTGCCTTGAGATCTCTCTCGGAGCTGATAGTGGTAGAATCCATTCGGAGCCGGTCCCCTAGTCCTTTGGAGCCGATGGAGAAATCGGTTCGGACCCGATCGGTATAGTCCAGATCATCCAAGATGTCTGATTCAGACATCGACAGGGTGCTCCTAAGACTTTTCCAGTCTCCGGTGTTCCAAAAACTAGTTTCGGCTCCAGCCCATTCGGCTTCGGAGCCGATGGTCCACCTCCCTACTATGGTTCCTCCTCCAACAGCCTCGGCACCGTTGGAGCCAGTGCTGGTGGAACTGGTGGAGGTTTTAGGGTCGGGCCCGACCCTTATTCCAACTCCGGCTCTTGGGTCGGAGTTCAGTACACGGACTTCTTCCGTCGGCCCCGGGGGGGATGCTTTGGGATTGATGTTTTCGGTCCCAAGTCTCCCTCTTGGTGCGTCGGCGGCAGGAGTGCCGTCTACTGTCGCGGCCACGGAGGTGGGACCCTCCCAGGATTCTGGTGGTCCCGCCTTCAGGGCTATGAGGAGTGCATTAGCCAAATCCTCTTTGGCTACCTCCACGGTCTCCCCAGCTCCTTCCCTGCATACCGAGACTGGGTCTTTGGCAGTCCCCCTGTCCTTAGACAGCGGTGCCCCGGGGCCTGAGGTTACCCCCACTGGGTTTCCCCCCCTCCTGGAGGTCCTTCTGAAGCCTCTTCGGAAGAACCCCCTAGGAAAAGATCGTGCAAGAGGAAGCACGTTGACTCCCCTGATGAGTCTCTTACATCAGACACTGATCTCGATGATGCAGAGGGGTCCCCTAAGTCGTCCTCGGATGATGTCTCCTTTGCAGACATCCTGGAAGCCCTTAAACAACGAAGCGGCTGGCAGTCCAAACCCCCTTCTGCTGATGAGTCGGTGTTCCTTAAGGCCTTTGGGGCTCAGCCCTCCGCCTCCTGGGTGTCTCCGCCCTTCGACGAGCTCTTGGATTTGATCTGTCGAAGGGCGTGGGAACACCCAGACTCTGTGGAACCGGTGCCTGCTCGTCCGAATAAGTTCCTCTCGGCACCCCCTGAAAAAGAGTTTCTAACTAAAGGTGTGGCTCTAGATGCTTTGGTGGTGGCATCTGCTACCCAGCAAGATGTAGCAGAGGCTTCGACGTCCGTCCATCCTCCTAATAAGGAGTCTAGGAGCATGGATCGGTACGGAAAGTGCATCCTAAGTTCAGCGGCCTTTACATTAAGGTCCTTGAACTACCTTACGCACTTTACTAGATTCCAGAGGGATCTGATTAAAGAACTATCCGATACCCTCTTGGGTAACCTGCCTGAGGAGCTGGCCCAGACGGTTGGCTCTCAGCTGGCTACATTGTTGTCCATTTCAAACTCGTCCATGAGGCTCATTTCTTATGCGGCCGAAGGGGCAAGTAGAGCGGCGGGTACAGGCATTGCTCTACGGAGACAAGCCTGGCTCCGCCTGTGTCATTTCGCGGAGGCCTTTAAGTCTTCCTTTGCCGACGCCCCCTTTGATGGGTCCTCCCTGTTTAGACCCAAGGTAAAGGACACACTTACCCGCTGCGAACAGGAGGGTAAGACTCTGACTGCCGTAGGGGCACGATTTTCCACTCCCTTTCGGCCTTATCCCAAGGCTAAAAGAGGAGGGAAAATGTGGTTCCGTAGATCTCAGAAGCCTTACCCATCTCAGCAGGAGGATCCCCCTTCCAGAGGCAGGGGAGGGGGAAATTCTTCCGGAAGATGCCGTCCCAGAGGTGGCAGAGGCCCTCACAACACTGGAGACCGCGAGTCCTTTCGTGGCTCTTCAGCCTTTCACAGTCCCTGAGGGATTGCCCGACTGTGCAGCTCCGGAGCCAGTCGGGGGTCGTTTCTCAAAGCACCTAAAAGCCTGGGAAGGTATCACTCAGGACCGATGGGTGCTTCGAATTATCGCCGGAGGTTACACCATCCCTTTCTCTCATCCTCCACCCCAGTCCAAAAAAATCCCTGACCCGCCACTCAGTCAACGGGATACTGCAGCCTCAGAAGTTTCAAAGCTGCTGCAAAAAGGAGCCATCCAACCGGTCCCCGCAGACCAGATCGGGTTAGGGACTTACTCAAGATTCTTTTTGGTGCCAAAAAAGACCGGGGACTTGAGGCCCATTTTGGACCTCAGCATTCTAAACCGTTCAGTCAGAAAGTCCAAGTTCCAAATGGTCACCCTACAAACCATTCTCCCATTGCTGGAGAAAGCTGTTTGGATGTGCTCCATAGATCTCAAGGACGCTTATTACCATATCATGGTACATCAAGCGCCCAGGAGACATCTGCGCTTCAGCCTAGGAGGCAGTCATTTTCAGTTCCGCGTGCTGCCCTTTGGTCTCACCACAGCCCCCAGGGTGTTCACCAAGTGCTTGGCAGTTGTGACTGCTCACCTGAGAAGTCTAGGATTCCAGGTGTTTCCGTATCTAGACGACTGGGTCCTAACTGCCACCTCCAAGCATCTACTACTGCGGAGCCTACAAGCCACTATATCACTGGGCAATTCCCTTGGAATCACCTTCAATTGGCCAAAGTCTGTGTTGCTGCCATCTCAACGAATAAGATTCATAGGGGTAGAGATAGACTCAAACAGAATGCGGGTCTATCTACCTACAGACAGAATACAAACCATACAGACTCAAGTTCGAGCCTTACTTCCCAGGTCCAAAGCCCCAGCCAGAATGGTCCTGCAGTTATTGGGATCCATGTCCGCCACGGTTCTTCTAGTCCCCTTGGCAAGGTTGCACATGAGAATTCTCCAGTGGCTTCTTTCAGCTCAGTGGTCCTTTCAGGAACTCCCTCTCAGTCACCTCATATGGATCACGGAAACATGCAAACGGGACCTTCGCTGGTGGCTAGTGCCCTCCAATTTGGATCAGGGACGACCCTTTGTTCCACCTCCTCCTGCGGCCACTTTGACCACGGACGCCTCCCAGATGGGGTGAGGGGGCATTCCCTGGGCAGGTCAGTCCAAGGCAAATGGCACCCAAAAGAGACCCTACTTCATATCAACATCCTAGAAATGAGGGCAGTGCTTCTGTCCCTTCAAGCCCTTCACAATTACCTCCCTCAGGGCGTAATTGCCGTTCACTCAGACAACATGTCAGTTGTCTGGTACCTGAACAAACAGGGAGGGACCAGATCCTATCCTCTTTGCAGAGAGGCCATGAGAGTCTGGGAATGGGCAGTCTCGACCAAACGCTTTCTAGTGGCTACTCATATCCCGGGCAAGTCCAATGTGATAGCCGACAGACTGAGCAGAACCATCCTCTCGCCTCACGAATGGTCTCTGAACATGACAGTTGCAAGTCAGATTTTCAGCAAATGGGGAGTTCCGTGTTGCGACCTCTTCGTGACTCCACTGAATGCGAAGTGTAAAGAATTCTTCTCCCTAACCCCGGCTCCGGGGAAGAGCCCCATGGACGCACTAGCCCGTCCTTGACCCACCGGCTTGCTTTATGCCTTCCCCCCAGTTCCTCTCCTTCCCAGGGTGATCCAAAAGGCATCTCTCTTGGGGAGCAAAATGATCTTAGTTGCTCCTTACTGGCCTCATCAAGTATGGTTTCCCTATCTTCGGAAATATGCTCTGGAAAGTCCATGGTTCCTGGATCAGATCCCAGACCTTTTGGTTCATCAGTCGGGACTATTCCACCAGTCCCTGCACACCTTAAAATTGACGGCTTGGCTCCTCCTCTTCCGACTATAGTCAGGAGTCATACATTGGATCCAGAGGTTGTACACATTTTATCTTCGGCCCATAAGTCTGCTACAAAGAAGCTGTATTCTAGCAAATGGAAAAGATTTGCTATTTGGGCTCAACTCCGGGGCCTGGATCCCATCTCTATTCCCGTGGCAGAAGTACTAACATTTTTAACTTCTCTTTTCAATCAAGGCTCTTCAGTCTCTACCATCAAGGTTCAATTGGCAGCGATTTCCAATTTTCACGAATCTATAAACCCACCTTTAATGAGCAACAGATTGTGTAAGACCTTCTTGAAAGGTGCTGCTCTGTTAAGACCTCCGATTTCTCATCCTGCTCCTCCATGGGATCTCGATGTGATGTTACACGCCTTAACTTCCTCCCCCTTTGAACCGGAATCTAAAATTTCTATCGTGGAAGACTGCTTTTCTGGTGGCGATTACTTCTGCCAGAAGAGTTTCAGAGCTTCAAGCTTTGTCTGTAAAACCCCCGTACTTGGTTTTTCACAAAGACAGAGTATCTCTCAGGCCAAATCCTTCCTTTGTCCCTAAAGTTTGTTCCAGTTTCTGTTTACAACAATCGTTAGAACTTCCAGTCTTTTTTCCAAAATATTCTAACAAAGTGGAATTCATATTCCACACACTAGATGTCCACAGGCAGTTGCATTTTTATTTAGACAGGACCAAACAAACAAGGAAAACAGATCAGTTGTTTGTATCCTTTGCAGACAATAAATTGGGCAAAGCTGTCACAAAGGTCACTATTGCCAAATGGATCAGAGACTGTATTACTCAAGTTTATTCTTATTTTAACAAAGAGCTTACCACCTCTGTCAAAGCTCATTCTACAAGGGCTATGGCTACTTCGATAGCATTTCATTCTAAGCTTGCCATTAGTGACATTTGTGCTGCAGCTACATGGTCTTCCCCGCACACTTTCATTTCCCACTACAAATTGGATGTGGCATCTAGAGGACGAGCTTCATTTGGTTCCACAGTGCTCAGGAGTGTTTTCCAATGAGCCACCCGGGATTTAGGTGCTAGGGACGCTGTCCCATCAGTACAGAATGTAGGCGAGATAGGATCACATAACATCTTTTAGTTATGTACTTACCATAACTTTAGATGTTTGGGATCCATCTCGCCACATTCTAATAACCCACCCTCCTTCCCCCTTCCTTGGAGATCAGAGGATATCAGAAGGTCCGAATCCTGTTGTTTCATCTTGAAACATCTAACAATGTTATATAAACAGGTTGTGCATGTGTGCATGAATGCGGACAAACAAGATCTGGGGGATTAGTGGTGGTGCATCCTGGGATAAGAAATAGCTCAGCCAATAAGAGGCCTCGCTCTATAGCATAGCGTGCCGAGTCGGAGCCGAGGGATCGGCTCCGAGCCCATCAGTACAGAATGTAGGCGAGATGGATCCCAAACATCTAAAGTTATGGTAAGTACATAACTAAAAGTTAAGCAGCATAGAATGGTGGTCTGCAGGATGATGTTGGTGATCAAGAAGCGGAGGAGTGTGAAAGCAGTGCCAAGGATTAAATGGTGGAAGTTAAAAAAGGGTGATTGTGAGGTGGAGTTCAGGGAAGAGTTAAGACAGGCACTGGGAGGCAATGAAGAGTTGCCAAATAGCTGGGTAACTACAGCAGAGCTAGTAAGGGAGACTGCTAGGAAGGTGTTTGGTGTGACATCTGGACAGAGGAAGGAGGACAAGGAGACATGGTGGTGGAATGAGGAAGTACAGGAGAGTATACAGAGGAAGAGGCTGGCGAAGAAGAAGTGGGATTGTCAAAGAGATGAAGAAAGTAGACATGAGTATAAGGAGATAAGGTGCATGGCAAAGAGAGAGGTGGCGAAGGCTAAGGATAAGGCATATAGAGAGTTGTATGAGAGATTGGACACTAAAGAGGGAGAAAAGGACCTGTACCGATTGGCTAGACAGAGGGACAGAGCTGGGAAAGATGTGCAGCAGGTAAGGGTGATAAAGGACAGTGAGAGAAATGTACTCACAAGTGAGGAGAGTGTGTTGAGTAGATGGAAAGAGTACTTTGAAGGGCTGATGAATGTAGAGAATGAGAGAGAGAGAAGGTTGGATGATGTGGGGATAGTGAATCAGGAAGTGAAGCAGATTAGCAAGGAGGAAGTAAGGACAGCTATGAAGAGGATGAAGAATGGAAAGGCTGTTGGCCCAGATGACATACCAGTGGAAGCATGGAGATGCTTAGGAGAAATGGCAGTGGGATTTTTAACCAGATTGTTTAATGAAATTTTGGAAAGTCAGAGGATGCCTGAGGAGTGGAGAAAAAGTGTTTTGGTACCTATCTTTAAGAATAAGGGTGATGTGCAGAGCTGCAGTAACTAAAGAGGGATAAAATTGATCAGTCACAGCTTGAAGTTATGGGAAAGAGTAGTGAAAGCTAGGTTAAGAAGTGAGGTGATGATTAGTGATCAGCAGTATGGTTTCATGCCAGGAAAGAGCACTACAGATGCAATATTTACTCTGAGAGTGTTGTTGGAGAAATATAGAGAAGGTCAGAAGGAGTTGCATTGTGTCTTTGTGGACTTAGAGAAAGCATACGACAGGGTGCCTAGAGAGGAGTTGTGGTATTGTATGAGGAAGTCGGAAGTGTCAGAGAAGTATGTAAGAGTGGTACAGGATATGTACAAGGGTAGTGTGACATTGGTGAGGACTGCGGTGGGAGTGACAGATACATTTAAGGTGGAGGTGGGATTACATCAAGGATCACCTCTGAGCCCTTTCTTATTTGCAGTGGTGATGGATAGGTTGACAGATGAGATTAGACAGGAGGCCCCGTGGACTATGATGTTTGCAAATGACATTGTGATATGTAGTGAGAGTAGGGACCAGGTTGAGGAGACCCTGGAGAGGTGGAGATATGCTTTAGAGAGGAGAGGAATGAAGGTCAGCAGGGCTAAAACAGAATATATGTGTGTAATTGAGAGGGAGGGTAGAGGAATGGTGAGGATGCAGGGAGTAGAGTTGGTAAAGGTGGATGAGTTTAAGTACTTGGGATCAACAGTTCAGAGTAATGGTGAGTGTGGAAGAGAGGTGAAGAAGAGAGTACAGGCAGGGTGGAATGGGTGGAAAAGAGTGTCAGGAGTGATTTGTAATAGACGGGTACCAATAAGAGTGAAAGGGAAGGTCTACAAGAGGGTAGTAAGATGAGCTATGTTATATGGGTTGGAGACGGTAGCATTGTCGAAAAGGCAGGAGTCAGAGCTGGATGTGGCAGAGTTAAAGATGTTAAGATTTGCACTGGGTGTGACTAGGATGGACTGGATTAGGAATCAGTATATTAGAGGGCCAGCTCAGGTTGGACAGTTTGGAGACAAAGCAAGAGAGGCGAGATTGCGTTGGTTTGGACATGTGCTGAGGAGGGATGCTGGGTATATTGGGAAAAGGATGCTAAGGATGGAGCTGCCAGGTAAGAGCAATAGAGGAAGGCCTAATATGAGGTTTATGGATGTGGTGAGAGAGGACATGCAGGCGGTTGGTGTGAAAGAGCATGATGCAGAGGACAGGAAGAAATGGAAACAGATGATCTGCTGTGACGACCCCTAATGGGAACAGCCGAAAGAAGATGATGATCTTCTCATTAGGTCAAATGTAATATGTATGCTTTCAAAATGGCTAAAGCTGTGGAGCCATATTCAGAGGTATGCTGCACTGAAAGCTGTGAGGTAAGAATTGCAGTCCTGTGTGTGTTTTGTAGCTGAATATACCATGTTGTTGTTAGCTGAAAGTTTTATAGTGAAATCTTAGTGTGTTAGAAATACAACCTTTCAAACACAAAACATGTTCATTTACTAACAGTCCACCATTTTGAATTATATTCATTTTATTGTGGGTGCTGTGGTGAACTTTTGTTCCGTACGCTGAACACAATAATGGCTTAAAATTCATCTTTACTGAGGTGTTATTGTATCACAAGTAAAAAAAAAATCCTATTTATTTCTCCTGAGTGCTGCAGTTTTACCATCAGACTTGTATAACTTCTCAATTTACAGTTTAGAAGATAAAATTATATGTCTATTTATGACTGGAACAACCAGCTAAGTGCATCTTGTATGTGAGGGCCATAATATATAATTATGAGAAATTTGTTATAATACTTTGTATGGTTAGAAAAAATGGCCTTTATTTCTACACACCAGCAGTAGTCTTATGTAGCCATTTGGATGCTCTGGTTTTGCCATTCATTTCACAACAAATGTATATTGCATAACTATTTGATTTTGCAAGACTCAGTGCGATTCCCAGAACAGTGAGACAGAATGAATGAAAATGTGGGCTTACAGCAATGTAATGCTTGTTGTATGTTTCTCAGATTATTCCCTTTTCTCTGAGGTATGGTGATCTTGGAGTTGGTATATTTAAGTTCTGGGAGTGTAGTGGAATTTTCTCTTACACTGTGAGGTGCAGAAGGTCTTGAGCCACTGCAAAAAAACAATTTAAAAGGAGAACAGAGATGATTTTTTTTTCATTTTTTCCATAATTTCAGAGCTTGGACTTATGAGCATATTTTGTTTGTTTTGTTTTTTTTTTTTTTTTTCAAGCTGATAAGCTTAGTATTTATCATAATCATATTATCGGTCTTCTCTTATGAAATGAAAAGCAAAGCAATAATACTATTTTCTAAGGAAAAGTAATATTTTCTGTCATTTTATATGTTACATCAAAACACAATGCTTTACATGCTGTGAGAGGCATACTCATATCTGAGATTCACTTGTCTATTAGGCTGTGCCAAACAAAATGAATGTGTGATTATCAAGGGGTCTTATCTAAAAAACTTCATAACAATTTCTTGAAGGAGTAGAGAGAGAGAGAGAGATTGTCATTAGAAGTTAGGGCAGAATTTAGGCCAGAATGACCTTTGTGAATTGACAGAGTTAAACTTTTGCAAAACAGTCACCTGAAAATAAATGTATAACTTTCAGCTCCTTTCACAGTAAAATAAACAAAAGCTACCACAACCATAAATATAAAATGTCAGTGTGATTTCAAACCTAAAAGGAGTGCTTCTATATGAAAGTGATCTTTTCTTTCTTTGTATATGTTGAAAAATAAAAGTGAAATTAAATTTTTACTTTATTTACTATTTTTTTCATTATAATTGAAGATACTGCTTTTTATTTGTCTCTAAGAACCCAGTCCAGTGGGGTTGTCTAGATAATTATGCAAGTTATATTCACTAAAAGTTTCATGAATAAATCTTGAACTGTTTTAGAGAGAGCAAAAATAGCCCAAAACATACAGTATTCTGGGGACAGCCTTCTGAATATGCTAAGCACTTAAGGGGTTTAATACAGCAGCATTAGTTTTTGTTACATCTATCGCTATGATGTCATCTTTGTGCACATTTTCAGTCCTGACTTTTTTATGATTCAGCTGGAGTTGTTTAGATTTCTTCAGTTTTTGTAATGTACAGTATTTTTGTAGGTTTTCCTTTTGTCTATTTTCTGACTTCTTACTTCTTATTGGGCAGTGCATGGACTATTTCAGCACTTACATTCAGTGCATTTTATATGATTTCTGGGTACTGACTCATTGCCTTACTATCTATTTCATTTAGTCTAAAATACAGTATCTGTCATCTCTCTTGATTTCTGTCTGCAGTGTGTAGCAAACCTCTTAGTGCAAGAAATCTGTACAAAGCCAAAAATAATGTGGGTACAAAGGCCCAAAATCAGGGACAGATTTTAAATATTGCTCTTATAAACCTAGAAAGTTGTTACTATAGCAGGCTTTGTATGCATCTTATGAAAGATATGAAATTTGAAACTCAGATGTTTGTCATATTTAGTGGCTTCAATTCTTAATGGTGTGCCAGGAAACCACAAATGTTATGGGGAACAGACAAAAAAAATGTGACAAAAATGTGGACATTCTGTGAAAATCTGAACAGTTGAGAGTTTTGGTGTGTAGTTTTTTTACATTAGCTCACTTTCTTCTGATTTCGTGGTGGCTGCTGTTTTTTACAGTGCTTTATTTTTCTATACATCCCCATAGTACTTTTCCATTTGACATATTTTATGAATTATATAGATAGTCTACATTAACTTTTTCATTGTCTTTATTTGTTGACATCATTTTGTGCAGTTTATGCAACTTTCTGGATGCTTAGTTCACTGCTGTAGTCATGTTTGCTTTTTACATCATTACTGTCCCCTATATTGGTGAAGATGGTTTCATTATATCTGGATGAGTCCACTTTGGGTGTAACTTCAGTTGGATAAAACAAAGCATTTAAGAAGCTTCAACTAAATGAAAAAAAAAATGTACATGAGGCAAGAAGCCCTGAATCCTCTGCATGGGGAATTTGCCTATTACACCCTTCTTAGTTATGTATACTAACTTTAGGATCACACAACCTCAGAGCAGACTGAAAAGCCTATAAAATTTGAATCACTGTTGGTGCACTAATACAAACCACACTGACAGCGATTCTCAGCTGAAAACAGTGACTGATGGATTGCAGCTCAGAGAAGTATACTTGTCAAGGTTAAACTCTCCAATTTACACCTTACCAAGGGTAGAGAAATTAGTGGAATGTACAACCTCACATTGTCAAGTTTTATAGTGTTGCAAGGTAACAGACTGATGTTGCTGTCACCTAGTGTTTCAATATGTTTTACCCATTGGCATGTTTAATATTTTATGGTTCAGCCATGTTTGACATTCAGCATTTTGACTTTTGGTCATTCTGGATTTGGTCTTTTAATTTTAGGGATTTAGCAATGCTCTCATTGAACTACTGTGCATTGAATAAAAACTCTATTAGCAAAGCTCTTGATGGATTTAGCTGATTGTCAGTGGTTCTATTTGTCTTGTGGCCCAAGTCTTGAGTTAAAAATAATCAGTTTGAGTTTATTCTGTCTTTAAGGTAAAGATGCACTATGTAAGTAAGGAAAGTAAATCTATATCAAGGCAGAACCCCAACAAGAATGATATGCATATGTTCCTAGATGGTGGTGCAAATGCTGGTTTGTATTTGTCAAATAGGAATCCTACGCCCCCTTAACCCAGCCCCTTTATCAATTGCAGCTCAAAACTGCATCTGAGGCTGGATTAACGGATGTATTTATTTCTACTGTTAATGTTATGTCACCCTGGAACACACAATTTTACATCCCCAAGCTCCTAGTTTATTTTTGCTAATTAGCTGATGGAAGATTAAGTGGTATAAATATGCAAGGCTTATTAAACATCTCTGAAAATATATGCTGGAAAGCGAGTGACCATTTCTAAGAAAGACTAGGTCATCTGAATGTACAATAAAGGTTTATGTTGGAGACAGGAAGTTAATAAATTGTGTGAACAGTAAAAGTCCAAGGCCCTAACCTTCAGGAACTCCAACTGACAGTGTATTCTAAAGTTACTGTGTGAATTTTAACTTCAAAGAATACATATTTCCTTGTGAACTATGACTGTATAAAGGTTCTATTGTTTAGCTAATGTGTTGTAATGTGGCATGCTGTCATGAAAATACCAAATAAGTGCAGCTGACTTATGAAAAGTAGAGACTTAAATTTCAGATGGAGAGATGGAGATATGCTCTAGACAGAAGAGGAATGAAGGTCAGCAGGACTAAGACAGAATATATGTGTGTGTATGAGAGGGAGGATAGAGGAATTGTGAGGATGCAGGGAGTAGAGGTGGCAAAGGTGGATGAGTTTATATACTTGGGATCAACAGTTCAGAGTAATGGTGAGTGTGGAAGAGAGGTGAAGAAGAGAGTGCAGGCAGGATGTAGTGGGTGGAGAAGAGTGTCAGGAGTGATTTGTGACAGACAAGTACCAGTAAGAGTGAAAGGGAAGGTCTACAAGAAGGTAGTAAGACCAGCTATGTTATATGTGTTGGAGACAGTGACATTGACAAAATGGCAGGACTTAGAGCTGGATGTGGCAGAGTTAAATATGTTAAGATTTGCACTGGGTATGATGAAGGTGGACAGGATCAGGAATAAGTATATTAGGGGGTCAGCTCAGGTTGGAAGGTTTGGAGACAAAGCCAGAGAGGCAATATTATGTTGGTTTGGACATGTTCTGAGGAGGGATGCTGAGTATATTGGGAAAAAGATGCTAAGGATGAAGCTACCAGGTAATAGGAAAAGAGGAAGGCTTAAGATAAGGTTTATGGATGTGGTGAGAGAGGACATGCAGGTGGTTGGTGTGACAGAGCAAGACGCAGAGGACAGGAAGAAATGGAAACAGATGTTCTGCTGTGGCGACCCCTAACGGGAACAGCCGAAAGAAGAAGATGATGAGAGACTTAAATTTCAGATGCCCTTTTTTAGCTAAACAATGACTGCACAGGTTAGTTTACATTTGCTGTTGATGGTGGTAAGGGAAAGATTTATTATGGTATCATTGGCCAGGTTATGAAGGGGCAGAAGAGTTTAAGAAAATAAAAATGAAGGTTATCTGCATGCACAGATCTAGACCAATAAAAGCCAAGTGTAAGATTCTGAAAGACTTCCTGGACAGTCTAGTAAGGTAGCATGCTTAACTTATTTTACCTGGAATCACTGGCTATGTATATTCATCAATAGCTAAGGGTGATAAAATATTTTTCTGAATGTTACTGTAATGTTTAATTTGGTTACAGGAATGAATTTCTATACATAAAGGCACACTTAGCCAGTATAGAGTTGGACAGTAGATGTGTATCTTCCCATTCTTTTATGCATAGTCTGGATTTTCTTTCTTTCTTTTTTTTTCTTTTTGGTCTTCCAATACCCCATCAGCTAGCCACTGTAACCATATTGTGCACCAGCAGGAAAAGGAACCTGGAGCCGCCACTGTGGGTGTAGTTTATTCCCACTTATGGGTCATCGTTTTACCACCAACTCATAGACCTTGGACAGTGCTGATATATTTTATTTATTAGTACTTTTGTACCTTGCTATTCTGTCTTGTGCCATTAAAAATATATAGCACATTGAAGTATTTATTAATAATACTTTTGTACTTTACCACTCCCTTATTTTTTACTAAGGATCTGTAACACACTGACGTATTTTATTATTAATACTGTTGTACTGTGCTACTCCCTGTTTGTCACTAAGGATATGTAATACAATGAAGTATTTAATTATTAATACTTTTGTACTGCACTACTCCTTTTGTCACTAAGGATTTTTTAAGTCATTGTTTGTAAGTGTTACAACAAGTAGCACACTCAACTTTGGTGCAGAAGGCTATGGGTTCTATTCCCACACCAAGTCAATCAATTACTGACACAATGCAGCATAGGGGGATGCTGCACTCTTGAGTGTGTTGTCCTTCTGATGAGACATTAAACCGAGGCCCCATCTGCTTAAGTTGGTGGTAGCTCAGGTGGATGTAAAAGATCCTATGGCACCTATTGAAAAGAGTAGGGGGTCTTTAATGTACTATTTAAAAATGTTCATATTTACAAACTTATATAGTGTACACATTTCCATTCCTTTCCATTGTTATCATACAATTATAAATATATTATTTTCAATATTATGTTAAACTTCTATTTTCATTATCTTATTTGACCTCCACCCATTTTTCCACAACCACCATCTATTTTTTCTAAAAATGTGCTTCTAGTCTCCATTTACCATTAAACCTGATTTTATTTAGCCTTTCAATTCAAATGGTCCACACAACATAAAGTAATATTTTATCTGTTTTACTAACATATTCCTAATTTTCATGGCTAGAGTATCCATAACTAATCATATCCATATTTATTTCACTTACCTCCTTTATATTTTCAAAGCAACTTTCTTTACACAATTTTCCCCAGAATTTTTCAACCCTTATACATTGTAAGAAAACATGTTCTATAACTTCTTTTTTTACCACAAGATATACAAAGTCTTTCATTCATTTTATATGGCATATTTCCCTTTACTGGCAATTTATTAATCACTAATCTCCATAAAAAATCTTGACATTCTACTTGCTTATTACACCATGTATTACATACTTTTATAGCTTTAACTTTTTCATTTGCTAGCTCAGCCCAAAGATTAACATAATATTGTATCATATTTTATACCACTTTCCTCAGTTATTTTCCATAAAAGATTTTTTTCTTGATAAACATACTTTTCCTCCTTTGAATTTTTAACATATCCCAGTGCTGCTTATATTTGTACTTTAGTAACATTTCTACTAACTTTTCATTTTTATCATTTACCCAAAACAAAAGATTATACAAATTCAAAGAAGCAGCATAAATAATTGTCTTTATTAATCCTAAACCTCCATCTTTCTTGTCCATGTATATGACTCCTGTCTTTACTGGATTCAATTTTGAACCACATATAAAAGAAAAAAATACTTGTGGTATTTCTTTTTCGTAGGTTATTGTCAACATATAGATACTAGCTAAATATGCAGTCTTTTGCAGTATAACTGGGTTACTCAAATAAACCTTTTATTAGATTATAGTTTGTATGTTTTCCAAAAAAACAAAGTACCTTTATTTTATCTAGTATCCTATTCCATTGTTTCTCACTTACATTTTTACACTCAAATGTTATTCCTAACACAGAGATTTATTTCATAGAAAAAGATGCTCCTCCTATATTTACTATATCACCCAGTCCTTTACTTTTTTCTTTATTTAAAATCATACCTATTATATTTAAACATTGATGTACATAACATATAACTTATTTTATCCAGACTTTGTTTTTCGTAATCAATATATCATTTGCATAAGTAAACATGACTGGAATTTTTATCCCTTCATTACTAATATAAGTAGCAACTCTCATGGAAATTTACATCTCTGACTAACACATTCATAACTAATGCAAATAATATCCTTCTCATAGGACATCGCCGATGTATGCCATTTGTTATATCTATTTCTTTGCTTAACCATCTATTCAGTAAAATTCTTGACTTTGGTCTCATCAGTCCTGTTTATAATATCATCCACAATTTCCCTTACTATAAATAATAATTCCTGACATATTTTCCCTTTAAACTATACATGCAATTTTCCATAATACTTTTCATTTTACTTTCCATTCTCTTCTTAATTATTTTTATAAAATCTTATAATATAATCTGCATTGTTCAGTACTATAGTTCTCCAATTTTCAATTTTATTTTTGTCTTCCTTTTTCCATACAAATTTAAGTATAACAGTGCATAAATCCTTATGCAAAAATCCTTCATTTAACTAGTCATTCATAACTTTTAAGAAGTTTTTTGTGCCAATCTGTTAAATTCTTATAAAATTGGTGTCCTATTCCATCTGATTCTGAAACTGACTGTAAATTAACTTGTTGAAGTACCTTGTGTAATTCATATAAGGAAATGTTTTCCAAATTTTTAACATGCCATTCTCTTTTCTGTACTTTCTTTCTGTCTTGAAATATTCTTTACATCATTTATTATGATATTCACAATTTGTTCCTGAGATCTTCTTACCTGTCCTCTATCATCTTTCATTTCTGTCATTATACTAGTATTCTCTTCAACTAAGCTAATCAAATAAGCTGATGCCTCTTCTTTTTACCTTGTAAATCATATATTTGCTTAAATAATAATGATTTAATTTTTCTCTTGATTCTTTTCATAAAGTCGCTGTTCTGTTACATAATATTGTATATTGTTCCTTTCCAAAACTTTTAAAGCACCCATACACATTGTTTTATATTTCTTTTCTACTTTTCTTACTTCTGACTGCCATTCAAAAAAAAAAACTTTTTTATATTTTTCTTTCAAAGGTAACCACCACTCAGACCAGTTTTTTGTGGAAATGTGATCTTTCCATAAATGCACTCATTTATTTTCCATTTTCATCCCATAATGTCTTATTTATTCATTTTTCCAATCTGATATACTCCTTATTTTCTTGTATTTTTCCATATGGCTGAGTGATCTGAAAAGCCTGTTACAAGTGTCTTTCTCTTAAACAAAAAAACAAAAAAAACAAGGACAAGCGCCCAAAACCACTATGAACACAAATAATCCAATAAAGGTACTTTGGAAAGACCATCCAACACTTGACCAGGCTCAAAATAAATTTATTCAACAAATAAAAACATAAACGTATTAACATGTCATTGCATTTTTGTCCCAAATAAAGACTTCTTCGGATATAACAGCAGCAGTAAAAAATGCATCTATTTATACAAAAGACCTCACACGAACTACCTAACTAATGTTATTTCATTGGGATGCCTGTTCTTCTACTTATATTTTGATACTATTTACATTTACTGAAAGCACTCTAAAGCTGAAAGCACTCTAAAGCTGCTATTATTGTAGCTTACCAGAAATTGTGTAAATGTTAACTATTTATCTCATTTGCATAATCCATTTCCTTTCTTTTTATCTTTTACACTTATCTCTTTAAACTTTCTTTTTCTGTCACTTACTGTTTTGCAAATATAATTATTTTACCTCTCACTATTTTCCAATGTATATCTTCCTCATCACTTATTTAGAATCCTCTTCTATATTATCTTCTGTTTCATTTTCTTTTTATTCTTATCTTTGATTTTACCCTGATCTTGCTTCCCTACTTCCTCTGTCTTTTATTGGGTCTGGTTCTTCTCTTCATATACTGTCCTCACTTTTGTTTTCTTCTTCATCTTCCATTTTCTCTGGATTACAATCCATCCATAATACCCAATTTTATTACATTCATAAAATCTCACTTCACACTTTTTTTGCATCATGACCTGTTTCTATACAAATATAACATTTCCTTTTATCGTACTTACTTATCAAATGATCATCTTCCACAAGAAAAAAAATATTTTTTGTTGTTCCCAATATTTTGCAACTCATGTGTCACCCTCTACATTTATTATACTAGGGATATGTACAGTTTTTTCTTCCTCTATTTTCAGTACAATATGACAGTCACACCCCCAGTCCATAATCCTCTGTTATCATAAACTTTGCTAATATCCATAACTTCATTACAAAGTTAACTTAAGTGTTTCTTTAAAATCTCTTTTTCAACTTCAGTTCGAAATTGAACATTATTTTCTTTGTTGTTTCTCTGTGAAAAGTTTTAACCGCATAACAATTCCATGACTTGCAGTTCATTTTCTTTTCATACTCCCCCAAAAAACTTTTCAGAACAGACTCAGTCTCAAAATAATGTTACAAAATGTCTCTTTATGAATAAGAATAAAAGCTCTAACCTCCTGAGCCTTCACTCCCAATGGGACCATTAAATTATCCCAAATGTTATACCTGTCCACTTCTTTTTCTTCTTTGTTCTGAATTCACCATGAATTTCCTTTGATTGTTGACATTTCCTTTCCTCTATTCATCTCTCATCACTTTCCCTGCAGTTTCTTTAACAGTCTCAGCATATGATTTCTTCGGCTGGCAGCCTTCTTTCAAAATAGCTTCCGATTGCTTCGATTGATTTTTGTCCATAATTTCACCCCATGAAACATCTTTTCCATTCTCCGTCTCTCTCTGCAACAATTCACCTAAAATATCATCCCACAACTCTCCCAAATGGAGAGTTGTAATAACACATCCATCATTGTTTTTTACATTTGCTTCCAATGAAGCAAATTCTGCTGAAACAGCTCCTCATAATCTTATAGAGTTTCAGACACTGCACCAGCTTTTGCCTCTATACTATCTACCATCTTGGATCTCCTTGAGTGCTGTTCTCCCAGCCACCACTATGCTAGAAATTGAACAAGCACTTTCCTAATGAGTAGGGAAAGTTCCCCAATGCCCTGATGAAATTTTCCCTAATAATATAAATACCACCTTGGGTCTCCCTTGAAAAGAGGCTAGTAGCCTAGTGGGACTAAACCAGTCAACAAAGGATAAATAAATAAATAAAAGAAAACACACTGAAGTATTTTCTTATTAATACTTTTGTATTGTGCTATTCCCACTTCTGTCACTAAGGATGTGTAACACATGGCTGAATATTTTATTTTATTTTACTTATTAGTGATTTTGTACTGCACTTTTCCCTTTTGTGTAGCATGCACAGAGGTCCAGGGAAGTAAATAGTGTGGCAAGAAATAGCCAGGGAATTGTTCTGGCTAGGCTTGTATAGGCCCTAGGGCTGTTAGCCTAGTACCAACCTATGAACACTGAAGAATTTTATTTAATTTGATTTTGTCAATTTTCATTCTATCCTCAACCTATGGGATCGGATCCAACTCAGCTGTTACAATAGCTAATGGCAACCAAAGAACTCTTGAACTTCTCCATTACCCACAATGCACCCTTTCTATGTACCCCAGATCTCGTTTGCCGCTATTCGCGTTAGACATGTTGACCAGTTGCTCTCGAGCAGATAAGTGAAATTATTATTTGTTTTTTCCTTGATTTCTTCTAAACAGTGCTGCAAAGTTCACTTTTTTGACTTAGCCTCTATCCCTTACCTAGCGATCACTTTATTTCCAAATTTTCACTCTTTTTTTCCCTTCCTTTTCTTCTGTATGAAAGTACCTTTGAATACTATTGCTAGTATTCCCCCTTACACCTTGTATAACCTTTCATACCATTGTTGGTAATTTTCCCCTTCCTTTCCTTTAGCTAAAAAAAAAAAAAATTCTCTCTTGTGTTTGTTCTATAGTGGAGATGTCATAGAAAGATAAGGCTGACTTCAAAGAGTGGGAAAAATGTGGCAGTAAAATGCCACATTCCAACTCTCATGCACTTGGTGCCTACTGTCCGGGACCCCGCCATCAACAGGAAGATTGTTCTATTTGCCACATGTTCAACCATGGGGCTCTGGCTCTGGTTGATTGCAAGAACAAGTTACTCCTTAAAGGTTTGCTGCCTTCCACTTTCAGTGAGGCACTGTCTGGAGCTCCTTCCTTAGACAAATCAAAAAAAGTAAGGCAGAGTCACCAAGCCCTTCCTCTTCTTCCTCTAGGGCTTCTGAAAGGGCTAAGAAGAGGCCTATCTTGGTTTCAACTTCTCTGTCAGATCTGACACTTAAGAAACCAAAACCTTTGGATATGACTACTCCTTTGGACCCAAAGACCAAGATTTGACACCAGATGGATCTATCTACTTCTTCATATCCTACTTCAGTTAAGACTAAGGACTCCTTGGATCTGACATTTTTGGATCAGACAACAAAATCAGTGGATTTGACTACTAGCCTACCTAGTTTACCCAGAACTCAATATTCTCCATAATTGGAACCAGTTCCATTCAGAGTTCCATCTCCCTCTCTGGAAAGGACAAAATCACCCTCTGTTATGTCCACTCATTCTTCTAGGAGCTTAACCAAAGAAGACATGGAGAGATTGGTGAGAAAAATCCTCTGGGCTCAGAGTATACCAATGGTTCTCTCAGCTCCTACCCCCTCAGGTCAGGAGTTCCAGACATCTACTACCCCTCCTTTGCATCTTCCTCTGACTTCCTTTGAACTTTTAGAGTTCTTGTATCTGAGCCAACTGGCTCCCTCTGGTTCAGATTCAAAGATACCTCTATCCTCAGATCAGATGTATGCTCTGAGTTCTTTAGTTCAGTGGGAGCCAGAGACCTCTCGGAGCCATAGCTGCCTTGTCAGTTCCAAGATGTTGGAAACGACTCTGAAGTTTTCAGAGCCATCTTTGCACCTCAGGGCTTCGGCCTGGATTAGCTCAGCTATGGCTTCTGCCTTGGGAGGATTATCCTTGAAGCAGCGGACAATAGGAGCCAGAGGAATGCAGTCTTGGATCCAGAGTCTGGTCCTTCTCAGGAGAAATCAGCCTTTGAGGTTTTCAGGAGAGACGTGCCTGCTCCGACAGCTCAGATGGTTCCTCCCCCCTCACATCTTCAGCCCCCTCCCTTGTCATGTCTCCATACAGAGTTCCAACCTCTTTCTTCAAGGGGGACAGTGAGTACTGAAACCCCAGGCTGCCCAGCTGGGTATTCCCACCTCTTCTGATACCTCCCTAGAGCATTCCACTGAGGAGGTCCCTAAGAAGAAGTTGTACAAGAGGAAGCACTTAGATTTGTCAGAGGAATCCGTCACTGAAGGCAAATATTTTGATGAGGGTGAAGGGTCCCCAAGGTCACCTCCCGACGATGTCCTAGAAATTTTAAAACAGAGAGGTGTCTGGAAACCCATCAGTCCTTTGTCTGAGGAGTCTATATACCTGGAGGCTTTTGGTACCCACCAGTCTACCTCCTGGGTAACTCTGCCCGCCAATCAGCTCATTGAATTGATCTCTCGATGGGCATGGAAGACCCCCAAAACCATTGAGCTGATCCACAGCACCAGGCAAAATAATTACTGCTCCTGAAGATAATCAATTTTGGACAAAAGGTGTGCCTGTGGATGCCATGGTCATGGTGGCAGCCACAAAGAAGGAACTAGCTGAGGAAAATTCCTCTATCCCTCCCCCCACCAAGGAGTCTCTGGCAATGGATAGGTTTGGGAAGCATGTCTATGCATCAGCAACCTTCTCCTTATGGTCCCTGAATTACCCTGCACATTTCACTAGGTTTTTTAAGATACCTTCTCAGGATCCATTTCTGAGGGAGTGCAGGCCTCTGTTACATCTCAGTTGGCTACCCACTAGTCTATTTCTGACTCTTCCATGAGGCTCACTTCTCATGCAGCCAAAGGAATGAGTAGAGCAGAAGGTTCAGGCATGTCCATCATGAGGGATACCTGGATGTGCTTGTGTGACTTTGCAGAGCATTTCAAGTCATTGTTCATCAATGCTCCTTTTGACGGCACATACTTATTTGGCCATTTGGTAAAAGGCCCCACTGTCCAGGTGTGAGAAAGATGGGAAGACCCTATCTGCCAAGGGTGTATGTTTCTCCACTTCTCAAAGATCCTTCCCCAGGAATCAGCAAGGTAATGGAAAAATGTGGTTCAGAAAATTCCAAGGGTGTTTTCAAGACACACGTGGAAGTGGTTCCCCCAGGGGCAGAGGGGAGAACTCAAATGGTAGATGCTGCCTTCATGGCAGAGGAGGCCTGCAAAACCAAGGTTCCAGACTTACTTTCTTTGACAGACCCTTCCAGCACTCCTGAGCAGAGGCCAGATTGTCCTCCTCTGGGGGAAATCTGGGGTCGACTATCCCTGCACCAGAAAGCTTGGCTAGAAATAATATCAGATACATGGGTGCAGAGGATCATTTCCAGAGATTATATTATACCATTTTCCCTTCCTCCTCCCCATTGCAGAAAAATACCCTATGTTCCACCTAGGAGGAAAAGCAGCTATTCAAGTACAAAAGCTGCTAGGAAAATGAATCATCCAAGAGGTCCCACCAGACAAAAGAGAATCCGGAACTTACTCAAGATTCTTTTTAGTGCCAAAGAAAACAGGGGACTGGAGACCAATTTTGGATCTCAGCAACTTGAACAAATCAGTTTGATGCAACAAGTTTCGAATGGTCGTGGTTCAGTCCATTCTTCCGTTTTTGGAAAAGGACAAATGGATGTGCTTGATAGACCTTCAGGATGCATGTTATCACATAAAGATGAACAAGCGATCCAGAAGGTTCTTACATTTTCGACTGGGAGCCAGTCATTATCAGTTCAGAATGCTACCCTTTGGTCTCACCACAGCTCCCAGGGTGTTTACCAAGTGCATGGCAGTAGTAGCAGCTCACTTGAGACTGCATGAATTTTGGGTGTTTCTGTATTTAGACGACTGGATCATATCTGCCCCGACCAGGCATCAACTATTGTTGGGAAGGGATTACATTCTCCAGATGTGTTTGGATCTGGGGATATCTATAAACTATGAGAAATCCTTTCTACAGCCCACTCAAAGTTTAAACTTTATAGGAGCAGTTCTCAGCACAAAAGAAACAATAGGCTTGCCCCCCCCCTTCAAGAATGGAAATAATCAGATTGCAAGACATGAAAATAATCTGCAGCAACGAGATCTCAGCACGACAAGTTATTCAGACTCTAGGGTCCATGGCGGCAGCAATAATACTAGTGCCATTGGTTAGGTTTCACATGTGAATTCTGCAGTGGATGCTATCAGCACAATGGTCTATCCTTCACCACCCATTGTCAGCTCAGGTAAGGATCACCAATTTATGCAATAAAAAGATCTCAAATGGTGGCTTCACTCCAATCAAATTCTACAAGGTTGTCCATTTATTCTCCACCAGCCCAAGGCCACAGTGACCATGGGCACTTTTTCTGGGGAAAACAGTCCAAGGAACTTGGTCCCCCAAAGAGACCAGTTTGCATATCAGCATCCTAAAGATGAGAGCACTGCTGTTAGTGTTGCAAGCTTTCCTCGATGCTGTCCTCCTGGGGACAACTGCAGTTCAAACAGACAACGTCAGTAATCTGGTACATCTACAAACAAGGGGGAACCGGATCCTACCCCTTGTGTCGAGAAGTTCTCAGAGTGTGGCAATGGGTGGTCTCCTCCAACCAGTTTCTCACAGCAACGCATATTCTGGGGAGGTCCAATGTGATAGCAGATAAATTGAGCAGGTGCATTCTTCTACCTCATGAATGGTCCCTCAATCAAAATGTGACAGGATATTCCATCAGTGGGGTCAGCCTTGCTAAGACCTATTTACTTCTCCCCTAAACAACAAGTGCAGAAGCTACTTTGCCCTGATCCCTCCTCCAGGGGAGTCACTGAGGGATGCTGTTCTTCACAACTGGCCCTCTGGTCTTCTTTATGCCACCCCAATGCCATTTATTCCAAAATGTCTGTAGAAAGTGGCCAAATTGAAGAGCAAAGTAATCCTCATTGCACTTGGGAACTACCTCCCCATCAGCCTGATGAGCCTGATCTGTAAGGCCATGGAGTGCATCATTATGGACCTCATAAATAGGGATATTGGGAACCATCAAACCCTGGACCCCTCGCAGTTTGGGTTTGTGAAGGGCAGATCATATCTGCTCAACCTGATAGATTTCTTTGAATCTGTCACCAGAACAGTCGATGAAGGCAAGGTAGTCCATACAGCCTACCTCGATCTTGCCAAGGCCTTCGACACCATCCCCCACTCAGGGATCATTGATAGACTCACTAACCTAGGCATTAACCCCTACATCATAAGATGGGTTGCCAACTGGCTCACAGACAGAACCCACAGGGTGAAAGTAGTGGACTCCAAATCTGACTACAGGGCAGTTACAAGTGGAGTCCCGCAGGGATCTGTTCTGGGTCCTCTCCTGTTTGGTATCTACTTCTCTGAAGTTCAGGCCAACACCAAGGGACTCTGGTTAACCAAATTCATGGATGACTGCAAACTGGGAGCTATTATTGATTCTCAAGCTGATGTAGACATCTTACAAAAAGGCCTCACAGAGACCAATGACTGGTGCCAGAACCATGGTCTTAAGCTCAATGCTAAAAAGTGCATTGTCATCCCCTTCAGGAAAAACATGGTGCCCACAAACCATCACATCAACAGTAGCCCACTCAACTGCCAAGGTGTGATAAGAGATCTAGGGACACAGGTTGATGGCAACCTCTCCTTTGACAACCATGTTGTCACTGTCGTTAGAAAGTCCTTCTATGTGGCATACCTGATTACAAAAGGTTTCTCATCCAGGAAGAAAGAAGTCATAATCCCTCTCTACTCATCCCTCATTAGACCCATTATAGAGTACAATGCCCCATTTGGCATGTACCTCATTAGACACCTACAGCAACTGGAGAGCCACAAAAATTCCTCGCAAAGAGGATCCTAGGACTGAAACAGATGCCCTATACAGACAGACTCAAAAAAACTGCAGCTTTACTCCATCTCATACCGCCTACTTAGAGGCATCTGCTTGGCATACAAACCCATGTCTGACCCAGTGTTACTAGACATGCTTCATCTGAAAAAGGCTCAATCCCTCTGCACCACTCACTACAAAGACCTCAACCTCATCACTACAATAAACAGAACCTGCTGAAGGGACAGGTTCCTAACCCAGAGACTTCCCCTACTCTGGAAGAAACTCCCCATTCATGTCAAGCAGAGCACTTCACTAGCCCTCTTCAAGAAAAATCTTGACGAGTGGATGGGTAACAGGAAATTCACCCCGGGGATCGCTTCAACACCATTGCACGATAGGGGCATAAGGAACTAATGTCCGGCAACAGGATGACTGGGAATATTCTTGGGCTGGACTTGTATTGGCTCCAGGGCCATTGGCCTGGTACTCACCTATGAACCTCTGAACCATATTGGCCTTGACAAATTTGGTTCCCCTTCCTTTGACCTCAGTTACTTCATCAACCACCATGTTTTCTTTTTCACAGAGTATCTCTGTGAACTGATCCAGCCTTTTTACCAAAGGAGGTATCAGAGACTGATTTCAACCAGTCCATCAATTAAATTTGAGAACAAAGGTGAATACTTATTATCCACCAAGAAGAAAAAACGACCAGTGTCCAAACTTTAACACAGTGTATTCAAATAAACAGATGTGAAAAGTCAGCAAACTATACTTCTCTAGCACCTCAGCTATTAAGCCTTTACAGAGTATACCTTTCCCTTTCCAGATTTCCCTTAAATACATGCATCTATAAAACTAATTGTCTAATTAAACAATTAAGACCTGATGAGAAGCACTTGCAGGAAATATTTCCAATGACATTCTTTATTAAGTCTAACTGTGGTTAGAGTGTTAAATTTCAAAATAAAAATAGAATCCTTTCTCCAATGTTTTCTTTTAATATTACTACTATTTATATCTTTATCCTCAACGTGTTCTAAAATAGTATCTTGTAACCCATGTGGAGTACCATTATGGTATTCCAAAAAATGTAAACCTACTGGACTCTCCTCCCTGCCCTTACTAATGTCTCTTAAATGTTCTTTCAACCTGATTGCAAACCTTCTCTTACTTTTCCCTATATATACCTTTTTGCAAGGACATTTTAACCCATAAATTACTCTCTCACTGTCATGCCTAAAAACTCCTTTCTTTTGAAACCTCTTTCCATTTATTTCATCAAAACATTGTACTATATGCTTACAACACTTACACTTTCCACAAGGGAAAGTACCATGCACTTCAGGTTCCATACTTCTTATATCCGGTAAATGGAACCTCCCATGAATTATAAAATCTCTAATACTTCTACCGCTTGTATATGAAATTTGAGGTGGACCCTTGTATATGAAATTTGAGGTGGACTCTTAACTATGAATTTCCTTTGTTTACATGTTTCCTAAATCCCCCAATAATATTTAACTAATTTATTAAACCTTTCAGAAAATATTGTATATTTAGTAACAAAAAACATTTTTCACCCTGTTTCAGCCTTTATTCTTTCACCTCTCCTTTCTTCATGCTGGCTTATATTTACTGGTTTACTAGATAGTTTACTAATGCCTTCCTCTATCATTTCCTTACCATAACCTCTATTCATAAACATTTTTTACTGCTTACTCTGTTTCTAATTGACACTCCTTTTTATCTTTATATAATCTTTTTATTCTCAAAAACTCTCCACATGGGATAGATTTTAATGTATGAGGAGGATGGCAACTCTTTCCATGTAAAATATAATCATACTGTTCAAATTTTGTATGAATTCTAGTTTGTATAACTCCATCATTTCTACCCATTAGGGTAATATCCAAAAACATTAACCTCTATATTTATTTATTATTTATTTATTTACAGTTTGTTTTCCAGGATAGTCCATTGGGCTGAAGGAGCCTGTTTTCAATGGTGTCCTGGGGAGAAAAGCTCCAAGAAGGTTAAACAAAAGAAATAAAGCAACAATACAGCAAACCAGCAAAACATTTGTAGTATACATAGTAATAGAAGATATATTAACATCAGATTTAAGAGAGAAAACATTATACAAAATGCTTTTACAGAGAAAGCAGAGTATGTACATATATTTTCATGGTCTACAATAGTGATTTCTGGATTAAAATTCACAAAAGGAGTGACAGTGAAAAGAGGATGGAATAGAGCAATTAATAAGAGGAATGTGGGTGTAATGTAATAGAAGGAAGTCAGGAGGAATGGTGTAGGAGGAGATTACATTGAAGGGTATACAGTGAAGAGATGAGATATAAGAATTAGAGAAGAGGGGTAGGTGGGGTGTGAGGAAGGAGTGGATAGGGGTTAGGATATGAGGAATAGAGAAGAGAGGTAGATAGGCTATAGACAATTAGAGGAGAGTCAGGAGGGATGGGAGCAGGACCATTCCAGAGGGATGAGAGGTGGGAGTGGAGCAAGGTTTTGAAGGTGGAGTGGTTGTTGGTGGTACAAATATGAGGAGGGAGGGAGTTCTAGAGTCTGGATAGAGAGAAGGATAAAAGGAATTTGCCTGGAGTATGAGCTGGTCTATATTATTTGACCTGAGTAGTCTATCTGGCTGGTGAAGTTTGAGGGAGGTGTTAAGTGATGGGTAGAGAAAGGGTTTAAAGATAAGTTTATGTGCATAAGAAAGATGGATGAAAGAGAGGTGGTGGGGTAGTTCAAGTCAGTTTAATTTTTGAAGGTCATTACAGTGGTGAGTGGAGAATTTGGCACCAGTGGAAAATTTAGAGATTTTGTTGTAACAGGAAGCAAGTTTTGACTAGACCGCTTTGAAGATTAGTAAGGAGGGGGCACCATATAGCAGAGAGGGGATGAGGTAGGTGGTAGAAAGGACATGTTTAGTAGTGGGAGTAAGGTAGCAGTTATGGCGGTAGAGCAAGCCTAGTTTTTGGTGTGTTTACTTTATATTTGTTTGAAGATATATGTCAAACTTAAGTTGTGTGTCAATAGTAACACCTAGTAGTTTTGTATGCAGTACAACTTCTATAGGGGTATTATTTTGGCTAGTTATGGAGAAAGAGTTCATGTCAATATTAGTGTTCTTTGAGAGGGTGAATATCATGATTTTGGACTTAGAGGCATTCAGGGCTAGGTGGTTGTTAAACATCCAGTTCTCGGTAGTTAGGAAGGCTTCCTGGGTAATTTTCTGGAGCATGGGGAGGGATTTAGAGGGGCAGATTATTGTAGAGTCATCTGCATATTGGATGAGCTTGGTATTAGAAATACACCGGTGAAGTCTTTTATAAAAATATTAAATAGCAGAGGGCCTAATATGGACCCCTGTGGTACTCCTGTAAGAGTGCTGAGGAATGAGAAAGTACAGTTTTTCCTCTTGACTGATTGCTGCATATTAGACAGGTAGCTGGAGAACCAATTGATAGAGGAGGTAGATAGATTAAGATGAGAAAGTTTAGACAAGAGGAGGTTGTGTGAAATTGTATCAAAAACTTTAGATAGGTCAAGCAGTATGGTAGAAACAATATGGCCTGATTAGTAGGCAGAACTGACAGTTTTGAGGAAGGAGAGGCAAGCAGTAGTGGTGCTATGTCCAGGCCTGAAGCCATATTGAGTAGGGGTAAGCAGATGGTTATCAAGCAGGTAGGGTAGTAGTTGTAGGTGGATGCATTTTTCTAAGATTTTGGAGATAGGGGAGAGAATGGCAATTGGCCGGAAGTTGGAAATTTCAGTATTGTTTCCCCCTTTGTGAAGGGATATGATATAGGCTTTCTTCCAGAGTGTGGGTACGTAGGATTCTTGGATTGACCGGTTTATTGGGATGGAGATGGGGAAGGCTATGTTATTGGCAGCCAGCTTAAGGAAGTTAGATGGAAGGTCATCTGGGGCATTTGAACATGGCTTCAAATTCAGTAGGAGCTTTTTATGGTAGAGATAAAAACAGGTTTGAGTGTAAAGGGATGGGGTTGAGAGGTTTTGTTGCTTGAGGAGTGTGTTTTGGGGGGAGGTAGGTGAGTGTGGGTTAGGTGTAGTATTAATAAAAGATGTAGTAAGTTTAATGATAGAGTTAATGAAGAAGGAGTTAAATTGGGTAGCCAAGGAGAGGTCTGAGGTGTTAGGATCAGGGCATGGGTTGACTTTTTTACCTGGATGGAGGAGGGTAGTGATGCTATTCCAGAACTTTTTAGGGTTAATTTTGTGATTGTTTTGAAGTATGGAGTAATAGGATTTGCAGTCAGAAACTATGTGCTGTTTGTCCTTGTTACAAAGTTGCTTATAATCAGTCAGGGAGGAGTAGGATTTGTGTTTTTGGTAGTTTTTCCATGCTTTATCATGTAGGTGCATGAGGGTTATGGTATCTTTGGTTATCCAGGGGGCAGTATTTTGTTTAACTCTTTTAGTTTTGATGGGAGCAAAGCTATTTAGTAGGTTGATAAAAGAAGTATTGAAGTGAATTACAGCATCATCCAATGGCAGGAATTTTAGAGGGGTCCAGTTAGTATGTTTTAGTGAGTCTAAGAAGGATGAAGGGATGACATTTTTGAGAGCGCGGGTAGAAATATACTTATGAGTTAGGTGCAAAGGGGTGGGTGACCAATGAGCAAAAGCAGGGAGGTGATCACTAAGGGAGTCAGGAAGGATACCCATTATTGGAGATAGTATGAGGGTGAGAGACTAGTATCCAGTCTAGGATGCTTCCTGAGGAGTTGTTTTTAAAGGATGTAGTAGGTGAATTGGTTAGCTGGGTAAAATTATAGAGGTTAATGTGTGAGGTAGTGGGGATTGAATGGTGGCCCAATTAATATTGACATCACCCATGATTATAGTTTCATTAGTTATAGTAGTTGAGAACCAGGAGAGGATTTCCTTGAGAACTGGAATATTGTCACTGGGAGGGATGTATAGGGAAGAGATACAAATTCTTTTGTTTATTTATATTTAATAAGGCCAAGGTTAGCTCAACAGTACCAAACTGTGCAATGGGTTTGGTATATGGTGTTATAGATAGGGAGAAAGAGTGCAGTAGAGCTACTCCACCTCCCTTCTTGTGGATTCTGTCATTTCTTATGATGGTATAGTTGGGGGGTGATTTTGGGGTCTTTTATATGATGTTTTAGCCATGTTTCAGTGACACAGAGGATGTTGGGGTGGTTGTGCAGGAGCCAGGCATGGAAGTGGGGTATTTTATTGCATAAACTTTGGGCATTCAGTGTTACAAAGAGGAGAGATTTATTTTGAGGAGATATAGTTGATGAGGGCGAACTGCTAGGGTGATAGGCAGGTGGTCCAGGGTTGGGTTGAATGTCACTGGAGAGAAGAAAAGATATGAGTTGATGAATGTGGAAAAAAATGTAGAATATTTAGCATTGGTTTTAGGATCAGGGTGGTACTTAAGGTTTGGTGTGACTGAAAAGGGGGATGTATTACTTTTATCAAAGATAAGTTTGTTTGGAAAGAGAAAGATAGCATTGTGATTGAAGAGGTATGGACAGATTATATTAGAGAGGGGTGGGTCTTGGAGGTGGTGTGCGATGGTGATGTGGAATCGGGGAGTGGTGTAAGTTAGGGAGGCTAGTGAGGATGTGAAGGCAGGAGAGGATGAGTGGAAGTGCTATGAGTGTGAGTGTGGTTGAATGTTTGGATGACATGATGGTGTAGTGGTATATGTGTTGTAGTGAGGTAAGAAGAATGTGCTTGTGTGTATAAGGTATAGTAGGTTTTGAATGGGAGGAATATGGAGTAGAGTGGTATGTGGAAATTGCTAAGGATGAGAGGGAGGAGTTGTGTATATGGGGTGGGAAATGGAGAGAGAGAGAGAGAGAGAGAGGTGTGTGAGTGGGTGAAGAAAAGAGGTAGAAGATTATGGGTAGTGAGTTGTGATTGGGTGCTGTAGACAGGGAGTGGTAATGGGGCTATAAGGGTAGAGGTGGTGGGGCGGGTGAGAATTGGGGGCAGGGTAGGGGAACAAAGTGACCCTGTAGGGCGAATGGAGTGGGTTAGAACACTGTAAGAGGCAAGAATGCCGGAAACCAATCAGTCGGGTACAGCTCTAGATTAGTAGCTAGCAGGTAAGTCACACTATGTGTGGCAGAAAGCCATTAAAAGAGAAGAGAACTAAGTAGTTGGAAAGAAGAAAACTACACTTCCATGGTGGTAAGGGAGCTGTGCTTAAATGTATGGGAGAAGGCTGAAATAAGTCTTATTTGTAGATATGTAGATCGGAACTTGTGGATTATGCTATATTCGTGAACTATGCTTTGTGTTCTTCTGCCATCTAGTGGCTAAAGTGCAGAATGGCAATGTAGTAAATTAAAAAGTTAAAACTATGAAATAGGAGACAAAAAACAGGGGGGGGGTAGAGATGTTCTCGGAGTAGATCTGCAAGTGTGCAAGCCAGAAATAAACTCAAAAACTGTACCAAGAAAAATAACAGAGCTGTATGCTAACACCTACACTTAGGGACTACTGGGTGGCACGTCTTTGTTATCCGTTATTATGATTTCACTTGGTAGTGCAGAAAATTACTCCAAATAGTAAATGGGGATGTAGTGAAGAGTAGGAAGGGACAGCCCGTGTAATAACGGTGATTCGTCCAAGTGGCAAGCCCACTATACAGAGGTCCCTGAGGGAGACGTCTGGGGAAAGAAAGTAAAAAAGGATCTTTCTGTACCCCATCAAATCTAATACCAAATCGATTTTTTTATGTAAATCTTCTATAAAACCTTCCACTTCTTCCCATCCCCCTTTACAAATAAAAATCAAATCATCTATAAATCAATGGTACTTAATTACATATCTTCTAAAAAAGGTTGTATTATAAATATATAAACTGTCATACAGTCCCATAAACTGGCATACATGGGGGCAAAAGCTGCCCCCATAGTACCTTGCAGTTGTCTAAACAGTTCTCCATTAAACTCAAAGATTTTATTGTTAAGACAAAAATATATCAATTCTAAAATGTAATGTGTTTTAGGAGTGTCTTTTAAGAAATATAATAAAGCTTCCATGCCAAATGTATGTTGGATACTAGTGTATAAACTCACTACATCTATTACTACAAAATACATATTTCTAGTCCATTTTATATCCTTTATTTTATCTATAAATTCAAAAAAATCTTTAATATAGGAAGGCAACTTTACAGCTTCAGCCAACAAATATTTATGCAAAAAGCTGGAAAGATTGTGGGTAAAATACCCACATGCTGAAACAATTGGACATCCATGTGGATCCTTCATACTTTTATGTATTTTGGGTAGACAAAAAAAGGATGCCATAGTACTATCTTTAGCATTAAATCTATATTGTACATCTTCATAAGAAAAAATATTTCAGTCTTAAACCTTTATTTAATAAAACCTTATACAGATTTATTTTTTTTTCAAAAAAAATTTTATTTAATTTTTCTTTTCACAACAAGAAATAACAAATAACAAATGGAAAAAAACCCACACAGAATATATCAAAGTGAGAAAAAAAAAAAAAACAGTACAAAACTTAATTTTGCTAACCTGGCAAGCTACCCAAGGAAAGAAATATTAGAACATTAAGTAGAAAATCCAAAATAAAATACAGCATTCACTAAATGAAAAACTGATTTAGGTGGAGGTAAGAAGGAGGGCATTGATCTTAACCAAAACTTTTGTAGAAATAGCTTTCTTCTTTGGACTTTTAAAAATGAATTTTTGCGCAGCAATGTAAGTGTCAGCCATTGACTTAAAACTGTTCCAACATAGTTTAGTGCGATCTAACCAATTTTTAGAAATGTATAGTTTCATGAGTGAACATAAGAGGACTAAAACATGTGTGTCCAATTTAGAAAGAGGACATGTAGGGATATGTAGAATGACTAGCTCCCAAGAAAGGGTTGATTTATGATAGCCCATTTTTTGAAGGCGGACTTTTAATGACGTCCAAAGTTTGTGTGTGTAATTGCAGGACCATAGAACATGCATTAGGTCAGCATGCGGAGAAGAACAGCAGGGGCAAGAAGGAGATTTGTTAGAGTCAAATTTAGCTAGTTTAGCCGGAGTGTAATAAACATTATTATTGATCATTAACTGTGTGTAGAAGAGTTTCTTAAAGGGGAAAAATCTATAGTATTTTTTATGGCCAAGAGCTTCTGGTCTTGTGAAAGAAAGGGGTTATATTTATCCCAATAGTGTGAAAAAAGATAATTACTATCATTGATCATAGAAGATATGAGTTTATATGAGTTAGAGATCATTTTAACAGGTAGAGTTAGATTATGAAACACAGATTCTAACAAGGGGAGATTTTGACCTTTATCTAATAAATGTATGAACTTAGATGTAATAACATCACATATTTGTCTAATAATAACCAAGTATTTCTTATTTACTTCAAGAATTTTACATAAATTAGACAGAGATTCATTGTTATGTTTAAGTATATCCCAGACTAAAAGGTTTTTTATTAGCGGGAAACTAGAGAGGTTGATTGGAAGATTATTAATTCTGATATTTGGATTTAAGTGTAAAGGTTGAAGTAAAGGAAGTAATTTGTCAAGATTTATAAGTTTTTAAATATTTTGGAAAATAATAATCTTTTGTTTTATGTTATTTGACAAGTTAAGACTCCATAAATTGTCTTGTGAAATAAATGGGAGAATAGCTGGATTTAGGTTAATTCTAAGAATCTGTTGAAACCATAACTTAGACCAGGTGGGATAAGTATTATAATCTTGTAATTTAAGTTTAGAGACATATAATAATCTATTAGCAGAGATGATTGAATAGTATAAATGAAAATTTGGAAGGCCCAAGCCACCTCTGGATTTAGGAAGGGCTAATTTGTTATATGCAATTCTCACCGATTTGGGGTACCAAATAAATTTAGCAAGTACATTACTGACCTTGGTCAAAAAGGACTTGGATACCAACTGATCTACAGAGTTAAATTGAAAAAGAACTCTAGGAAGTATATTCATCTTAATTATAGCAGATTTTGATAAAAGAGACAACTTCAATTTTTCCCATCTCTGAATATCAAGAGAGATTTTAGACCAGGATCTAAGAAGATTATTTTGAAATATAGATGAATGATTATGATCAAAATAAATCCCCAAATATTTGATATCAAAAGTTGTTTTGAAATGAGAGGTAGGGAAATAGTTTGTTTTATGAGCCATAGGATTAATGGGAAAGATGCAAGATTTCTCAAAGTTTATTTGATAATCTGAGGCTTTTGAGAAAGCATTAATGGAAGTTACAATCTTGTTTAAATCAGTATTTGGAAGTTGAAAATAGATGATCAAATCATCAGCGAAGGCCGAGAAAAGTATTTTTGTATTCATGACTTTTGGGATTATATGGAAGGTATTTAGTTTTATATAAAGAAACAAAGGTTCAATGAATATATTAAAGAGAAAAGGAGATAACGGACATCCCTGCTTGGTGCCATTAGTTATTTTTAAAGGTTTGGACAGAATCTTATTTATCTTCAAGCAGGTAAAGGATTTACTGTATAAAACTTTAATCATATCTATATAAGAGGAGGGAATGTTAAAATATGATAAAGAATGAAAAAGAAAATCCCAATTAACCCTATCAAAAGCTTTAGCTGCATCCAAGGTTAGGGCATACATTGGATTTTTATCTTTTTTCAAGAGATATATTAGAGAGTCTAGGGTTAGGGTGTTATCCCATGTATGCCTACATTTCATAAACCCCGCTTGTTCCATGGATATTATAGATGGAAGAACTTTTCTAAGTCTGTTAGCTAAGAGTGAAGCTAAAATCTTGATATCAATATTAATCAATGAAATGGGGCGATAATTATGTGGATTCGTTTTGTCATTTTGTTTTTTTAGAATTAAAACAGTTCTCGAAGTATTCCAATGAAGGTCTGAGAAGCCGTACTTAATTATGTAATTGTAGACTTTTAATAGGATAGGGGAAATTATTAAAATAAAAGTTTTGAAAAATTCAGCTGTGAAGCCATCAGGACCTGGGGACTTGCCTAACTTAAGGTTTGATATAGTGGATTGGATTTCTTGTAAGTTTAAGGGAGCTGAGAGCATATCATATTGATTTTTATTAATAGAAGGAAATTTGATGGAATTTAGAAAGTCAGACATACGGTGATGCAAAACGTGATCCATATTTTCTTTAGAATAAATTTCTGAGTATAGGATAGAAAAAAGTTGTATAATTTCCTGGTCCGAATTATAAATTTTATCTTTAAAGAGTATACGGGATATTTTAGGGGGTTCTTGGGTATTCCGAATTAATTTTGCTAGTAATTTAGAAGGAGCTTGTGCCCATTCAGAATAAATTGCAATCATCTTTTGTTCAAAAATAGTTAAGTTCTGTTTATGTAATTGAAGTAACTGATTTTGTGTCTCGCTAATTAAGTTATCTCTCATGGGTTCCGGTTTAAGTTTTTGTTGTTTCTCTAAGTCAAGAAGTTTATTTGTAAGATCAAATTCTTTGTTTTGTACATTTTTTTAAGATAAGAGGCTTTATTAATTATAATACCTCTGATGCAAGCTTTACATGCAGCCCACTGTATATCTAATGGTATATCAGTGATGTTGAGGTTAGAGGCAAGATTAATTAATGTTACAGTGATTTCTTGAACAATATCCTTGTTACGGAGTAAGTTATTGTTAAGTGACCAGTTATTATAAGTACATGGGGAATTAACTTTTTGAATAGGATTAATCTTTAGGGATATCTTAGAGTGATCTGATAAGGATCTCGGTTCTAAAGAAAGATTAATTTTAAAGTGGGTGAAAGATTCAGAGATTAAAAAAAAGTCTAGTCTTGACCAAGATTTGTAACATTTTGAGTAGTATGTATATAAGTCATCCTTAGTAATATGGTCTTTTATACAGATGGGATCAGTAAGTTTGAGATCATACATTAGGTCTTCCAAAGCAGAGGAAGATTGAAAATTATAATACGGAGATTTACTAGTACGATCTGAATTAGGGTCCAAAACAGCATTCCAATCCCCTCCCGCTATGATATAGTGATCTTTAAAAGTTGCTAGAATATTATGTATTTCTGTAATAAAGATATGTTGTTGGGAGCAGGGGCCATATAAGTTGAAGAATAAAACTGGTTTATCTAGATTGGAAAATTGGGATGTAAAAAAGCACCATCTGCCATTAGCATCCGACCTCTCTTTTAAGATAGTGCCTTGGAAGGATTTTTTGATAATAATCGCCACCCCTCTTGAGTTTGAACTATTTCCTGCCGAAATTATAGATTTCAACCATTTCTTTTCCCCATCTTTGACCCAATCAGTATCATGCATGTGTGTTTCCTGAAGAAAGCATATATTAGCTTGTGATTTAAAAACTAAATGAAGAAGAAGTGCCTTTTTGGCTTTATTCTGCAGCCCTCTAACATTCCATGAATCAATAACAAGTGTCATGACTAACTAAGAATAGGAAGTTTGCATTAGTAAACAATGTAAAGTGTTAGGGATAACTGACTGCATTTTTAAGGGGATCCATAATTGAAAAATGGAGCTGTATATATAGATAATAAGTAGTGAGAAAGAGGAAAGAGAAAAAAAGTAATTAAGGTAGCCCATCAGTTCCTTCCACAAAACCCCGGTGCCTACCCACCCTATCCTACTAGTGGAAGGAGCAAAACAAATAATAAAACAAGAATTTATGTAACAGGTTAGCACAGTTATTTTTGTAATGTAATTATAGAAAAAACAAAAAGTACTTAAATAAGCAAAAATACAATATTTACATATATACAATTCTAACTGACTCCAAGAGCAGGCTATATTAGAACCCAAGGCAAAAATATCCCCGAGCCCTTAAAATACATAAACATTTTAAGCCTTTGGAAAAAAATACTATCTCACCGGGAATAAAAAAAAAAATAAAATAAACAAGCCATCAGCATGTAATGATGTGCGATGAAACCACGCATAACGAGAGATAGCTGATAATATCACAGTATAAGGAGGATAACCATAACAAGCCTAGCAGAGAGTTCGCGGATTCATCTGGTTAATTATTATGGACAAAACAGTTAAGTTTGCAGCATGACAGCAGTAAAAAAAAAAAAAGGTGAGCAAAAGTGCTGAATACTGCGCCAAATGTACAAGACAGCAGGAACTGATAGCCGCATCATCGTAGGACTTGTAGCAAGTTAATTGAATTATCCTTTTCTCGTTGTTTGAACCAGTGATCCAATGGTTGCAGAGAGAACAGATGCAAAACGTATCCTTGTAGATCAAGCATTTCAGCGACACTTCCACTGCGATAAACTCTATTCTTTGCCATACTTGATCCAGATTCAGATTAAAACCTGCGAATCAAACACAGCATAATCACACAACTCCGTGGACAACTGAAGGAGGCAAAGAAGTAGACAGCAGGACATTGATGACCATAAGAAGGTTGACAATTGAATTGTAACAGTTGAGCTGTAACAAAAAGCGCTTTTTCCAACAAATTAAGAAGCCGGATAAGAGTTAAAAGCTTTGACAAAAGCTTCTTTGGCTTCTATCGGAGTATTCGCTGAGTATTTTATTTCTTTAAAGGAAAAATATAAAGTGTTTGGGTAGCGCATTTGAAATCTCACATTTCTTTTAATTAAGTCAGCGCAAAAAGGAGCTAACTTTTGCCTATTTAGTTTTATTTGGTGAGGCAGGTCTTGGTTGAGAAAGATTCTGTGGCTATTCCAAGTAAAGTTTCTTTGCTTTCTGGCAGCATTTAGGATATTTTGTACATCTTGAAAATTTAACAGTTTTGTGTATATAATACGTGGAGTTGGTGAATCTTGTCGACGAATAGAAGCTCTGTGCGCTCTCTCTATTATTATATTACCAGACAAGTTGTTCGAACCCAATAAAGCAGTAAAAATCTGGCCACATATTGTCCTCAGGTTTTGGTTGTCATAAGTTTCAGGTAAACCCTTGATAATGATGTTATTACGTCGGCTCCTAGCTTCTAGATCTATTATTTTGACTGTAATTCACATATAAGCGCAGAATTATTTTTGACATCATCAGTTATTGAATGAATTTGAAAGTCATTTTTTTCTATTTTTTGTTCAAGAGTGTCAACTCTTTGTACCAGATGATTAATGGATTTAGTGAGGCCAGTCAATTGTTCAGAGAAGCCCTGAATGGCATCGTGAATTGGTTTGAGCGCTAATTTAAGGTCATCTAGATGAAGGTTAGGGTCGGGTTTACATTTTGAACCTGTTTTATTACTATTTGTGGTACTGCTGTTGTCCGTTGATGTGTCAGTGAAACCATGACCCCAGAGATGTGTGAGGATAGTGTACAAGCAGAGTGTGAGTACAGTGTGTGGGAATATGTTAAGACATAGGGTAGCTACTTACAGGGAATGTGTGTAAACTGTGAAGAATAGGAAGGCAGGCATACAGATACCTTCTGCTGCACCTGGAGAGCACAGTAACATATGCAGTCAGCCTTCTTCATGAATAAGGATGCAGAAGACACATATCAGTGCAACGCATGTTCCAAAGCACTCAAGTACTTCTGAACATCATACTGCACCCTACATTGCATGATAGCTCAGATGGCTTAGTGGTAAATTGCTGTTGCTATGGTGTACACGGTCCTGGTTTCAAGACCTGCAAGAACTGATTAATCCATCCATATGTTACCAGATGGGTAGCTAACTGGCTCACTGATAGAACCCATGTAGTCAAAATAGGGGAAGCCACCTCAAGCAGTAGACATGTAACAAGCGTCGTACCCCAGGGTTCGGTCTTGGGACCTCTGTTATTTTGGATATACTTTTCTGAGGTGCAGGCCAAAACCAGTGGGCTATGGCTGACCATGTTTGCAGTTGACTGCAAGCTGGGTGCTGTCATCAATTCCCCTAGTGATGTGGGCATCCTCTAAGAGGGTCTCACTCAGAAAAATGATTGGTGCCAGAAACACGGCCTCACACTGAATACCAAAAAATGCATCATCATCTCCTTTGGGGAGAGTGATGTCCCCATAAATTATCACATTAATAATGTCCTAAGCATGCAGTCAGTCATGAGGGATTTGGGCACCCAGGTTGATAGCAACCTGACTTTTGACCACCATGTTGCTTCCGTTGTACGGAAAGCCTTCTACATGGCCCAGCTCATAAGTAAGGATATCTCATCCAGGGACAAGGATGTTATAACATCCCTGTATTCTTCCCTTATAAGGCCCATTATTGAGTGCAATGCCCCTTTCAGCATGTACCTCGCAAAGCACATGCAGCAGCTGGAGAGACTACAGAGGTTCCTCACCAGGAGAATCCAGGGCCTCAAACATCTACCATACACATATAGACAAAAAGCCTTATCCCTATACTCAGCTTCATACAGACTTCTCAGAGGTGACCTCTGTCTGGTTTATGAGGCGATCACGGACCCCACTTTGATGGGGCTGCTTCATTTCCGCAAGTCAAGCTCTACTCAACTAACCCGCACACATGGCCTCAACCTGGTCTGTGACATCAACAGGACTTGCTGGCTGGACAGATTTGTGTCCCAGAGACTCCTCCATCTATGGAATAGACTCCCTCTTCACATCAAGCAGAGTACATCTTTACCCCAACCTGGATAATTGGATGGGAAACAGAAAATATACCCCTGGGATTCCACCTGTGTCCCTGATGGACAGGGGCATTGGGTGCTGATTTGTCTTAATATGGGCTAAACTCTTGGCTAGGCTTATAAGGGCCTCGGGGCCAATAGCATAGTAACCTCCTATGTTTCTATATGTGCCACCCTATTATTGTATGCTGTGGTCAGTTTGCACACAGGCAATGGGAAGCGCGCTATCCAATGTTGTACATCGACACAGAATGTATCCATCGTATTCTGTTCTGCCTGAATAAGTAGAGCATTCTACCTGGTGACATATGTAATCTCCCCTTTATCCCCTTCAAGAGATAGTACCATCCCTCAGCCTTGTTTTATGTGAGTGACAGATCTGCAACTGCAAGGAAACTGATATACGAAAACATAACAGGGTAGGAAGGTTTATAATGGCTCTCAGAGCTGTTAATGTAGCAATAATGCATCTTGAATCTGAAAACATAATTATCACTGTATCTTTCCACCACTGGCATTAAAACTTCAGATGGGGCAGTCCATTCATGGGCAAGGAGATCTCAGCTGGAAAATGATATGAAAAGCTGATAAATTTCAAAGGCTATTACACACTGCAGTATCTGTGCCATACTGTTGTCCAAGTCTTGCCCCATGAATACACCACCATATGATTTGGCCATATGGAAACTTCACCCCTTTTCTTAATGGTCAAAGGAGGTCTAGCTTTATATCATTCACTGAGGTCTTCCCCCATTCTTTCAAGATTCATCAAGGTGTTACAGTGGATCTTTTGTCAGCTGCTACAAGAACAAACCTATATACAGTGCCACTCATTACTTTAGTCTTTTGATTATGAGCATATAAACCAGAGGGTGCAGGTGGTATGGTCTTCTCCTACCTTATATGGTGTGAAGAGTTACAGGTAGTAGCTGGACAATAAAAGGGGCAGAATACATACTGGCTAACAAGTGAGTAAACAAAAAAAAAAAAAAAAAACAATACCAGACAGAAATAATTACTAGCTTTATTTAGAAGAGCAGTGTTTCACTGGATTCATTCACTCGCTCTTTCATGGGCCAAAAAATAACAAATTATCCTGTTTTTTATATGCTAACTGATGCTATGAGTATAACTTGAGTTGATTTTCTTTTATAAAATAAAAAAAAAATTCTAGTACAGTATTTAATGTATAATAATTTATAGAAAATAGGATAGTAGGATCACAGGAAGTTACTAGGCTATTGGCCCTGAGGCCCTTACAAGCCTAGCCAAGAATTTAACCTGTGTTCCAACAAGTTAGCACTCTATGTCACTGTCCAGCAGGGACATAGGTGGAATCCCAGGGGTGCATTTTCTGTTCCCCATCCAGTTATCCATGTTGCGCTTAAAAAGGGTTAATGAGGTACTCTGCTTTATGTGGAGAGGGAGTTTATTCCACAAAAGGGGGAGTCTCTGGGACACAAATCTGTTTCGCCAACAAATCATATTGATTGACCAGGTTGAGGTCGTGCATGTGGGTTACTTGAATGGAGCTTGACTTGCGGATATGCAGCAGTCCCATCAGGGCAGGGTCTGAGAATGCTTTGTATGCCAGACAGAGGTCACCTCTGAGGAGTCTGTAGGAGACTGAGTAGAGGGACAGGTCTTTTAGTCTATCTGTGTAGGGTAGGTGTTTGAGGCCCTGGATTCTCTGGATGAGGAATCTCTGTGGTCTCTCCAGCTGCGGCATGCGCTTTGTAAGGTACATGCTGAAAGGGGCATTGTATTCAATAATCAGTCTTATAAGGGAAGAATACAGGGATGTTATGACCACTTTGTCCCTAGATGAGATACCTTTACTAATGAGGTGGGCCATGTAGAAAGCTTTCCATACAACAGAGGCAATATGGTGGTCAAATGTCAGTTTGCTATCAACCTGGGTTCCCAAGTCCCTCACGACTGATTGTGTACTTAGTGCCTTATTATCAATGTGATAATTTGTGGGGACGTCATTCTCCCCAAAAGGGATGATGATGCATTTTTTGGCATTCAGTTTAAGACCATGTTTCTGGGACCAGTCATTTGTTTGGGTGAGACCCTCTTGGAGGATGTCCACATCACTAGGAGAATTGATGACAGCACCCAGCTTGCAGTCATCTGCAAACTTGGTCAGCCACAGCCCATTAGATTTGGCCTGGATCTTTGAGAATTATATCCCAAACAGCAGAGGCCCCAAGACCACTCCCTGGGGTACACCGCTTGTTATGGGTTGACTGCTTGAGGCGACTTCTCCTATTTTGACTAGGTGGGTTCTATCAGTGGGCCAGTGTGCTACCCATCTGGTAACATATGGATTGATACCTAGCTGAGAGAGGTTATCTATTATACCTGAGTGGGGAATAGTATTGAAGGCCTTGGCCAGGTCAAGGTAGGCAGTGTGCACCATCTTCCCCTTGTCTGTGGCCTTGGTGACTGTCTTAAAGAAGTCAACCAGATTTAACAGGCATGACCTCCTCTTAACAAAGAGCCAGCACAATTGACTTCAAAATTACTTTGTATTCATAAATACATACAGCAAACAGACCGGTTTCGGCTGGATAAACACAACCTTCCTCAGTGTAAGAAATACAAACAAATAGTGTGCTGTTTAAATAATATACAGCCATTTCCCATTGGTAGAATACTCATAAATATTCATTAAGTCCTGGTGGGAATAGACCCCCTAACTTGATGATCCACTTTCTTTCTTTATTATTTAGAATATTATGCCATTCAGTTTTATTAAGGCGATTACCATGAAGGACATCAATCACCATGAAATTAAACTGTGCAGTGGGATGCAATAAGTGATGTTTATATAAAGCATTTGTGATTTTTTTGTGTTTAATATTGCTTATATGTTCTGAAATCCGTGATCTTAATGGACGAGACGTCTGTCCTATGTAGAAAGCTCCACATTGGCAAGTAGCAAGGTAGACAACCCAATCATTGCTACAATTGGCAAAAAAGCCTACATCATAAACCCTGGAGCAATTTCTACTAGAAAAAGCCTTGGCTGTAGTCACAAATCTACAATTTGAGCAATGACCACATGGAAAACATCCATATAAGGCTTTGCCTGACAGTGTGGTCTGTTTGTGTATGGGGAATTTAGTGTCACAGTGCTTATAATGATTGAAATAGGATTTCAGATTTTTTCCATTCCTATATGAGAAAATACATCTGTTTGGAATAAAATTAGCAATATTGTTATCAGATTGAAGAATGTTCCAATTCCTATGGACACTATCCAAAAGGCAATTAGTGTTACGAGCATAGGTGGTAACAAATCTTAGTGTAGTAGGTGTAACAGCAGTTTTATCTCTATATTGGAGCAATTCTGACCTATCCATGTTGTGTACCTGATTTTTGGCCATTGTAATATTACCAACCTGGTAACCTCGTTGTATAAATCTGTCCGTTAGGTCTCTCTCATTCAAACAAAATGTATGTGTCTTGGAACAGATACGTTTGGCCCTTATAAACTGTGATTTGGGAATATTCCTAGTGATGTGTGGTGGATGGTAACTGGAAGCATGTAGGACTGAATTATATTGTGGGAACTTTCTAAACATTTCACTATCCAAGGTGCCATCTGGCAACTTATGTATAAGAACATCCAAAAAGGTGATGTTGTTTTTATCATGATGTTCAGTGAAAGTCAGTCCCCATTGATTTGTATTAAGGTACGAAACAAAATCAACCAGTCCAGATTAATTTCCCCTCCAAACCAACCACACATCATCTAGGTATCGCCTCCATATGTCCATATCTTGTATAAAGGCATTTCTGGAAACATCATAAATGATATTTGACTCAACATAAGCCATGAAAAGGTCAGCGTATATGGGGGCAAAAGATGCCCCCATGGCTGTACCTTTGATTTGCCAGAAACACAGATTTTTATAATTAAATACATTACATGTCAGAACATATCTGGCCATATCAATCAAAAAAGAATTAAACAATGGAGAATACAGTTTAGCAACATCTAGCCAATGTTCCAAAGCTTTCAATCCTGCCTGGTGTGGTATATTCGTGTAGAGTGCACTCACATCTAGTGTACATAAGAACCAATCAGGTTCAAGTTGTGTATCAGATATTATTTGTAGAAAGTTAGTAGTATCCTTTAACCTAGATCTAATAAATGGTAATAATGGTTTCAAATGTTTAGTCAAAAACATGGACAGAGGCTCTGTAACATAGCCCTTGCCAGATACTATGGGTCTGCCCGGAGGATTATCAACATTCTTATGGATTTTGGGTAAGAAGTAAATATATTGTGCATGGGAATCCACTATAGACAAATGTTGAAAGACCTCATTGTTGATAATACCACGATCCTTGGCATCAACAAGAAAACACTTTATACACTTAACAAATCTTGAAGTCGGATCGACAGACATAAGAGAATAGTATCTAGTATCAAAAAGCTGTCTCCGAGCCTCCTTGTCATAATCCGTCCAGTTTTGCACAACCACAGCCCCACCCTTGTCAGCTGTAGTAATAACAATGTCCTTGTTATTCTGTAAATCACATATAGCCTGTCTTTCCATAGAGGATACATTGTTATATTTGATAACAGCATCAGAACTGAAATAGTGTAAATCCTTGAGCACACTATTCAAAAATAGGTTGACTGTGTCATGCATAGGTGGTACAAAACTGGATTTATGGTAAATAAATTTACCATGATCTATATTGTAACCTGAATCACCAAAATATAATCTTAGGTTAAGCAATCTACAGAAATTAACTACATCTTGAGCGAGTGCATCTTCAGAAATCAAAAACCCAGGTATGAAACTGAGACCTTTATTCAAAATGGAGATGTGTGTAGGGGATAAAACAACATCAGACAAGTTTAGCACATTATTGGAATCCACATCATTCAATTTTTCAGAGCCATTGCTAATAGGCCTTGAATATTTTGAACCCTTCCGATGTTTACGTCCCCCCCATCTCCGTTTACTTCTAAAGGGACAACCCCCGGTGTTCTTTTGGGAGAGGGTGACCCCGATGCTGCCAGGGATGCGTTGTCTGTACCAGACGACGTATCGTCACAAGATGAAGTGGTCCCATTATAATTTTTTCGTAAAATGGACCTAGGTCTTTTACGTTTTAAGGTAGAAGCTGGAGGATTATTAAACCTCACATGCTTGGTCTGATACAAAAATGGATTTCCACGTAGGTAATCTTCCTGGTCCCTATTGAATTTCTTCATTTTCCTAGATTTCAATTCAGCATCATATTTTTTAAGGTCAACTGCTACCTTATTCAATTTAGCTTCAAAGGAAGGTTCCTTTTCGAAAACCTTAAGTTTATCCGCTAGAGCCGTAATGCCTGCAAGGCCCCTATCAATAGCCCTATTGTGAAAATTTAGCAATTCAATAACAAAAGCCATAGTGGCTTCCTGTTGTATTTTAGACCAATTTTTGGTCAGCTCCTCATCCATATTATTGACATGTGGAACAGTACGAATACGTAGTCCCCTAGGGGTGATATTAGCGGTCTGGTATGCCCTAAAGAGCTTACCGTGCCATACATTAGCACGCAATTGTCTCAGCTGTTTATTAAGGTCATCAATCAAGACTTGACACGATGACTCTAAACCACCCAATTCAGTAGGTTGAATATTCCCATTATTATTATTGGTTAAGCCAAAGACCCCTAGGTCATCTTTATCTGCAACCAAACCTGAAATAAGGTTCGATAGATCCATACTGATAACCACAATACTGTCAATATTGGTATCAAACTGAACCAATACAGTCCAATAAAAATAATCTGAATATCAATAGCTGTCAATAATGGTTATTGTAAAAATAAACCACGACAACTAAAAACCACAATGGACAATAACAGCAAAAGACACCAAAAATGTAATAGCTGCGTCCACAACAACTACAGAAAAACCAAAGGTCCAGATGTAAAATAATACAAATCAACCAAATATGTAATATTGGGGGACTTTACTAGCATTAAGGCAGTAACGGACCAAAAAAAAGGCTTTTGGATATAGTATATGCTGAATTGAGATCCAATAACCCTATCCAAAAAAGGATAGCAAAATAGAACCCAGAGGGACCAGGACAGACATTAATCCACTCCAAATAAATTATAAGGAATAACATATATGTTATTAATTAAACAGTGCTATCAGACAATCCAACGCACTGATTTATAGTATGCATATATGTTTACCATATCCGAGTATGACCCCATATGCTGACATAATACAGCTGCTACCAAATATAAAGATAAAAAAATGATGAGACTCTATTATACTGACCCAGGTTGCTATGATATTTAGTTCAATATATCAAAAGTTATATATGAAACTAAATAGGGACCCTGAACAAGAACCCCAATCATGAATATACCTGCAATCATCAAAAACAGTAATCTAATTACTAATGAAACAATGACCTAGCTATATTCATATATTCATAGATATTAATGAGCTGAGACCCAGAATATCAAAAACATATATCAAATAACTGTCCAATTGCAGGTAATTATTACTAAAAAAGGGGGACCACATATATCCTGTATAAACTATAAGTTATACATTGACTTAGACACAAAATCCGAAGAAGTCGCATAAATAATAAACATACATACTGGGAAGAATTAGAGATCCAAAAATATAGATATATACCATAATAATTACAAAGTGAATACCAATGGGTAATGTTACAATTGTTCAAAATACAACTGCTGAAGAACTCAAGATGGCTCCCAGTTTTACCCAAAAGCCAAGTCACATCAGGAGCGTGTCCATAAAGAAAAGGTCCATATTATGTCCCATAACAGAAAAAATCCAAAATTATATAAATTCTTAATACTGTAGATCGGGTATATACACACCATAACAGTTCAAACATACGGACATGTTATAAGAGAACTCCAAAAAAATATATAATGTCAAGATATAAAAATAATGAATCTCCCGGTCGCTAGACTGGAAATCCAAACCCGTGTATATGCAAGTTGTTTATAATATTAAATGGCAAAAAAATTGCCCATAATACTGCAATCAACCTATCTATTAAGAAAAGTTCAACAGAACATATGAACTGTCTAAATGACACCCACTGTCAGCACATTTCAAAAAATAATGAGTACTGCACAGACAATTAACAAAAAACATATCCCCCATAGAGGACAACTGTGATTTAGTACTGTCCCGATCCTAAAAAAGTATATAGAATGTCAAAACCACAAACAGTTTCAGCAATATGCGAGCGTCATCACCATCGAGCCAAAGAAAAGAAAATGGAGTATTGCAGCCCAACGAAAGTTCAATTATTATAAGTTCCACAGTAACACCCCAAATGCTTTCGCTGGTAATTGCGTATAATCCTTGTCCCAGATGCGCTAGATGCTAAATACTGCACAAACAGTTAACAAAAAAACACGAAACATATCCCCCACAAAGGACAATGATGATTTAGTAATGTCCCGATCCTCAAAAAGAGTATATGAAATGTTTAAACCACAAACAGTTCCAGCAATATGCGAGCGTCATCACCATCAGGCCGAAAAAAAGAAAATGGAATATTGCAGCCCAACGAAAGTTCAATCATTATAAATTCCACAGTAAATGCTTTCGCTTGTACCTACATGTAATCCTTGTCCCAATTGCGCTAAATGCTGGTTTGGTCAAAAGTCCTGAGTTGTACGAATGTGCCCGTACCTCAACCAGCCGCAAACAAAACTGAAGGTAGATACTCGATGACACAACACTCATATAGCGGCGAAAAACCAAAGAATCCTTCAAAAAGTACGAGTGTTACCACCACAAGTCTCAAACTGAGTGGTATTTGAAACAAAATGAAAGAAGTGGATCAATATTGGGAAAAAAGCAAAACCACTAAAGGCTGCTGCAACGAATCCCTGTAGCAGCATCGAAGTCAGGCCCCAGCAGGAAGTCAAGTCTGGTACAGACAACGAATCCCTGGCAGCATCGGGGTCACCCTCTCCCAAAAGAACACCGGGGGTTGTCCCTTTAGAAGTAAACGGAGACGGGGGGGACGTAAACATCGGAAGGGTTCAAAATATTCAAGGCCTATTAGCAATGGCTCTGAAAAATTGAATGATGTGGATTCCAATAATGTGCTAAACTTGTCTGATGTTGTTTTATCCCCTACACACATCTCCATTTTGAATAAAGGTCTCAGTTTCATACCTGGGTTTTTGATTTCTGAAGATGCACTCGCTCAAGATGTAGTTAATTTCTGTAGATTGCTTAACCTAAGATTATATTTTGGTGATTCAGGTTACAATATAGATCATGGTAAATTTATTTACCATAAATCCAGTTTTGTACCACCTATGCATGACACAGTCAACCTATTTTTGAATAGTGTGCTCAAGGATTTACACTATTTCAGTTCTGATGCTGTTATCAAATATAACAATGTATCCTCTATGGAAAGACAGGCTATATGTGATTTACAGAATAACAAGGACATTGTTATTACTACAGCTGACAAGGGTGGGGCTGTGGTTGTGCAAAACTGGACGGATTATGACAAGGAGGCTCGGAGACAGCTTTTTGATACTAGATACTATTCTCTTATGTCTGTCGATCCGACTTCAAGATTTGTTAAGTGTATAAAGTGTTTTCTTGTTGATGCCAAGGATCGTGGTATTATCAACAATGAGGTCTTTCAACATTTGTCTATAGTGGATTCCCATGCACAATATATTTACTTCTTACCCAAAATCCATAAGAATGTTGATAATCCTCCGGGCAGACCCATAGTATCTGGCAAGGGCTATGTTACAGAGCCTCTGTCCATGTTTTTGACTAAACATTTGAAACCATTATTACCATTTATTAGATCTAGGTTAAAGGATACTACTAACTTTCTACAAATAATATCTGATACACAACTTGAACCTGATTGGTTCTTATGTACACTAGATGTGAGTGCACTCTACACGAATATACCACACCAGGCAGGATTGAAAGCTTTGGAACATTGGCTAGATGTTGCTAAACTGTATTCTCCATTGTTTAATTCTTTTTTGATCGATATGGCCAGATATGTTCTGACATGTAATGTATTTAATTATAAAAATCTGTGTTTCTGGCAAATCAAAGGTACAGCCATGGGGGCATCTTTTGCCCCCATATACGCTGACCTTTTCATGGCTTATGTTGAGTCAAATATCATTTATGATGTTTCCAGAAACGCCTTTATACAAGATATGGACATATGGAGGCGATACCTAGATGATGTGTGGTTGGTTTGGAGGGGAAATGAATCTGGACTGGTTGATTTTGTTTCGTACCTTAATACAAATCAATGGGGACTGACTTTCACTGAACATCATGATAAAAACAACATCACCTTTTTGGATGTTCTTATACATAAGTTGCCAGATGGCACCTTGGATAGTGAAATGTTTAGAAAGTTCCCACAATATAATTCAGTCCTACATGCTTCCAGTTACCATCCACCACACATCACTAGGAATATTCCCAAATCACAATTTATAAGGGCCAAACGTATCTGTTCCAAGACACATACATTTTGTTTGAATGAGAGAGACCTAACGGACAGATTTATACAACGAGGTTACCAGGTTGGTAATATTACAATGGCCAAAAATCAGGTACACAACATGGATAGGTCAGAATTGCTCCAATATAGAGATAAAACTGCTGTTACACCTACTACACTAGGATTTGTTACCACCTATGCTCGTAACACTAATTGCCTTTTGGATAGTGTCCATAGGAATTGGAACATTCTTCAATCTGATAACAATATTGCTAATTTTATTCCAAACAGATGTATTTTCTCATATAGGAATGGAAAAAATCTGAAATCCTATTTCAATCATTATAAGCACTGTGACACTAAATTCCCCATACACAAACAGACCACACTGTCAGGCAAAGCCTTATATGGATGTTTTCCATGTGGTCATTGCTCAAATTGTAGATTTGTGACTACAGCCAAGGCTTTTTCTAGTAGAAATTGCTCCAGGGTTTATGATGTAGGCTTTTTTGCCAATTGTAGCAATGATTGGGTTGTCTACCTTGCTACTTGCCAATGTGGAGCTTTCTACATAGGACAGACGTCTCGTCCATTAAGATCACGGATTTCAGAACATATAAGCAATATTAAACACAAAAAAATCACAAATGCTTTATATAAACATCACTTATTGCATCCCACTGCACAGTTTAATTTCATGGTGATTGATGTCATTCATGGTAATCGCCTTAATAAAACTGAATGGCATAATATTCTAAATAATAAAGAAAGAAAGTGGATCATCAAGTTAGGGGGTCTATTCCCACCAGGACTTAATGAATATTTATGAGTATTCTACCAATGGGAAATGGCTGTATATTATTTAAACAGCACACTATTTGTTTGTATTTCTTACACTGAGGAAGGTTGTGTTTATCCAGCCGAAACCGGTCTGTTTGCTGTATGTATTTATGAATACAAAGTAATTTTGAAGTCAATTGTGCTGGCTCTTTGTTTTTTGTACTGTTCTGTGTGGAGCCTGGCATTTGCTCACGTGCAGGGGACTTCTTTTCTTGATGCTCCCCTTAACAAAACCAAACTGTGTGGGATCAAGTGTCTGGAGGTAACCAATGTCCTCGTTTATGAGGTCCACGATAATCTGCTCCATAGCCTTGCAGATCAGGCTAGTTAGGCTGATGGGTCTATAATTTCCTGGCTCGGTGGATGCTCCACCTTTATGCAAAGGGATGACAGTAGCTGTCCTCCACTTGGCTGGGATGAAACCAGTACTCAGGCTTTGGTTGAATAGGGTGCCTAATGGTACTGCAAGTTCCTTCCTGAGTTCATGTAGGATGCAGCCTGGGATGTTATTGGGTCCCACGGAGGCTGTATTCTTTGCCTTTGAGAGGGCAGTGATGACTTGCTCCCTAGAGATAAGGGTAGGGGGCAGGTACTGGGGATGCCCTGTTTTACTGATGGGGGGATAGAGGAGTGAATTTTTCACTGAACCTGTCTGCCAGCAGGTTGGTTATATCTACAGGGTTTGTGTATGTGCTGTCCTTGACCACGAGTTCTGAGCAAATCTGAGTGCTTCCCTTGAGATTGCGGACATATGTGAAGAAAGCCTTATGACTGTCTTTAGTAGATGTGGCCAGTTTGGACTCAAAGTTTTTTTTTTGGAGGATTTCACTAGTGTTCTTATTTGCTTGTTCAGGCTAAGGATAGATTGCTTCCAATTAGACACCTGCTGCTTAGCCCTGGACAGCAATTTTTTTCCTTTTATTATAGAGTTTATTTATTGTAGATGTCCACCAGACAGGTTTACTCTTCCTTGAGGAGGATGATTTCATCCTGTCTGGTATTCCTGATTCCATGCAGCTATATAAATTCTCATATAGTACTTTGGTGTAAGTTTGGACATATGTGTCAGTTTCTGTAGAGGGTGTGGGGGCTGCAAGGCTGTTTATACCTTTCCTGTGGAGGTTGTAATCAGCTTTGGAGTTTTTTTGTTTGACCCTAGGTAGATGGGGGACGGGGGAGATGGTGACTTCGAAAGTGACTGCTTTCTGGTTGGATCTTACCAGGGATGATGACACTGTAGGGATGCTGCAGTGGTTACTCAAGTTGGTTAATACCAAGTCCAAGATATTTTCACCTCTTGTGGGGCTGTCAGCCAACTGGTCCAAGGCATTTGCATTGATGAAATCAAGGAATCTCTGGGCATTTGTGTTTTGGCATGAATATTTTTTCCAGTCTATGGTTGGATAGTTAAAGTCACCCAGGATCAGGGTAAAGGGATGAATCTTGATAGATTTGAAGAGGTCCAGATAGGTGGAGTGGGCATCTTAAGTCAGAGTTGGAGGCCTGTAGCTAGCTATGATTTGAATAGGGGTCTTGTCAGTTGTTAACTGCACCTGGAGTATTTCCTGTGCATCATACTGTTTGACCAGCCTAGAGGTGTTTTTGCCTTTTATACATATTACAACTCCACCTTTTCTTTTGCTGCCCACTGCTTGGGGTCCTAATGAATGATAGGATGAATAACCTGGTATGGCTAGGGTGCTCTCATTAGCTTTGAACCAGGTTTCTGTGACTGCACAAATGTCAACTTCTTCCAGGGTTAAGAATGTTTGCAATGAGTGCAGTTTCATGTTTAGACTCCTAGTGTTTAGCAGCATGACCTTTAATTTAACTTTTGATGAAATTTTCATGTTGGTAGTTTTGAACTCACGGCATTGCCTAAAAAAGGCACTATGGGGGGAAGCAAGAGCCTTTGCTAGGAGCCTGAAGCCCAAGGGAGACAGATGCAGTCCATCACTGGCAAAGCATTGTGGCTTGTCAATCATGTCATCCCAGGCTGTCATGCACTGGATCCCCATTGAATGACACTAGAAACTAAGCCAGTTGTTAATGTCAAGTCATTTTCTGTTTGTATTGAGGCATCATTCTGGGTGATGGTAGAATGCTGCTTAAGGCTAGGAACATACCTGCCTGGGACACATAATCAGTGATCTCAATCATGTCTCTCTTCATATAGTCCAGGGAGGTACGTCTTAAGTCATTCACTCCAACATGGAATATGAAAGAGTCATAACAGTACCTGTTGAGAGACTTGAGTCTTCATACTTCAATGAACAGCAAATGAATATATAAAGATAAGTATATATAGGACTAATACATAACTAGACTAGTTAATTATACATTTTGTTATATTTTTGTATGTATCTACTTAATTATGTTTTCTCACTCTGTAAATTTCAACTTATTTTTGTATATTGTATTTGTCATAACTATTTTATAAAAATCTGTGGTGGTGGTGCTGCGGTAGCGTTGTCGCCTCACAGTAAGACGTTGTCCTGTTCGATTCTCAGCTAGAGTGTCTTCTGTGTGGAGACATGCGTGAATGTGCGTACCTTCGTTGAAGGTTGTACGTCAGGGCCGGCAACTCGGCACGTAAAAATGTACTGCCAATCATTAGCGGACCGGAATTCCGCTGTGGCAACCCCTAACCGGGAAAAGCCGAAAGACACAACAACATTTGTCATAACTATTTTATATATTATGTACTGCAATCATTCATGCTGTTTATTTGTGGAGCTTTTCTCCTGGGGCCTCCACTGAAAAAGGACATGTGTCCAGTGGACTTTCCCATTTAACAAATGTAAAATAAATAAAATATAAAGTTAAGTATTTCCAGTTACTCTAAAAAAAAAATAAAAAATAAAACTTGCTTTCATCTTACCCACTAGAGGTCAGTATATACTGAAGAGTGCACATAACTTTTCTATGTCAGTGAGATACAGTGGTTTAAAACTTTTTAAAGAACAAATGCAGTAGTTTTCACTTATATTTAGCTTATTATTGATATTCTCATGTATGTTACTAAGATTCAAGTTATAGTCTTCAGTGCCAAAAATGAAAACTTGCAACTTGCCATATTAAAAAATGTTTGTAGAAATTAGTACTTTGTTTTGTATTTTTACAAAAATGTTGCGAGTCTCAACATAGAGAGGCAGAATGACCGAAATAATGGACTTGTGTGTACCAAGTCTGATATGGTAATTTCTCAGAATATTTCCTTATCTGTGAGTTATGGGGATCTCAGACTTGGTATAAGTTCAGGGGAGTGTGGGGGCCTGCCTCCTTGCAAAAAAAAAAAAAAAACTTTAAAAGAGAAGAGTGATGTTTGAGATTCACTCTTCTCCTGCACTTTTAGCCGTTTTTTTTTTTTTGTTTGTTTGATGGCAGTTTGCAGTTTTGAGTGTTGACTTTTCAGTAGGGCACCTCTATTTTATAAAGTATCTATTTGCTGTAAAAGAGTGATAACTGCCATAGATATACAGGGCAAGATAACTATCTGGTATGCAGTCACTACTGTGGTGCATTGTGAGTAGGTGTTTGAGTGTGTGGAGATATGTGTGCTTGTATGTCTGTTATACACATGTATGTATGTATATATGTATATCGACATATATATTTATATATATATATATATATATATATATATATATATATATATATATAGTTTCACTTCATAATCTCGAATTACTGAAATCTCGAAATTCAGTAACCCGAGACTATGAAGTCGAACCATTCACAACACCGAAACTCACAATCCCGAATCACACAATCACGAACATACATACCCCATACACCACTTAACATACACACCATTCTACCCACAGCACACAAACCACACAACCCTACGCTACATATAAGCAGGGGTCAAACCACCCTGCCCCCCCCACTTATGTATACCAACTCCGAGGTAGCACATAAACAAAAACAAACCACTCACCATGCCAACCTCCACTCGCTTGCACACAACCACACATCACACATACACAAACACCAACAAATCCAACACTCACACTCACATTTACACCTCCCTATTCTTACCCACACACATAGCGTACAAACACACACACAAACACTCACTTACCTGCGATTTCAGGCAACATAACACTACACTCGACATACCGGAAATGCATAAGCACGGATTCGAAATATTCAAATTTGCTCTTATGCACTTTCGGCATTCTGGTTGTCAGCTTCATAGTCTCGGGTTACTGAATTTTGAGATTTCAGTAATTCGAGATTATGAAGTGAAACCATATATATATATATATATATATATATATATATATATATAAGTCAGTAATTACATTTTCACCTCCAGTTTCACGAGGGTTAGGTGCAGCGACTTCCCGTGAACTCCAAAGAATTGTGATTAAGAATTAGGCCCGTAACCTCAGCCACTAGTCTGACAGATAACTAAAAAGTCTGTCCAGTAAACTTTTCTTGCCAAATTCCAGGGGCGGGGTGGCAGAAGTGGATAGTTCTACTTTGGGAAAATACATTGTGATTGGCATCTGACTCCTTTCAGAGTTTCCTTTCAGAAATTTTGCCAAATGTTTGGCTAAGCAAAGCACTAGTAATTCACGAATAAGCAGATTAGTGAAAGTCAAATTAGCGAAAGTGGAGGGTCACTGTAAGTTGCTTGTCTTTAAGGTCAAAATCTGCTTAGCCAACATAATTTCTTTGACTAAACAGATGGTCAACAGGTGTGCAAGATCTCTAAATTACCGGAGTTGCGGAATATGCCCATTCTCAAATGTTGCGCTTTCTTGGATCTAGAATATAAAATTAGCAGAGGGTTTGGTGAGCATGAAGATGCAGGCAGTCTTTTTGAGTTTTCATCTTACATGCTCTAAGGTTATTTTTTGGTGCATGTTTGATGATATGTTGACTTTGTTTTTGTCCATCCATCTACAACCTCTTTTTCTATTTTTCCACTTGGGATCAGGGTGTCACTACAGCACTGACAATCACCTAGAGCCACTGTCCACTCCTCTAGTTGTCCCCCCTCCCATACACAGACACACACAGAATATCAGGCAGTTTTCATTACTGCCTTAATGTTTGCAAAGGTGTATTGTTTGTGCAATATCAAATATGTCTCTTTGCTGCTCTGCAGTTAGCAGAAGTCTGTATTGGTGTGTGCATGTGCATACATACACATATGCATGCCGTGCACATGCATTACATCATGTTTGTACAATATCAAGCAAATATCATAACTTTTACATCAGCTGTGTAATAATCATGTGCCAGCTAGTGCATGGTTGTATAGATATCCACAATGTTCAAGCCCAAAAAAAATGGCCGGACGAACCAATAAGAATTTCATTGTTAATGCTTCCAGAACTAAAGCAGTGGTACAGAAAAGACATGGTAAGCCATGACCAAGTCTTGAATCCATCAGTCATTGGTGATGGTTGTCCAGGCTGGGGTAAAGTCAGAGAACCAGTCACCTACAGGTGGTCCTGTGGAGTAGTTAAGACTGTGATTGCGGCAACTGTGAATTCTTCTCACTAAAAGTCTTAACAGGCAGAGCTGAGGAACACAAAACTACGTAGTGCAAGACAGCTTTCCTCATTATATTACAGTAAGGCTTTTTCTAAGAAAACTGAGTTAGCCTTAAAGAAGGAAAAAGCTGGGGGTGAGTTCTAAAGACCCTCAGTGGTAGCCATCACTTTTTTCCTGTTGTAGGCTGACAACTGGTCCTGAGAGACATGACTAGAGGGGCCAACACTCCAAAGGGGACATCAAGAATGTATACCGCTCAACTTGCAGGCACTGCAAATAGGAACAAGGGCCCTTGAAATGTAGAAACATCCAATTAAAAATTAGGACATCGAATTAGCATAACATTTGAATACCAAATAGCACATAACTCTGCCCTCTTCCAGTAGGAATGTGAGACACTACTCAGAAACGAGCATTTAAAAAGCAGAGAGTGACAAAAATGATGGAAAAATATAAGCACATTAGCAAAGGGACTGTAAAATCTATAGACTTCAATGAAATATTTTGCAAAATTCTACCACAAAAGGTTAAGAATATCTGCTAGCTTTTCCAGAGTTGAGTTCACTAGGAAAGGTTGGAAACTGGGCAGGAGAGACACACAATTAAGGGACCCAGGTTCTAAAGAAACCCCTGTTGCCACCCCCCATCCAAAGCTTGGCTTCTTATAATGTGGCAAGATAACTCTGGAACGTCTGCTGGACTGAAGAGGTCACATAACAGTTTGTCCTCAGATGCTTGTCTGTTGGATGATTACAGAAGAATTCATCTTTCTTCAGATCAGAAGGAGCAGCTTCTGGGTGTTTCCAGGCTGCATGAATTTCATCCTCGAGGACAGGCTATGTGGAAAAGGTAGAGGAAAGTTCTTCATCTTTCTTGCCCAAATGGCTGTCCAAAGTGCATTTGTGAGAAGGTACAAAAGCAACATGCCACAAGTGAGTGTGTGATCCTGAAAGCCCACACAGGAGAGTCACCAGGTTTGATAGAAGGTTTTGCTATTACTGCCCATCTTAGAACAAAGATATCACAGGTTAGTGAACATGGTCAGTGTAACAAATGCTGTTTGGCTACAGGATCAGTGCTGCAGGAATAATAGCATGGATGGCAAATAGCCAAAAGTGGTGCCTATACCTGGCCTAATTTTATTCAGTAACCAAGTGTCTGTGGGATCACATGGGAATGCAGTCCTGAATTGTGGCCATAATGGAAAGCACGTCTATAATTGAGAGTATATTGTACTCTCTTACTCTGTTCTTTTTGGAAATGATTTTGGACAGGATCAAAATAAAATATCCAAAAGAAGAAAGAAAATGAGCACAAGCAATGAAAACACAAACAAATATCCCAAAAACACTAAAACTGTAACCTTAAAGTAAATCAAAAAGGGTTTGAATATTAAAGTCTTTAAAAGATCATATCTATGGCTCACTAAATAATTGGGGTAATACCAACCACTCATGGAACGACATAAATATGAGAGGAAAAGAGCAAGCAAAGAAGCCAGTAAAATCAGTAGTGTAACAATGTACAGTAACAGACTTGTAAGATATCCAACAGGAAGATGAAAAGTGGGAGTGTCTCACTTTCAGAAGAGCAAGACCTAAAAATGCAAGTTCCAACACTTCAAAAAAACAAAATGTAATACAAACAGGACAGTGATGTACTTCAAAACTCACTGCAATACTTTTTAAGTACTTTGGCAATAAGTCCCCCCCCAACTTCCCAACATGGTGGTATGCCTTTACACCCTGCTACTAAGAGATCATCTTTTACTTGGTTGTATTCTAGCTGCTTATGGCTCAGTTGCTCATAAATGAACACTAATCTGTAGTTCAGCAGGAGAGACTTATATACATAGATTTGATCTGTAAATATACTTTCTCCAAGCTGGTGTGACCTCGGAGATAATGTATTTAGAGATCAGGGGTGTGATGGTATTACCTCCACATTGTGGGATGCTTGAGGACTTTCCCATCTGTAAACAAGCACCTTTTTAACTTGCTTCCAGTCGCAAGTATATGCATTTGTGAATGATCAGCAGCAAGATGGCTTGTCTGATTTCCTTCAGAATATATTCAATATATATATATATATATATATATATATATATATATATATATATATATATATATATATATATATATATATTTGTGCCAGATGAATGGAGGACAGCAACAGTCATTCCCTTGCATAAAGGTGGAACTTCAATGGACCAGGGTAATTATAGACCAATAAGCCTGACTAGTGTTATCTGTAAGACTATGGAATGGATCATTATGGAATTAAATAAGGATATAGATCACCTACAGAGTCTTGACCCAACCTAATTCAAATTCATGAAGGATAGGTTATGTATACTTAACATGGTCGACTTCTTTGAAAAAGTTTCTGAAGCAATGGATGAGGGCAAAGCTGTGCACACTGCATATCTAGACCTTACAAAGACATTTGACAGCATCTCACACTCAGGTATCATAGGTAAACTCTCCCAGCTAAATGCCATTCTCTGTGCAACTTATTAGATAGAAAATTAGATCACAAATAGAAACCAGAAAGTTAGGATGGGTGGCTGTACCTTCTCCAAAAAAACTGTCACTAGTAGTGTACCCCAGGGTTCAGTTCTTAGGCAATCCTCTTTAGCATTTATTTTTTGGAGGTCAACACTAATGCTAAAGGTTTCTGTAAACTGTAATGACTGTAAACTTTGTGGCAGCATAAATTCTCACAGTACGCTAAGATCTTCAAAGAGGGCCTGAGCCAAACAAATAACTGATGTCAAAACCATGGAATAAAACTAAATGCCAAGAAGTGCATACTCTTATGTTTTAGCAAACATGACTCCCCAAGTAACTAGAACATTGGCAACACACCCCTGAAAATTGATTCTGTAGTGAGGGATCTGGGAACCTATTTCTACAATGAACTGCTTTGATCACCATGCATCTACTGCTATAAGAAAGACCTTTTCATCACACAGCTTGTATCTAATGCTATCACACCCAGATCCAAGGTTATAATGATACAACTGTACTCTGCATCACTGACCGATCATTTAGTATAATGCCCCTTTCGGTATGCACCCGTCTAAACACTTGTCATAACTGGAATGACCACAGTGCTTTCTCACTAAAAAAATCAAGGGCTTAAATCCTAAAAAAAATTGTGCAGACTATTGCAAAGCCTTATCTCTCTTAGTATCATACAGGCTACTGGGAGGTTACCCTGTTTTCTCAGACCTATTGCACATTTGCAAGAATATAAATACCCACTCAAGGGATGTCAAGTGTAGATCAGTATGTGTGTACACCTTTAAGAAGTTTCCCAGTCAGCAAGCACATGCATATATCCACTGAGCAAGTGCAAGAGTGAGTGCCATTTTGAGTTAACAGCCAGAGTGTGAGCATGCCATGTTACTAGTCAGTCAGTTAGCTAGTTTGCTTAAGTTTATTGTTCTTGCTATCCATCCTGATGTGTTTGTACATAATAAAATACTTAATGCAACCTCAATGTCTTCTTCATGCACATAAGAAGAATGACATGGTGCCAGAATGGGATTCAGAATTACAGCCATGAGGCAATTGGTTAATTTTGGAAGAATATACAGGAATGCATCGTCCCTACTTCTCAAACAACTCGCAAAACATGCCAGAAACAAATTCCAGGTACTAAAACTTGCTTAAATGATTTCTTTTGCCACAAATATAAAACTAAATACTCAGAACACAGAACAAATTTCTTATCAAACAAAGTGTCAGAAACTGTGCCGTATTAATTAAAGCATTCAAAATAATTATGAAAATGTTTGAAATAATATCTGAATCAAATAAAATGTACAAAAAAAGGGAAAACAATGACATTTTTTCACTATGTGCTACTTTTTTGAATTAACTAAAGCTATTCAGAGTATCTGAAGTGTGCAAAGTGTTTGCAAGTGTGTGCAGTATTACAGAGGAGTTATTTCACAAAGTATAGTTATTTCAAAACATATTTTGCAGAGTACAGTATTTCGAAGAGTTTATTGTGCATTTGAATGTTATTACAATACCTGGTATGTGTGCATGTTCGTACATAATTACAAGGGCCATTTTAAATTGTGTTTTGCTATACTTTGTGGCACGGCAGAAGGGTTTTGCAGATCTGCACCGCTTGTGTTTGATGACAATGTTGTAGAAAATTAGAGAGTGTTTGAGCAGAATACAATATTTTCATACAGGCTGCTTTTTCTGACAAAGATGCATGTACTAGAACATTTATTCTGCTTAATTTAGCTGGTTCAGAATCCAATGAAAGGGAACGTTCATTTGTGTATACAGGGGAAGGGGAAGACCAATATACTGTGGTACCAGCTAAGTCAAGGGAAGACCCTGATTGCGTAAAACATAAATTTAGAGAGATGTGTAACCCTGAATGATCATTACAATGCAAAGACACTTATTTTACACAAGGGATCAAAAGGGGTCTATATCATATGATCGAAGTTCCAAAACTTCGAATCATTAAAGGATGAACTTTAATGACTGAAGTCTCGGAACTTCAAACACACATAAAAAAAGAGTAAAAACAGTAAAAAAAAATGCTCTATGCAGGGGGGCAAGCCCCCCTGCACCCCCCCTGCTACTTAAATATATCAACTCCAAGATCGCACTACAGTGCAATAAAGGGAAATCTTCCATTTCCTCCCTCTATGGTGATCTCCGTTATATGCTTCGAGGTTTTACAACTTCGATCATTAAAGTTCGTTCTTTAATGATTCAAGGTTGTAAGACTTCGATCATATGATAGGAACCGATCAAAAGCCAGGTTAAACTTTTGCTGCATATATAACTGACTTGAGAAACAAGGCTAAAACATGCAGATTTGGTAATTTGAGAGATGAGGTGATAAAGGACAGGCTTGTGTGTGGTATTAACAATGGCACTGTGAGAAAGATTTTTCTTGAAGACAGTGATTTAACTTAGAATAAGGCCATTGCGATTTGTCAGATATACGAGCTTACAGAAAAGCACACAAGTATGCTTACAAATGAGAATAATTGTGGCAGGCACAGTGACAAAGCTCATGTAGACAGTATACAGCATGTGGTTAAAAGAAACAGGCCCAAGCACATGTAAGCTACTGTCAAGCTCTGTAAAACGGACATGCTCAGTGCACCATAGGGTTGACTTGGCAAAATCCATATCAAATCTCATAGTCAACTGTTGTAATTGTGGTGCAAGTCATGAGCCTAAAAGAGAAAAGTGCTTAGCTTTTGGCCAGCAGCATCATTCTTGCAATAAGTGGAATTATTTAAAAAGATTTTGTAAATCAAAGCACATTCTTTTATTAAAAGAGGGCATTTCAAGAGGCAAACCATCCCAGATAACTCTATCTGGCTGCCTGCCTGACAGCATGAGTGACCACTTACCTACTTACTTATATAATTAGAAATCATCCCTTTGTAGAAAAACCTACCACCTATAAACAAATACGTAACAAAAATAATTTTATCCCATCAACATTTTCTCAGCACTGACAGCTTGTAATCGGAATCCCATCAAGCAGCTCCACCTTAATGAAGCTGTGATGTACTTCAATTCCACTTTCTTAAGCATATTAAATTTCCATGCTCAACCTAGAAACATTAGAATTAAAGCTAACTATGCATGCTGGCTGACCAAAGAAACCAGATCTCTGCTTCATGCAAGGGATAAAGCTTGCTCTAACTGGAAAAAAGAAAAAAAACAATTCACTCAAAACAAACATACCTTGAACTTAAAAACAAAGCCAAAAAATTCTGAGAACAGATAAAATAAACTACTATCACAGCATACAAATGAAATATCAACATAATCCTAGAAAGTTCTGGACAGCTATTAATAAGGTTCTTCAACCAGGAACATCTAACCCCCCCTGCAGCTACAGACATGTCAAATAATATTGCTACCCAATTTAACAAATTCTTTACTGAATCCATTCTCACACTAGAAAACTCACAAAACTCCCCAACCACAATGAGACACACATACACCTTAATAATGAAAACAGCTTTACCTTCTAACTCGTCCCTATAAATCTGATTAAAAAACTACTCAAAAGGCTAAAACCAACTACACTTGCCTCAGATGGACTTCCAGCTGAATTCCTAAAAATAGCCACTGATGTAATAGCTTAGCTAGTAGCCATCCTCATCAACCACTCTGTCTCCAAAAAGCTAGTCCCTGACCTTTGGAAAATCTCCCATATTATCCTCCTTAATAAAGAGGGCAACTGAAAAGAACTAATTATCGACCCATAGCCATACTGTCTCCCATCTCTAAAATACTAGAAAGGTGTATTCACATACAAATTATGGAACACCTCAGTGCAAAGAAACTGCTGACTAACACTCAACATGGTTTTAGACCTTCACATAGCACAACCACTGAACTCATGTCATTCACTCAGTTAATGGACACAGAAATGATGGTAAATATGTATCAGCCATCTTCCTTAACCTCTCCAAGGCCTTTGATATGGTTAATCATAACAAACATTTAAAAGCTCTATCAGAACTCAGTCTTAGCCAAAACACTGTAGCATGTTTTTACAGTTACCTAATAGGTAGACAGCAGGCAGTTAAATGGCACCAGGAACTATCTTCTCTGCACCCAGTAACAATGGGGGTTCCACAAGGTTCCATCCTCAGACCTCTGTTGTTTACTATATTTACCAATAACCTCTACATCTCTATTTTCCACTCCTCAGTCATCCAGTATGCAAATGATTCTACATTAGTCTGTGCCTCCTCTTCACTCCAGGAACTACACCAACATACTCAAGCCTCCCTTCTCTCTGTCAAATCTTGGTTCACTGACCACCAGCTAATACTGAATCCAAACAAAACACAGCTTATCATATTCCAACCCACACAACACACCAATCCTGACCCCTCCTTCAATGTCATATCCAATAACATATCTCCTGTTACCCACACAAAACTTCTCTGTGTTGTAATTGACTCAAACATGAAATTCAATATCCATATCTCTCTTACCATAAAGAAAGTCCACAAACAAATAGGTACTCTATATAGAAATAAACAGTTTTTAACAGACACTACTAGGGCCACTATTGCACACACACATCTTATCTCTGCTCTACTATATGCTTCTCCAATCCTAACCAGCCTTAGAAAATCTGACCTAACCAAACTAGAAGCCTGCTACAACAAAATTGCCAAATTCTCTACCAACAGTTCCTACAGATCACACCAATGTCTCGCTCTCAAAAAGTTCAACTGGCTAGAACTTCCTCATTTACTGCTGTATAATCAACTTACCGTGACACACAAGTCTATATTGTCCTGAGAAAACCCCCTCACTACGAGACCTGATACTTCCATACTCTTGTACCAGACAACTACGCTCCACTAACAAACTTCTCCTCAAAGTAACTAAAGATAATACAGCAGGCTCATCCCTCTACTCTAGCAATATAGCAAAACACTGGAACAAACTCCCACCCACCATGACAGCCATAGCTTCTATACCTGAATTTAAAAAGTCCTTAAAATCACATTTGTTGAGCTCAAGACTCTGCAAATGTGAAATTACAGGCTAATACTAAGACGCTTCCTTCCTACTCTGTCTTTCTCCTTTCATGTGACCATCAATTACACTTTCACCCACTTCTCTCCTCTCATTTCTTATATAATTACATCTATCCATGTCTCATCCTTGTTTACCCTTTGACAGCCGCTAAAATGTAAAAGTTACTTTATACTGAAACTAAGATTGCTAATTCCTCATCCTATTATATACATTTTGTTATATGATAAATATCGCTATTCATCATTTGTACTTGACTGTGTGAACTAAATTGTAAACTATTATTGTTTATGTAAATGTTATTTGTGGAGCTTTTCTCCCTGGGCTTACGCTGAAAAAGGACCCATGTCCAGTCGGACTTTCCTGGAAACCAAACGTAAAATAAATAAGTAAGTTGATCAATTAGATGTCTGTGACCCTACTTGTTATATTGATGGTGTGTCTGTGCTTGATGAAACAGTTAATGCAGTATATTTGTGGGCAAAGAATGAAATCTTTTGTACTGTTTGGATTAATGAGACCCCTGCAGAGCTCAATGTAGACACTGGCTCAAAGTGCAATGTTATGTCAGCAGAAACATTTGCTAGAGTAAAAGCTGCAAAACATCTTGATTTGACAAAGTGTGCGAAGCTTGTAGCTTATGGTGGTGAAGAGATTCAAACCGAAGGCTCAGTAGTGCTTTCATGTTACTCTGCTGGGAACAGCTATGACTTGCAATTTTACGTGGTCAGGAGACACATGCTGTCATGATTAGGCCTCAGAGACAGTTTGAAACTAGCACTGCTTTCACTTAATAAGGACATCCACCATATAAGCTTGCATAACAACAGCTCAAATTTCGTCCAAACTATTTTTTTCTGTGTATGTTTATATTTTTGCAGACAAACTAGGCAAACTACCTGTTGTGTACTGTGTGGAGTTAGACCCAGAGGTCAGTTCAGTTATCAGACCAGCATGGCAAGTTCCAGTAGCCATGCAGAACAGAGTCAAAAACAAGTTAGGCAGAATGGTGCAACTTGGAGTAATCTGTCCAGTAGAACAGAGAACTGAATGGGTATCCTCCATGATAGTAGCTCATAAGAATAGCTCAGATGATATCAGAATATGTATTGATCCAAGAGATTTGAACAAAGCATTAAAAGGTTTCATCATCCAATGCGCACAGTCATGGAAGTTGCTGCCCTCATGCCAAATGCCACTGTTTTTACAGTCTTTGATGCAAAGAGTTCATTTTGGTAAATTTTGCTTGACCGAAAATCTTCATTACTGACAACTTTCAGTACACCATTTGGAAGGTACAGATGTCTGAGAATGCCATTTGGAATAAATTCTGCCAGTAAAGTCTTTCAGTGTGCAATGGAGCAAATTTTTTCAGGCTACCAGTGTGCTATTATAGTAGATGATATTCTAGTAGGAGGCAGTGGTGAAGCCAAACATGACAGAAGCCTCAAGAAAGTTCTGGAAAGAGCACGTGAAGTGAATCTTAAGCTCAATCCACAGAACTGCAAATTCAGGCTACGAGAAGTAACTTACGCTGGTCACTTGTTTACCAGTTCAGGCCTAAGACCAGATCCTTCTAAGCAAACAGCCATTCTTGAGATGCCAGCTCCAGATTACATTGGTCAGTTGTTTACCAGTTCAGGCCTAAGACCAGATCCTTCTAAGCAAACAGCCATTCTTGAGATGCCAGCTCCAGATAATGATCAAGCCCTCCAGCGTTTTCTTGGCTTGTTCAGCTATCTAGGCAAGTTCATTCCAGATTTAAGCTATTTTTCAACACTGCTATGAGAGCTGACATGCAAAAATGTAATTTGGTCATGGTCAAAACAGCACCAAAGTGTATTTGATGTCTTGAAACAGAATTGCTAGTGCACCAACTCTCAGCTACTATGATGTTCACAAACCAATTACTCTTTCCTGTGATGTTTCTAAGTTTGGTCTAGGTGCAGTCATTCTTCAAGAGGGCAGACCAGTAACCTATGCATCAAGAACTCTTACCCAGACTGAGATGCAGTATGCCCAGATTGAAAAAGAGCTTTTGGCAATTGTGTTTGAATGTTCGAAGTTCCATGATTTTATTTATGGCCACCCTATCCAGATCGAAATGGATCACCAACCTTTAGTCACTATTTTGAGAAAGCTTATGCATTCAGCTCCAGACAGATTGCAACATGTGATGCTCAAATTACAGAAGCACAATTTCAGTCTTGTTTACACAAAAAGCAAACTTCTTTATCTTGCTGATACTTTATCCAGATTGCCCAGAAAAAAACACAGAACAGCATAACAATGAGCAACTTGATTTTGAAATCATGGAAGTGAGACATTTTTCTTCCATATGTTTTTATGAGCTCAGAACTCATACAGCTTCAGATCCAGTTCTCCAGAAGGTAAACCTCTTTATCAGTCGAGGATGTCCATCAAAGCACTCTTGGTTACCAGTAGAATACAACCTTTTTTCCTTACAGAGATGAGATTTTGTCAGACAATGGTATCATCTTGAAAGGTCATAAAGTGATTGTTCCAAAATCCGTGCAACCTGAGTACATTAAGATCTTGCATCGTGGCCACCCAGGAACTGATTCTACCAAAAGAAGGGTGAGATAGCTAGTATTTTGGCCTTCTATGTCAAGAGATATTGAGAAAGTACTTTCATTTTGTTCAGTATGTAATAGTACAAAGCCGTATCAATAGAGAGAACCATTTCAGCTAAGCCAGATTCCTGAACTACCTTGGTCAACAGTATATCTTTGAGTGGAATGGTCAGCAATACTCTTATTTAAATTGGTTTGAGACTGACCTGCTTCCCAACCTAACTTTCACTACTGTCATTACTAAGTTGAAACATCATTTCTCAATCCATGGTGGTCCACACAAGGTTATTTCTGACAATGGTGCACAGTTTACCAGTCAGAAGTTCAAGAAATTTGCAGAAGAGTGGGACTTTGTTCATGTTACTAATAGTCCTGAATACCCCAAGTCAAACGGTTTGGCTGAACGTGCAGTTCAAGGTGTGAAACAGTTGCTTGAGAAGTTGAAACGTGACAATACCAATGTTTTCCTCGAGCTTGTTGAATCTCAGGAACATTCCTTGTGATAGCCATCTAGGCTCACCTGCACAATGCCTTATGTTGAGTCAAACCAGAACTACACCACTTATCAGCAGTAATCTATTGGTTCCGAGTGTCAAAAATAACAAATCAGTAAGAGCCCAACTGTTGAAAAAGCATTTGTCCCAGAAATCTTCCTATGACAGATCCAGCAAACCACTTTGTTCTTTACAAAAAGGAGAGATAGTGAGGATTCAGACCCAAAAAGGTTTTGATCACATCGGATTTGTGAAAGTTTTATGTCAAGAGCCTCGCTCGTACATTGTGAAATCATGAGGAGTGGAATTCAGATGAAACCGAAAGCAATTGTTACTTGTATCGGAACTGACATTACAGCATCCTGCCTGTGACAAAAGACTCTACATCTCAGAGCAACTCATTCAGTGTTCCAGTAACAGAGAACATTTTGCCAGAAATCCCTGTTCCCATGGAAATCTCTGAGAGTTCCCAAACAGAACACTCACCGATGACTGTCCCTGTTGCTAAACCCAGTCCTAATTACTATGTTATGAGATCAGGTCGCATCTCGTAACCTTGCTCAAGATACACAGCAACATGGACATAACTGTCATTTCTTTTTTATTACTGCTTGTATAATGCATGCCTATTGAAATTTCACTCACTTATTTAAGACAGGTCAGTAAAGAGGAAGAATGAAGATCAGTATGTGTGCACTCCTTTATGAAGCTTCCCATTCAGCAAGCACCTGCATATATCCATTGAGCACGTGCGAGAGTGAGTGCTATTTTGAGTTAGCAGCCAGAGTGTGAGCATGTAATGTTACTAGTCAGTCAGTTAGCCAGATACTTTAAGTTTATTGTTCTTGCTATCCGTCCTGATGTGTTTGTACATAATACAATACTTAAATGAACACCCATCCCTCAACATCTTCTTTATGCATATAAGAAGAACAACATCAATGTTTTTTTTTTTTAAATAAATAAAACATGTTGGACAGATGGATATGTATCACAGAGAATATTACTTCTATTGAACTGTCTTCCACTTCACATAAAGCAAAATACTTCTGTTATTCAATTCAAATAAAATCTGGACAAATGGTTGGGTAACTGCAAATTCACCCTGACTTAGCAACCCTGTCCCTCACAGACAGGGAAAATATGTAAATGTCCCAGGATATCCTTCTTCAGCCTGTCTCTGTGTTATTTCTATGCAAAATATAAGGGCTAAAAACTACCATGGGAATGTAGGTGTAACCATTTGAAATGTCAGGACCACATAGTGATTCCCAAAATGCTGAGACTGAATAGCTGAAAAAAAGTCTTACCTATACTACATCCAAAATGGCCATTTCTCAGAATATTCCATTTTCTCCAAATTATGGCAATCTCAAGAATTAGTATATATAAGTTTGGTGGGGGTCTCCCATATCGGGAGTGCAGGGGTGCTTGCCACCCTGCAGAAAAAGAAGTTTAAGGGAGAAGAGCAATATTCAAGATTCGCTATTTCTCTATTTCCAGGCTTTTTTTTCTAGGTGTGTCAACACTCGGCATTTCAAGTGCTAACATTTCAATAGGAAGCCAATGTAGGGCTAGGCTTCTTAAGATCCTCAAAGATCAATAGCCTAGTAGTACCTGTGAATCTATGAACCTATAAACATATAAGATATTGGTGCTTAAGCAGTTGGTACTCAAGGTGCTGAAGTAGATCCCTAATATATACTAAACCTAAGGTCGCCATTCTTGGAAGAAGAGAATACTCCAAGATATCTCCATTTTTAGAGTTAGCTTACCTTCCCCATTTTACACTTCTAGTTTTACATTTCTGCAGATTTCAATTACAGTCCTTGAACACTGCATCTAGTAGGACACTGTTGTATAGCAAAAATTCTGTATTCAGATATCTACTGCTACGGTGGCTAAATTTTCACAACTTTTCTATGTTCTTTATGAGTGTTTTTTCATTTTGAGGGCCCTCTACACCTGCCATCCTTGTGTCAGATTGCCATCACTGTGCTCTATTTGTTACCTACTGTGTAAGAGATGATCACAATACAGCTGACATCTGCTCAGCCATAAGATGATTTTGCTTTGCTAAGCCTTGCTTTCCAGTGACTGTCCAGCAGAGCTTCTTTGGTTGAGCACGTAGGTGAAACAGGATGCTGTCACTTGCTTCCACAAGTGACATAAGCCTGCAGACAGTCCTGGCCTTCTTGGAGAAGGCACCAGCATAGGTTTACCATTCCACATCCCTGGATATGTCATGCTTTCCTGCCTCCTACAAAAGTGGCATAACCCTACAGGCAAAACATTGCAATGCAGCACTTGTCAGCACTGTTTCAACGAAACATGGCAAACTGATATCAAGAAAAGCTACTTGACAGAGAATGCTTTGACAACGTGTAGGTAAGTCTGCTGGAAGAGAAGCAGTGGTTTTCATCCAACAAGGCATTCTCCTTTTCCAGGGGGCAAAGCAGATAAAGAAAGCCTCATTGCTGATGCATCCTAAGGAATCTATAGCTGAATATAGCTGATGGCACATCAAGTCATATATCAGCAACACCACTGGCCTGATAAGCAAAGGAAGTAGTAAAGGATATGGCTCCCTTTAGTGCATTGTGTATCATTCCTTATTTCCAGTCCAACTAATTCTTGTTGGCAGTAGCTGTGGGAGGCTCTCCCTGTTCCTTTTACAGTGGCAGAGTTTATAACAGAAGTGGGTTAAGGGAAACAATCAAAAGGGCATACTCCACATTGTGCTATACCTCTAGACTAAAACGTCCTTACACAGCTGTACTTGATATGCCATCCAACAGAAGATACAGGCAAGGAAGGAAAAAAACAATCCCATCAACGAAGGTCAACCCAAAGATCATAGCAGACCAGTGAAGGCCTGGATACTAGTCAAACATTTTCTAATATTCCAAAGTTCCCAGGTGACAGCAGAGCTTGCTGTCAGATGTTGGGGCTCATTGCAGCCATAATATATGTTGCCCTGTACCAGGTCTCACAGTGAACTTCACAATAGATGCACTGATCCCAGTGATCCCAACTCTGGGGTTATCAAGAGCAGTCACTCCATCTGACAAAAGCTGATACTATGGCTGCTATATGGCAGGAACTTACCAGTTTTTCACAGATCAGCACAATTCTGCTTATATTATCAGCCACAGTCACATCAGATGTGTCTGGGTAGGATGAGGAAGAGGAGTGTGTATAACAATATCCTAATGGACTAATGATGCGGACTTACTAGACACTAGGCTGGCAAACTGCACTCTACAGAAGAGTGTGTTCTGCTAGCTCCCCCAGCACTGCAGAACACCTTCTCATCCTGGAGTTCTAACTAGTTCCTCATAAAACAAGACTGCATTTTGATACCACTATAAAGCAAGCAAAAGTATGTCCTACCCACTGTGTCACAATGCAAGAGCTGGAAAAAAAAGTGTGCCACCTCAGTCCACTATTTGGAGGCTTCACCCATTCCTCCTCCCAGCTGTCTGCACTAGCTCCCTATTGAAATGTGTGAATCAGATTACTGAGTCCCGAAACACAGAGCAAAATACCAAAAACACAGGAGAAGAAAAAATATTAACCATCACTCTTATCCTAAAAACTTCTTTTTTTTTTTTGCAGATACTAAGTCCTTTAAGAAAAAGAAATTTTCTGAGAAATGTCAGTCTTGGACCAAGTATATGTAAGTCATTTTTATGGTCACTCATTCTTCACAGTTTGGGACTCAGCAATCTGAGTTCCAACATTTCAAATAGTTACCATTAGCACTAGGTGGGGAACAGGAAATACCACTTATCTTCAAGTGAAGAATACAGTATTTTGAGTCTCCAAGATCACAGACAGGCTGACTCATTCAGGTGGATACTCATTGTGATTTATATATCCCACAATATTTGTAGAGAGGTGAAATCCTTATGGAACCATCTACCCCTTCCCCGATTAGTTGAATTTCAACAAAATTGGAGACCTCTGTGGTAGATGGTAGAGAAACTATCCCTTCAGCACTACAATTCTGTGTTGAGAAAAACTGTGATGAGACTGAAGATTCTTCCATTCCCAGGGAAACCTTCCACATCTGAAAACAAAAGTTGTCATTGCACAGCTCCCAGGTTTACTTCTCAAGGGTGTAAAGATGAAATCCCTCTAAAAACTCCTCTTGAAGCAATGTATAAAGCCCACAGTTGGACGTTTAATGACATGGTAGCTTACACAGTAAAACCTAATGATGATTTGCTTGAAGCTGGTCGAGACTGGTCATCCCAGCACTGGCCCACCCATGTTGACCTAGCTAACTCTGAATGGGCCTGGCTAATCCATCACATACCCAGCCAAATGTGAAACTAGTGGTGGGGTAGCAGGCATAGGAGCAGTGGATCCACTTTTGAGTCCAGCTCCAAGGCTGATGTTGGGGCAGATGGTCAGGCCTGCACAAGACAGGGCAATACTAGGCTACCTGTAAGCAACATGATACCAACCTGATCTGGAAAGAAGGGGACTGATGTCAGATGTACTAACATTGTCCAACCAATCACCAGAGTAGTTGGTTCTGGAATCCCAGAGGCAAAGGAAGAGGAATGTGCATGCATAAAATGTCATTCTGGAACCCTCATTGTAGAGCCCAAGTACCCCATAGTATCCAGCAAACCCTTAAGAAAAGTGAACACTAATATGAGATACACCTGTATAGCTGTCAAAGATCTGAGAGTGGGGAGAAAGGGACCAAAACCACCTACCTCCAATACATTAAAAAAATAGCCCTTGTCAGCTCACCACAGTCTCTGACCAGCAGTTCAAGAGAGCACCAGCCTGGAGGGGAAGAACACAAGGAACCCTGAGCCAGGAGAAAATCTGATAATGCTGGGGGACTTTGTAGTTCATTTAAGCTCTTCAGAACCACAGGAGGCATAAAATCAGCAGATGAGGAATCCCCCATCAAAGTAACATGCAATAAAGCACAATTACTAGGTTATCCAACTTATAAATATGAGCCTAATAGCCAACTGTAGATCAGATTTAACTAACTTAACAAGCACAAATTGTTTGACTGGACATTGAAAGAGAAATAGCCAAGGAAAAAGGGAGATCCATTTTTTCCTGTCAGAGAAACAGCAAAATGAAGAACCACTAGAAAATTTTACTGAGATTAACCTTAGCAACTAACAAACAACCAAATATTGTTTTGGTAATTAAAGTAAGATTTTCTTACAAATCATTAAAGACTGAAGTCACTAAATCATGACATATATTTGAGTTTCAGACTTCATATCCTTCAGAAAATGCATGCTAATGTAAAAGATCTTATTTTGGAAATATTTTCATTTATATTTAAAGTTTATAGGGACAATTTTTAAAATTTGTTCCTGATTTTTGGCCTTCATCTCCGTATTGATTTTGGCTTTGTCCAGACCTCTTGTGCTTAAATGTTGAGTGGTATGGTAGTGGGGTGTAGGACAACAGTAACAGTGTAGGTTCTTCATTAGAACACTGTTGCATTCACCATAACTATATGGGATGTATCCTGCCAAGATGTTGGACTTTGATCTTGCCAGTCCACAAAGCTTTGGACTCCTTTCTCACACTCTGTAAATCCATTAGCATAAGAGTATGTACTAGTTGAAGAGGGATATATAAGCATTCCAAAAAGCAGAGATTTCTCACTGTATATACACTTAGACAGACGTCTTGTCACTTTTGAAGTGTATTGATGGTTTACTTTGGATTTGTCAGATTTGCCTTTCCTTTACTCCTACAATCATAAGGAATAGGTTGAATTCTCTATTTTTTTTTCTTGAGAATAAGTTCCTCAGGGATGTAGCACAAGCAACCAAGCTTTTCTCCCTGGGCATCCACTGAAAAAGGACCTGCATCCAGTCAGAATTTCCTAGGTAAACAAATTAAAAATAAATAAATAAATTTCCCCCCTCCACAGGAGAAAAGGAGCATTTTGAAAGAGGTTTCTGAAGAATCTCAGACCTCCCCCTCTTTTTAGCAGCTTGGGTCGGAAATTTCTGCTGAGGTGCCTTTTCAGCCATCATGCCATCAGTACAGCTCTCCTGGTCCCTCTAGCCCTACTCCTCCTCTGGAACCAGCTAAGGCCCAGGAACTTAACACTCCTCTCAGACCATACATCAGGCTGATGTTGCTAATAAGGAAAAGCTACAAACTGTTCTCACTGAGGTGAGTGTGGACCTTGTTGTGTCACTTATAGAGGTCTGGCATTTGGATTCTACCTCTTAAACTATTAGGCTTGAGCCCCCAAAAAAGTGGACACAAAAAAACTAAACATCTGCCCCCTTCTTCCACCCCTTCTGTGCAGAAAGCTTCACAACAAAATAAGTATAATTTTGTTTAGGACGTGTTTATGGCAATCCAACCTCTCCAGTCTTCTGTTCCAGCTCTTACTCAAGTTAAGGGAAAGGGATTTCCCTCCCCCTTTCACTTCCTCAGTAGAAGAGGATCTTTCTGAATCTGATATTGCTGGACTATGCTTCTCAGTTATTTTTCCCAACTCCCTGTGAGTGTGAAACTAAACACACTTTCTCTTCAGACTCTCCCAATGAACGAATATCTTTTGGGCATACAATCTCAAAAATGAAAGAATATTTCAAATGAGAAGGTAAGGAGGTGCCAGAATCACAGAAAAAATATCATGAGTTACTAAGTGCAGATTCCCCTAAACCAAAGGTCATATGCATTAGGAAATGTACAGGATGCTTTTATTTCTGATTTTGTTTGGTTCAGACTCCCAACCCTCTGCTTCCAAACAGCTTGACAGATTTTATAGGGCACCTGACACACATAAATTCCTTTAGAAAAACGTGTTATACCATGTTATTATTTTTTTGGATGGAGATAGAAATTCTAAAGTTCTTACCTAACTCAGGCACTAAATTTAACCTTCTGGAGATGTTAAAGTGTATTTCTCAAATCAATAAGCATTCTATTAAGTATGTTCATGATGCATGGTTGCTTTGTCTAAGGCTGCTGCTACAGGTACAGTATTGCACAGAAATCCATGGGTAAGATTACAACATTTTCCTGATGATTTTAAGGCTTAGTTAATAAATGCACCATTTAAGAGAAACCTTTTGTTTGGAAACTCTCCAGCTGAAGTACTAAAGAAGCTAGATGAAATGTGATAGTTGATACAGACAGTCAAACAACTCTTCTGTCTCCAATTCCAAAATACCAAAGAAATTACCCCTCTTTCTCTGCTCCTTTTTTTCAAAAGCTGTTTGAATCCTCACAGCAAAAGCCTGTTAAACAACAATTCAAGCAAAAATAGCAGGGTGACTCAAAAAGGAGAGAGATCTGAAGGATCCTCCTTTCAAACAAAACCTTAATGACTACCTACCTATGCCTCTTTATCTCCCCTACCCACCTCACGCCACATAGAGTTGGATCATGGCCAAATGGGGCACTAGGCAGGGTAATGGATCAGAGGTCCCCAACAACAGCCCCCATCCCACCCTGGCAACACACACCCGCAGCCATTACAGTGTACCATTACTTGGATATTTCTTTTCGGTTACCGTAAACAATGTTCAAACCTGTCAGTGTGTATATTATGTTCTTCATTACTTCGACAATGATTAGACATATTTAAAACTTGTATTTCAAATTTCATAGCACAAATACTGGTAGCCATTTGCTAAACAAAACAATGCGGTTTCACAGTGAAAACAGACTTAATCTGAGCAGTAAGCTTATCTGCCCTTGAAACTCACATTCATTGAAACAGCACTGAAATCCACATTCAAAGAAAATGCATCTGGCCAGTGATGGATTAAGTTTAGGATTACGTTTACATTTGGGGTGTTTTCAAACCATAGACCCCTTGCACACAATTTTTAGACTATGCATACCATGCATGTGTTATTTAATGCACCATCCCGATTATATTAAATTATATTCCTTCTATAATAGACTGCGGTGGTGGTGCTGCGGTAGCGTTATCGCCTCACAGCAAGACGTTGTGACGTTCGATTCTCAGCTAGTGTGTCTTCTGTGTGGAGGCATGCATGAATGGGTGTACCTTCGTTGAAGGTTGTGTGTCAGGGCTGGCAAACTTGGCATGTAAAAAATCTACTGCCAATCATTAGCGGACCGGTGTTCCGCTGTGGCGACCCCTAACCGGGAAAAGCTGAAAGACACAAGCATATTCCTTGTATAATACAGCAACACTTGTTAGAATGTGTTTTAATTTTGCTGGTTTGAACATTTTTCCAGTAAGTAATGAAACAAAATGTATGAACCAATAATGACAAAACTACCTATTGCACCCACTCAATTTTCTGTCATTACAATCCACCAATATCAATCAATATACACAATCCCTGCAGATGTGAAAGTCATCTGAATAATTCCACATTAAAACAGATCTATAACTAATGATGAGGTTGCTGCTGGCAAACAACTTTACATTTTCATTGTTTCATGTACAAATTCAGTGCCTGCTACACTTGAAGAATAAATTGTTCATGTTACATTAAAAAAATAGTAAGCTTGTAATATTGCAATAGGCAATGGCTGTCAAACCAGGAACAGGTTCATAGTTAGTAGGCATTGCATCGAAAGGAGGACACACTCAGGGGTGAAGCACCCTCATCCCCCCTTAAAGGAGGCACTGCAATATCAGCACTCCATCTACATCATACAAGAGTAGAACCAAAGGCAAGTATGTGACCTGCTGTGCTACTAACACTGATTTTAAAATGTCTAGCACAAACACTGACGATGGCCATTTGCTAAACAAAACAGTTACACATTGAAAGTAAACTTAACATGAGCAACAGTAAACTTATTTTCCCTTGAAAATGCACAGAAACTCAACATTCTTTGAAAATGGATTGAAACTCAACAGTCCTTGAAATGCACTTGCTGATCACAGTTTGGCAATTGGTTTAGAGGATTCAGGCTCTAAGGTACAGGGTTTCAGCTGGAGTAAGTTAACTAACCTACCATCCCTAACTGGGGCATTGCATCCAAACACACACACACACACACACACACACACACACACACACACACACACACACACACACACACACACATGGCAATACTCCAAATCCATTCTGATCTGTTAAAAATCACATGCTCTGCTCCAATGTTTAAATGCGAGTGTGTCATACTAATGATGCATGCACAGATGCTACTAGGGATGCACTCTGTGTGCCCTTAAAGAAGGAATGTAACACGTGCAGATTGCATTCTAAGCCACTGAGCCCTAGGCAGCTGCCTAGGTCACCTATTGCTGGATCCGCCTCTGACATCCACCTTTCTACCCATATTACAGGCAATTCCTCCTACTGCCTTAGTTTCCAGAAGCAGATAACTTTGGCTTTCTGAGTTCTAAAAATAATCCAGAATGGTTACAGACTGCAATGTCATCCCAGCATCTCAAGCTGGGATCCCTTTTCCTTCAAAGAACCAAATCTATCTGTTTCCTCAAATTCTACTAGATCTGTTCAATTATCACAGGGATGATAGAACCAGTTCAGTTTTCCCAATAAGGCAAAGGATTATATTCAAGAAGTTTTCTTGTTCTCAGAAAAAAGGCACATAGAAACCTATTTTGGACTTTACAGACTAAATACCTTTCTTGTGTACCAAAATTCAAGATGCTGTTAATGCATCAAGGTCCAGGACATGTGGCAACCTCATTTCATGAGAAAGCATGTAAATCCCAAGGGAATGATGGCTCCAAGAAAAGCTATAAATGGTCTAAATCAGTTGCAGACTCTCATTAATGATAATAGACAACACCACAGTGGTGTGGTATATAAACAAACAAGGGGTAAAAAAAAGTCATATTCCCCCTTGCAGGTTAGCCATGATTACCTGGGAGCCATCAATACAAAACAACCTTAGTCTGCAGGCCACATACATTCCATCAGAGCAGAACAAAGCAGTAGACACTTTGAGCAGATCCAGGATAGACTCTCATCAGTGGAAGCTATATCCAAAAATCTTCCAGGATGTTGTTTCCTGGCAAAGAACTCCCAACATAGATCTGTTTGCCTCTAGTCTCTACAGAAAACTAAACTGATTCTGTTCCAAGACTTCCTACAAAAAGGCCTGGAAAACAGATGTATTTTCTTTCCCATGGATGGGAACATTCCTCTGTGCCTTTTCCCCTTTCCACTGAAATCCAAAGTTCTTCTAAAGATCAAGATGGACTTAACTAAGCTGCTTCTGGTTACTCCTTTTTGACCCAGACATTAGTTCACCCTTCTTATACATTTGGTCAGAGATAATTACTAAAAACTTTCACACTTGACAAGAGATTCCTAATTCACTCAATTCAAAATTTCCATCTGTCAATGTGGATGACAGGTTTTTAATCCCATATAGGTATCTTGTTTCAGAACACATGCAGCAGATGTCAAAGGAGACTAGAAAACCTGCTACTAGAAAATCATACTTAGCCAACTGGAAAAGATGTTTATCTGAGCTGAGCTAGAAGATGGTAGTGGAGTATGGAATGACTGTACTCACAAGTGCTTTAATTTCAGTGCAGGGCTGATACAGGGTAGTGGCTTGTGGGACAATAGTACTGGCAAATGTTTTTATTTCAATGTTGGGCTTGCAGAGGGCAGTTAGATTTTTAAAGTACATTACTGGTAAGTAGCTTTTTTTTATTTCATGGTTTGGCTGGCAGGAGGTACAGGCAGCAGGGTGGCCAGAAGTTTAGAGTTGTACCCTACCACTTTCAGAGCACAACCCCTCCCCCACCACCATCCCCATCCTAGGCAATACACAGAACTGTAGCAAGCTGATCAGGCACCCTGTGCAGATTTCCATACTGGTGCCCCCTTGAGGGGAAAAAAAAAACCTCATAACAACCAGTTTGCTGTACTTACAACCACACACTCACCTCATGGTAAGATCTTCAGCTGAGCCATAAATATGGGTCTATATTAAATCACCGAATGCTTAAAAAAGCGAACGGTGATTGAGCGACCCTATGTAAGCGAAAGCTTACAATGTCAAAGTGTCATCGATGTTCCAACATAAAAAAAATAAATAAAAATCAATTTCAAACATTACATTAACTGGGGGGCTTCACCCCCCCGCACACCCCCTGTACTTAAATATACCAACTCTGAGACTGCACTACAGTGCCGAAAATGGCAAAGTACCGAAGCAACCAAGCTTAACAGCCGCTTCGATATTTTGCGTTTTTAGCCTTTTAAGTTCGACCAAGATGCATTCGAAAGAATGCGTCTTTGGTCTTCTAATATAGACCCATAAATACATATTGAATCAATAAATCCTAAAGAGGTGCACAACAAAAACACAAACAAAACAACTGTTGTACTGATCAACCCACTTGAAAGGAAACTCGGATGCTGTTTTAGATTGAGGCACTTTTTGTTCTTTAATTAATACAAACACAAAGAACTTTCTTCAGAATCTAAAACATGAAATACACTAAGCTGTTTTAAAATTGTGCCAAGAATCACATGATTTATGAACAACAAATAAAATTCCAATCAAAAGAAGGTGTTCTCTTAAAGAAACAGTGCTGAAACATGCAACAAAGTAAATATACATACAATTCAAATAACATTTACTTCCTGTGCTGAATAATTTAAATAGAAAAATCCTATAAATGTTGAATTAAAATAGTTAAAGCTTCTGAGCTAAAAGAAAACACTTGATGTTGACAGATTCACTGAGGTCAGGTGTTTTATCGGCTCTCAATTTAATGTGCCACAGTGATTCACGGCATTCTAAAAGAACTTTATAGTTCCCAGAGAAATTGTCATACTTAACTGAATCTAATGCAAAAAAAGAAAACATTTTGAAGTCTAACCATGTCAAGGAGTATTTAGCTAAAGCATTACTATCATCTTTTTTTTCTGATGGTGAGTGTGTTCATAGATTCTCATTGACAGTCTTCTGATGGTCTTGCCAATGTAAAAACTTAGACATGATGCACATGTTGCCAAATAGACCACACATCTAGTGTCACATTCATATCTCCTTTTCACCCATACATCTAGGTCTAAAGAAGGTATGAATGCATCAGATGTGTTACTTATATAGTGGTTTTGCTTGGACTTGCCACATTTATAAGTGCCAGGAGTTGTAAGTGAAGACAGAGAATCAATAGTTGGATGTTCAAGAACTAACTTGATGTTAAAAGTTTTTTTGTAAGTGAAAAGTGGATGATCACCCAAAATGTTAGCCAACTCAGTATTCCCCAAAATAATCTTCCAAAGCCGAAGAGCCGTGGTGTAAAATAGGTCTAGCATGGGCATTTCTGAGCAATAGAACTACGAGTTTGTTTTCAGTTAGCCAATCATACTGGTAGCCTCTATGCCAGAAAAAAGATTTCAGAACAGCCATCTCTTGTAGGAAGATTTGATTGTCACTGGTCAACCTACTCAGCTGTATATACTGTCCCTTAATGACTCCCGTCTTCATATGATAAGGATGCTGGCTGTTTCTGTGAAGGTACCAGTTCACAAAAGTGTCTTTGCAGAAGATCCTGCTGAGAAAAAAAAAACATGGAAATTGTCAATAGAAAGACTAGTGTTTAAATAGTTGATACTCTTCCCAAATCCACTCAACATGAACTTGAGGAAAGAGTTACTCTCATTGACAAAAGAGAAGAACTGCTCAGTTCTTCAGAGGTACCATTCCACACAAAAACCAAATTATCTGTGTACCTCTTGTAGAACCCTAGCTTACTGAACAAGTGGTGGGTTTTCAAGTGTGCCTCTTCCCACCACCTTATGACCAAATTGGCAAAAACAGGTACCACTCTTGCACCCATCGTCACACCAGTGATCTGTTTTAAATATATTCCTAAAAAGACAAGAAAATTGTTGTTCAAGATGATTTCCAACATTGTGCACACAGTGTTTATCAGACAATTGTTGAAATCTGTGAACCTGCTAAGGTATCATCTTACAAAGTTGAACACAGTCTCATGTTCAATACAAGTGTAGAGTGACACTACATCTGTTAATGCAAAGACCCATCCCTTCTCAGCCTTAGGCAATTCACTCAAAAATTCCAATAAATGCCATGAATCATGAAGGTAAAACTTGGAAGTCTGCACTGCAGGGTTTAAAAGATGGTCAAGGAAGATAGAAATTGGTTCAATCTTATAGAACCCTGAAGAGAAAATTGGTTGAAAGGGAAGGTTATTATTCATTATTATTATTATTTATTTATTGCATTTGTTTACCGGGAAATCCACTGGGCCTAAATAAGCCCATTTTCAGTGGAGGCCCAGGGAGAAAAGCTCCACATTAATTACATACAAAGAAATCTTAACACACAAAAACAAAGTATGTCAAAAAGTAGCAGTACAATCAATAAAATAAGAAAAACAACAGTGATATTATTTACAATAATGGTATAGCCATACAAGTAAAAACAGAATACATTTGAATAACACAAGTATAATTGTAAATGCAAATCTTTGTGCACTTAGGGATATTAAAGATTTCAGTCATTTTTGGAAATTCATCTTGCAAAAACTCATAGATGTAATTAATATTGCCTTGACTCAGAAGGTCGAAGAGCATGTTATCTCTGAAAAAACATCTCTGGATTCTGTCAATGGTCACCTCTTCAGAACAACTTTGGTCACTAAGTAAATGAAAGATAGCTTCATTATAGTCACATCTATCCATCCATAAGCTCTATCATCCCACCCTTGTCTGCCTTCATAACCCATACATTCTTAGGTCCTTTAAGGCAGACTTCTCTGCTACAGTGAGATTATAGAACTTTGGTTTAGACCCAAGCTTCTTCCTGAACTCATCTTTACAGAGATCATGAAAGACTTGCAACGTATTGTGATGGGTGGGATTATAAGTACTTCTTTTGGTTGGTAAAAAATTTGGTCTGGAAAAAGCGGAATGTCATGTAAAATGTATTGAAGTTTTAACTTGCGGACATACAGCTTGAAGTCAACCAAGACAGTTGTGATGCTGGCTGAACTAGAAAGAATGAAGGAGAATCCTTTAGACAAAACAGAGGTGTATGATTCATTCAGAGCTAGATTATTCAGGTTAAGAATCTTGATACAATGGTTCAGCTCTTCTTTCTGCTCTTCCCCCTACCTTTTCCTTGCTTCTTTCCCCTTCCTTGCCACTTTGAGGTCCTGATGCTCTCAGAGGGAAGTAATAAAAAAGGAGCCAGTGAAAGCAATGGGGGTGGGGGTGGAGTACAGGTCTTGTTTTCTAGTTGTTGTTCCTCTTTGACACCACTTGTTTAGTAAGCTAGTGTTCTACAAGAGGTACATAGATGATCTGATTTTTGTTTGGAATGGTACCTGTGAAGAATTTGACCAGTTCTTCTCTTTTGTCAATGAGAGTACCTCTTTCCTCGAGTTCACGTTGAGTGGCTGTGGTAAGAGTATTAACTTTTTAGACATCAGTCTTTCTATTGACAATGTCCATGGGTTTTTCCTCAACAGGATCTTCTGCAAAGACACTTTTGTGTACCAGTATATTCACAGAGACAGCCATCATTCTTATCATATGAAGAGGGGAGTCATTAAGTGACAGTATATATGCCTGAGTAAGTTGACCAGTGACGATCAAATCTTCCTACAAGAGATGGCCATCCTAAAGTCCTTTTTCCTGCACAGAGTCTGCTAGTATGATTAGCTAACTGAAATCAAATGCAAAGTTCTACTGCTCAGAAATAGTCATGCTAGACCTGTTTTGCATCATGGCTCTTTGGCTTCTTCACTAGTTGTTTGTGGCACACCTACTGTCCAACAGAACAATGTGATTCGTTACGGAGGAGCCTTCCCCCTTCCTATTACTACTGACATGTCCCTAATCAGAGAAGTGCTTAGGGACAATTATTTTGGAGAATACTGAGTTGGCTAACATTTTCGGCAATCACCAGTTTGCACTTAAAGAAAAACTTATAACATCAAGCCAATTCTTGAACGTCCAACTGTTGATTCTCCGTTTTCACCTACAACTCCTGGCACTTATAAATGCAGAAAGTGCAAGCAATGCCACTATATAAACAACACATCTCATGCATTCATTCCTTCTTTAGACCTAGATGTATGGGCAAAAAGGAGATATGACTGTGATGCTAGGTGTGTGGTCTATTTGGCGACATGCTCATCATGTCCTAGTTTTTATATTGGCAAGACCATTAGGAGACTATCAAAGAGAATCTATGAACACACTCTTGCCATCAGAAAAAAAGATGATACTAACGCTTTAGCTAAGCACTCCTTGACATGTTTACAGTTCAAAAAGTTTTATTTTTTTGTATTAGATTCAGTTAGGTATGACAATTTCTCTGGGAACTTTAAAGTCCTTTTAGAATGCCATGAAACATTGTGGCAGATTAAATTGAGAGCCGAAAAAACACCTGGTATAACTGAATCTGTCAACATCAAGTGATTTCTTTTAGTTCAGAAGCTTTAACTATTTTAATTCAACATTTATATGATTTTTCTATTTAAATTATTCAGGACAGGAACTAAGTGTTATTTGAGTTGAATGTATAGTTACTTTGTTGGAAGTTTCAGCACTGTTTCTTTAAGAGAACACCTTATTTTAATTGGAATTTTATTGGTCATTCATCAATCATGTGATTTTTGGCACCATTTTAAAACAGCTTAATGTATTTCATGTTCTAGATTCTGAGGAAGTTCCTTGTGTTTGTATTAATTAAAGAATGAAAAGCTCTTCAATCTAAAACAGTGTCCGAGATTCCTTTCAAGTGTTTTTTTCAGTAGAAGAGTTCTTTTGATAAATGCATATTGATATTCATAATCATCATCAACCCTGTTTTTAACATTTTTAACATGGGTTATGGTATAATGTCAGCTGCCTCCATCTCTCTCTTTCTCAATTCAGTGACACTCTTCTACCTTCTTCAGCTTCTGTGCAATTGGGGCTACTTGGGCTTCCAGTCTGATGTCCTCCTTTCTTCATCTATCCCACAGTGTGCATCCTACTCCCCATCTAAGACACTTTATCTCCATCACCTGTAGCTTCCACAACTGCTCTGCCTTCTCTGCTCAGGCTTTCTCTATTATACAGAAGCACTGGTTGCACTACTATTTTTGTAACCTTAATTTCAGGCTTCTTTGGCATTCTTCTGTCATACACTTTCCATGACACTTTTTGCCAGTTGGCAACAGCTGTTCCGATTCTAGATTTGACCTCCTCATTCAAACTTCCCTTCTCCTGAACCTCCCCTCCCAGATACTTGAAGTAGTTAACATGTTCCACTATTTTTCCTTATGTCTCTGTTCCTCACTTCTGATTTTCCTTATTTTTGGCTATTACAGTCTTATCTGTATTTAGTTTCATCCCTTGTGCCTTCGGCTTTGCATTCTACTTTATCATCTGCCAAAGATCTTGTTCAGAGTCTGCCTGTAATGCCACATCTTCTGCATACAGCATCCCTTTTTTATCTGTCTCCTCTGATCAGTTTGCTAAAGTATTCATCACCAGTATGAACAGCAGTAGACTCAGAGATGAACCCTGGTACACATCCACTTCTACTGGGAACCCCTCTGTGAGTCTGAACACTGTTCATACTTGAGGCATTGGGTCCTTGTACATAGCCTGAACTAATTCTACCAATGTTTCTGGAACTTTGAACCATTGCAGGACTGCCCAAATCAGCTTTCTTGGACCTTGTCAAATCTTCCTTCCAAGCCTAGGAATGCCCAGTTGGACTTTTTTTCTCATCTCTAGTTTCTTCCCAACTGTCTGTCTCACTGCAGACATCGAGTTGGTTGTGCTGCATCCTGATCTGAAACCAAACTGCTCACCTCCCATCTTTCTTTCTACTACTCCTGTGTATCTGTTTATCAATCAGTCTCTCCTGAACTTTTATGCAATGTGACAGGAGTTTGATACTTCTGTAGTGTCCACAGTTGTGAATGTCCCCTTCATTCTTTTACACTGGCACTAGAATCCTTATACTCCAGTCATTTGGGATTCGTCTTTTTCTCCATACTGCTATGAGTACTCGCTGGAGCCATTTCTCCCTTAACTCACCCAACATATTGATCATATGTGCTGTGAGCTCATCTGAGCCTTCTGTTTTCCCTGACTTCATTTTCCTTAGTGATGTCCTTATTTCTTCACCATGGGCTGCTCCTTTTCTTCTTTCATTGTAGGCTGTGTCTGGGGCACTACAGCTTCTGTGAGCTTTTCTTCATTCAGAAGCTGCTGGATGTACTCCTTCCATCTGCCTTTGATATCCTGTGGACTAGTGAACAGGTTATTGCTGGCATCCCTTATGAAGTGTGCCTGATGACGATCTTCTTTAAATTTTCTTTGCCTTGCAATCAGATACTGTTTCTTTGTACTGTCTGCTGAGTCCCATTACAGAATCTGGCAGAGTGCCTCTAATGCCTTGTTCCTTGCTATTGCAACTGCTTTCTTATTCTCTTTGTTAGCCAACAAGTTTTCTTTCTTATTCTGGTCTGTCTTTTCTGTCACCTATCTTTTTTCTGTGATCTGTCTTTCTTTTGACGACTTCACAGATTTCTGCATTCCACCACCAGCTTTTCTTATGTACCTTCTTTTCATAACTTGCTTGGCCGCATATCTCCTCTATAGTCCTGTGACATGCTGTTTTGAGGCACTGGCATTCTTCTTCATCTTCACCTATTTCCTCTCCCTGACGTGGTAGAACTTGAGTAATTCTTTGAATTCTTGTGGTTTCACTCCAGTCAACTTCAAGACCTTCATCCTAGTTTCTGTTGACCTTAGAGCCTTCTCTGATCACTGCTTGCAACTAATTGTGGCAACCAGTGGTTTATGCTGTGGGTTGATTGTTTCCCCGGAAATGACTTTGCAAACAATGATTCTGCTCGAGTACCCTTTCCTTACTAGGAAGAAGTCCACCTGAGCTGCATATTGGCCACCTTGTATATGATTTTGTGACTGTCTCTGTTGATGAACTATGTGTTGGACACAATTAAGACATTTTCCAGACAGAAGTATTAAATAGTTTCTCCTTTATTCCTGTTGCCCCACCTACATACACCCAGGCAATCCTCATATCCTGTTCTGTCCACACTTTGTGTATCACATCCCTCATTATAAACACCAACTCATGTTGCCCTGCTTTATCTAGTATGTCCTGCATCTGCTGCCAGAATGCAGTCTTTTCCTCACTATCACAACTCTGCTGCAGGGCATAGGCTAAGAATATGAATAGTGACATATCCTTACACTGAAGTCTGACTGCCATGAATATGCCACTAATTCAGATGACATCCTTCACTTTCTTCTGAAGCTTCTACCTCACCACAATTCCCACACCATTTCTCGTCTCTCCTCCCCCTGAATATTACCTTCTAGATCCCAAGGCAGGTGGCTTTTCTGCACTGCCCTTCCACCTCATCACCTAGATAACAGAGGATGTCTAGCCTCCTCCTTTTTACCATCATGTCATCCATTTCCAAGCTGCATCATGTCAGTGAACCTATATACTATACCAATTCTTAGTATCTAATATTGTCAATTTTCATCCTGTCCTCACCTGACGAGATTTGGATCCAAGATGTTGGATCCGACTCAGCCGCTGTAAAAGCTTGTGGCAACTTAGAATTCTCGAGCTTCTCCCTTACCCAAAATGCACCACACCCCATTACTTCAGATCTTGTTTGCAAGCTATAAAAGAAAGATATACTCTTATCACTTTATATATATATATATATATATATATATATATATATATATATATATATATCAGATAAAGAGAGAGAGAGAAAGAGAGCTAGTCAACAAGACAATGCTACATCTGGACCTGGTAGTGCTCGTAAGATATAACAAATTTGTTAGATCCGCTCACTCTTCTAAAATAAACCTAAAAAGGGTTGGGGGCTGGTGGGTGGGGAGTCGAGGAGGAATGAAAATGAACAACACAGATGGAACGATATGGTAAGTACATAACTTCTTTATCTAATGTTGTCAATTTTCATTCCGTCCTTGACTGATGGGACAGAGTCTCCAGCTACCTAGAACCCTGGGTGGACTCATGGAAGGATATTTCTAAGCACCATTGAGCCAAAAGATGCCCTACCTCTGTACACCAGATCCAACTTATAATGAGAGATAAAGGTGTGAGGGGAACCCCAAGTTGCCATTGAACAAATGTCATCCATGGAAGTTCTTGCATGGAAAACTGAGGAGGTAGGTACAACTCTGGTTGAATGAGCGTGTACTTTGTATGGCAAGGTCATACATGATTTGTTGTAAATAAAGGAGATACAGTCAGTAAGCCATTTAGCTAAGGTGACTTTAGATACAGGTGAGCCCAATTTTAGATCAGCAAAGGATACAAACAATTGATCAGTCGTTCTTATATCTTTTGTTCTATGTAGATAGAAATGTAATTGCCTATGCACATGTAGCAAATGTAGCACTTATTCTCCTTTGTTGGAATAACTCAGGAAGAAGACTGGTAGATCGATGCATTGATTAATGTTGTTGCATGATACCACTTTGGGCAAAAAGGATGCATTGGTTCATAAGGAGACTCTATTCTTATGGAAAATGAGATAAGGAGGTTTCACCGACAATGCCCAAATTTCTGAAATTCGTCTGACAGAAGTGATGGCAACTAAGAATAAGGTCTTCCAAGACAGAAATATAAGGTCACAATCATGGGCAGACTTGAAGGGGTAGAAGAATCAAGAACTGCAGTATCAGATTCAGATCCCATGGTGTCGTGGGATCATTAAAAGGAGGTTTCAGAAGAATTGTGCCGTGTAAGAAGGCTTTACATAGCTTATGAGAGGTTAGTGAACAGCCATCAAAACCAACATGGAAATTAGAATTTGCTGCCAACTGGACTTTCACTGTTGAAGAACTGGCCCCGTGGTTGAATAGTAGCATCAGGAACTCCAGCACATGACTGACTGGAGCCGAGAAAAGGTCTACATGCTTTTGAAGATCCCAGTGTACAAATCTTTTCCACGTGCTAACATAAAGTTTCCTACTGGATGGCTTAGACAACAAGATGCGATGAACAAGGGAAGAGGGCATAAATTGTCTGGTTATTATTGGAATTGGAGAAACCAAGCTGTCAGTTGAAGTACTGACCACAGAGATGCCAAGATCCACTGAAGAATCCTCATGTGAAACCTGGCTAGCAGAACAAGAGTTATCACTGCCACCATTGATCCTAGCACTTGCAGAACTAGGCAGGCTGAGATCATGGTACTGCAAAGTATCTTGTTGACTTATGACATTAAAGTCTGAACTCTGGAAAAGGGAAGTGAGGCTATTGCTGACCTTGTGTTGAGGAGTGCTCCTATGAATTCTAGAATCTCAGCTGGCTCCAGATTTGATTTTTCAGAATTTATGGTTATTCCTAACCTTGTACAAGCATGGATGACTTCTTTTCTTGCCATGATGAGTTGATGCCTAGTCAGAGCGGTAATGAGCTAGTCATCTAAATATGGAAACAGATAGAATTCTTGCAGTCTGAAGTGAGCTTCTACCACTGCCATACATTTGGTGAGCATTTTGGGGGCTGTGATGAGGCCAAAGGGCAGTGCTCTGAACTGATAATGGCTGGCTCCTAGCCGGAAGCATAAAAATTTCCTGAATCGCCTATTTATTTTTATATGATAGTACGTATCCTGGAGATTTATTGAGCACATCCAGTTGTCCCTTTCTGAAAAATGGAAGAATGGACCGAAACATGACCATCCAAAACTTTGTCTTTAGAACAAATCTGTTCATGCTGCTAAGATCCAGAATTGGGCACCAGTCCCCTGTTTTCTTTGGCACTAAAAAAATCTTGAGTAAGTTCCATATTCTTCTGGGGGGACCTCTTCTCTTTTGTTTAGCAGCTTTTTTATTTGAATGTCTGCTTGATCCCTGTGATTGGGTAGAACATTGAAGATTTTCCTGGAATTTGGAGGATGAAGGAAAACTGGAATTATGTATCCTCTGGATACAATCCTCTACAACCAAGTATCTTTTGTTATTTCTAGCTAGGCTCTCCAGTGCCTCCAGAGGAGGACAATCAGGCCTCAGTTCAGGAACACTGGAAGGGTTTGCCAATGAAAGGTTCCCTGGACCCCTGATGTTGCAGGCCTCCTCTGCTATGGAGGCAGTGTCTACCATTTGAATTTCCTCTCTACCTCTGGGGAAGACCCTCCACATGTGTCCTGAAAAGATCCTTCTGATTTCTTGAACCACATCTTTCCACCACCTTGATGATTCCTCAAAAAGGATCTTTGGAGGGGGGTAGAAAAACATACACCCATGGCAGAAAGGGTTTTTCCATCCTTCTCACACCTGGACAAAGTATTTTTTACTTTGGGGCCAAAAAGAGAGGTGCAATTAAAGTGAGCTCTGACGAACGTAGGCTTGAAAGGCTCACCGAAGTCACACAAGCACATTCAGGTGTATCTCCTAATGGCTATGCCTGAACCCACTGCCCTTGAGGTTCCTTCTGCCACATTGGAAATAAGCCTCATGGATGAGTTCAATATCGATTGTAGGGTCACCAACTGAGAGGTGACAGAATACTTCACCTCCTCAGGCATGGTTCCTGAGAGGTTATCTGAGAGTTTCTTAATCAAATCCCTCTGTAGTCTGGTGAAAGGAGCCAAATAGTTCAGAGACCTCAAGACAAAGGTCCCTGAAGCATAGACATGTTTCCCAAACCTGTCCATCAATGTTGACTCCTTGTCGGGGGGGGGGGATGAACAGAGGAATTTTCATCAGCTAGTTACTTTCTGGTGACCACCACTACAACCATGGCATCAACAGGGGGCCCTTGGACCAGAAGGCTCAATGGTGTTAGGTTCCTTCCATGCTCACTGTAAGACCAATTTGAGAACCTCGTCAGCAGGCAGAATCACCCAAGAAGTAGATGGGATGGCACCAAATGCCTCCAGGAGCACAGATTCCTCTGATGAAGGGTTACTGGGCATCCAGCCTCCTCTCTGTTTCAGGATTTTGAGGATATCTCTGAAAGCGACGTCCGCAGGAAGTGACCGTGGGGACCCTTCACCCCTTTCAAAATCTGTGTCTTCTGTGACACATTCAGGAGAGTCCAGATGCTTCCTTTTGCATGTCCTCTTCCAAGTCACCTCCTCAATGGGATAATCTGGGGAGGTATCAGAAGAGGTGGAAACACCCAACTGGGTATCCTGGAGTTTTGCTACTGGCTGTCCCTATGGGAGGGTTAGTTTAGACTCTTGATGCAGAGATGAAAGTGATGTAGATGCAGGACCAGGGGGGCTAGGACCTGTCTGATTCATGGTCACTGACAGGGCTCTCTCAAAAGTCCTAAAGGCTGACCTTCCTGGAGATGGATAGGAGTCTGAATCTTTGATGAGGGATTTCAGATCCTTGGTCCTTCCCTGCTCCAAGGAAAGTTATCCCAAGGCAGAAGTCAGAGATGAACTAACCCTTGCTGAAGCTCTGAGGTGTAGAGATGGCTTCAAAGCCATTGGAGTCAACTGAAACACCTCGGATCCGACAGAGTAAAATCACCTCCAAGAGATCTCCGGATCTGATTGCACAGAAAAACTCAGAGCAAGCTTCAGACCGAGGATACAACGATCTTCAGATCCAAAGAAGATGGGCCTAGACAACTCAGATCCAAGGGTTCAAAAATCACAGAGGGAGTCAGAGGAAGAAGAGTTAGAGCTGGTGTTGTGGATGTATGGGCTTCCTGACCTGAAGGGGTAGGCGCCGAAGCAAACACTGGTTGACTGTGCGCTAAGAGGATCTGTCTCACTAGCCTCTCCACATCTTTCACAGTGAGGCTTCTACAAGAGTGAGAGGACTATTTGGAAGGAGACTGTGACCTATAAAGGAAAGGAGAAGGTAATCTTGATGGGACCGGATACAGAGATGGGGAGTAACTTGTCCTACGAAGCACATCCTGAAGTCTTGGTGGATCCAACATGTTTAGATCTGATGAATCCATAATTTTCAGAGACTTTGGATCCGAAGAAACATTCTGATCTAACAAAAGACTTTTTGCTTTTCTCTGATCTAAGGGGGACAGATCTGAGAGTCTAATTTTCTTTTTCTTAGATGGATTTGAGGAAGTTGTAGGATCCAAAGAATGTCTTTTCAAAATTTTCTCCGAGGTTCTTGAAGAAACAGCAGAAGAGCTTGGAGAGGAGTGTGGCAACTTTTTAGAGGTTTCTTCAGCTATGGCATCGCTAAAGGAAGATGGTAAAAGCTCCTTTAAAATAAATTTGTTTTTGCATTCCACTAATGCTCAGGAGTTGAATGCATGACATATTGCTCATCTGTCTTGCAGGTGGAGGGTGCCAAGGCAATAAACACAGAGAGTGTGTGAGTCAGAGAGCAGAATCTTCTGTCAGCACTTTCCACACTTCAAAAAGCACAACTGGAAAACCAAAAAGCAAACCAACCCGGCAAGTCAGGACCCAAAATCCACCAGCAGTGATAGTCCACAAAGTTGTATTGATTAGCGGTAGCCAAATAATTTGAAAAAGGCAACGATCTTTATTGAAACCAAACAATAAACCAAGCGCTTTCACCCGAATACTATCGGGCTTTTTCAAGGATAAGTGCATAGACATTGCTACAAACATCTTTAAATAGTCTAATTCATGTCACATGATGAGACTAATTAACTTGTAATTACATCCTGCGATCCTAAAGAAACCATACACTAAAATTTAAAAACCAGGATGTGTGTATAAATAGCTTATGAAAACTTTCATTCAATAATCATACAGATTATAAAAGGTGAATAATAAAAACTACCTAGCTATAAAGTTTGTACTTAAAGATCATACAAAACTTCAAATATAACCATCTTGTTATAACAAATAGGTTTGAAGTTCCTATAAAAAATACTAAAAACCTGTGCTGACTAGGGTGTATATCCCTTTGAGGTTCTAGTCAAACCAATAGGAAGGAATCCTACCTTTAAAAACAACACAATGCTATGAATACCAATGTAGAAATAAAAATGAGAATAAACATACAAGAGAACATACAAATACAAATACTGGTAAAAGAGGTGTGGGGGATAAAATATATGTGTAAAAGTCCTGTGATGCCATAACATATAAGACATAAAAATATAAAAATATAATATATAATATATAGTGTATAAAAATATATAGTGTATAAAAAGAGGAGGGTAACTGTAAAAATGTTGATAATATTAATAATAATAATGTTAATGTTAAAGGCGAGCTTTTCTTAGTTTTAAAACACTCATAATATTGATACTGTTGTTCAAACCAGGAAACTTGTTGGAATTCAGTTTCAATTGCCAGTATAGTTCACGATATTCTAACCTTGTTTCCCAGCTACCACCTCTGGTGTCTTGTGATACTGAATGAATTTAATGTTCATTTTTTTACATATTAAAGAGTGTTTATAAAAAGCATTACTCTCCTTCTGTTTAACAACATCATTCAAATGTTCGTAGACCCTCCTCCTTAAGTGTCGCTCCGTTTTTCCTACGTAAAAACTATCACAGGTTTTACATATCCCTAAATAAACTACCCCCTTTGTACCACAATTGTGGTATTTCTTTGAAATAAAATTCAATTTCCTAGAAGGAATGTTAATCTGACCCTGATTAACCATAGCATGACATTGCTTGCACTTGCCACATGCATATGTACCAAATTTCCTTTTGTTTCCATCAATCTCTAAAATTTGCTTAGTTTCAAAAACTTCCTTCAAGTTCTTATTCCTTTTTCTAACAAAATATGGTCGCTCTGAAACAAAAGTCTTTGTTTCTTCATGTAGACTAAGGATGGGCTAGTATTTAAAAACAATACCCTCAATATCTTCAGAGTTCCTGTTATAAGTGTATATAAAACTATTTCTACCATCCATTGTATTCTGGTGGTTCTTCTGTAAAAGATTAGAAGAACCTGTTCCCAACAACGGGGGGGTACAAATTATCCCTTTTTTGTCTAATTTCTTGTAACAAATCTTCAAATAACGTATCTGAGTAACCTTTCTCTAAGAAAAAAAATTTTAGAGTGTGTACCTCCTCATTAAGATCCTCTAATGTACTACACATTCGAGAAGCCCGAATCAACTGTCCCTTGATGATACCCCTTTTTTGGAAGTGTGGGTGTCCACTATTGTGGTGAAGGTAGGAATTGGAGAATGAACTCTTTCTATATAATTTGGATAGAAAACATTGGTTACCATGGTCTTTAACAATGGTTACATCCAAATAATGCAATTCATCCTTGTCTATATTGCGTGTAAACTTTAGAAACGCTGTTGTATTGTTAATATAATGTATGAATTCAGAAAAACTCTCCTCACTACCCCTCCAAAAGATGCAAATATCATCTAAAAACCTTCTATAATGCAAAATGTCCTGGTACCATTTGCTGGAAAACACAAATTTCTTTTCCCAAAAGTACAGAACAATATTTGCATATAAGGAGGCACACGAGGCCCCCATTGCCACACCTTTTCTCTGACGATATATTTCTCCATTAAAATGAATGAAATTGTTCTCCAGGACAATTTCCATGAACTCTAGTATAAGATTAATAGTTGTGGGGGTTTGGCCCACCTCAGTTGCCAAAATCTGACCAAACCATTCTAGTCCTATTCCATGAGGAATACTAGGAAAGAGCTCAACCACATCCACTGTGACCATCAGGGCTTGAGAATTGAATAAGCTTTGATCAACATGTCTCAGAAAATCCCAAGAATCCTTACAGATATGAACTATGGAAGTTACAAAAGGTTTTAAGATTGTGTCAATGTATTTGGCCAGCGGTTCCGTAATACTACCTGACCCCGCTACTATTGGTCTAAACTTGAGTAGTTCTAAAGTCTTGTGCATCTTGGGAATACCAAAAATTTGTGCAATTCTTGGTTTATCCACAAACAAATAGTTATAAAGTTGTTCATTTATAACTTTCTGTAAGAGGTGGTCATAAAGCTGATATTTAATTTTAGCATAAGCAATGTTTATTTCGTTTTTGGAAACTAGCTCATATTGATTCCCATCCTGTAACATGTTGTGTACATGGGCCTCATAATCTACCTTATACATCAAGACTGTTCCACCCCCCTTGTCAGGTTTCATAACCCTGCACCCTTCTTGTCTTAAACGATTAATCAACTCTACCTCCTTATCACTCAAGTTGTTAGGGGAATTCTTATTTTTTTGTCGTTCTATTCCCCTAATATCCCTTTCGACCAACTCTTCAAAAACTTTCAAGGTTGGGTGCATAGGGGGATTAAAGATGCTTTTCCTTGTAAATTCATTAGCAGTGGTCTTTTGCCCTTTAAAAAATATATTCAAATTTAATTGTCTCATAAATAATTTTAAATCAATCAAAATATCAGGTATAAAGGCCGGTTTAGTAGGGACATATTGAAATCCTTTAGAAAATAGGTAAAAAAAACTCCTGGGTGAGTTCCATGTCTGTAAAATTATAAATCGTAAAATTATTAACTAAAAATGTCTCAAAAGACAAAGGTACTACTGGAAGCAGACTTATTTCTGAGGTTGATTCCAATTGTTGCGTTGGTATCTCCACCCTAGGGGGGAATAGTGAAAATCCCATGTGGATTGTTTCCTACTCTTCGCTGCAATCCTTTCACTTCGCCTTGGAGCTTCCGGGCCTAAGTTAACATGATTATCCTGAATACTGATTTCATTCTCGTTAAAAAATACATTTTCAAAATTATTGGTGCCCCAGTTCTTAGTATTAGGCAAAGGGAAAGCTCTACCCTCATGGTATTCAATTAAATCCCTTTCTAATTTCCTTATTTTACGGTTCAATATTCTTACGCAATGTTGGTCAACCTCCTCAAATGTTCTTTCATATTCATTTTTAGTACTTAAAAATTTTGCATCACTAGTCAGCCTATTATTCAAAACATTTAAATCATTCAATAACTTGTCTTCTTTCTTTTCATAGTCCATGATCATACAATTCAACATTTCTAAGCCTGCTTTGTTGAATATTTCACATAACTGATCATATAACCTCGAACCCGACTGCACATTATTTGGGAACTTAAAAAAACGTAGACCCTTTGGTACCCGTTGTACATGTAAACATTCTCTCAAATAATCTATTTCCAATTGGTTATTTTTATACATATAAAGTTTGTCTTTAAAATCGCTAAGTAAATTTTCAATGTTAGTGTCAAAGTCTTTGTTCACAGTACCTGGTTTAAAAAGAAACGGTTTAGTGGTCCATGCTCCAAAGTCAAAATTGCTCATCTCGGAATTATTCGAATTAGTGGTAGGAGTGTTAGTTCTGGGTTGGACCATCTGTCCAGGAGGACCAAAGTTGTTAGCAGGTCCGTTGGTAAACACGTTAGAATTAGAATGAGACGCCCCAACAATAGCATGCCTCGTAGACTTGTCTGCCAAATGCATTTGGTTACATGGAATCTCTCCATCTGGAATGGTGTTCCGTTCGTTGATAGTATTAGTCAATTGTGTCAACATATTCAAAATTTGGTTGAATTTACTATGAGTAACTGGCGTCGTATCCACGTCATCTCTCAGAAGTGTAGGCGTTTCCTGTAAACTGCCGGGTTCCGTTCCTTCTGCCATGGCTAAAATAAATCCACAAGTCAAAAAGCACAACTGGAAAACCAAAAAGCAAACCAACCCGGCAAGTCAGGACCCGAAATCCGCCATCAATGATAGTCCACAAAGTTGTATTGATTAGCGGTAGCCAAATAATTTGAAAAAGGCAACGATCTTTATTGAAACCAAACAATAAACCAAGCGCTTTCACCCGAATACTATCAGGCTTTTTCAAGGATAAGTGCATAGACATTGCTACAAACATCTTTAAATAGTCTAATTCATGTCACATGATGAGACTAATTAACTTGTAATTACATCCAGTGATCCTAAAGAAACCATACACTAAAATTTAAAAATTATTTGGCTACCGCTAATCAATACAACTTTGTGGACTATCACTACTGTTGGATTTCGGGTCCTGACTTGCCAGGTTGGTTTGCTTTTTCACTTTCCACACTTCTTTTTAAAACTCCACAGGGGCTTTTTCTTTTTCAGTCATGTTTACTAGAAGGTATAACAAATGGCTACAACAAACTACTTGAGCCACAACAACAACAAGATTTAAAGGCTATATATATATATATATATATATATATATAGAGAGAGAGAGAGAGAGAGGAGAGAAACAGAGAGATTTTTTTTTAAACAGGAAGAGAAAAAGCGAGGACTACCTACAAAGGTAGTAAATAACTACAATAAAAATGGAGAAGGGTGAAGGGAGAGAAAATGGGAAGAAAGAGATACTAACAATAGTATCAGGAGTGCGCTAGTATGAGAAAAAAGGAAGATTAAATAAGAATATTGCTTTAATAAAGAAAAAAAAACAAGTACTTATCTATCCCAATACTCGAGTGACAAATCACCATGTCTTTCACCGAACGGTAGCAAACGAGATTTGAGTTAATAGGGGATGGTGCGTTATGGGTAATGGAGAAGCTCGAGAGTTCTAAGCTGCCACGAGCCTTTATAGCGGCTGAGTCAGATCTGATGTCTCAGATCCTAACCCCATCAGTCGAGGAGGAATGAAAATGAACAACACAGATGAAACATTATGGTAAGTACGTAACTTCTTTTTATGTTTGGCAGGTTGATTGATTTTACATCTAGCTTTTCTAAACAAAGTTATCCCAGGTAATCCAGCCTGGGCAACTGGTCACCACCTGGCCAGTAGCTTATTGACATAGGGCTGCTCAGCTTTATGGTGGGTACACATTGGCCAATAGGGTCACACAGACTCCTCCCACAATTAGCATGGGTCCCTGATATAGGTTGGAGTAGACAGGGTCGTCAACACACTTATCACCAACAAATACTCATGCCCATTGTTTGACAATGTTATTCAATGTGACAAAACCACCTAGAGCCAAATTTAACACTGTTGAATAGCTATCTCTGACACTGAGCGCAGTCTGTGATCCATGTTTTCCTCTCTAAAGAATACTGTCCATCAAAGCTGATGCCAAAAGTGGTTGGTTTCTACAACTCTTCCTCCAGTATGCACCATCTAGAGTCTGTGTTGCTGCCCACAACTCCATTTTTGGTTGAGTTCGAGGTAGAAACACCGAGTATATTTTTGAGAGGTGGGGGAATCCCACGGAGAAACAGGGAGAACATGCAGATTCACAGGCATTGGCCAGAGGTCAGGATCGAATCTTGTAATAATAAATGAGCACCTCTATGCGATTAAAATTAATAACACTGATAATACATTTTTAAACATACATGGGTCTGCAGTTCATTTAATAAATGACTATTGTGTGTGTTGGAGCAAGTTGACGAAGGACCAAGACATGGAGATATGGAGAACTTTTTAGACATTTTTAGAATTAAAACGGCAGTTAAGGTTATGTGCAAATAGATCTTCAGGAAGTAATGAATCGTTGAACAGTAAATGCATTTAAATATAATGTTAGCTTTACTGAGGAATGTCTTTAAAAGATTTTTTTTTTATTTTATGTAATCTTCAGTATGATTTTTATAAATCTGTAGTGATGAAGTTTTCAATGACAAAAGTGCTTATGTGAGTTATTTTTGATACTAATAAAATAACTGCATCCATCAGGGTGTATTTGTTTTTGAGTTTCAGTTTTGTATAATGGCCAAGGTATGTATTTTTGTTTAACTTTTGAATAACTAGGACTTAGTGGAGAGCTAAGTCCCTAATTCAATGTATTCCCGGCTAGGGAATAACTTAACAGCTCAGGTCAAACTGTGTACCACCTTGAATAAATTTTAAATTAGTCTTTTTTTATAAACACAAACCATAGTAACATTTTCTTTTCATGCAGTATATACATTTCCTTTTTAACAATTATAATTCACTTCAACATTGCATAAATTGCTCAATAACTGCCTTCCCTTAAACCTCACTTCAGGTGAACAGTATTTGTTCACACATATTCTATTTACTTCTTTGTAATTTGCTCTTTTCCTTTTCTAAAGATCCTACTTTCTGTTCTTTTATCTCCTTTACAATATCCACTGCTTCAGTTACAGCCGGCTTAGATTCTGATTTCCATTTTCTAGTAATTTTCTAGAACATGAGGAATATTATGTCAACTTTTTCCTGTTCTGAGGAAAAAAATATGTGTGTAACCTAATTGCTTCTTTGTCTCAAGTGGCTACACTCTGTTTAAAATGTGCTTTTGATTCTGCTGATGCCACTTCCAGGGCTTCTGCCACTGGAATTATTTTGAGGAGGTTTGCTTGGTTGCATACTCAAAACCTCCCTGAAGATGTCAAAAAGTCAAAAAAGAATTTCTGGGCCATCTACTGCAGAGGTCCTTAAAAAGTATGATGAGAGAGGTAAGCTGATTCAAGGAATCTCTCAGATTTTTCAACCTTACTTTTTCAAGTTTGTCAAAGGGCTTAATGCTACCCTTAAGACCTTTTTCAAAAAGTGTAGGAAACAAAATCAGTAATGTGTCAGGGATGTTCCAATATGACAGGAGGACCCACAACCCAGAATAAATGACAAGACAATAACTCTGAATGATTATCTGCAAGATTTCCCTCCCCCTTCCAACCCTGGCAAACTCTTTGTCTTTTCAGAAAGTCTGAAGGTCCATTTCTCTATTTGGCAACAGTTTCACACAGATGGCTTCTGAAAATAATATAACATGGTTACAGATTACAGTGGCAGTTTCTCCCTCTTTTTTGAGAGATTCCCCTCATGCACCAAACCACACTGTTCTTTCCCCTTCTGTGACTCAGCATCTGTTGTCTCAGAGGGTGATAAAAAGTCTCCCATCTCCTCTGACAAGATAAGGGTTTTTCTTCAAGAATTTTTCTGGTAGCAGAGAAGAAGATTCTTGGAGACCTTTTTAAACAAGTTTGTGATAATACCCAAGTTCAAAATGTTATCTCTTCACAACTTATTCTCCATTTGAGTTTTCTTGTGACCTTAGATTTCAAAGATACACATCATCGTATTCCTGCAGAACCATGCTTCATACATTTAAGATTTTCTGTGTCTGGATCACATTATCAGTTCTCTGCATTACCCTTGAGTCTAACTACTTCTTCAAGGATATTCACAAATCATCTAGCTCCTGTGATAACCTTCTGCAAACTGCAGAGTACTCACATTTTTTCTTATTTAGATCTTTGTAGAATCTTTCTCAAATAGCCAGGAATTTCTCACATGTGAAGGATCTGCTTCACAGACTGAGATTACAGGATGACATACAAACGTGTTGTCAAAATCTTCACAGGATTGTTTTCCTGGAGTATCTCCTAGATACCTCAGTAACTAGAGCTTTTCATCTACAGGAAAAAGTAGATTTAGCTCTTTTCCTGAGTTTTTCCACTCAGACTACTGTTTCAGCCAATTTCTCATGATTCGGGGTCTTGTTGCTTATATGATTCTCTAAAAAGACTCCCTTTTTTAATTTCTCAATTTCTTTTGGGCTTCTAATACCATGACAGGAATGGACCCCATTCCTAAGTCAAAGTATGGTTTAAGTTCATGAAATTAGTATTGTTTCGATGTTTGATGTCAGCCAGAAGTGCTCTTTGCAGCACCTGCAATGTGCCCAGTAATGACTCCTTCTTCAAGTCATACGGGGTGACATGTATTGATAACAAGTCTAAATACAATTGTAGATTCTTTTTTATAAGACCCGTTGCTCCTATGATATATATATAAATGTAAACTGTAAAACACACCACAGCACACTAAGATCTATATTTATATGAAAAATAGAAAAAATCTCTTACATCTGATACCGATTTAGATGAAACAGAAGGGTCCCCACAGTCCACCTCTGAGGATGTCTCATTTGCAGACATTTTGAAAATCCTGAAGCAAAGAGGGGACTGGCAAACCCTTACCCCTTCTGCGGATGAATCGGTCTTACTGAAGGCATTTGGGACTCAACCTTCTACCTCCTGGGTGACTCCACCTTTTGACGACCTCATGGATCTAATAGCTCGGAGGGCTTGGGAAACACCTGATACAGTGGAACCAGTCCCTCGTAAACCCAACAAATACATGACAGCTCCCCAAGATAAAGCCTATCTTACAAAAGGAGTTCCCGTAGACACTATGGTGGTGGCGGCAGCCACTAAGAAAGAGATGTCTGAATCATCTTCCTCTGTCCATCCTCCTAATAAGGATTCTAGGACAATGGACAGATATGGGAAGCGCATATTTAGTTCGGCGACTTTTTCCATACGATCGCTCAACTACCTTATGCATTTCACGCGTTTACAAAGAGATCTCATTAAGGAATTAGGAGATACTCTCCAGGGACACACAGATGCTGCTGTCCCCAAGAAAGTGACAGCGCAACTTAACACCCTAAATTCCATAGTCAACTCGTCCATGAGGCTGATTTCATACGCAGCCGAAGGATCGAGTAGAGCGGCAGCTTCAGCGATTGCCCTGAGAAGACAATCCTGGTTGCGCTTATGCTCCTTTGCGGAAGCCTTTAAGTCTTCCTTTGCCAACGCCCCCTTTGATGGTGCCTCCTTGTTTGGGCCCAAAATAAAGGAGACTCTCATGAGGTGTGAACAAGAAGGGAAGACCCTGTCTGCTGTAGGGGTCTGTTTTTCCATTCCATCTAGACCCTACCCTAAAGGGCAACGAGGAGGAAAGATGTGGTTCCGAAAGACTCAGGGATCTTTTCAACACACCCAAAGTGACACCCCCTCCAGAGGCAGAGGAGGGGGAAGAAATGGAAGACGCCGCCCAGCCGGCAGAGGGGGTCCGCAAAATCAGGGTGACAGAGAGACCTTCTCTGGAAAACCCTTCCAGCACTCCTGAGTGCAGGCCCGGCTGTCCTACTCTGGAGGCAGTTGGGGGTCACTTGGCTTTATACCCAGAGGCTTGGCTAAATCTTACATCAGATTACTGGGTAAAAAGCATAGTTACCAGAGGCTACAACATCCCCTTCATAAAAATACCACCAAACTCCAGAAAACTCACAGATGTTCCACCCAGTCTGCGAGACCAAGCAACCATAGAGATAGGAAGGTTGCTCAAAAACAGAGTCATCCAACCAGTCCCAGCGGACCAAATAGGATCCGGAACTTACTCAAGGTTCTTTTTAGTTCCAAAGAAAACAGGGGACTGGAGTCCAATTTTAGACCTCAGCAAGTTAAATACCTTTGTGAAAAAGGAAAAGTTCCGGATGGTCACGCTTCAGTCACTCCTCCCTTTTCTGCAAAAGGGCGACTGGATGTGCTCTATAGATCTCAAAGACGCGTACTACCATATCAAAATGGCCAGGGCGTCCAGAGATCACTTGCGCTTCCGGCTGGGAGCCAGTCATTTCCAGTTTCGCGCACTGCCCTTTGGTCTCACCTCAGCCCCCAGGGTGTTCACCAAATGCATAGCAGTAGTAGCGTCTCACTTGAGATGAAAGGGATTCCGGGTGTTTCCTTATCTAGATGACTGGCTCCTTTCCGCCACCACCAAGTGTCATCTTCTACAAGCCAGGGACTACACCATCAGTCTTTGCTCTTCACTAGGCATAACGGTGAATTTTGGAAAATCTGTCTTATCGCCGTCACAGCGTATCTTATTTATAGGAGCACAGCTAGACACTTCCCTGGCTCAAGTTACTCTCCCCCCTTCAAGAGTATCAGACCTCAGGCATCAAATTTCGCTCCTTCTTCACAACAACAGAGTCCCTGAACGACAAGTATTAAGAGTGCTAGGCTTGATGGCAGCCTCCCTTCTTGTAGTTCCTTTAGGCAGGATGCACATGAGAATCCTTCAATGGATGCTATTCGTCCAGTGGTCGTATCTACAGCTTCCACTGTCTAATGAAATCTTGATCATGAATTCTTGCAAGAAGGATCTCTTGTGGTGGATACACAGTCAAGAGCTAACACTAGGACGACCCTTTGTATTACCCAGTCCAGTAGCAACTCTAACCACGGATGCTTCCCTGATAGGGTAGGGGGGATTCTTTCAGTGACAAACAGTCCAAGGTCAATGGTCCAACTTGGAGTACAATCTGCACATCAATGTTCTAGAGCTGAGGGCAGTGTTTCTAGCATTGCAACACTTTCACAAGTCCTTACCTCGGGGAACAGTGACAGTTCAGACAGACAACATGTCAGTGGTCTGGTACATAAACAAGCAAGGGGCAACCAGATCTTACCTGTTATGCAGAAAGGCCCTCAAAATTTGGCAATGGGCAAAGTCCACTGGACACTTTCTGATAGCAATGCACATCCTGGGGACTTCCAACGTAATCGCGGACAGGTTGAGCAGAGCCATCCTGTTCCCTCACGAGTGGTCCCTCAAACCTCAAGTGGCGGAAGAGATCTTCCGCAGATGGGGCCAGCCTTGCTGCGACCTGTTTGCATCCCCTTTGAATGCCAAATGCAGAAGCTACTTTGCCTGTTACCCCCCCCCCAGGGGTGTCCCCAGGGACGCACTGGTATACGATTGGCCCCCGGGTCTCCTTTACGCTTTTTTCTCCTGTTCCACTAATTCCCAGGTTTTTGCAGAAAGCCAAACATCTGGACAGGACCATAATACTGATAGCCCCATTCTGGCCTCGACAAATCTGGTTTCCTTTCCTTCAATCCCGTCAAGTGGAGGAACCATGGATACTGGACCCGGAGCCAGACCTGTTGACACATTCATCGGGAGTTCCTCACATCTTCCTCAAGTCCCTCAAACTGACAGCTTGGCTGCTCCGCTTCCCATCTTAGCCAGGTCGGAGTTACTATCTCCTGCAGTACAACAAATTATTGTATCTTCTCACAAACCATCTACAAGAAAATTGTACATCAGCAAATGGAACCGTTTTACGCACTGGGCCTCCAAACAAGGTATAGATCCATTCGGGGCTCCAGTACACAAGATACTAGATTTCTTCACTCACTTTTTCAAGAAGGAGCATCAACATCCACTATAAGGGTTCAACTGGCCGCTATATCCAATTTTCATATTGGCCGTAAGGATGGTTCTCTTATGTCCCACAGGCTTTGTAAAGCCTTCGTGAAAGGTACTTTTCATCTCTGTCCCCCTTTTCGTAATCCAATAGCACCTTGGAATCTTAATCTCATGCTGTCACAACTCATGTTGCCCCCTTTTGAACCAGCAACCACAACTCCATTAAAATTTCTTTCGTGGAAAACACTTTTCCTGGTTGCCATCACTTCTGCCAGAAGAGTTTCAGAGTTACAGGCTCTATCTATCCAACCCCCGTACATGATTTTTCATCCGGATAGAGTAACCTTGCGCACCAATCCGTCCTTCCTTCCGAAGGTTTGTTCGATTCAGAACATCAATCAATCTATTGAACTGCCTACCTTCTTTAAAAATCATTCCAATAAGCTGGAATACACATTGCACAAGTAGGACGTTCACAGACAACTAAGATTTTACTTACATAGGACAAATGAGTACAGAAAGTCAGATCAACTATTTGTCTCATATGCTGACCAAAGAAAAGGACAGGCAGTAACGAAGGTTACCTTATCCAAATGGCTCTCAGATTGCATAAATTTCGTATATACTGAATCCAAACAGCAAGTCCCTTTCAAACCCAGAGCTCATTCTACAACGGCGATTGCTACCTCTTCAGCCCATACCGCTCGTTTGCCCTTAGATACCATTTGTGCAGCGGCAACTTGGGCAAAACCACAAACCTTTATCGCCCACTATAAGCTAGACAAGAGCTCCAGGGACAGGGCGACATTTGGTTCCACTGTACTCAGGAATGTTCTCCCTTGAGCCACCTGGGAAAAAGGAGCTAGAGATGCTACCCATGTGTAAGAACAAACGGCGAGATTGAACAATTTCACATTAAGAAGTTATGTCTTACCATAACGATCCATATGAATTGTTCATCTCGCCTTTGTTCTTACATTCCCCCCCTCCATCCCCCGTCCTACGGTCTGGGAGAACGGTTTTCAATTAGATTCCTTTTCAGCCTTTTCTAGGTATGGTTGGCATATTATTAACATCAGTAATGGCATCTTTTATCCTCTACCTGGCAGTAGGGTTCCAGACACTTTGTAGTATCTGTTTATAAGTGTTTTAGACACATTTCTAAGAGGGATTCTTCTGGTATAGCAAACTAGATCTGAGGGTTAGCACCGGAGGATCATGGGATATTACTGTGCCTCGAGCTTTCTCGAAGATGCGAGCTAGTGATGCGGCCGACTCGGAGCCAAGGATCGGCTCCGAACTCGTGTGTAAGAACAAAGGTGAGATGAACAATTCACATGGATCGTTATGGTAAGACATAACTTCTTATTTTCTAGCATCTATCTTTTGAACTGTTGGTAATGGGTAATCCCATGTGATGCAGACGCCATAATTTTCTATGATGCTTTGTGGTTCATGTTTCCAGTGTTTTTCAGCCACTTCAGTACCATGACGTTTGCATAATCCCCAGTGCAACAGTCTTGCCACATTATTATGCCTTTCAGTATACAATCCTTCTGCCATTAGCATGTCACAACCAGCAACAAGGTGTGCAACTGTTTCCAATTCGGTTTTACAAAACCTACATTTGTCTGTTTCTCCCACATGTTCAATGGACTTTGTAAACCAATGTGTATATAGCCCACTGTTTTGGGCCGCCAATATTAACCTTTCATCTCTTGGTTTGAATGAGACTCTCCTTATCTATTTCTGCGTTCATTCCTGATCAACATGAGGTTCTTCCAGAAGTTTTCTATACTTGCAACTATATTTATGCATTTTCCACGTCTTGCCTTCTCATCTGGTCCTTCACCTTATATTCTTTCTTTTGCTTTTTAGCACATTCAGTTGCTGCCTGGTTTTTATCTACTTTTGGTTTCACTTCCATTCCTGCTTGACGTCGATATGCTTCTGCTAAATTAAGCAGAGAAGTCATCTTAGATTTGTTCTCATGTTTTAAAAGTTTCATTACATTTGGGTCTTGTGAGGTCAGCAGATATGTGTGGAGTCCCACAATTGCAGATCTATAGAAGTAATCAATTTCAAGGAGACCCATCCTTCCTTTGGAACGGGGAATATATAGTCTTGGTATACACTGATTTTTATAAATCATTGTGAGAATGAAGTATCCTTCTTGTTTTCCTATCTAATCTACCCAACACATTTTGGGGCCAGTCAATCACTCCAAAACTGTAAGTTAAGACAGGAAGAGCAAATTGGTTTATAGCTTGGATTTTGTTCCTAGATGTCAATGCTGTTTTCAGGGTTAATTTAAGTCTTCTAAATATTTTTATTAAGTTTTATTCACATTTGTTCATGTTTTATTGTTGATCCTTCATCAGTTCCCAAATATTTATACACTCCCTCTTGCTCAAGTTCTTTTATATCACATTCATGTCCCAAACTGATGTTTTCTTGGTGCTGCAGTTTTCCACATTTAAAGGTTGCTTTTGCACATTTATCAAGACCAAATGACATTCTTATATCATCTGAAAAAGTTTTTTTTCAGTTCCTCATCTGATGAGCTATACAATTTTAAATCATTGACAAAGAGAAGATGAGAAGTCTTTACAATATGTTTATTTCTAGGTGCCAAATTATAGCAATGGCCTACGCTGTTAAGTAGACAGATTAATGGGTTATGGGCAAGACAGAATAACAATGGTGACAGAAAAACACCCTGGAATATCCCCTTTGAATTTTTATCCCTGGAATAATAATTTGTCCTTTATCATGGCTTAATTGCAAAGTGGTCTGCCAGTATGTCATAGTCACTGTAATGTAGTCGATCAGTGTAGGGTCTACCTTATACATTATTAAGCACTCTTTTATCCATGAATGCGGGATACTATCAAATGCTTTTTTATAGTCAATCCATGCCATAACTAGATTCTTCCCCTTTTTACAGTTTTCCACAATTACTTTATTTAACAACAAATGTTCCTTTGTTCCATATGACTTTCTTTTATTGCCCTTTTGTTCTACTGCCATAATTGAGTTTTCTTCTAAATGACTATAAACTCTGTTGGAATCAGTACCAATATATAGTTTATACATTGTTGGAAGGCAAGTTATTGGTCTATAGATTTTAGGGTAGTTTGCAGGTTCACTCTTAAGTAGTAGCATTGTTTTTCCTGTTGTTAGCCAGGTTGGTGTCTGTTCAGGGTGTGCATATAAATAGTTCTTTCTCATAGCTAAATCTTCATGCAAAGATGTTAATACTTTTAACTAGAAATTAGGTACAGCATCTGGACTTGGGGTTTTCCAATTGGAGGCTTTACTTAACTTTGTTTCAGTCTCTCTGGCTGTTACTTCATCCCATTTCATTTCCTGCACCTTTAAACTTCTTATTCTTTCTTTTACTTCTTCTATCCATTTAGCAACTTTGTTATGTTACACAGGATCTTTATAAATACTTCTCCAAAATGTATCTATTTCTTCTTTTTTTGGTGGTCTTTCAATTTCTTTTACCTTGTTTCCCAGCTCTCTATAAAACTTTTTTTGGGTCATCAATAAATTGTTTATTTTGTACTTTTCCTTTATATTTATCTGTGTATCTTCTAAGTTTTTCCACCTGTGTTGAGATTTTTAGTTTATTTGCAATAGTGCATGATAGATCCTGGTCTGTTCTAATACTGTGCATTGCTTTTATTATGTCTGTCTTTCTTAGTATTTTTGTTGATCTGTTCCCTCGTCTATATTTTTCTAACAGTGGCACTTCTTGTCTTAATTGCATTATAGTTTTCTCTATTAGATACTTCCATGATGTTTGCCTCACAGCAAGAGGTTCTCCTGTTCGATTCTCGGCTGGAGCGCCTTCTGTGTGGAGTATGCATGTCCTCCCCACGGTCGAGTGGCATTCGAAAGACACATGTAAAATGGGCGTGCCTTCGCTGAAGGTTGGGCGTCGAGCTGGCACCTCGGCACCCGTAAAAAATCTACTGCCAATCATTAGCGAACCAGAGTTCAGCTGTGGTGACCCCTAACCAGGAAAAGCCGAAAGAAGAAGAAGATACTTCCATGATGGTATTTGATTTCTCCCTTTCCTTTCCCTCACTACACTATGTTCTTGCAGTAAGACTTTATCAGTTATTAATTTAGCAGCACAATAGTACATCCTGCTTACTTCTGTTATATCACATGGATCACTATGGACACTCTTAGATACTGGGTTCATTTGTTTTATCAAACATCTGACTTTTTGGGTTTTATTGACCTTCTGCAGTCTATTTCTTTCATTGATCTTAATATGTCATACTATCTTTATTAAATCAAGCAACTCTTCTCTTAGCTCGTTTTCTTCTAAACTCAGGGCACATTTTTTTTTTATTTTCCATTCCTGCAGGCATTCTATAGGAAGTTCTATAGCATCTTCCTGTGGCACATTCTCTTCAGTTTCATCCTGTGTCATCTGTTGCTCTGTCATATGGGAACTTACCGGCCTATCACTCCTCAACATTGACTGCATCAGAGTTTCCACAGTTTCCTGTTCCTTTCCTTGCTGTCTAGCTTCAAATGAGTATTTATACTGGTTTCCTGTGGAATGCTGCAAAATATCTTGATATGGCACCTGGCCAATTGCTTCCCATTCCACTGGCTTCCCTTTAATTTGGATAGCCATTGCTCTATCCTGTTGTGATGCTTTTTGAATTAGATTTTCTGTAATGAATCCTTCTCTTTGTAGGTACTCCATAAGCTAACCTCAGTTTCTGTTTCTTTAACTTCTCCATTACTAATCTCCTTTTCTACTTTTCCTCTTTATCTTCTTATTTTTGTATTGGAAAGTTTTCCATATCCGGATTCCTATCCCTGTATTTTGTTTTGAATATCTTTGGTGCTGCTTTTTTTGTATTGATAAGTTTTGCTTTTTCCTTTGCATAAATATTATACCATATTAAATCTCTTTTTCTTTCCCATGTCCATATTTCTTCTTCAGCTGTCTCCTGATCTTCCTGCTTCTCCTTACTTTGTGGACATGCTCCATATTGCTGTTATGTAACCTGTATTAGACCTCCTACGCCAAATACTTCACTTCACAGGCACTCCATAACTTCACCTTTTATTTTTTTAACTTCTACTTTACTAATCTTCTTTTCTACATTCCCTCTTTGTAATATTATTTTCTTTATTGTAAAATTTTCCATATCTGGATGCCTTTGCCTGTATTTCTGTTCGAATACCTATGGGGCTGCTTTCTTTAAATTGATTTGGCTTTCTTCTTTGCATAAATATTGCACCATATCAAATCTCTCTTTCTTTCCCATGTCCATATTACTTTTTTAAACTTTTCAAAAATCTCTAGGTTTTGTTGTTTATATTTTTGCACTTCCACATGAGAAAAATCCAACATTACTTGAAATTTGTATGGTGCCAACATCAACATCTTCGGACATTTCAGATTCCAGTTATGGGGTTTGTGAAAAAGGACATTTTTTGGTGGAGAGACCAAATTGCTCAGAACCCAGGTCTCCCATTTTCCCTTCCAACTCCAGCACAGTCTGCAAAAACATATCCCAGAGACTTTGGGGAGTAGTGTTGATGTGGCTCAAACTGCAGAGTCTTTGAAACACAAAAGCAGACCAAAACACATGAACATAAAGTAGATGTTGCTTATAAATGCTCTCAACTCTCTCAATCATCTGTTGTCCTCTGGACCACTACAGGTGTTTTCAGACAACACCACAGTGATGTGGTATGTAAACAAACAGGAGGAAACCAGATCTTACCCTCTGTGCAGACTTTCCATGATAGCCTGGGATATAGGTTTTCAGAGCAAACTCACTGTACAGGCATATTACATAATTTCAGAGCAAAATCTGTGTGGCAGACAAGCTGAGAAGGACCAGGACAGGCCCTCACAAATGGAAACTGAATCAGAGGATCTTCCAAGAAATGAATCAGAGGATCTTCCAGAAATGATCCAGCTGTGGGGAACACTTCAAATAGATCTTTTTTTTCCTCCACTCACAACAATCATTTGGCAATGTTCTGCTCCAGGAGACCATATAAGAAGGCCTGGAAGACAGATTATTTTTCTTTTCCTTGGACATAAATGTTCCTGTATGTTTTTCTATCCTTTCCCTAACATCCAGAGTCATTCCAAAGATTCTGAAGGATTCCCTAATGATCATTGTAGTGCATGCCTCTTAGCTGTACAGATTTTTGCAGAATGTCTTGATGTTTGCCTTATATTTTTGGTCCTTTTTTCTGTCAAATCATTGGCAAGTCATTGAAGACTAAAGTCAGAAAATAATGACAAACATTTGAGTCTCGGACTTCATACTTTTTAGAAATTTCATGATAACCCAAAACCTGCTATGCTATCAAATTTAAATTTAAAGTTTGTAAGAACAATATATAAAAATTGTCCCTATGTTTGGGCCTTTGCCCCAACACTATTTATGCCTTTTTCCAGATTTTTTGCTCTAAGAGATTAAGAAGTATATTGTGGTGACTTCCTTCTGGCCCAAACAACATTGGTTATCCCTTCTTTTTTTTCTTCACAGGCTGGACCTACTGTCTCAAGACAGGGGGTGTTTGATACATCGTGACCTCAAACAACTGCAGCTAACTGCCTAGACTATAGAATTGTAATATATTTAGGCACCTATTTTTCTGATAATGTGCAGCAGGTATCAAAGGAAGTAACAAAACCTGCTACTAGTAAATAATATATTAACAAATAGAAAAGATTTTCTAGTTGGTGCTAAGACAGGAACCAGTACTGTTTCAGGTCTAGTGTTTCTCTGGTTGTACATTATTTGTATAAGTTACAATTCTCTGGTATGTCATACCGCTCCATCAAAGTTCATTTCTTGGTTATTTCAGCATGTCTGCTCATAGATGCCCCTCTTTCAGTGCAATCTCATGTGATTTTCTTTTAAATGGATGTTGCATACCAGGCCTTCTAGAAAACAGGTGTCTCTTCCTTGGTATCTTAATTTTGTGTTAGGGAAACTAACTCTTACTCCATTATTAAGCTAACTTGAGATTTTTAATATGCAAAACAGTGTTTCTGTCCTCTGCAAGAAAAGTATCTGAGTTCCAAGATCTTATAGTTGGTCAACCTTATTTTATTTTCCACAAAGATCTCTTATCCCTGGCTGTAGTGTTCAGGATGTTCAAATGGTCAGCAGAAAATCACCTTAGTGCATGTATACTAAAAAACAGAATATGCTCAAATCAAAAAAAAAAAAAAAAACCTCTGGAAGCCTCAATCCAAGTTGCAAAATCTCAATTCCTTTATCATGGGACTGATGAGCTCTGTTGTATACATGACTATTATAATCTGTGGCATTTGGGAAAGGGTTAGAGAAGTATTCTAGAAACAGCAACTTACTCCTCTGTGCATACATTTACAAAGCAGTATAAACCAGATTCCTTCTTCAGATCTAGGACAAGTTTTGCTAGGAACATTCTCCATGGGCTCCTAGATCCTCATCTTTCATTCTCCCAGTCAGTTTAATCAATGATAATCTGCCCATATAGCTAAGGCTGCTGAATCACTGTTCTTAATGATGAACATAGTACAGTTGTGTAAGTAAACTTACCATAACAGTAGATGTTCCAATCATCACTGCTGCAGTAGCTGCTGTCTCCCTCCAGCCCACTTATTTTTCTACTTTTTTGGTTGTCAAAGTAAGGACCCTTATTTATATTTTCCTAGCACTGACTTTTTAAGGGCTGTAGCCTCCCTCCCTGTCTCTCTCTGTCTTTCGGTATGAATGCTCTGTATAGTGTGACACTCAAACTTCTCTTTTTAGTCAGCTCAGCTTGAGCTGACTCATGGTTTAGGTGCATGGGAGGTACCCTTGACACTTTGGAAGTTGGCCAGCAGTTACAGCCCATATAGCTAAGACTACTGTAGCAGTGATCATCTGAATATGCACTGTTCTGGTAAGATTACTTACATAACTGTACTTTATCATACAATATTTTATATACCCTACTACTTATCTTTTTTTTACACTTGCTTCTGTTTCAGAATCAAATGAAAACTCTGCCATAGCTGGTATTGCACTTAGCACTCCTCTATCCATTTTTCTTTGCCTGTATTCTGTTATCAGACATTGGTATTGAATGCAGTCTCTAACCTGGAGCCCAAACATCTTCGTGGTCTTATCCCACTCTATTAACTTCCCCTCATTAGTTATTTGCTTCCAACATCTTGGTTCCTGTATTCGTTTTCTCCAGTATATTCCAATTTCCTCTTGTTTGTTTTCTGTACCACTCATTGCAGTCATCCCTGTTGTTAAAATCTCAGTTCTTAGTTATTAGAATCTCGGTTCTTCATTCCCTTGTTGTCTTATTTATTAGAATACATTTTGCTACTTTTTGAATATAATGTTCTGTATGGTTGTTATTTTTCCTTTAAGGACGTGCATCCAAAATTCTACTCTCTCCTAATTTTTCAAACCTGAGCTGTATAGCAATAAGGTATCCCTTCATCTCAGGTAATCTTAAATTACCTTGCTCTATGAGGCGAATCAGCTTATCCCACTTCACTCTTGTGCTCTTCCCCTGCCAAATAAATTCCTTCAACTCTTTACCAATTACCATCCACAACTTCAGTGGTTGATAAAAATACACCTGACCTGTTAATAAAATTCAAGGGACTAAAAGCATTCATTTTGCTTGTATCTTACTACCCGTATTTACAATAAACTGCTTCCAGTTTCTCAGTTTTTCTTTTATCTTTTGTTTAGTCTCTTCGCACATATGCTTAGCTGCCATAATATAATCGTTTTTAATTCATACTCCCAAATACTTAATCTCATTATGTCCCCATAGATATGGGTGTTATAAAACAATTAATGTGTGGGTACATAGTTTACCACTATAGCTTTTGTTTTATCTTCATTAATTTTTACATTCATACAAGACTTGAAACAACCTCAAAATGTTCCGCAGAACTGAAATGTCATTTTCTGGATTTATCAAACACAAAATACAATCCTCTGCAGTGCAAATAATGCTGACTTTTCTTGGGTCCCCATGCCAGTTATATTACTGAATGTGTGAGTCTCTTATTTTCTTTGCCAGGGGCACTAAATATAAAGCAAATAACATAGGTGAAGAGGACACCGCCACTTGGTTCCTCTCTTCAAACATGACATGTCGGAGGAATCCTCCCACCTTAATTTTTGCCTCTGACCCTTCATATATCCTCCTAATTAACTGCATTATTCTATCAGGAAGTGCAAACGCTATCATTGCCTGACTCCTAAAATCCCAGTTCACTCTACGGAATGCTTTCTGTGCATCAAGACCAACCGATAATAGCAATGTCTACTTAAATTTTGCTTCCCCCTGGATCATCACTGTTCTGTTAATGTTATCAAATGACTGCCTCCGCTCCTTAAAACCACATTGATCCATAGCTATAAATGTTGGCAATATCTCTGCCATTCTCTTAACTAGTTTATGCACTTAGTATAAGTATGGCTTAAAACTGAAATTGGTCTATATAAAGCTGGGTGTAAAGATTCTTTGCACTCTTTGGGTAATACAGTCACCACAGCTTTCTTACAAGATGCTGGTACTCAAACTTTTAAAATACTGTTAAACAAAACTTTCCAGATATTTTTCACTTTCTTCCATCCCAACCTCTAACCAGGAATACCATCTGCTCCTGGAGACTTTCTTGTTGATTCATTATACATCAGCATTAGTTTTCACATTTGTCTGCTTTATATAAATTTTCTTAGAATTTCTAAAATATCTTTAATACCTCTGTAAGATCAATCATCATTTTTCTTGTCTTAGGCTAAGTTTAAAAACACCTCTTATTACTTTCTGATGCTTAAGTTATTGTGCAAAAAAATGTTGTGCTCTGGAGTTGTTATAAAAAATGGTTGCTTAACAAAACACTTCTAAGGCTAGTCTTTTTGAATGGCTGAATAGACACAGATTTATCCAAGGGTTATCATTTATGGCTCTGCTTGATTTGAGAGATGATCACTATTAAGTGTTTAAAAAGGATGGTAAGACATTTTAAGTGTGTATACTTAAATGTGTATATGGCTAGGCATATTATGGTCCCAGTGATCACTTGCTTAATATTGCTCCTGTGTTCCTATATGTAATTTTGCATATTTGCTGAACTGCTCACCAGTATACCATGTAGTGCAGCTACCTGCAAAGAAGCACTATCTGTGTTATTTGGGATATGTAATTACTGCCTGCATTGCAATGTAGTGCCACCAAGCAGTGGCGGTGTTACACAGAAGGTTAGTGTCATTGTCTTCGACTCCCTGTTCCTATTTGTCCATCTCTTTGAATCCTGGCCGCAGCCTAATGGTAAGATCTTCTCTGTGTTTGATGCTAACCAATGTTTCTGTCAATGAATAAAGATTAGTTCTAAACTATGTACATTTAATGTACCTTTTAGTAGAAGTAGATTTCTAGGGTTACTATCTGGAATCTTACCAGCCCTAGAAATATTCCAGTGAACTGGAAAGTTACAATTAAGGCACTAGATGAAGTAGTCAAATATTTGTTTGTTGTTTTTTATTCCTTCTGCTCCATTCTTTCTTGCTATTCCACTGTCCTGTCTATTGCCTGGTCTACCAACTGCTCTTAATGCTCTCAGACTATTTCCATTATCATGCTGGTGCTGGCATAGAACCTAAGAAAATTGGCTACTTCTACCAGGGATTTTTTTAAATTTATGACCTACCCCTTGGTATCCTCCTCCATTGTTCTCCTGTTACATACAAGGGGCACTCCTCTCTAAGGACCACACAGGTAACACATCAACAAACACCTCCCCAGGATACCCTGTCAGCATCTCCAACACTCAAACTACTAATCGACCCTAGGTCGCCTGAGCCCCAGTTAAAGCTTTATCCCTCTATACCATGGTGCTGATCTAAGCAACATACTTGCTGATACTGTTGTCTCTAGTACTACTGAACAAGAATTTAACCTACATCTGCAGCCTCAGGAGTTAGAACACTAGTCCAGTAAGCCAAAGGTCGTGTGTTCAAATCTCATTAAGGCCTCATCTTGTTCTCTAAAGTCTAGTAGTTGGTGCAGAAGTTGTGAACTGTACTTCTTGTGGTACAGGGCTTTATTCTCTCAGCCCTCATTTGTCTTCTGTGTGACCTTGAACAAGTCACTTAACCAGATAATTATTAGGGACATCTTATAATTTGGGCTAGGCTCCTCAATGGTCCCCTGAAGTGCAAGCCTAGTAACTACCTCTGGACCTATATAAAGGTGACAGATCAATGTAAAAAGGCTTATAGCTAAATATAAGCACACATCAAATATGTATGACTTCTGTCAAACATATAGTTCATGTTTTGTCTTTTACAGGGCTTAACCTTAAAGATTACAAAGTGAAACCAACAGCAAGTATGCAAAAGTCTCTTTAGAAGTGATCGTTTATGTGTTTCCATGGTATGGCACTGTATCCATCCAAGTTTGCCTCTAACTTTTCATATGTAACAGTACAAATCAGTAAGCTAATGAAGTACAATACAACATGATTTTGGTCAGTGGAGTAAGAGAAAAGCTATGAAATGATCAAATATTTATCTATTACATAACTTATATTTAAAATCTGTTATATGGTACAACTCCAAATTCTGCAGGTAGGAGATAGTCAGGATGGTCTTGGTGCAGTGCAGCTGCAAGAATGTACAGCAAATAGTTTATACATCCATAGCTTTAAGTAATGCTTAAACAAGCTGCTCAAATAGAGAAAGAGATGGTAGCCATAGTTTTAGCTGTCAAATGTTTGACAACTGTATCTGTGATAAAAGTGTGGAGTCAGACTATAATGCATATCAGAGCATATAAAAACTCTATGCAGGGCATCTGCAAGATTTCAAAAAATGATATTTTGTTTGCAAAAGGTAAGTAGATGCCACATAACTGATAACCTACAGTAGAACAGCCCTACATGAGATTAAAGAAGATTTGTTTGAGAATATCTAGAAGTCTAAAAGTCTAATGGATTGCTTCAATTGCAAGTATCATCTGAAAAGTTGCTTGCATTAAAGGTTTGCACCACAGATGACTGTGGGCTTGAGCTGCTACATGAAATTTTCATGACAAGATGGCCAAAGAATGCATATTCTCTTTATCCAGTCATCATAGCTTTGATCTTACTTTGCCTGTTAAGGTGATTTGCCAATTATCCAAAGCTTATTATTTAAAAGTGACAGTTATTATACTGTATTACTTACACTACTTGACAGCATGATAGATTAAATATAACAGAAAGCAAATATGCAGAAAGGATGGGGTAAGGGGAGAATGCCCTGGGTGCACTGTGTTAAGTGGCATGATCAATGCTGTAGAAGAGGTGTCACTTGGTCCCTGAAACTTGAAAGCATTATTAGTAAGCATTGAAGCAGCCAAAATCATGATGAATAGCTCTGTGCCACAGTTCATCAAATATAATACATCTATATAATAGCTTAGCAAGAAGACATGTCTGTAAACATTTTTTTTGTTTTTCTTTTTACCCCAAGTCTGAGAACTTTTTTTTTTGCTTGTTAATATGGGGATAGGTTTGAGGGTACAAAATGAAGGCATTGTCCAGGTAACTCAGTGACCTTACTATAGCTCTGCTGTGGTTTTGTGTGGCATTCCTCACCCTGAACAGAAATTACATGCATACGATGAAAGGAAACCAAGTATAATGTAACATGGCAGCCTGAAAATTTGTGGAGCCTTGAAATGCATTTTTATAGCTCTGAAATGGTTTGAAAATTTTTATTAAAGTATTTTGTTCATTATGAAAAACTTTACTTAGGATGTACTTTTAGATGCAGTGGTAATAAGACAGATGCATGTTGAATTCTGAGTGCCAAGTCACAATTCCTGACAATGCCATTTTTTCTGAATGAATATTTCAAATACTGGAAACATTACTATGTTAAGTTGTCAATCTCGCCTTCCTTCTTGCTGGATGGTTCGGAGCCGATTCTCAGCTCCGACTCGGCACTTGCTAAGCTCAAGAGTCACTTCCACCAGCTCGAGGCAGCCCCATATCCCATGATGCAAGGTGGAGATTACCCAGATCTCGTTTGCCGCTTCGCTCATGAGGTAACTTTTTACCAGCTCCTGGTAAGTGAATTTTTCTACCTTTTTTTCTGAGACTTTAGTCCACCCCAGTACTTTATATTTATATATATATTACTTTATTAACTTCCCGATTCACTTATCCCTATTCCCGTTAGTGTCCCATTCCCTTTATTCATATTTTTGCTAGTCGGGCCTTAGGTCTTTAACCCTCCTATATTTTTCCTGTCAGGGTTTGTTTGGGTGTGTCTGTGTGTTTTTTCCCTGTACTTGGTTTTGTTAATCTAGTTTAATTTTTGGACTGACTGTGTAGTGTGTGTGTGATTAGGTACTCAGTCATGTCTAAAGAGGCTAGGGTCTCAGGCTTCAAGAAGTGTGACTCGTGCTGTCAGAAGATGTCTCTGACAGACGGTCACACTTCTTGTATTTATTGCCTGGGACCTCTACACCTGCAGGACTCCTGTGCTATTTGCCACTCCTTCAGCCAGAGAGTCCTGCAGGAACGTAGAAATAAACTTATTCTCAGGGGCTTATTAAAGCCTGAGAGCTCCCCGGCTAAGTCCGGCTCGGGGAAGCCCTCAAAGCCTCCCAAGGCCCAGGCTTCAGTGTCCAAGCCTTCAGCCTTGGCTCTGACTCCCTCGGAGTCGAGATCGGCTCCAGCTGGAGCCGATCCTTCCTTCTCTGAAGGTTCGGTATCTTCTTGCTTCCATGCCTGTGTCGGCTCCGGCTGGAGCCGACACATCTCTGACCCAGCTCGGAGCCGACAAGTTGTTGGCTCCAACTGGAACCGAAGGTTCTTCGGCTCCGATGGCTCCGTCGAGAAAGAGATCCAGATCTCCGTCGCTGGAGTCTATTCATTCGGCTCCGGCCTCTCCCTTACTTTCGGAGCGGAGCCATCTGAGCCGATCCTCAAGGTCTTCCAGACTCTCAGACCATGACTTGGAGAGAGTGGTGAGTAGACTGCTGAAATCACAGGCACTGGCCCAGATACTTCATAGCCCATTTCAGCAGACGACCGCTATTCCACACCTTCCAGAAATTCCTCCTTCGACTCTCCTTCAGAGCTCGGAGCCGGAGCTTATTGGAACTGTGACTGTTGGTGCTTCGGAGCCGATACCACTCCTTTCGGCTCCATCGTCTTCGACTCCTATCTCCTCCTTGAGACCGTCCTTGGAGGGAACCGGTCATCGGGCTTCCCTTGTTGGTTCCGGGGGGCGAGTGGCATCGGACCCTTGTCCGACCCCGTTCTCCCCTTTGGAGCTTCGGCTTTGGTAAGCTCGGTACCGACATCTGCTTTGGAGCCTTCCCTTTCGGTGGGGACGGGGATTCCTGTTTCCTCGGAGCGGGAGCTCTCGGTCCTCCCCGAGAGGGGAGCCTTCGAGGTGATGAGGAGTGTACTAGTCCCCGAGCTGAGTCAACAGTCGGTCCCTTTAGCTCCTCCCTCTTCAGTGCCTGTAGATATCTCTTCCCACTCTCTTGCTCCCGGACCCAGAGATCCATCGCCCCAGGTTTCCCCATTGGGAATACCTTCCTCTTCCGAGGTTTCTCCTGATCCTTCAGGGGAACCCCCGCGTAAGAGGACTTGCAAGAGGAAGCATTTAGACTCCCCTGAGTCTACATCAGATACCGACTTAGATGAGTCGGAGGGGTCCCCAAGATCCCCCTCTGAGGATGTCTCCTTTTCAGACATTCTTGAACTCCTGAAACAGAGGGGGAACTGGCCCTCCATTAACCCCTCCGAGGATGAGTCGGTATACCTGGAGGCTTTTGGATCTTGACCCTCCACCTCCTGGGTGTCTCCGCCTTTCGACCCCCTCATGGACATGATAGCTCGAAAGGCGTGGGCATCTCCTGATTTTGTGGAACCAGTCCCCAGGAGGCCTTCTAAATTTATCACGGCCCCCACTGAAAAACAGTTTCTCACCAAAGGTGTCCCGGTTGATGCCATGGTGGTGGCGGCCGCCACCAAAAAGGAACTTGCAGATCCTTCCGTACCGGTCCATCCTCCTAACAAGGAGTCTAGGACCATGGACAGGTATGGTAAGTGGATGTTTTCCTCAGCGACCTTTGCTATGCGTTCGCTGAATTATCTATGTCACTTCACCTGACTTCAAAGAGATATCCTCAAGGAATTGGGTGAGGTGGTACAGGATCCGTCAGCTGCTGGGGCTCAAGAAAAGATTGCCTCTCAGCTGAGAATCCTAAATTCCATAACTAACTCCTCCATGCGGCTCATTTCTTATGCAGCCAATGGAGCGAGTAGAGCTGCAGGCACAGGAGTGGCTCTCAGGCGTCAGTCCTGGATGCAACTTTGCAATTTTGCAGACCCCTTTAAGGTGTCCTTCACAAACTCTCCCTTCGATGGGACAACTTTGTTTGGACCTCAGGTGAAGGACACTTTGACCAGGTGCGAGCAAGATGGCAAGACTCTTTCTGCCGTAGGAGTCCGTTTCTCCACCCCTTCAAGGCCTTACTCCAAAGGTCAGAAGGGAGGGAAAATGTGGTTCCGAAAATCTCAAGGAGTCACGCCTGACGCACGTGGTCAGTTTACCCCCAGAGGCAGAGGGGGTAATAACAACAGACGCCACCCTAGGGGCAGAGGGGGTCCGCAGAATCAGGGCAGCAGAGAGCCTCTCTCTGACAAGCCCTTCCAGCATCCCTGAGGTGTTGCCCAACTGCCCACCCTTGGAGGCAGTCAGGGGGAGATTGTCACTGTACCCAGAAGCCTGGCTTTCCCTTTTTCAAAACAAATGGGTACAGTCGATCATATCCGAGGGTTACAAAATACCTTTCGAAAAAAGCCCCTTCCCTCAAAAAGGATCCCTTCCAGACGTTCCATCCGGTCTAAGGGAAATTGCAAAGCTAGAGGCTTCAAAACTTCTAGAGAAAAGGGCCATCCAGCCAGTTCCAGCAGGCCATTTAGAATCCGGAATCTACTCAAGGTTCTTTTTGGTCCCCAAAAAGACGGGAGACTGGAGACCAATATTAGACGTCAGCAGACTAAACAAGTCTGTCAAAAAGACGAGTTTTCGGATGGTCACACTTCAATCGATTTTGCCCTTTCTGGACAAAGACAACTGGATGTGCTCTATAGACCTTCAGGATGCGTACTATCACATAAAAATCCACAGACGCTCCAGAAGGTTTCTCCGCTTTCGGCTGGGGACCGGTCATTTTCAATTCAGAGCCCTGCCCTTTGGTCTCACCACAGCCCCCAGAGTGTTCACCAAATGCATGGCAGTGGTCATGGCTCACCTGAGACGTCAGGGATTCCAGGTGTTTCTGTACCTAGATGACTGGCTCCTCACAGCCACCACCAGGCATCAACTTCTCCAGGCCAGGGATTACACTCTACGTCTCTGCAGCCAGTTAGGGATTTCTATCAACTTTGAAAAGTCTTCCTTATCGCCTTGCCAATCTATTACCTTTATAGGTGCAGATCTAGACACTACTCGGATGTCAGCAAATCTAACAAATCAAAGAATCCTGGATATCCAAAATCATGTTCGGATCATCCTATTCAGCAAAAAGGTACAAGCCAGGTTGGTCCTGAAAGTGTTAGGCCTAATGGCAGCTGCCATCACACTTCTTCCTCTGGCCCGCTTTTACATGCGTCTCCTACAGTGGATGTTGTTTACCCAATGGTCCTTCCAGCAGTTGCCCATGTGTCACAAGAGCCTTGTCACACAGATCTGCAAGAGCCACCTATCCTGGTGGATTTCTTCCCCCCTAGTCCATCAGGGCAGACCATTTGTCCCCCTGGCCCCGGTAGCCACGGTCACTTCGGATCCCTCCCTGATCAGGTGGGGGGGGCATTATTAGGGCAGGATGGTCCATGGCACGTGGCAACCATTCGAATACCACCTGCATATAAATGTCCTAGAGATGAGAGCAGTGCTTTTAACGTTGCAAGCCCTCAACGACTTTCTTCCTTTAGGAACTATCGCAGTTCACACGGGCAACATGTCCGTAGTATGGTATATCAACAAGCAGGGCGGGACCAAGTCCTATCCTCTGTGTCGAGAAGCTCTCAGACTTTGGCAATGGGCGATCTCCTCTCAGCGGTTTCTGATAGCAACGCATATCCCCGGGAAAACCAACATCATAGCGGACAGGTTGAGCAGAGCTATACTCATGCCTCACGAGTGGTCTCTCAAACAATCTATAGCGGAAGAGATTTTTCAGAAGTGGGGCCCTCCTTGCTGCGACCTTTTTGCTACACCCCAAAACAGCAAATGCCCAGACTTCTTCTCTCTTTTTCCACTTCCAGGCCATCCCCCCAGAGACGCTGTAACCCAGGATTAGCCCCGGGGACTTCTTTATGCTTTTCCCCCTTTTCCGTTGATTCCTCAAGTGCTTCAGAAAGCTACCGACTTGAGAGCCAAGCTGATTCTCATTGCTCCTTACTGGCCTCGACAAATTTGGTTCCCATTCCTTCATCGACATCTCTTAGAGCAGCCTTGGCATCTGGACCCAGTTCCAGATCTTCTGACCCACCAGTCGGGTGAACTGCACCGGTCCATTCGTTCCCTCAACCTCACTGCTTGGTTGCTCCACTTCCTTCCTTAGCCAAGCTTCCTATGATCTCTAATCCCGTTAGGGATATCATAGTAGCTTCTCTAAAGTCCTCTACCAGAAGGATTTACTCTAGCAAATGGCAACGTTTTTCCTTTTGGGCAAGGTCTAAGAACATAGATCCCTTTACTGCCCCTATTCAGTCAGTTTTGGACTTCCTAGCTGAAATTTTTCACTCTGGTTCTTCTTCTTCCACAGTTAAAGTCCAGCTGGCAGCAATCTCGAATTTTCATGTCGGATTTGCAGACCAGAACATTATGTCTCACAAACTTTGCAAAGCCTTTCTCAGAGGGATCTTCCTACTTAAACTCCCTGTTAGGGATCCTCCACCGCAGTGGGATCTAAATTTAGTGCTGGCATCCTTAATACTTCCCCCTTTTGAACCGGCTGCTACATGCTCGTTAAAATTTCTCTCTTGGAAGACACTCTTTCTAGTCGCTATTACTTCAGCTAGAAGGGTGTCTGAACTTCATGCTCTCTGTGTTCGTCCCCTTACTTGGTCTTCCACAAGGATAGAGTATCTTTGAGAACTAATCCGTCCTTTTTGCCCAAGGTTGCTTCTAAGACAAATTTAAACCAATCTATTGATCTTCCAGTATTTTTTCCCAATTATTCTGACAGGGCGGAACAAAATTGCATTGCCAAGATGTTCATCGCCAACTCAGATATTACTTGGACAGAACAAAGCAATCTAGAAAGTCTGATCAGCTTTTTCTTTCTTATGCTGAAAATAAGAAAGGTCTCCCTGTTTCTAAGGTGACCTTATCCAGATGGCTGTCTTCCACTATTTCTTACATTTATCAGCTTAGGGGCAAACAGCTGATCTCAATACCAAAAGCACATTCTACCAGAGGCCTAGCCACATCTACAGCCTTTCAGGCTAGACTACCCTTAGACACTATTTGTGCAGCAGCCACTTGGGCCACTCCTCATACCTTCGTCTCACATTACAAATTGGATTTGGCCTCCAGGGACAGGGCGAGTTTTGGTTCCACAGTTCTCAAGAGTCTGTTCCATTGAGCCACCCAGGATAGAGGTGCTACGGACCTGGTCCCATCCAGCAAGAAGGAAGGCGAGATTGACAACTTAACATTTAGAAGTTATGTACCTACCATAACGTTCCATGTTAGTTGTCTTCTCTACTTCTTGCGTCCCTCCCTCCTGTCCCCCTAGCCTGGACAGACCTTGAACTATCCTCTTCTCTGGGAGATTTCTCCCTTGGACACCAGTTAGCTCTGCACTTAGTTACCTGGATTCCCCTTACAGTTTTTTCTCAGGTTAGTTCTTCTTCTTCCCTTGGGGGAAGATAGTAGGTATTTAATTGTTGTTTAATGGCAGCAAAGTATATTTATTTACTTTGTACCCCTTCACTACTTGAGTGCCTGTCTCTAATACCGACTTTGTATAGAAATGTCCTTTAAAGTATGTGTATTGTGTAGTACAACCACCAAAACTGCCTTTGTATTAATTTTGCATAAAATATTCACTTTAATGATTTTGTATTTGAGTGCTACCTCCCAAAATGCCTTTGTATATTTTAGATACAACATTCACTTTAATGTATGTACATAGCTCAGTGCAATTAATTCATTGCTGAACTCTTGATATGTCTCTGTTATAACCTTATAAATGATTTGCTTTAATAGATGTTTTGCACATTGCTTTGTCATAATAACTGTATATATGTAACCATGGTGCTTTGTCCCTAGGCTTCTGCTGAAAAGGGGGTTTAATTTCCAGCTGGAATTTCCTGGTAAACAAATGTAAATAACATAAATATTTAATTTAAGTGCAAAACACTAATATCCACAAAAGGAAAACTACAGATCTGTTCCAAGCATATCTGAAAACTAAATGATAAAGTTAATAAACTAAAAGAGCTGATAGAACATGAGTAATATTGCATAAGAAATGGATGTAAACATTGTTACATGGTACATAGCTTTGAACATTCATTTCTGGTCTAAAGAGATTGATACTGTTATACTGTAATGGTGCCAGAGTATAGTTCAAATTCATTGTAGTTAGAGCTTTAATCAGAGAGTAACCTCAGGTGACTGTACCACAGAAGGGCATATTTACATATTATGGGGAAAATTGCTAAGTGTGCCCCTTCAGATCCACCACCCGATTGTTACTGTTCAGGACCACTGTAGTGCATTGCTTGACTGTAAAGGCCATCCTTGGTATTTAAAGATATGATGACTCCTTGTGCTAATTGCTCAAACATGTTGCTTGATTATTGCGATGGTGAGAAAATGTTCTTTCAGGGACAGGTATGGCCACAATGACAAAGACCTTATTATCAGCTCGTTATCATGTCTCTAAATCAAACACTACCACTTACATACCTAACCATGCTAATGTTCTCCCTTGTGGCATGTGCATCACATTAGCAAAGGCACCCCCATACATACACACACATAGTCAGACACCCATGCATGCATACACACATACACACCAACAGACAAGCCCTGCCACACTCAATCACACTCACAGTCCAGCACGCACACACACACACACACACACACACACACACACACACACACACACACACACACACACACACACACACACACACATACATACACCTGAACTCTTGTTTCCTTATTTAACCCCCCAAGTGTGATCATCCAAGTAGACAAACACATGCACACATCATACAGACATATTCATACAGCCTCATTCATGTCCCTACAGACATGCACACATGCAACCACATATATACACATTATAGCTTTCAACTGTCCAGATTTTTACAGAATGCCCAGATTTTTACTTATATTTTAGGTCTGTTTCTAATATAATCTGTGGTTTTCTGGCAAATCATTGAGGAATAAAATCACTAAATAATGAGAGACATTTAAATTTCAAATTTCATAGCCTTCAGAAAATATATGCTAATGTAAAACCTTATATGCAGACAACTTTCAATGTTTATAAGAGCAACAGTTAAAAATTGTCCCTATTTTTGGTGATTTGTTTCCCATTATTTTTAACTTTGTCCATAATTCTTGAACTAAGAATTTGAGAGTTGTGATACAAACAATCTAACACAGCCGCCCACCCCCATGTCTATACTGAACTTATCTGCTCCACAAGTATTCCCATAGAAGTGAATGGATGACTGCTGTATTTTGACTCCGATAGTAAAATTTTATAAAACCAAATGATTATCTTGCTTAGCATAGCGAATTAGAAGTCAAAAACATTTCTCAGGGAGAGCAAATGTCTAATTACATTAGCCATTCCCCCAACTTTCTCATTAGTATATATAGGGTTTGGAAGTGGACTGCTGTCTGCCCTGAGGCCCCGACAAAGGGTAAACCTCTGTGATAGACCAGTCTGTAAATCAGAAAGTTTTAGTGCAATGAAGAAACCACCTGAATTTCTGAATCCTAGGGTATGTTACAGAGGTCAGCACTTCAGGATTCTTTCAATGTTCAGCAACAAAAGTACATAACGCAGCAATAACTTGCCATAGCTAGGGGCTGGATTCATTAACAGTAATTCTAAGTGCAGCTATTGTGTAGGTGGCATGGCTCATCTCACACACAATAGTGAGCTATTTCATGTTCATTAAATGGCTCTACACTTAGTGTAGAGCTGCAAAACAAAGGTAGATGCAGAATATGATAGCATAAGTAGCATTTTTACATGCTAATTAACAAATCAGACATGGCAGAACTATTCAGGAAGCTATAAAGCGATTGTGTACACTCAGTGTAGCCATTACCCTGTAATCAAAAACTCTTTGGATTACAGCCATGATTATACTTAGAAAAAAACATTAGTATTTGCTACTGCCATTAGAGATTTTTATGTGCAGGAGGGTTTAATTAAAGTTGCTGATGTTGTTGCCAGACCTCTGCCAAGAAGAAGAAGAAGAAGAAGAAGTGTTTTTATACCCTATTTGACTTAATATGGACTGCATGACACAGAAAATTGAACAGCAAAACTGGAATGACAGGGAAACAGTATAGTAAATATGCAACCTTTTCTGCCTCATCTGAAGACCAAGGTAAGTGAGGAACCTATTTGAAAAAATGTATTCATTCCATATGCAAGTAATTATATACCTTTAAAATGACAGATCTGTCCTGTGAAAAATGTAAATAATATTGTATGATCATGATGTCTGCAATATCCACCTCCGAACTTTGCGCAATAATGTTGAGCAAGCATTTTACTTTCCACACATATATGGAACTGTAACTACATTATAAATGTGCAACACCAGTGGACAGTCATCCATCATTGACACAGGGTGGTGGGAGAATACAAGAGGGAAAGCTTAACACCAAAAAGTGATTGAGAATTATTGAATTGTATTGTCTACTTGAAAGCTGTGCAGTATACCTGCTGTTGGTGTCCTCCATGTCAGAACCAACATCACTGTACAAAATAAGTAGCAAAATTAAAGCTCCATATTAGTACAAAGAAGTACACACAATCCCCCCAAAAGAAAGGAAATGAAAACCAAGTGGACAGGTCATGTAAGGAGCACAACAGCTGTGTAAGCGAGAAGTACATTTCAACATTAACCAAAGGAATGTACGCTTTTCCAGTACAAATGGGTAAAAGTTTCTTGGCTCTCCACTTGTGCAGAAGGCATTCAGTTATGTATCACAAACGTAATACATTTGAGGCCTACAAACTTCAACCCCCGATCTTGCTAGAAACTGATACAACACTCTTCTGCAATAACTTGCCAGATGAACATAAAAAATATTCAATAATGTCATGTTACATTCTTCACAAACTTATAACAAATAACTGATATACATCTCTGTGCCACCAGCAAGGAACAAGCAATACCTACACTAAGTTATGGGTATATTGTGAAATGCAGTCCATCACTAAGGAAACAATACATCATTTTATAAAAAAAACAGCAACTCACCATTGCATCAAAGTTAGCTGTGACACTGAAAACTTGTTTTGCAAGCAATTAGCAGCATGCAGTTTTCTAGATAAACACTCTCCCCTACCAAAATACACATTTCCTTTACTAGATGATTACTTTGATATAGTGCAGATTCAGCCTTGTCAACACTGTGAATATGCAAATATGGTGTGACCTCATTAACATTCATGAATTCCAAAATTTGCACTAAATGCAAGGAAAGTAAACATGGTGTAAGGACCTACACAGTTGCATGCATATGCCATGCCTCTGCAAGGATGAACATGGAGAAATGTTACCTGCTAATTGTTTGCAAATGTGAATGATTACTCTGACTGCAGTATCAGTCAGGGTCTGTCAGGGATAAGGTACTGACAAGAAATTCTGTGACTACTAATGACTGACTTAAGAGCGGAATATTCCTAACATTGATATGAATTCTCCATGACAACAGTTTCTGTCTCTCAATATAATTGTGTCTGCAATTCTAAGGGAGTAGATTACTCATTGAAACCTATATCAACTGCAAGGGAAAGCACTTAGCAGTCTTGATAGAGAATCATATATATTTGAATGAATTTCACAAAATAAAAAGAAGCAAAGAGGTGGAATGTTCAGATGTTTTGTTTTATATTGCGTGAGGAAAGATTATCTGCCCTGTTGCCATTATCACAGCTATCCACACATCTAACTACAAATTACACAGGACAAAGATCAGGAATTTTTTTCTGTTGCACCTGTAATGTCAATTGATACTATGTCACATATCGAGTATAGGTAACCTCTTTTTTATTTTCACAGTATAAGAATCTGAGCTGTATCTTGTGAATGCCCTGGTGTCATAAGGTTCTAATCCAGACATGGCCATGTTTGTGTGAGCATAATGATGTTTAATGAGCATACCTTCATGAAGAAACACAATCAAGTTGAAGAAATATCTAAAGTATACATATTAATTACTTGTTTCATAAAGTTTTCTCTATTTTAGTACCCTTTTTCCTTCTTTGTTTGTGCACAGTTTGGCATTGTGGACTCAGTAGTAGTCCCAAGCAGTGAACTACAGTTCACTGCCTAAGGAAAATAGTGAAAAAAAATATTTTAGGTTGCCTTCTGTAGTGTAAGCAAGCCTTGTGGCAGTGCACAGTCATCAGCACTCTGGATATTACTTAGTAAAGAAAATGCACCTGTTAGGTAACTTTCTCTGTGGTACAAGGTATAAGTGCATTGACCTTACATAAAGAAAACAGCTGATGCTTGGGTTTGAATCCAGTGAAGTGATAATTTTAAACAGGAGGGGGCTGAATACATATTTTTACACATTTTACAATATCATTGTGTTGGTGTTTGAAAATCAACTATTTCCAGTATTGCTAATAATGTGTGAGCTGTTGTATTTCCCCTTTGATATTATTTGCCAATACCCACAATCCTGATAATGTGTGTCAGAAATTAAAGTTCAGATGTGACTAGGAGATTGAGAAGGATGAATGTGTCATTATAATGTACTCTGTCTGGTTATTGCCATGTATACCCTATGCTTGAATTAAGTTTTCCTTTTGGCTTTTTTTCTCTGTCAGTTTTTGTTTGTTTGTTTTTAATGCCTTTTGTGTTTGCTCTCTGCTTGGTAGCATGCAAATATGGTTCACTTCCTATTGAAAAAAAAGTGAAAAAAAATAATTTAGGCTGCCTTCTGTAACACAAACAAGCCTGGTGGTGGTGTGGAACAAGGCGTAAGTGCAGTGATCATAAAGACCAAAGACAGCTGCTGCTTCAGGGTTCAAATCCAGTTGTGTGAGGGCTCAATACTCAAAAATGGACATTCCATTTTTATAAGATTATAACTTCAGTACTGCATGGCATTAGCAACTCAATATTTGCAAATGTAGTTATTAGGTTAAAAAGCATATATCTGATATGGCACAGTGAAATAGATTATTCTGTTTGTCATAGCATACCATTGTGATTAATTTGTTTTATGACACAGTCATGCCTTTCTATTGTATTTGGATGTGGCCAAAGTGTACTTATGTATTTCTTATATTGCTTTATGTATTGAAATAATTAAGTAGTGTGACATGCCATTGATCTAATTATGTCTTTTTTGTCTGTCCTCTAGCCTATCACTCCTTTTTATTTTATGTTTTTAATACATTGCTTCTGAAAACAATATAACCATCAGCACAGGGAGATAGACCATAGGATCATAGGAGGTTACTAGGCTATTGGCCCTGAGGCACTTATAAGCCTAGCCAAGAGTTTATCCCATGTTTAGACAAGTCAGCACCCAATGCCACTGTCCAACAGGAACACAGGTGAAATCCCAGTGGTATATTTTCTGTTTCCCATCCAGTTATCCAGATTGCGCTTAAAAACAGGTAAAGAGGTACTTTGCTTGATGTGGAGAGGGAGTCTATTCCATAGATGGAGTAGTCTCTGGGACACAAATCTGTCCTCCAACAAGTCCTATTAATGCCACAGACCAGGTTGAGGCCACACGAGAGTCACTTGAGTGAAGCTTGACTTTCGGATATGTAGGAGCCCATCAAGGTGGTGTCCATGATCACCTTGTATGCCAGACAGAGGTCACTTCTGAGGAGTCTGTATGAAACTGAGTACAGGGATAGGGCTTTTAGCCTATCTGTGTATGGTAGATGTTTGAGGCCCTGGATTCTCCTGGTGTGGTCTTTCCAGCTGGTGCATGTGCTTTGCGAGGTACATGCCGAAAGGAGCACTGTACTCAATAATGGGCCTTATAAGGGAAGAATACAGGGATGGTATGACCTCCTTGTCCCTGGATGAGATGCCCTTACTTATGAAGTGGGCCATGTAGAAGGCTTTCCGTACAACGGAAGCAACATGGTAGTCAAAAGTCAGGTTACTATCACCTTGGGTGCCCAAATCCCTCACGACTGATTGCGTACTTAGGAAATTGTTATTAATGTAATAATTTGTGGGGACGTCACTGTCCCCAAAGGGGATAATGGTGCATTGTTTGGTATTCAGCTTGAGGCCATGCTTCTGGCACCAGTCATTTGTCTGAGAACCTCTTGGAGTATGTCCACATCACTAAGGGGAATTGATGACAACACCCAGCTTGCTGTCATCTGCAAACATGGTCAGCCATAGCCCACTGGTTTTGGCCTGCATTTCAGAAAAGTATATCCCAAATAACAGAGGCCCCAAGACCAAACCCTGGGGTACGATGCTTGTTATGGGTCTACTGCTTGAGGTGGTTTCCCCTATTTTCACTAGGTGGGATCTGTTAGTGAGCCAGTTTGCTACCCATATGGTAACATATGGATTGGTGCCTAGTTGAGAGAGTTTATCTATTATGCCAGATTAGGGACTAGTATAAAAGGCTTTGGCCAGGTTAGGGTAGGTGATGTGCACCATCTTCCCCTTCATCCATGGCTTTGGTGACTGTCTCAAAGAAGTCAACCAAATTTAGCAGACATGACTGCCCCTTGACAAATCCAAACTGTGTGGGATTTAGTGTTTGGAGGTTGCCAATGTCCTTGTTAATGAGGTCCATGATAATCCATTCCATGGCCTTGCGGATCAGGCTAGTTAGGCTGATGGGTCTGTAAGTTCCCAGACCGGTGGACACTCCACCTTTGTGTAAAGGGATGAGAGTGGCTGTCCTCCACTCAGCTGGGATGAAGCTGGTACTCATGCTTTGGCTGAATAGGACACCTAGTGGTGCTGCAAGTTTCTGCCTAAGTTCATGTAGGATTCAGCCTGGTATGTTATTGGGTCCCATGGAGGCTGTTATTTTGCCTTTGAGAGAGCAGTGATGACCTGTTCCCTAGATATAAGGGGATGGGGGAGGTACGGGGATGTACTGATTTACTGATGGGGGGAGAGAGGGGTGAATTTTTCACTGAATCTGTCAGCCAGCAAGTTTTATATATCTACGGCATTTGTATTTGTGGTGTCCTTGACCACCAGTTTTGAACAGATCTGAGTGCTTCCTTTGAGGTTGCGGACATATGTGAAGAATGCCTTATGATTGTGTCTAGTAGATGTAGCAAATCTGGGCTCAAACTTTGCTTTGGAAGATTTCACTAGTGCTCTTATTTGCTTGTTCAGGCTAAGGAGATATTGCTTCCAATTGGGCACCTGCTCCTTCTTGGTCTTGGACAGGATTTTTTCCTTTTGTTATAGAGTTTTTTATTGCAGATGTCCACCAGACAGGTTTACTCTTCCTTGCGGAGGATGATTTAGTCCTGTCGGGTATTCCTGATTCCATGCATCTATATAAATGCTCATATAGTGCTTTCGTTTAGTTTTGGATATTGGTGGCAGTTCCTACAGAGGGGGAGGGGGCTGTGAAGCTGTTTATGCCATCCCTCAGGAGGCTGTAATCAGCTTTGGAGACATTTTTATGTCTAATCTTAGCTAGAGGCAGGTTGGAGGAGATGGTGACTTTGAAAGTGACTACTTTATGGTCAGATCTTACCAAGGAAGATGATACTGTAGGGATGCTGCAATCATTATGGTTCAGCCTGCCATACCTCCACAGGTGGCTGTGGTGGCACCATCACAGGCAGCATAGGCGTCCAGCACATCTAGGTCATGACCTGCCAGCATTGCATTTACAACTCCTACCCTACCTGCTCCTCCTGCTTTGGATAGCTCTGCCCTGGCTGCTGATGCAGTGGTACCCTCTGGGAGCAGTTGTAGTGGAAGTGGTGATTCTGTTACCCATCCAGAGCTGACAGGACTGGTGGAAAGCATGATGTAGAGGAGCTTTGGTGCCCAAATTGGCAGGGTTAAACATGTCCTGTGTCATACTGCCAAAACAATGCCACATCTGGGACTGATCCAGAAAGCTGACGCATGAGACAGTAATGATAGTTATGAGGGTGAGGACTAGATTCTCACTGATCTTAAGATGAACATGGATGCACCTCCAGGGTCCCCTACCTATCCCCAGTCATGTTGTCTCCCAATATTTTGTCTCCATCACTGTCCCTGTCTGTCTTGTATGTTCTGTATGTCTGTGCCTGCTACCTAACCTACCTGACCCTCTCATTTCCAAGCACATTCCCCAACATTCCTTACTCTCTCCAAACAAAAAAATGGGCACCTGTCCCAGAAAAAAAATTATACCCCATACATAACTCCACTTCACCTATGTGTCATCTTGACACACTTGATTTGTTCCAATTGGCTATGCAATATTTTTCTGTTGCTTTCACCCAGCCCTGGTGTAGTGACTCTCCAAAGTCATAAAATTCTTTGTATAATTCTACATTTATGTTTTGAACAGGTAGATATCAATGTTGCTCTATGACCACTCTCCTGCAAATTCCTGTATTCTTTTCCATGTGTCCTACCCTTTGCTTGCCACCTCTATTTTCACCCCTGTCCTATCAACCCCTTTTTCTTACAGTTAATGTGGTCAAAAAATAGGATCACACACAACACCCATGGCCAGAAATGGCCCATGGAAAAGCCTTCACTTTTTATCCTCTGCATTTGTGCAAAAGTTGACATCATTCACCAATGCTGAGTGATGGTGACTGCCATTCAGTTTCCTATGGCAAAAGCTGAAGATTTTAATTTCAAGCGCAGTAGTCCAGTTACTTTTGTGCAAATGTGCTTAAATCTGCTGCACCATGGGAATACAGAGTGAAGACAAAATAACAGTACTACTCTGAAACAGTTACTGTAACAGTTCTTAGGCTACTGGATGCAATGAACTAGAAGTTCCTATGTGGTATTTTGAGATAATTCTCACGTTTTTAATTTCTCCAAGTCTTTTGGGTTTCTAATACCATGACGGGAATGGACCACATTCCTAAGTCAAAGTACGATTAAAGATCGTGAAATTAGTATTGTTTCACTCTTTGATGTTAGCCAAACATGCTCTTCACAGTACCCGCAATGTGCCCAGTAATGACTCCTTCTGCAGTTCATACAGTGTTACATGAACTGGTAACATATCTAAATATGATTGTAAATTCTTTTTTATAAGACCAGTTGCTCCTACTACTATTGGAACTGTCGGGGTATCTTTCTTCCACATGGCTCTCATTTCTGCCTGCAGATCAATGTATTTTATGACTTTGTGTCTGTCTGTATGTAAGACACTGTAGTCACTAGGTGTGGCAATTTCAATGATCAATGCTACTTTTGTCTTCTTTTCTTGGACCACTATATCCGGTTTTCTAGCATCTATCTTTTGAACTGTTGGTATTGGATGATCTCATGTGATATAAACTTCATCATTTTCTATGATTCTTTGTGGCTCATGTTTCCCATGTTTTTCAGCCACTTTGATACCATAATGTTTCCACAATCTCCAGTGTAACAGTCTCGCCACATTATTATGCCTTTCAGTATACAGTCCCACTGGCATTAGTGCGTCACAACCAGCAACAAGTTGTGTGACTGTTTCCAATTCAGTTTTACAAAACCTACATATGTCTATTTCTCCCACATGTTCAATGGACTTTGTAAACCAGTGTGTGCGTAGCCCACTATCTTGGGCTGCCAATATTAACCTTTCATTGCTTGATGTGAATTCACCTCTCCTTAACCATTCCTGTGTTCGTTCTTGATCAACATGAGGGTCTTCCAGAAGTTTTCTATACTTGCAACTATATTTATGTTTTTTCTACATTTCTTGCCTTCTCATATGGTCCTTCACCTTATATTCTTTCTTTTGTGCTTTAGCACATTCAGTTGCTGCCTGTTTTATATCTGCTTCTGGTTTCACTTCCATTCCTGCTTGACGTCAATATGCTTCTGCTAAATTAAGCAGAGACATCATCTTAGATTTATTCTCCTCATTTCAAAATTTTTGCTGCATTTGGATCTTGTGAGTTCAGTAGATATGTGTGGAGTCCCACGATTGCAGCTCTATACACGTAATCAATTTCAGGGAGGTCAATCCCGACTTCGGAACGAGGAATGTATAATCTTGGTATACACTGATTTTTTTATAAATCATTTGGTGAGTATGAAACATCATTCTTGTTTCAATATCCAGTCTATCCAACACTTTTTGGGCCAATCAATCACTCCAAAACTATAAGTTAGGACAGGAAGAGCAAATTGATTTATAGCTTGGATCTTGTTCCTAGATGTTAATGCTGTTTTCAGGATTAATTTAAGTCTTCTAAAGTACTCCTTTCTGAGTTTTATTCACATTTGTTCATGTTTTATTGCTGATCCTTCATCAATTCCCAAGTATGTATACACTCCCTGTTGCTCAAGTTCTTTTATATCACATTTTTGTCCCAAACTGATGTTTTCCTGGTGCTGCAGTTTTCCTTTTTTAAAGGTTGCTTTTGCACATTTATCAAGACTAAATGACATTCCAATATAATCTGAAAAAGTTTTGACAACCTGCAGCTATGCTTTCAGTTCCTCATCTGATGAGCTATATAGTTTTAAATCATCAACAAAGAGAAGATGAGAAGTCATTAGACTTTGCTGTTTTCTAGGAGCCAGATTCTAGCCATGGCCTAAGCTGTTAAGTAAACAGCTTAATGGATTAATGGCAAAGCAGAATAGAACAGTGACAAAGAATCACCTGGAATATCCCCCTTTGAATTTTTATCACTGGGATAATAATCTGTCCTTTATCATGGCTTAATTGCGAAGTAGTCTGCCACTGTTTCATGGTTACTGTAATGTAGTCAATCAGTATAGGGTGTATCTTATACATTTTTAAACACTCTTTTATCCATGAATGTGGGATATTATCAAATGCTTTTTTGTAGTCAATCCATGCCATACGTAGATTTTTCTCCTTCTTATAGTTCTTCACTATAACTTTGTTTAACAACAAATGATCCTTTGTTCCATATGACTTTCTTTTATTGCCCTTTTGTTCTACTGCCATAACTGAGTTTTCTTCTAAATGACTATAGATTCATAGATTCATAGATTCAAAGGTTTGTACTAGGCTATCAGCCCTAGGGCCTATACAAGCCTAGCCATAGCAATTCCCTGGTTATTTCTTTCCACAATATTTACTTCCCTGGACCCCTGTCTAGCAGGGTGACTGACATGATCCCCAGGGTGAATTTGCTGTCTCCCATCCAGTCGTCAAGGTTCCTTTTGAAGTGGATCAAAGAGGTGATCTGCTTGACATGTATTGGCAGTCTATTCCAGAGTCTGGGGAGTCTCTGGGTCAGGAACCTATCCCTCCAGCATATTTTGTTCATTGTGATGACAAGGTTTAGATCCCTGGAGAGTGTGGCTCTGAGGGATTGGGATTTCTTTAAATGTAGCATGTCCAACAGCTCTGGGTTTGACATGGCCTTGTATGTTAAGCAGAGATCGCCTTTGAGTAGACGATATGCGACAGAATATAGCTGGAGTTTTTTCAGATGGTCAGCATAGGGCATCTGCTTTAGACCTGTGATTCTTTTAGTGAGGTATTTCTGTGGCCTTTCCAGTTGTTGCAGATGTCTTGAGAGGTACATACCAAATGGGGTGTTGTATTCTATAATGGGTCTAATGAGGGATGACTACAGTGGGACAATGATCTCTTTTTTTCTGGATGAAAAGCCCTTAGTTATGAGGTGTGCCACATAGAAGGATTTCCTGACTGTTGTGGTGATGTGGTTATCAAAGGTGAGACCACTGTCCACCTGTGTCCCTAAGTCTCTTATCACAATTTCTGTGTTTAGTGTACTGCCACCTTATGTGGTAATTCATGGGTACATGTTTTTTCCCAAAGGGGATAACTATGCATTTCTTGGCATTGAGCTTGAGCCCATGACTCTGGCACCAAGCATCTGTTTCTGTAAGGCCCTTTTGTAGAATATCCACATCATTTGGGGATTCAGTAATGGCTCCCAGTTTGCAATCATCTGCGAACTTTGTTAGCCAGAGTCCATTAGTGTTGTCCTGTACTTCAGAGAAGTAGATGCCAAACAAGACCAGTCCCAGGACTGAACCCTGAGGTACTCCACTTGTCACTTGTCTGGAGCTGGATTTGGATTTGGCTACTTTTACAGTGTGGGTTCTGTCAGTAAGCCAGTTGGCAACCCATCGAGTGACGTAGGGATTATGCCCAGCTTAGTAAATTTATCTATAATTCCAGAGTGGGGGATGGTGTCGAAGGCCTTGGCAAGGTCCAGATAGGCTGTGTGGACCGCCTTACCCTTGTCCACAACTCTGGAGACTAATTTGAAGAAGTCAGTCAGGTTCAGGAGAGAAGATCGGCACGTCACAAACCCAAACTGGGTGGGGTCCAGTGTTTGAAGGTTGCCAGTGTCTTTGTTTATAAGTTCCTTGATAATACATTCCATGGCCTTGCAGATCAGGCTTGTCAGATGGATGGGGCGGTAGTTCCCAGGATCCAAGGTGGATCCTTCCTTGTGGAGTGGGATAACTGTAGCTGTGCGCCACTCAATGGGCATGAAGCCTGAGGTGAGGCTATGATTAAACATGACACGTAGGTGAGGTGCCAGTTCATTTTGTAGTTCATGTAGTACACAGCCCAGGATGTTGTCTGGTCCCATGGATGCTGTATGGGATCAGTATATTTAATGCCATTCTGTTGTTGCTCATAGCAAGTCTGAGCATTGCCATTTATATTCTTGACATAGCTATAGAATGTCTTGTTGGCGTCTTTGGAATCTTTGGCAATTTTATTTTTGTAAGTAGTTTTGGAGGATTTTATGAGGGATCTCAGCTTCTTACTGAGGCTGGTAAGGGAGTTTTTTTGCATCCTGGGATTTTCCTCTTTTCTGCAACAGTTTTTTTCCTTTTGTTGTAAAGTTTGTTTATGGCAGGGGACCACCAGATTGGCTTCCTTTTTTGGAGGAGAGCGCCTTGGTTCTATTTGGGATGGCACGATTCCTGCACAAGTGGATGTGTTCATACAGTGCCTTAGTGTAGGATTCAGAAGTCGAAATTTCAGTTCCCATCTGCATGGGTGTCATGAAGTTTGTCACTTCTGACTTGAGTAGCATGAAGTTGGCTTTGGAGAAGTTTTTTACGGAGGTTTCCTAACGGAGGGGTAGGAGATGGATGTCAATGTCAAGGGTGATTAGCTTATGGTCAGACCTGACCAACAAGGGGATGACCATAGGTGTGGAGCATCAATTTCCCATGTTGGTAATGACCAGGTCTAGGATATTGGAGCCCCTGGTGGGACTATGGATTAGTTGATCCAGGGCATTGGAATTTATGAATTCCAAGAACCGTTGTCGGCGTCAATTCCCGTGTATAGTTTATACATCGTTGGAAGACAAGTTATTGGTCTATAGTTTTTAGGGTAGCTTGCAGTTTCACTCTTAAGTAAGAGCATTGTTTTTCCTGTTGTTAACCAGTGCGGTGTGTATTCAGGGTGCGCATATAAATAGTTCTTACTAATGGCCAAATCCTCCTGCAAAGAAGTTAATACTTTAAGCCAAAAGTTAGGTACTGCATCTGGGCCTGGGTTTTTCCAGTTAGAGGCTTTTTTCAACTTTGTTTCAATCTCTCTGACTGTTATTTCATCACATTTCATATCCTGTACCTTTAAACTTCTTATTCTTTCTTTTACTTCTTCCTATCCATTTAGCATCTTTGTTATGTTCCACAGGAACTTCATAGATACTTCTCCAAAATATATCTACTTCCTCTTTTATTTTATTTTATTTATTATTATTTTATTTTACATTTGTTTACCAGGAAGGTCCAACTGGACACATGTCCTTTTTCAGTGGAGGTCCAGGGAGAAAAGCTCCAGTTAGTAATTAGACATAGAGTAATACAAGACATAAAGGTCATAAATTTAAATGTGATTACATACAAATCAATACAAGATTTAAATGTGATTACATACAAATCAATACAAGAAGGAGAAAAGCTCCTGTTAGTAAGTAGACATACCAAATAAGAATAAAGAAGAACATGGTCATAAATGGAGTAATACAAAGGTCAACGGTCAAAAACTTAAATGTGATGAAATATAAATCAGTAGAAGACATGTAACAGTAGTGTATATACAATGTTATACAATGTGTTATGGCAGCTAGTAGTGTATATTCCATTAGTAAATTAGAGGAATTTTGTGCAGGGATGTGGAATATAGAGAGCCAGGATGAGATTAGATTGTGGTATATGTAAGATCTGATAGTGTATTTCTGTTGAATTTAGACATCAGTGGAAGAATGTTGTTTGAGGTAGGTCACATTGTGATGTTAAAAATAATCCTAGTTTCTGTGTTTTACATTAGGCAGGAGTAGTTGAGAGTGGGTTCCTATATATCAGCCGTGGTTGGAGTATGGGCAGAGTGATTTATTTTGGAGATGATTTTTTAGACTAGTTTTAAATAGTGGTAAGGCTTGTATAGCGGTAATGTTTGCAGGTAGTTAATTCCAGATTTTACCTATGTAGTTTGGGGAGTCCCCTGCTCGGTTTTTGGATAAGTGGGTTTTTATTTGTTGTTTGTATGAGGATCGGAGTGTTCTGCTGGTAACATAGGGTTGAAGAAGAGTTTCTAATGCTGGTATTTTATATGGCTCTGACCAGATTTTGTGGACCATTGTTAGTTGTGCATATTTTAGGAGTTGGGGGAGCTCTAACCAGTTAAGTTGTTTCAGTGCGAGGCAGTGGTGCGATCTAGCTGGTGAATTTGTGGCATATCGTACAATTTTATTGTAGCAGAATTCAAGTTGTTATAATTCAGTTTTCTTGAGATTAGTGAGGATGGGGGCTGCATACAATAATGTGGAGGTTGTGTGTTTGTGGAATGGCTATTTTGGTATTTATTGGTAAAGTAGTGTTTATTCCTATATAGAGTACCAAGTTTTTAATGTACCCTTTTCACTGCCTGGGAAATGTGAATATCAATTTTGAGTTTGGAGTCTATTTCTACTCCTAAAAGTTTAGTGTGTGGTGATAGGGTGATTAGGGTATTGTTAGCTGAGGTAATGAAGAAGGTGTTAGAGGAGGGATGCAGCTTTATTTGGGAGGAAGACTATTAGTTAGTTTTTTTAGGGTTTAAGATTAGGTTAGCATTTGTAAGCCAGGACTCAACTTTATGAAAGGATTTTTGAGTTTGAGTCTGAAGCTCTAACAGAGAAGGTGCAGAACAAATCACTGTGGAGTCTTCTGCATATTGGATGAGAGCTGCATGAGTGGTTGCTAGATGGAGGTTGTTAGTAAATATAGAGAATAGAAGTGGACCTAAGATAGAACCCTGAGGTACTCCAAGGGTGACTGGTAGTAGGGGAGAAAGAGTTTGCTGCCAGGAGACTGCTTGCTGCCATCCTGTGAGGTAATCTTGGAACCATGCAAGTGTGGGGTTTGAGAAATGTAGTTCAGTGAGAGTATTAAGTAGGTTAGTATGTGAGACCATGTCAAAGACTTTTGACAGGTCTAGGAAGATAGAAGAGACATAATTATTATTAGTCCTGTGGAAGTTGACAGTGTTAGTGTAGTGGTTGCGATATGGTATGGTCTGAAACCATGTTGGGTATTAGTTAGAAGATTGTTAGTAAGTAGGTAGTTGGTAACCTGTTTACGAGTTACTCTTTCAAGTATTTTAGATAGGGGAGACAATATTGCAATTGGCCTATAGGTATTTAGTTCTGTTGATGGGCCACCTTTATGTAGGGGAATTATATAGGAGGTTTTCCAGATGGGAGGGACCAGGTGTTCAGCTATGGATCTATTAATTAGAAAAGAGACAGGATATGCTATACCTTCTGCTGTTAACTATAAGTATTCAGCAGGTAGAACATCTGCAGCCAGTCTGGTGGGTTTTAATTTCTTCAGTAGCTTTTGATAGCATAAGTTGCTACTGGTTACAGAGAGAATAATGGTGAGGTATTATTTGTGGAATTGTAGGGTTTGGTTGTTGAGGGAGTTTGACTCTTGGATAGTTCTAGGTTGGTTTCTGTAAAGTATTTGTTAAATTGAGTAGCAATATTGTCTGAGTTGTTGGTAGTGGTGGGAGGAAATGTTCTTGTTTTCCCCTGGTAGAAGGATCTTGTTTATAGTGGACCAGAATTTTGTGGTGCTTGGATTGTATTTCTGTGTAGTAGTTAACCTTATCTACTTTAATTTGTTTCTTAGCTTTGTTTCTGAGTTCCCGAGAAGCTTGTTGTGTGGTTTGGGATTTATTTGATTTCCAGTGAGACCAAGCCTTGCCGCTACATTTGAGAAGATTTACTGTTTCTTTTTTTAGCCATGGGGCATAGTTAGATTTAACACATATTTGTCTAATGGGTGCTTGGGAGTTTAGGATGGAGAGGGAGGTAGTGTTGAAGTAATTAATGGCATCTTGAAGTGGTATCTGTTTTAATGGTGTCCAGTTGTAATGTTTCAACATTTCTACAAGTTTGTTGGGGTTAAGTTCTTTTTTTGGTAGTCTTTCAATTCCTTTTACCTTATTTCCCAATTCTCTATAAAACTTTTTTGGATCATCAATAAATTGCTTATTTTGTGCTTTTCCCTTATATTTATCTTCGTATCTTCTAAGTCTTTCTGCCTGTTTTGAAATTTTTAGTTTGTTATCTCCAATAGTGCATAATAGATCCTGTTCTTTTCTAATATTGTGCATTGCTTTTATCACATCTGTCTTTCTTAGTATTTTTGTTGATCTGTTCCCTCTTCTATAATCTTCTAACAATGACACTTCTTGTCTTAGCTGCTTTATAGTTTTCGCTAGTCGATATTTCCATGATGGTATTCCCTTTTGCCCCCTCTTTTCCCTCGCTACCCTGTGTTCCTGTGGTAGAACTTTATCAGTTATTAATTTAGCAACACAGTAATATATGCTGTTTACTTTTGTTATATCGCATGGATCACTATAGACAGTCCTAATTAGTGAGTTCATTTGTTTTATCAAGCTTCTGACTTTTGGGGTTTTATTAACCTTCTGCAGTTTATTTCTCTCATTGATCTTGATATATCTGTCTATTAAATCAAGGAAATCTTCTCTTAACTCATTTTCTTCCATACTGAGGGCACATTCCTTGTTTTCTGTTTCCTGCGGGCATTCTATAGAAAGTTCTGTAGCATCTTCCTGTGGCACATTCTCTTCAATTTCATCCTGTGTCATCTGTTGTTCTGTCATATGGGAACTCAATGGCCTATCACTCCTCAACATTGACTGCATAAGAGTTTCCACAATTTCCTTTTCCTTTCCTTACTGTCTAGCTCCAAATGAATGTTTATACTGGTTTCCTGTGGAAGGCTGCAAAATATCTCGATATAGCACCTGACCAATTGCTTCCTGTTCTACTGGTTTCCCCTTAATTTGGATATCCATTGCCCTATCCTGTTTGGTGCTTTCTGTATTCAATTTACTACACTGAATCCTTCTCTTTGCAGCTGTTCCATAACCTCAATTTCTATTTATTTGACTTCTCCATTACTAATCTCTTTTTCTACTTTTCCACTTAGTCTTCTTATTTTTTGTATTGTAAAGTTTTCCATATCCGGATTCCTTTGCCTCTATTTTTCTTCAAATATCTTTGGTGCTGCTCTTTTTTTATTAGTTTTGCTTTCTCCTTTGCATAAATATTGCACCATATTAAATCTCTTTTCCTTTCCCCTGTCCAAATTTCTTCTTCACATGTCTCCTTATCTTCTTGTTTTTCCTTATTTTGTGGACTCTATCATGCTGTGATGTAGTCTGTTTTAGACCTTCTACATTAAACCCTTCACTTTGCAGGCACTCCATAATTTCAACCTCTATTTCTTTAACTTCTGCTTTACTAATCATCTTTTCTACATTACATCTTTGTGCTATTAATCTTTTTATTGTGAAATTTTCCATATCTGGATGTCTTTGCCTGTATTTCTCTTCAAATATCTTTGAGACTGCCTTCTCTGTATTAGTTAACTTGGCTTTCTCTTTACATTCATAATGCACCATATCAAATTTCTCTTTCATTCCCATGTCTATATTTCTTTTTTATATTTTTCAAATATCTCTAGGTTTTGTTGTTTATATTTTCTCACTTCCTCAGATGCTTCTTTTTCCAAAGAGATAAAAATTTCTTGATCTATATCCTGTTTTTTGTAAATCTGTTGTATTAATGAATGCAAATTTTTATTTGAAGCTTCAGACAGTTTTTCCTGCGGAAGTATTTTTCTTTCCTCTAATTTCTCTCTTAATCATTTTGTATATCTTGTGTCTGGAAATTCTGGGCTTCTTACATAATAGCAACAATACATAATTTCTTTCTTATCCTCAATAGTCCACTCTATCGTCTTTATGGCTCTTCTTTGACCAATCATTTTTTGTCGTTTTTGTGGTCTACTACTTCCTTCTACAACAGGGTGGCCATCCACCTCCTGAGCCTGATCTGGCTCCATTGTAGGAATGTTTCCATATTTTGAGGATTCTACACTGTCATTTTTTCCAGTCCTGGCACCAGTGTGCCTACCAGGATTGGTCACTTTTTATCCTGGTCTTGTGTACCCAGCTATCTTTTTTATTGTTGATTTACTTCTGTCCATGATATATGCTATATAAATACAGTCTATATATCAGTGTCATCTTGGTGAGATTTTGTGGAAAACAGGGTCCACCTCGTGTAGGTACTCACCAAGACTTGAGGATGAATTCAATTTCAACACTACCACTCTCCTTTGCTTGCTGACTTTTCATCTGTCCATCAGGACCCCTTTCATCTCTCCATCAGGATTCCTGCCTGTGTAGACTGATGTTTTTGCATAGTGTCATGGGTTTAATTACAGCTGTAAGTCAAATTATTATTTCAGGACATTTTGTATTCCTTTTATAAAGTCAACAGCAAACATGCGTATTTCTCTCCATTTTACAAAATTTCATTAACATACCATTGGCATGCTGCAGCAAGACATCATTTGCAAAGGCACTGCATTCCCAAAAGGGAGACTTAGTAAACCACCCTTATCGAATACTTATGTCTTAATGTTGGTTGTACTCTCCTATCCCTTCTTGCTACCTATAGTAAGCACTTTATTACGCAGAGCATGACAGCTTAATAATGAGGAAATAAGTAATAGTAGCACATCATACAGATAGTCCTACATGTCCCAGAAAAAATACTGCTGCTGTTTTGATCTCCATCTGCCCCTCTCTATCTGTTCAACCCTTTTGCTTCAAGGGTTCTAATCCAGCATTAGCTAAGTGTTACTGGCTGTTTTTAGTACACTATTTTATGTGTAGCTGTTGCCTACATATTATCTGTTAATATTACCCCTCTTCTGTCATAAGCTACTTGGTCCCTGCCTCCCTCTCACCCACTCAATGCATTTTCTCCCTTCTGTGTCATTAGTTTTCTTCCTCTGCATTTGCACAATGTCTGGCACTAAGCACCAAATGTAGCTGAAGCTAAATGGAAGCACATAGATTATGGTAAAATATTGTGTTTTTGCCTTTTACCACTTTACTGTGGTGCCTTTTGTGCTGCTGTGTTTAGTCAGGTTAATCTATTTTTCAACAAGCTGAAGAGTTGAATATACAGCTTGCAATTGTGATGAAGGCAATGAAGAGTAATATATACATTCTCCTCTTCTGCAATCTGTTATCACATGGGAAGTTTGTGAAGTAGGAGTTCCTATGTGGTGTGTTTAGACAATACTCAGGTTTGCAGATTTTTCCTTGCAATACTTTCAAGGTTTGAATCCAGATGTATGCCAAACTGTTTTTGAATGTTTTGTATGATTCCTGTGGGTGTTAACATTGGCTACACCTTTTCCTAACACACCATTATCCTGCTACTATACTAATATGCTTGCTCTCTATTGTGAAGCCTCTGTTGTACAGATCTTGCATGAATAATTATGCTAATAAAGCAAACAGCAATACAGCACAAATATGTAAACATGAACTAATGTATTAGTACATATGTCTGTATCATGTATTCCTGTCACCAAATGTCCACCTCTTCCCACCACTTTTGTGTCATCCGATAAATCTCATTGATTCACAGTTGTTTCCATAAACCATGTTTCCACCAGCAATAACATGCTTGATACCTCATCTGTTTAATAATACCCCTCTAGCACACATATAAGGATTGACTAACTGCAACTGTCATGACAAATTTGTAAATCATGACGTCTGACCATAACACATATCTGTTTTGTACTCCCACAGATTTACACATAATTGTATGTGTATAATGCTTCTTTGTGCAAAAGTTGGCACAGAGCACCATATACTACCACTAATTCCCATTCTAAGTTGAACATCTAAAGATATGATTATGAATGCATTAATACTTTGCCATCAGCAGTACAACTGAGCTTGGTAAGCACCGTGCTTTAGGCAGAGAGTAAAAATAATTACAACAAATAATTTTTTGTTTAGGTTGCATATTGTCTGTACGTCTGTATTGCATTTTGATATCAAGTTATTAGGATTTCAGAGTGATGCTGACTCAGTTAAGTCAGTCTGCTAACGTATATTTGCACTACAATGGTTACACTCGAAACTGTAATACAATGTTGGATAACCTATTCAGACATAATTCATCAGTGTTATTTTGCAGTGGACTGTCCTGTTTAGGAAGTGTCTGTTTGTATTGTCAATATACATTGCACAAGCATGAGCAAAGACAAATGTTCAATCATCTCAGAATGAAATGGCCTGAATGTTTGATTGACAATCCACAGGTTTACAACTGTGATTGTCATTGGTATCCCATACTGTGAAACAGGTACATGTCCCTCACAGTAATGTAATGTACATGAAGGGCAGTATTTAATCTTAGCAGAGAAGGATGGGGGACAATCACAGTACTGTTTGTCTGGTCTGCCTACACGTATGCATTTGTCTGAAAATCTTTGATGTACAGTACCAGCTCTTCCAAACAGTGAATTTTTACTAATTAAAATATGCTTTTTCACATCATTAAATTCAGACTTCTTCAGTAGTGCTTGTGACTAATAATGTGCTCTGTATATTGTGTAACTAGATAGGGGAAAGGTTCACTTCTCACCATGGGGACATTATGTGTGGGGCTGCAATATCAGGTACATATAGCTTCCTGAACAGACATGCTATATTAACTTCCAGTCAGGGAAAAAAATAACCTGGGTGAGTATTCCACCCTCTCCTTATCCCAGTTTACCATAGACTTTGCTGTTGTTAAACACAATGGGAGGATATATACATATGTCTGCCAAATATGCAAGAAACATCTTCTGTGCAACACAGTGATGAGGTCATCCTGTCAAAAGTGCACTCTGTTCCCATAAGAGTCAGACTTCTCCTGGGGCACTTACAACTAATACTGGGTTCTCTAGATTATGTAACCGGTTTCGGAGATGGTTCAAATGTGACAGTGGTAAACTTGGGCACCTGTGTGGTTCTGCTGTCATGTTAATACACTTTCCACAATAGATGTGCTCTATCCACTTCCATTCAGGAGAAAAAAATGTACTTTGGACACAGTTCCCTCTGCAGTTTATCCCACTTTTAACACAAATTTCTTATCTGAAACACAGTATGAGATCATTCTGACAAAGATGGACTCTCTTCTCTTAAGTGCCAGACTTGTCCTGTGATGCTTGCAGCTAATACTGTGCTGTCTAGATTGTATACCAAGAAAGGTAGGAGGCTCAAATCTCAAAGTGGGGAACTTGTGTGTGCATCTTCAATGTCAGTTACTTATAGCTTCCTGAATGACAGTGTTGTATCAACATCCACTGAGTGGAAACCTCTAACTTGGGAGAGGATGCCCCCATCCCCTTATCCACTTTTACCTCAAACATCTTTTCTCCATTCCACTGATGATGTCAGCATGTCAAAATTGTACACTGCACCTTTCCAACTGACAGTTCTCCTGTAGTGCTTGCCGCTAAGTCTGTGTTGTATAAATTATATAAATGGACAGGTAGGGGGTTCAAAGCCAACGCTGGATCAATAATGTCAGTGTGTGTGTATACTCTCATGTAGAACTGTGTCCATGACAACATCCTCTTAAGTAAAATTCCACTTAAGTGACATATTTTGCCTGGCAAAGGATTACCCTATAGATTTGTACTACCCCCAGCCAATAAACATTTTTGGAAACATAATGCTTACATCATGCTTTCAAAAAAGAACCACCTCAAAGTTGTCATAAGAGTTACTCTGTGGCACTGGCTGTTAAAATATTGTGCTGTCTAGACTGTGTAAGTTCAGAGGGAGGAGGTTTGAATCCAGCAATGATGGACTACTGTCAGTGGGTGTTTGTCTGTCATGCTGTATAGAGAAGGTTTGCAATGTGTGTAGCTGTGTAGTATTACTGTGTGCTTCAATTGCCTTCATACATTTTTAGAACACCAAAATATGAAAGAATAAGAAGTTATATACCTACCATAACGTTCCATGTTAGTTGTCTTCTTCTCGCCTTCTTTCTTGCTGGTTGGGTTCGGAGCCGATCCTCGGCTCCGACTCAGCCATCTTCAAAAGCTCGAGACCTGCTTACTGGCTCAAGGCCCCCTTATGTCCCATGATACCTGGCGCTAGATACCCAGATCTCATTTGGTAACCTAACTACAGACATAATAATAACAACTATAATAATACAGTAAATTTAGCAGGATACAGGAACCTACTGGAGAGACTGACAGAAGTAATAAGCAGAGAAGACTCAGCCAGTGATCAACAAACCTAAGGAACTCTTCTCGGTCTACTAGGATAGGGGGATGGAGGGTGGGATGCAAGAAAGAAGGTGAGAAGAAGACAACTAACATGGAATGTTATGGTAGGTACATAACTTCTAAATGTTAAGTTGTCTATCTCGCCTTCATTCTTGCTGGTTGGGACAGCGTCCCTAGCACCTCAATCCTGGGTGGCTCATCGGAACAGACTCTTGAGCACAGTGGAACCAAAATCAGCTCTGCTTCTGGAAGCCACATCCAGTTTATAATGTGAAATGAAGGTATGTGGATTAGCCCATGTAGCTGCCGCACAAATGGTTTCCATTGGCAATCTGGCCTGAAAAGCCACAGAAGTAGCTAGAGCTCTGGTGGAGTGACCTTTGGGTTTAGCAGGAAGCTCTTTATTTCTTAACTGATATATAAAGGTAATAGTAGAAGTCAACCACCTAGATAAGGTGACTTTTGACACCGGTATGCCTTGTTTTCCCTCAGAGTAAGACAGGAACAACTGGTCTGATTTTCTGATTTGCTTGGTTCTATGCAAGTAAAAGCATAATTGTCTGTGGACGTCCAGCTGATGTAACTTGTATTCTGCCTTGTTGGAATAATTTGGAAAGAACACAGGTAGTTCAATGGACTGATTCAAATTATAATCAGAATTAACCTTTGGAAGAAAGGAAGGGTTAGTCAGAAGAGAAGCTGTATCATTGTGAAAAACTAGGTAAGGAGGACAAACACAAAGAGCCTGAAGTTCAGAAACTCTTCTGGGTGACGTAACTGTGACCAGAAGAAGGGTTTTCCAAGAAAGAAACTTCAAGGAACAGGAAGCTGCCGGTTCAAAGGGGGGCAGTATCAGGGAAGCTAGAATCAAATTCAGATCCCACGGAGGCAGGGGATCTCTTACTGGGGGCCTGAGTAGAGTGGTCCCTTTAAGAAAGGCTTTACAAAGCTTATGGGATATGATGCTGGAATCAGATAGGCCCGTATGAAAGTTTGAAATTGCAGCTAGCTGAACTCTAATCATGGCAGAAGAGGATCCTTTTCGAAAAAGTTCTGCTAGAAATTCTAAAATATGGTGCACAGGGGCTGAAAAGGGATCTATCTTCCTGTTCTCTGCCCATAAGGAAAAACATTTCCACTTGCTAGCATAAGTTTTCCTAGTGGTCGACTTATGCGAGGATAAGATGATTTCAATGAGAGATGTTGGGAAGCCTGGCTAAGGTCAGAAGTGGAGAAACCAAGCAGTGAGCTGAAGAGATTGAAGAGATTGGTGCAGTCCGCCTGATTGATGGATCAGGAGTTCTGGAATTGGGTCCAGGGCTGCTCCAGAAGGTGATGATGCAGGAAAGGGAACCAAATTTGTCAAAGCCAGTAAGGGGCAATGAGGATCATCTTGCATCCCAATGTGGTAGCTTTCTGAATTAGTTTGGGAATCAGGGGAAAATGGAGGGAATGCATAAAAAAGTCCCTGGGGCCAATCGTGAACTAGAGCATCTCGGGGAGGTGTCCAGAGAGAGGAAGGAGAGAGAAGAAATTGTCACACTTGCTGTTGAAGGGGGTGGCAAAAAGATCGCAGCAAGGCTGACCCCATTTGCGGAAGATTTTGTCCGCCACAGTCTGATTGAGAGACCACTCATGAGGCATAAGAATTGCTCTGCTCAGCCTGCCTGCTATAACGTTGGACTTCCCAGGGATGTGCGCTGCTATCAGAAACCATTGGGAAGAGATCGCCCACTGCCAAAGTCTGAGTGCTTCTTGACATAAGGGGTACGACTTGGTTCCGCCCTGCTTGTTGATGTACCATACCACTGACATATTGTCTGTTTGAATTGCAATGGTCCCGGTGGGAAGAGAGTTCTGAAAAACTTGCAACGCTAAAAGCACGGCTCTCATCTCCAAGACATTGATATGCAGATGGTACTCGTGAGGCTGCCAGGTGCCTTGGACTGTTCTGCCCTGAAAATACCCCCCCACCTGATCAGGGAGGCATCTATGGTCACCATAGCTACTGGAGGAGGAAGAACGAATGGTCTGCCATGGTGTAATGATGGGGAAACCATCCACCAAACAAGTTGGTTTTTGCATGACTGTGTGATCATTATCATGTGAGACATTGGGAATTGCTGGAAGGACCATTGTGTGAACAACATCCACTGAAGAATCCTCATGTGAAAACGTGCAAGGGGAACTAGTATTATAGCTGCTGCCATGAGACCCAATGTTTTTAGGACAAATCTGGCCTGAATCTTTTTGCAACCTAATAAGACCTGCACATGTCATCGAATGGCTAACACTCTGTCTGCTGGGAGAGTCGCTGACATGCCCTTTGTGTTTAAATTTGCGCCTATAAAGTTGATAGATTGACAAGGCGACAATGCAGACTTTTTGAAATGTATTGTGATGCCTAGAGTAGCGCACGTTTGGATGGTGTAGTCTCTGGCTAGCAGCAGGTGATACCTGGTGGTTGCAGTAAGGAGCCAGTCATCTAAATATGAAAATACCTGGAATCCTTGCTGTCTCAAGTGAGCGGTGACTACTGCCAAACATTTGGTGAACACCCTGGGGGCTGTGGGCTGTGGTGAGATCAAAGGGCAGCGCTCTGAACTGATAATGACTGGCTCCCAGCCGGAAGCGGAGGAATCATCTGGAGCGTCTGTGCATTTTGATATGGTAGTACGCATCCTGAAGATCTATGGAGCACATCCAATTGTTCTGACCCAGAAAGGGTAAAATGGACTGTAGCGTGACCATCTGGAACTTCGTTCTTTGAACAGACCTGTTTAGTCTGCTGAGATCCAGAATGGGTCTCCAGTCCCCTGTCTTTTTTGGTACCAAAAAGAACCTTGAGTAAGTTCCGGATGCTTGTTGGTCTGCTAGGACTGACTGGATGTCTCTTTTTCTTAGCAGTTTTGAAATTTCTTGAACTGCTTGATCCCTTAGATTGGGTGGAACATCTGGAAGGGATTTGTTGGAAAAGAGTGGAGTGCGAAAGAAGGGAATTTTGTAGCCTTCGGATATGATAGAAAGTACCCATTTGTCTTGTGTTATACTTTGCCAGGCTTTTGGGTACAGTGATAATCTTCCCCCAACTGCCTCCGAAGGTGGACAGTCGGGCAGCACTTCAGGGATGCTGGAAGGGCTTGTCAGAGAAGGATTCTCTTTGGCCCTGATTTTGCGGACCCCCCTTGCCCCTAGGGCGGGGTCTATTGTTGTTCCCTCCTTTGCCCCTGGAGGGGAACTCTCCATGTGTGTCAGGCACAGCTCCCTAGGATTTCCGGAACCACATCTTCCCACTCTTCTGACCCCTGGGATACGGTCTTGAAGGAGTGGAAAAATGGACTCCAACGGCAGAGAGAGTTTTGCCTTCCTGCTCACACCTGGTAAGGGTATCCTTCACCTGTAGTCCAAACAGAGCAAAACCATCAAAGGGGGTGTTGGTGAAAGATGTCTTGAAGGGTTATGCAAAGTTGCATAACTGCATCCAAGTGTGTCTCCTCAAAGCCACACCTGTGCCTGCGGCCCTACTCGCTCCATTGGCTGCACAAGAGATGAGCCGCATGGAGGTGTTTACTACAGAATTTAGAGTCGCCAGCTGGGAGGCAATCTTAGCCTGAGCCCCCACAGCTGATGGATCTTGAAGGGTATCTTCTAGCTCTTTAAGGAGATCCCTTTGAAGGCGGGTAAAATGGCACAAATAGTTCAGAGACCTCATGGAAAAGGTCACTGAGGAAAACATCCGCTTCCCTTATCTGTCCATCATCCTAGATTCCTTATTAGGGGGATGGACAGATGAAGAAGTTTCAGCTAACTCCTTTTTAGCAGCCGCTGCTACCACCATGGCATCCACGGGAACACCCTTGGTCAGAAATTGCTTGTCTTGAGGGGCAGTGATGAATTTTGTGGGCCTACGGGGAGTTGGTTCCATTGAGTCTGAAGCTGACCACGCCTTTCGAGCCACCACTGATATCATCAGTGGATCGAAAGGTGGAGACACCCAGGAGGTGGAGAGTCGGAAACCAAACGCGTCCAGGAATACCGACTCATCCTCGGAAATGTTAAGGGTAGTTCAGTTCCCCCTCTGCCTAAGGATTTCAAGGATATCTGAGAAGGAGACGTCCTCAGAGGGGGATCTCAGGGACCCTTCCAACTCCTCCAAGTCAGTATCTGGAGTGACAGACTCAGGGGAGTCAACATGCTTCCTCTTGCATTTCCTCTTTCGTGGGGGCTCCTCTGAATGAATGGGGGAGGCCTCAGAAGAGGAACATGCACCCAATGGGGTGCCCTGGAGCACTTGTTCCCCACCCTTGGGGTCTGGAGGAGGGGCAGAAGCAGGAGCAGGCACCATGGGAGGATTAGCCGATGAGGCTGACCGTGAGGCTGACTCAGATGCCAGCACACTCCTCATGACCTCGAAGGTGCCCCTATCTGATACCAGAGAAGGCTCCGGCTCTGAAGAGACCGGAATCCTTCCCGGCACCGAGAGAGAGGGCTCCGAAGCCGATGTAGGAGCTGAACTCACCTGCGCCGAAGCTCCGAGAGGGAGAACGAGGTCAGACAAGGGTCCAATGCCACTCGCCCCCTCGGAGCCGACGACAGAACCGAAAGGGGAAGTATCAGTGCCGATGGACCCATGGTTCCAGCCACAGCATGCTTCGGCTTCGAACTCAAGGGATGAGTCAAAGGAGGAACCACCGGAGAAACAGGTAGAGCTGAGCCCTGATGAGGGGGACTGGATAGCATTTTTGCCAAGGCCTGCGACTTTAAAAGCCTGCTCACCACTCTCTCCAAATCATGGTTAGATAACCTAGATGACCGAGAAGAGTGGGACCAATGACTACGCTCAGATTGCAGTAAGGGTGACCCTGGAGCCGAGTGTATCGACTCCAAGGATGGTGACCTGGAGCATTTTCGACTCCCTGACAGTTCCGGTCGGAGCCGAAGTTGATGTAGAGATAGGTGCTTCGGTTCCAGCCGGAACCAAAGTTGAAGCAGAAGCCATACTCAGCGATGGCTCCGAGCTGGGAGCCGAGAGCTTCGATGGCCTAGAAGGTTTCACTGACTGAGTCTTGGCCGGTGATCCTTCAGGTTTAAGCAAACCCCTAAGGATAAGCTTATTCCTATGCTCCTGCAGGACTCTTGGACTAAAGGCATGACACACCGAACAAGAGTCCTGCAGGTGTAGGGAGCCCAAGCAATAAACACAAGAAGTGTGACCATCTGTCAGAGACATTTTCTGACAGCATGAGTCACACTTCTTGAATCCCGACACTTTTGTGTCTTTAGACATTCCTGTGAAGGAAAATCAATTACAAAAAACAAGTATAAAGGAGAGTAGGTAACTGGAAAAAAATATACACAAAGCACACAAGTTATCACACCCTAACAGATACACACTATATAATATAAGACCTACAACTACCACAATTTCTAATGAACTTTGTCTACCTTAAAAAATAAAACAATGATAAGCCTCTAACTAAAATGGCTTACTTTGAAAAGGTAAACGGGAGTTGGGGAGGGAGGGAGAGAAAAACTCTCTAAGGAGAAAACAAGTTTTTAAGGGGGGGGAACACTAACAAACTGCCATAGAACCTACAGTTAAGCTATGACAATAAGCGTATATTCAATAAAGTACAAAAAAGTCCTAAATATAGTGAATAAAGAGAAAATATACGACCTGAGCCAGTAAACGCAACCTCGTAGCAGAAGCAGCAAACGAGATCTGAGTATCTAGCGCCAGGCATCATGGGACATAGGGGGGGCTTCGAGCCAGTAAGCAGCTCTCGAGCTTTTGAAGATGGCCGAGTTGGAGCCGAGGATCGTCTCCGAACCCAACCAGCAAGAATGAAGGCGAGATAGACAACTTAACATTGGTGGTTATCCATTCAGATGTGCACTGTCACAATTGTAAAAGAACATCTTGTGTGAAGGCTGCAATTCTGGCAGTATTCTGTATTTGGTGATCTTAGGTAGTCTGTTCAAATCCAGCCACTACTCCTTAAGCTGTCTTATGTCACTATGTCTGTGAATGTGCAGGTAGGTAACAATGTTGTCAGTCAGCTGTCTGTCTACTGTGTATGTGTATAGATGGAGATTACTAATACAATGATTTATGTTCCCTTTTTCACACAGAAATGCTTTTTTTGATAATGATAATGCCATGAGATGACATTTATCTTTCCCACGGGAAATACTAAGGCTTTTCCTGTGGCATGAGGACATGTGACTATGTTCTGTATGCTTGTGCGATAGTAAGGCATGTGTTTGAATCCATGATTATCCACACATTGCACCTGATTGCCATTCTCCTGTCACAGTGATGACTGTATTGTGCATCTCATGTGTCTGGTTATACCTTGCAGCAGGCAATGTTGAGTTAGAAACACGCATACAGCAACTCTTTTTTAAAGAAATGACAGGCATATATTTCCCTTGCAACAATAAAATTTTTTCATGGTTTCAAAGACCAAAATATCTCACACTTGTAGCTCCAGTGGCACTGTGGAGCATTCATTCTTTCCATGTCATGTAGCTTCTGTCGTCACATAGTCAGGGGTTCGAAACCCACATTGGCTGTCTGTAAGCATTGCCTGTCCTAATGCTGTTATGGATGAATGACATCTACAAGTGTTATAATGTGTACAATTACAGTGGGAGAAACCTCCCCCAGTACTTTTATCTCATACAAATTGCAACACAATCATATGATGTAATGACTTCACATAGGTGGAGTCTCACAGATTTCTTAAGACTTCCACTGTGATTCTTGTGATTCATACACGTTTGTAGTCAGTGGGCTTACATAGCTTGTTGTTCAATTCCAAAAAAGGGTAATATTCTATGAATGTATTAACATTACACAAAAAACACTGTACGAAGTTATTATTTTCATTTGTATTTATTTATTATTAAAGCAAATAATCTGAGGTACAGGCTAACACGGGAGGACTATGGCCGACCAAGTTCACAGATGACTGCAAACTGGGTGCCATAATCGACTCACCGATTGACACAAGCATCCTCCAAAAGTGTCTCACAGAGACGGATAACTGGTGCCAGAGCCATGGCCTAAAGCTAAATGCCAAAAAGTGTATAGTCGTTCCCTTTGGGAAAAACAAAGTGCCCACAAATTACCACATAGGTGGTAATCCATTAAGTACGGAAGAAGTAATTAGGGATTTGGGGACCCAAGTAGATAGCAATCTCTCCTTTGACAATCACGTTGCCAAAGTGGTTAGAAAGACCTTCTATATACCCCACCTTATCACGAAAGGGTTCACATCTAGATCAAGAGAGGTCATTGTGCCCCTCTACTCATCACTCATCACTCATCAGGCCCATAATTGAATACAATGCCCCATTTGGGATGTACCTTAACCGACACCTGCAGCAACTGGAAAGACCCCAAAAGTACCTCACCAAGAGGATCATGGGACTCAAACAGATGCCCTACGCAGTTAGGCTAAAGAAACTCCAGCTCTACTCAGTTGCTTACCGCCTACTCAGAGGTGATCTGTGCCTGACGTATAAAGGCATGTCCAACCCAGAATTAATGGACATTCTCCACCTCAGGAAATCCAAATCCCTTAGAGCTACATGCTCCAGGGACTTAAACCTCAGCACAGAAATAAATAGGACATGCTGGAGGGACAGATTCATATCCCAGAGGCTCCCCTCACTCTGGAACAAAATCCCAATCCATGTCAGGCAGAGCCCCTCAATGACCCTCTTCAAGAGAAATCTTGACGAGTGGATGGGAGATCGTAGGTTTACCCCTGGGATCTCTTCTGTGTCCCTACTAGACAGAGGCACAGTCAACTAATCTAAAAGTGTGGCGAAAGCCAAACACACTCTGGCTAGGTTTATAAATGCCCTAGGGCAGATAGCCTAGTATCAACCTATAAACCTATGAACCTATGAACCTATGGTGTTTATGTGCTGTTAGGGTGGTGTTTGCTGTAATGTGTCGTAAGCATGTCCAATATAATCTTGGATTATTTGTGTTCCATTTACAAATGGAGACCTTGAAGTACTGCATTGTTATCAGATGTGTGTTATAATTTGTCATTTGTGTTTTGATTGCTGTCATATTACAGTTTGTAATGTGCATATGTATATAAAACACATTCTTCTCTAAGAAGTGTCAGTGTAATAAACTGTCCATCTATGGTTGTTCAATGGCAAATGTTAAAACATGTCCCTTTCAGCTGTATATGACAGGATTATGCTTTATACAGAACTGAGTGGCGGATGCAGCATTACAGTCCATTATCACACATACATTCCCTGTATATACATGTCATATTCAATAACTGCACTGTATGTGAATGGCCCATAATGTGTCCACTGTCCTTGCTATTATCTCAGCTTGGTATGTTATCAAGATTAATATCACATTTAATCCCCTGTTGTATTGTGTCCATTTTCATTTGTTAGCATGACAATTATGTATGTGGGTAAACAGTTGCGAACAGGATTTATTATTACCATCGGTATGGATGCCTTTCTATTGAAAATATTTCTTTCTAGCAGCATCACATTTGAATGTATTAACTGAGTACATTTTTTCCATTTACCCTCCCATCATAACTAACACTGCACTGTTTACATTGTATTCTGTGTAAATTATCCCAACTGTACATCCCCTGCATCTACATACTTAAAAGTCACTGCCTTTACTTCATATAAGCTGTCCGCACATGCTCAGATAATATATTTGCCTACAGGCAAGTATTTTTGTTGAAATCTTGTGCTTGTGCTTTAGGCATCATTTCATGTGTATCAACACTATTACTGGCCATGAAATGGTGTTTGGAATCATGCAAGCTCAATGAGCATCATGCATATTCTCTGAGCACAACTGCTCATTGTGTTACCGAACTGCATTTGTGTGGGCTTTACACAACGCCTACACGATTGTTAATAAATCTCAGGGTGGATCTTTGCATAGTTCATGAAACAAGATAGTCATGATTTATGGAGGACAATAAAATCTCAGGCATACAAAGAATCACAGTCTGAAATACCAAGGAGATTGATTTTGTCAGTATCAGTCAATGTTTTTGAATACTTGGGGAAAAATAAAACAAAATTGTGTACTAAATCACCCTGGACAACCTGCAGGGCAAGTAGGCTGATTTTGAAGTCTGTTATGAATGCTGTTGGATGTCCAATAAGCCCTGTAGATTTAGGGTAAGTGCTTTATACCACAAAGGAATTGTGTCAAGGTACACCAGTTCGATTGTCGGCTGGAGTGCCTTCTGTGTGGAATCTGCATGTTCTCTCCACAGTCGAATTCACTTTAAAATAGACATGCAGGTTGGTGTGTGCATGAGTGGGTGTGCCTTCCATGAATGTTGGGTGCTGGGCTGGCAACTCGTCACTGTAAAAATTCACTGCCAATCATTAGTGGACCGGTGTTCCACTGTGGTGACCCCTAACTGGGAAAAGCCGAAAGACACCATTAAGTTAAGCACTGCACTCTGTAACTGAAATATATTGTTTAATGGTGTCCTTGATCTGAGATTACTTCCGGTGGTCTTAGAACTTTTTTTTTTTTTACTGAAGGACTCAAAGATGGTAAAAACATGTAAAACCTCCACAGTCCTTTACAAATCATTTATGGTTCTAATCCCTTTCTTCTGACACTCTTTTGATTCTTTCTGCCACCATGTACAAGTCTGAGATAATTCCACAAAGAGATGGCTGATTTAAAAAGGACTTCAGAGAAAGAAGCTCTCCTGAACACTTTTAGGACTATGTAACTATAAGCCAGTTGTGCTACACTTTTAATGTAGTAGATAAAGCATGATGAAACTAACTAGACATTGATGGTGTAAGGCTCCCCAAAATATCAGATTCTAATATGGGCCATAAGGGAAAGTCTTCTACTTTGGCAAACCGTAAGGTACATATATAATGTACGAGTGTCTAATCCTTAGAATTTCTTTGCCACTAGTTTGAACACTACTTCTGAATTCAGTCTGTAAGCCATTCTCCAAGTTTGTTCTACCAAGCCTTCTAGAGAAAAGTGCCCCATTGGAGTCCCTTCCTTCCTTTTTTTCCTCCTTGTAGTTTGTTTACATGTAATCTAGGATGGAAAAACGTGAGCGTAGGAGGCAGATTCCCCATAAAGATAGATAAGAGAAATGCCTTTTTTTGTTTGGGTGCTACACACGACCATTCACAGTGTGAGATTTGTCAGGCATTTATCCCTAAGAAACTCAACAGTCTTCTGACATCACTCTGTATTTATATAGAAAAACAACATCTGAAGCTTTTGGCTCAGGATACCATGGCCAAATTCACCTGCCCTGGTATTTAGCTGCCACTTAAGAAAAAAAGCTCAAAAGCCACACACTGATCCTGCTGATGACTAACCTCCATCAGATGTCTTAATCAGGTTGGATGAAGAACCCAAGGACCGCCAGGTGCTGCCATCAATTCCCTCTGCCATGACCCATTTGGAGGCTGACACAGAGCTATCTATCTGTATCCCCACTGAGGCTGTGCGTACTTCTAGTGCAGATGCATCATGGCTGATTATATCTAAGTGGCCTGGGGCAATTCCCCACATATTAGTTAGGAAAGAAGTGCCTGGTATCCTAAGCAAATCTTGACGGGGGTCTGAACCTCCTAGATTTGTTAAAATAGATGTTCCTTAAACAAAAAAAAAACATATTGCTTCTGTAGCTAAGGATCCTTACAAAGAGTGCAGGACTTTACTCAGGGGCTTTTTAATGCCCTTATGGCCCTGACCCCCCCCCCCCACAAAGTTTGTCTGACCTGACTTCTGCTCCCTGCTCTTCCACTCCTTCTAAAAGGCCCAGGGTTTCTGATTCTGCTGATGAAGAGTTGGATTCTAGTGAAGAGTCTTTAGCATACTCCTCCCAGATCTACTCTCCTCTTATCATGAGGTTTGATGAAGAAGATTCACTACCGCCTGATTCTCCTTTTGATGAATTATCTTTGAGAATACAGTGGTCCACATGATGGAACACTTTAAATGGGACTGTTCCCAGGTTTCTGATGTTCAAAAAAGATGCTGTGAACTCTTGCAGATGGACTCGCTTTGGCCTTCAGCAGTCCTAATCTTTGGCCCGAGAAGCCAGACAGATTTTCTAAAGTCCATGAGGATCACAAGTTTTTGTATAAAAGTCCTTCATCTCATCTTGCTGTTGTTTCCCTGTCAGCTGATAAGCCATCCAAACTGTTATCCTCTTCCAAGCTTTTACCTTTGGATAAGGACAACCTGTCGATGGAGATGTATGGGAAAAAAGGTATCATCCTGGCTGTTCCATCCCAACTTGGGGGGATTTTGGCTGATATACCTGATTCAGACAGTAAGACTTCTGCTCTTTCTCATTTGAGTTCTGCCTCTTAGGTGGCTCGCCATTCCATTAACTGTGGTTATGATGCTGCTGATGTCTCCTCTAGGGCAACTGCATCTAGATCTATAATGAGAAAATACTCTTGGTTGCACCCTCAGGCCGTACCTGTGAACATTAAGGCTAAATTATTAGATTTTCTCTTAGACAACTAGAATCTCTTTGGTACTGCTGCTGCAGAATTGTTTAAAACTCTCCAAGTTATGAGTAAGGTTATGCAGGACTTGAAGCAAATCTTTGTTTCTCCTGTCCTTATGTTCCAGAAAAAAATTATCCATGTCAACCTTCTTTTGTCCTTAGGCAGCCTAGGCAGTCTGCTAAGAGCAAGAGGGTTCCTAAGTGCATTTTCCCAGACAAGCCCTTTCATAGTTCTAGAGACCAAAAACCTTTTCCTGACAAATCTGCCTCTATCTGACATCCAGCCTCCCCTTCATCTTGGCCAGAATCGTCTGTCCATTAGGCTGATTCTTTTTTTTTTCTTGTTTTGCAACAGATAACTACAGATGCCTGGATATTCTCCATTATCCAGAATGGCTATTTCATGGTTTGGAAGTCCCTTCCTACATTTCTCAGTCTTCCTCAGCCTTCGTCTTGCCAGCTTCCTCATTTTCCTTTGGTTCTGCCAGATCTGGTGGAACAGGGAACCATCCAGCCGGTCTCCTTGTCTCAACAAGAACAGGTTTTTAATTCCAGAATGTTTCTGGTTCCCAGGAAGGAGGGGCTGTGGAGGACCATTCTAGACCTGTCTTCTCTCAACACTTTTCTCAACATTTTTCCATCTGTTGCCTCCTCAAGCTTTTCTATATCTCTGGATTTGAAGGGCGCATACTTCCATATTCCTATTCACCCTTTCTTCAGGCAGTTTTTATGTTTCTCTGTTTTTTCCTCTCATTATCAGTTCTCTGCTTTGCCTTTTGGTCTTTAAACAGCTCCAGGGGTCTTTACCAAATGTCTGACCCCTGAGATAGCCTTCTGCAGACTTCAGGGAATTAAAATATTTTCTTATTTGAACAATATTTTAATTCAAGTCCTCCCTCACAGTTCCTGCTTCAGAATCTACACTTCACCATGCTTCTGTGTGGTGTAGGATTCACCCTCAATCTCAAAAAGTCTGTGTTGACTCACTCTCACAATCAAGTGTTTCTGGGTAGCAAGATTCAGACCATTCCAATGTTGACTTATCTCCCACTTCCCAAGGTCTTCTTTTTGATTGCTTATTTCTAGTTTCTTTTTCCTGTTTCAGTCCTTTGTGCAGGGGAATTTCTCTGAGCTGTGAGGTATGTGGCATCCACCATTCCCATGGTTCCCTTTACCTAACTCCATATGAAGAAATTTCAATGGACTCCCAAGACTATTGGGCTTCAGCACTGCCACCCTCTAGAGTATCTGCTCCTTCTCTAGCTTGAGTTCCGTTGCTGAATTCATCAGATTTCCCTAAATTCAAATCTAACTTTTTAGGTTCCTCTCCCTACAAAGAAGCTATGCACTGATGTTTCTGATCATATTTGGGAAGCCTCTTCCAACAACTTTAAAGTCCAGGGTCTTTGGTCCCATCAACAACTGGGCAGACCACATCAACATCAAAGAGATTTTAGCTTCCAGGCTTTTCACTTCCTTTGGGTTCTAGGTCATCTGAAGGTTTATACAGACAATGCCACAGTCATGTTATACATCAACAAACAAGGGAGCACAACACCTTACTTTAGTTGCAGTCAGGCTCTTCAGGGTTGGGATTTTTCAGTCCTCCATCACTTGGTTCTTCAGGTGGTCTACGTTTCTTCAGAGCACAGTTGGGTGGCAGACTGTTGGAGCACATACAGGACAAATCCTCACAAACAGATGCTTCACAAGGAGGTGTTTCTGGACATTGTACATCAGTGGGGTACTCCTTTGTTATATCTTTTTACCTCCCCTCTGAACAGACAACTTCCCCAGTTCTGCCTTAGAGTGCAAAGTCTCCTGGCTTGGAAAGTGTATGCCATGTCTTTTTCTTGGAAGGGGATGTTTTGGTATGAATATCCCTGTCTTACTCTACTACCAAGGGACTTGCACAAGATCATGTGGGACACACCCAAAATCTTGCTGTTGACTCCCTTTTGGCCCAGACAGCACTGGCTTACCCTTCTATTGTATCTGCCCAGGGGCAGTCATCACAAACTACCACTCAGGATGGATCTTCTCACACATGACAAGGGATCTCTCATTCACCCTCATTTGTCCACCCTTCAATGATTTGAACTATCAACTTTGGATGATAGGGTTTTGATTCTTTTTAGCGACCAATTTCCTTAGGATTTGGTTTGAGTTTTGCAAGAGGCCAAAAAACCCAGTACTAGAAAATCATATGTGACTAAACGGAAAAGATTTTCTATTTGGCCTCTCAAGCATGACCTAGGCCCATTTTTCTGTGGGGGTTCCTGTGGCCCTTTCTTATTTGTGTGAGTTGCTCAATTTTGCTTTGGCATATTCATCTGTTAAAGTTCATTTGTCAGCCAGTTTTTCTTGTCTGCCTCTGACTCCACCTTTGGCTTCTAGTTTTGAAGTCAAACAGTTTTTAAAAGGTGTCCTTCATATACGGCCTCCACAAAAAGGCTATTTGTCCTTCTTGGACCTTAATTTTGTTCTTGAGAAAGTGACCCAGTTGCCTTTTGAGCCTGGAGTTTCATCTTCCCTTCAACATTGTACTTGGAAAACTGTTTTGTTGGTGGCTCTTACTTTTGTTAAGAGGGTCTCTGAACTTCAAGCACTCATGGTGGTTCTACCATTTTTGTTTTTTTTTTACAGGGACAGGATGCCTGTTCATACCAGTCCTTTTAAGTCCAAAGTAGTTAATGATTTGTCCTTGAATCAGTCCATTCATCTTCCTTCAAGTTGTACATTCAGATATCCTTGGCAGGATATTCCAAAAGTAAAGACTATTATGGTAAGATCTTATACAACTGTACTATCCTTCTGGCAGAAGTTACTACTACCAAGAAGAGAGTGTTCCAAGTCTGCAGAAGCTGCTGGTTCAAATAGAGGATTTTTTTCATGGACAAAATACAAATCCCAGTGGGGAGCAGGTTCCCTAACATGATGGTGTAATAAAAAATACCTTTATGGAAAGTCCCCCCCCACCCCATGCCTGATGACCATATAGCTTCCTGTCTGAGGAGGGCTGTCATCCATGCAGTCATGAAAGTGGTTTGCTTTTGAACTAGCAACCCAACAATTAGAGCATTTTTTTCATTTAATGATCTATCCTTTGTCTTGGAGTTGATATAAGGACTTGCTTAACTACAAGGGCTGCCTACACATTTTTGTGCATGCATGTGTGCTGATCCACATACACTGACTGGGTCTATATTATATCAATAAACGTTTAGGTTGTCGAACACCTAAATGTCGACCCCTAAATGTCGAAAACTACAAACCGCGAACGGCCAATTACACAAATTTTTTTACAGGGTAAAAATTTGCTTGGCCGGCGGAAAACAAAACATACTTTCAAACCCTAATCAAGTGGGGGGGTGGGCTTTGCCCCCCACACCCCCCTAACTAAATATACCAACTCAGAGATCGCTCTACATCAGGGAAAATTCCCAATGGCGGCCAAGTAAATTTTTTTCCCTGTAAAAAAATTTGCGTAATTGGCCGTTCACACTTTGTAGCTTTCTATGTTTAGGGGTTGATGTTTACGTGTTCGGCAACCTAAACGTTCACTGATATAATATAGACCCCACTGACTGAGGCTACCATCACATGCTTGAGTGGCCACAACTACATAATCCTGCCACCATCATGATGGGCCTTCATTTTACAGCTAAGACCGCATTCAGAGAAGCCAGAGAAAGAAGCCTGGAGGAGACCACCATCTCTCCCAACTGAATATGCATGCCCAGCTTCCCTACATGTGCCATCAAGGCTCAAGCTGCTAGTCAAAGGTAAGTTGCCTGGGCTGTAGTCAGGGCTTTCTCCTTCTATGCCACTGGTTTTATCCATCTATGACACTGATGCAGGCACCATAAGGAATGTTTTGGAAACCTTAAGGGACACTAAAGAAGATGAATCTTGTTCAGTATAAAAACTAGATATGGCAGCCAAATCTACTTTCATTTTTTTATATCTTGTATCTTTCTGTTGCCTGCCAACTATCAGTCCTGTCTTCCTCAGGAACTGTCATACAGGCAGCCCTCATTTGTTTTTGTTAGATCCAGAATCTCATTCTCTGGTGACTGATGTGAACACCTGCATCACTGCAAGGGCATTCTATGCCCTACTCTATCATGTATGTCCTTACACACACACCTGTGATGATTGCCATCACCAGCTTGGAATGTCATGCCCACACACCCCATCATGTGACCATGGTTGCTGTACCAGTCACCACTTGCACAGACGTAATTTGGCCAACAGAGGCCAATATCGCCCTTCCTCCCAGGATGGGCAAGCTGGCATAAGCCACTCATGTCTCTCCTCCCCTACCTTGCTTTAAAAGCCACTTGATGAACTTGAGTCATATGTATCAGTTAGGCTTCATTTCACTATACCACTGAGCCAGGGAAGTCTGCTTTAATTGATAAATAACATAGACCTAAGTTAAGAAGTACTGACAAATATTGAAAAACTATGAAAACAGGTCTGAAAAGGGCTACATATTGTGTCTAGGAGTTCGTTCTGGAAACCTCTTCTTGCCTTTATACATCTTCTGGATGGAATGTTTCTGAAAGGAAGGCAGAATATCTACTGCCATTCTGAAAAAGCCCTGATCTCTGGTGGAACAGCTAAGCTGCAAACTCCTGTGCCTACAGTTTCAAATGCTTTCTTCTGGAATGGTGAGACAGAATACCCGAGAGGAGTTTTCATCTGGTTCACAAAGAGGCTATCAAAATCACCCTGGCCCTGTGAATCCTGGACTTCTGGATCAACTTCATCATCAGAAGAAGTGGATGAAAAGCACAATGAAACCCCTGAGGCCAGTCCTGGCCAGTCCTGGACTAATGTATCCTTACTCTGTCTGCTAGCTGCAGGGATCAATGAGAAAAAACTCTTGACATCTGGCTCTGGTAGGACAAGCAAACAGGTTGCAGAATATCTTCCTGACAGTGGTCAGACTGATTCAGTATTTGAGGAGTATTAATAGGCAACAGCAAAGTCCGTCCACTGAGATTCATCTACTGTGGGGGTTTGCATGACAGTAACAAAATGATGGGCACAGATTGCTCACTCTCACATTCTCATTACTATCCAAAGAAAGGAGTAGAACTTTGCCTTATCTTGTTTGTTAACATACCAAACTACAGGCATATTGTCTAAATGAACTGTCAGAACTCCAGGAGGATGGTTGTCCTATAATGTATGGTGTGTGTGTGTGTGTCTGGAGAGATTTAGCAAGACCACTCTCATTTCTAGAACACTAATGTACAAGGATGATTCCTAAAGAAAATGAATCCTTTGAACTGTCCTCCCAATGAATTGCCCTTCACATCATAGAGCAGAAGTTTCCTTGGTGACTATAGCCAAAGGTATATAACAACTTGTCCAATTATAGCCACCAAAACAGGCTACAAGAAAACACACATTGGAAATTCAGCAAAAACAACAGCAAAGCAGCAGCAGCAAATACAACGAAGAACAAAGACCAGGAACCCAATGAATAAAATGTATTCCTCTTTGACATCTCGGCATACACTGCCTTCTTGGAGTACACAATTACTTCACATCACACACTTGTTTTATATACACTACTAAATAGGCAATTAAACAATAAAGTCATCAATTGATACCATAAAACACTTAAAAAACATTTAAAGTAATACATGCCAATTAAAATCAACATTCATACCCTTTGGAAACAAAGTATCAAACTTTAATATATACACTGCTTCTTTATAAAGAAGTTTATTCTTGCTGACGTCCCCCCCCAAAAAAAAAACACACTCTACTTTTTCTAAAATTGTGGCTTGTAAACCATGAACAGAACTATCATGTGCTTCCAAAAATGTTGTGCCATTGAACTCTGTTCCTTTTTATTTAATATATCACGAACATGTTTAATAGCCTTATTTTAAAAGCTCTTTTGGACTCACCCACATAAAACTTATTGCAAGGACATCTGAGGGCATAAATAATGCCCTCAGTGTCACACCTATAATTCCCACAAACTTCAAATCTTCGACCATTCAAGACTCCAAAATAAGGCACAATACATTTGCATGCCTTGCATTTGCCACATCCTACTGTCCCTTTTATTCTTAATGACTCATATAAGACCTCCTTGGGTCTGCAAACCCTAGATTTCACCAAAAAGCTCTTAATATTCCTACCCACTCTATATGAAGCAACAAGTTTATTAGGCATCCATGAACTTCCAGCCTTAAAATTTGATAACAGTTGCCACTGTTTGTACTATCTCATAAAACCTATTACTGAATCCACTATATGTGGTTACAAAATACATTTCACAACCAGATTTAGTATTGTTATTTAATGTGTTACAAAATACATTTCACAACCAGATTCAATATTGTTATTTAATTTGGAAACTCCCTTCCATTTTCTATTGTTTCCTATATATTCTTTCTTGAATCTAGACCATACCCTAGCAATTATATCTTCACCATACCCACGCTTTTTAAACATTTTGAAAGTATAACCTATCTCCCTTAAAAAATCTTGTTCATCACTGCATAGCCCATAAAGATGTATGCATTCACCATAAGGTAAGGCATCAATCGTATGTCCAAGGTGACAACTTGCTGCTTTCAAACAATATATGTCCCCCTGAAATTTCCTATGTACTTTTGTGGTTAGTATACCATCTTCCCTAAGTAACAAATCTGCATCCAAAAAGGACACCTTCATCCCTATTTGGATGCCATCAAATGTGAAATTAAATCTATTTACTTGTAATTCATCCAAAAAATTCTGCACTTCGTGTTCCCCTCCTTCACATAAAAAAATTAAATCATCAATAAATCTAAACTAATATTTAACATATTGAGAAAAAAATATTTTCCTATAAACATATTCAACTTCAAATAAGCCCATTCTTAAATTAGCATATGAGGGGGCAAAAGCCGCCCCCATAGCTGTTCCACATTTCTGATGATAAACCTGACTATCAAACTTGAAATAATTATTCTTCAAACAAAAATGTACTAAATCTACAATATATTCTGTAGTGGCCGACTCCCCCATGAAGAATCTAATTGCCTCAAGGCCATGGCAGTGTTTAATGTTAGTATATAAACTTTTCATATCTAGAGTCACCCAGTACATCTTATTAGTCCATTGCACTGTCTTTAACTTGCTTAAAAAATTAAAATATCTTTAACATAAGCAGGTCATAAAACTACCTTGGGTAGTAACAGGAAATGCAGCAATTGTCCCAGATTGTAAGTGAAATCATTTCTACCTGAAACAATGCAGCACACCTTCATTTTATAAAAAGTAGAGTATGCTTTTTTTTGGGGGGGGGGCATCAGCAAGAATAAACTTTATAACGAAGCAGTGTATATATTAAAGTTTGATACTTTGTTTCCAAAGGGCATGGATGTTGATTTTAATTGTCATGTATTACTTTAAATGCTTTTTAAGTGTTTTATGGTATCAATTGATGACTTTATTGTTTAATTGCCTATTTAATAGTGTATATAAAACAAGTGTGTGATGTGAAGCAATTGTGTACTCCAAGAAGGCAGTGTATGCCGAGATGTCAGAGAGGAATACATTTTATCCATTGGGTTCCTGGTCTTTGTTCTTCATTGTATTTGACACATTGGAAATTCACCTTAGTTTCTCTGGTGAGTCCAAGTGTTGGGACCACTGGGAACTCAATGCCCACTGCAGGATCCTTATATGCATTCTGGCATGAAGGACTATGAATACTGTGTTTTCCATAAGTCTCAGACTTTGGCGAAAAAAAAAAATCTCTGTGTACTTGGCTCTGTGAAACCAGGGAAGAAACAGATTACAGACGTCTGAACTGTGTCCAAAGGTAAATAAACTTGACAAGTATTCTCAGTGAGCATAACTGCTAATAAGAGAATGTCCTCGTAGGACTGAGCTGTGATGTTGCATGATTGGTAGTAGCCCAAGCAGGAAAACAGTCAAAGGAGAAATCCCCTGTGCTGGATAAGATTGTACCACATGGGTGGCTCTAGAAGCCAGTCATCTAGATAAGGAAAAACTCTGATGCCCTATAGGCTGAGATAAGTTGCTACTGCTGCCATGCATTTTTGTAAACACGCAGTGGGCTGACTGAGACTAAATGAGAGTGACTGAAACTATTAGTGACTCACTCCTCTTATAAAGCAGAAAAATCTGATTTCAGCATGGCCAAATTGAAGGACTCTTTGCAGATGAAGGTGTTTATGCTGATGAGGTCCAGTTTGGGTGTGAGGCCCATACCGCTCAACTGTCAAGATTTTCGCAGAATGTCCACATTTTTGCCTCATTGTTTTTGGTCTGTTCCTCATAAAATTATGCTTTTCTGGCAAATCATTGGTAAGTAATTGATGATTAAAATCAGAAAATAATGGCAGTCATTTGATTTTCAGACTTCATGCTCTTCAGAAAATTCATGATAATGCAAAATCTGTTATTCTATTAACTTTCTAAGTTTGTAAGAGCAATATTTAAAAACTGTTCCTATTTTTGGGCATTTGATCCCCCATTATATATGGCTTTCTCCAGATTTCTTGCTTTTACAGGTTGAGAGGAATGGGCCCAATATAATGTTTGGCACTAAAAAGAATTGAAATAAAATATAAAATCCTTATACTTGCTAGTCTGCTGGGACCTCTTGGATATTTTATTTTATTTATTTTTTTAAAGAGGGGCTGCTGCACTTCCTTCTTCACAAGTATCTTCTGACAGGATAGCTCATCTAAAAATGTAGAGCAAGCATTGTGGTCTGGACTTGAATGGGTTGAAGTATATGTTTTGGTGAGCTCACTTAGCCTCCTGCCTTTGGATGTCTTGCATCACTGAGATAGAAATGGAGTGAGAACCTCCTGATAACTACCTATAAGGGAAGATGGACAGAGTGGGAGCCAGGAGGTGCGGAAAGCCCACTAGAGAGGTATTGGCATCCCTGAGACCCATGCCCTTCAGATTTGCAAAGTGGCTGGACTCTTGGCAATGAAGACTGCCCAAAACCATCTTCTTGTTTTCATGGGTTCCTTTGTGTATATTGAAAAGGCAGCTTTCTTTGATTCCTTTTAGTCCCAGAAAAGAAATGATGAGAAGGATGAAGAGTGACTCCTGCAACTGAAAGAGAGTGTTTTTTTCTCTCTTTTTATGCCATGGAGATAATCATTTTTTGGCCCAAACAGCAAAGGTTCTTTAAAGGTTGAGTATATAAGTGTAGCATTTGTGTCCTCAGCAAAGATAATAATGTGCAGCCAGAAGTGCTGACTCATGATTATGCAAAACCCTGCATCCCCAGTAGCTCCCAGAGTGGTTTTAAGTGTGACTCAAACCATGAGATTGCTTACCATGGAAGGTGTAGACACCTGATTGATGAGATTCTCCTTGACAGAGCCATCAGGCAGGGTTTCAGTAAGGTGCAATCTTTCATCCAAAATTTCTCCCTGAAAATAAAACATCTGCCTTAGAAAATTAAGCATCCTGATGCAAAGGTCCACTTATCCAACCTGTCTAGAGCACTGAAATCCTTGTTAGTGAGCTGGAGAGATTTACTCTGGGAAGTAAAGTTCCTTCTCAGACATGCTGCAAAGACAGCCTCTAGCTTATGAATCTCTGGCCAGATAGCAAACTCTGGTAGAAATCTAAATATCTTGTTTGACTCTACTGGTCAAGGGAACATAGTGTCTAGATTATCCCACACTGCTTTAACAACATCAATAATATAATCTAAAGGAGTAACCACCAAGGTGTTTGCTTGATGAGATGGAAGGGCAGTTCTTCCTCTTTTCTGTGGACAGAAAAGTTCCTAGAAAGGCCAACTACCTTTTTCATCATGTTCAAAACTTTTTCTAAACTTTAGGGTCTTTCAGGGGAGGTAGAAAGATAGAACTAGAACGTTCATCATTATCTTCCATGGGCGGATCAATGTGTTAAGACTTTCTCGTCCTCTTCCTTGGAATATCCAGAGATTCCTCCATATCAGAGAAGGAAAATGTTGAAGCCAAGGGTCCTACACTTGGAGGTCCCTGATTCATCTGTGATGTGATGGCTTATGAAGCTGATGTGAAGTAGGCTGAAGATCCTGCTCTGGTCCTCCTTTTGCCAGAACAGCAAAGGTTGAACTCACCAAGGTCAGATGATACTGACAAGTCTAACATCAGCTTTGGCAGTAATAGTCTATTCATCATAAGGTACATAGGCACTGGCTCCAGCACTTTTCCTCACAGAGGCTGAACCAACATGAATGGAAATATAAGAGAAGGAGTCACCATTAGAACCTATGTGAAGCCACCTCTATTGGCATAGAGAAATGAATCCCTGACTGTGACCCAGATAACACAAGTTTGACTATGGGGTTGAGTGACTGTTGACACTTGTGGGGGGGAGGGAATAAAATGAGTCTCCATTGGCTCACCTTTTGTAGGTGGAAGAAGGAGGGTGATATGCTGGTATAGGGCAAGTATATAGCCTGGGGCTTGAAACAACTACCAGGCTAGGTGTATCAGATGGCCTGGTAGCCTGACTATCCTAGTAAGTGGAGCAGTTACATTCCTGTAGGCCATGCCTTGTTGCCCACCCTACCTGTAATGAATCAGCATGCAAATGAATAAGACCTTAACATACCAAACTTGCAGTATTGACTAGTAGCGGTGGTGACTTCAAGACTTACTTAGCTCCCATGGGGAAGCCATGTCATTACCAACACAAAGAGAGCACTGCTGACTTCATCCTAGGGAGATTGAGCACCTGGTTCCAATCATCTGTAGATTTCCAAGACAGTGAGATGGGGATTGCGGAAGGCATGCTGCAGCATAGCATGCATACGCCAACCCATCCAATGATGAGGACCAGTAGAAAAACATTAGCTCCACCTTCCTGACTTTCAAAGAACTGAGAGAAGGGAGAAACTGAAACTAACTGTTGTTGCTGAAGAACCATCGTAATTGCCTTGCCAGTTCTGCATAATTAATGTCAAGAAGAATGGGAGATCATCAGACTGAAAAGACAGCAAAAAGCCCTTCAAGCCATGGTATGCACAGGTATAACAAAGAGGGTGGACCTGCTGAAGAGCACACCACCACGTTGGATTGAAGAGTAGAACAGGAGATATCGCCATAATTCTAGCATCAAAGCCTAAACATGTAAATGAAGGCAAAGCTTTGAATTTAACAAATTTACACATTTGGCCTTAATTGCCTACTATTCAATACATTTGGCCAATATGATATATAAAAATTACTTAAATAACTGCACAGACCCAGAAAAATACAGTTTTTATGAGAGAATAAGAATGAGAGGAAGACAAGGAAAAGAGACATTTTCTGCCTGCACTCTGATACCAAAGAATCAACAGAAAAGGTAATTGCTGAGACTTTCACTTCACCTGAAGTGCTAACAGATATGCATGAAACCATACCTCCCAACCATACCGATTTACTCAGTTTTTACTGAGTTTTGGGGTCCAAATGAAGGGGTGCCACGGTTCCTGAGTGGCACCCCTTCAATTCCAATTTTGTTTCTGATGTTCTTCCTATTTTTTCAAATTTTGGCGCTTTCGGAGCTGACGTTATCACATGCATGATGATGTCAGCTCCGTCAGGGCTACCAGCCAGTCGGAATTGAGCTTTTGGCTGCAATTTGCAATTGTGAGTGAGCGGGAGAGTAACCGCCTTGTATAACAGGCAGTACAGCATTGGGACTTAGCTTTACAGCACTCGTATTTGGGACTGAACTCATACCATTACAGCACTCATTTTGGAGCATTTTCGTATTTGGGACTGAACTCATACCATTACAGCACTCATTTTGGAGCATTTCAGGTGTGTGTGTGTGTGTGTGTGTGTGAAAATGCCCCCTTCATAATACACCTGATGGCTAGAGGTATTCAGGCTCAAACCCTGTACCCTGAGTATAGGGTAAAAAGAGCCTAATGTCCCTAGCCACAACCACTTGTGAATGTTTTGTTCTGTTTCTCATAAACTCTGTGGTTTCAGGATGTTTGTGACAAATCACTGAAGGTTGAAATAATTGATTAATGACAGGCATTTGAATTTCAGACTTCATATTCTTCAGAAAATTATTCTAGCAATTTTCTAAGTTTATAAGATCAATATTTTAAAATTGTACCTAATTAGGGGCAAGTTTCAGTCTTCCTATCTTTTGGGAAACAAGCTGCTGATTTGGCATAGTGGTATGTTGCTCTGACTGTAGTGCACAGAGCCCTGTGTTCAAGACTTGCCAGTGAAATGCATAGTGGTAATACAACATTTTATTCTAGCAACTTTACAAAATTATACAAGCAATGTTTAAAATGTGTCCCTGGTTTTTGGCCTTTTGTCCCCCCCCCCCCAAAAAAAAAACAAATTGAAAATAAGTTTAAGAAGCTGTGCAAGATGCTTTTGCCTTACTACTGTCATTCTATTTTTATATGTATATTGTGTATGTGTGTGTGTGTGTGTGTGTATGTGGAAGTAGACTTTTATGATGGAAATGTTCTGAAGGCAGTTTTGTCATTACTGTTTCATGCATTTCATTTCATTGCCTACTGAAAAAATGTTCAAACAATAAATTTAAAATGTGCTCTGTCTAACAAGTATGCTGTATTATACATGGAATATAATCTGCTAAAGTCAGGAAGGTGTATCAAAGCACACATGTATGTTTCTTGTTTTGTGTGCAAGGGGCCAGTGATTTGAAAACAACCTAAAGGTAATCTTTATCCACCACTGGCCAAATGCATTTTCTTTGGATGTGGTGTAGGTTTCAATGCTATTTTGATGAATGTGAGTTTCAAGGGCAGGGAAGTTTTAATGCCAAGTCTATTTTCATTGTGAGACAGTATTACTTTGTTTAACAGATGTCTATTGGTGTTTGTGCATTGTGCTGTAAAGTGTAAAAATAAAATCCAAATAATCATTGTAGAAGAAAAGCAGTATGCACACATTAGGATTTATGGTAAATGGGGCAAAATAGCCAGGTAATGGGACATTGGAATGGCTGCAGGGGGAATCTGGTGCCATATTTTGGTTGTCTGTTCTTCAGTTTGCATGGAAGTTGGTATCCCACAATTCCACTGGAGTGGGTGGGGTTACATAATTATGTATGCAAATTTTATGTTAAACAGCATACAGATTTGTACGTATTTTTCATGGGCCTTGTCCTGATTTTTGATGTTTCAAGGTTGAGAGGTATGCATGAAACTGTTACTCATTTCACCTCAAAATCATGTCATTAAGCCCTGCACTAGTGGCACAAAGTTAGTCAAATGCCGTGGTCCTAAATGAGAAATGTATTTATCTTGACTGTATGTTATGAGTAATTTTCCTTCTATAGTAAAATTAGAAGAATAAGACACAATGGCAAAAAAGGGTCAAAGTCCAAAAACAAACCATGGGAAAAGAAAGCCTCAGCAATGGAGGATAGGAATGCCTCAGCAGGAGAAGGTAGTCATACAATAAAAAAACAAAACAAAAGACTCAAGCAAAAAAGGGGTGGTGGAAAAGAAGTTCAGTGACATGTACTCACATAACTAAGAGAAAAAGATCAAATCTCACTTGTTTCATAGAATAGATAGGGCAATTTAAAATCTACTCAGGTGTGTTTAGTGGTGGGAAGAAAATGGTAATATAGGGGAAAGGTGACAGACATTGTTTGAAAGGGGACATACAAGTCTAGCCAGGAACAGTTTTGCCCACTGAGCTGGGTGTGCATGCCATGCCTGAGTCCTGATGGTTACTGAAAACTGAACCTCCTTAACAGCTGCATATTTATTTTTTATATATTACATATTTACCCTATACAACAAAGTGAAATGAGCATGTTTATTGGAAACTGACTCTAAAGATATATGCTGTAGGAATGCTGTGGAATTATAATAATAAAGTAATAACCTGTAAGCCAAAACATGATTAGCATCTTCACTCTGTATCTAAACTACTTCAAATACTAGTTTCAATTTCTTTCATCCATGGTTGTCCCAGTAGAATATGTCTCTTCTGAAAGAGGCCACTTCCACTGACTGTGAAGTCACATAAATTTCTCCTCTGGAAACAATCAAAAATAAAAACTGCTGCAGGATAGCACAATGACTTGTTAGAGGTTGATAGTTAATCATTGCATGCTATCCCTATACCAAAACACACCTGCACTTAGTATGATTGTACAATTAAAATACTAGAGTGCTGTTTATTATAACTTCTTACTCCTACCTAAGCATAATGTACACTCTTCATATTATTACTCTACTTGTCTTATTTGTGCTACTGTGTCTATCTATTGTTGCATATTTAATTTATAAGCATCACTGTATTAATAACCACTCTACTTGTACATGCCAACTGGTATGCCTGACTGAAAATGGTGTGTTGACCAGCCTACCTACCTAGTTAACAAACTGAAAAAAAAATAATAAAATTAAAAAAATTAAACTGGAATTATGTTTTTTACACATAGATCCCCCCATATTCACAATGGATCTGCCAGGCAAGATCAATGACTGTTTAAAGATAATCAATTGGCAGCAATGGCCATTCACTTTTACAAACATCTTGTTACCTCACATCCAAAGGCAGCCATTGTTTGTATTTACCTAATATGATGTTTTACTGTGATGAAAGTGAAACAATTACCACAGTAATGTATTTCAGTGTTTTGCTCTCAGACACAAATAGTGCCCTTCCCTAACAAGCTCAATCAAGAATTACTTAATAATGATCAAGTAATTAGCATTTGCTTGCACTTATTGGCTGCTCCCCAACAACCACAACCCATTGCTATGTACCTCGTTGAGTATGACTTTGTTGAAAATTAAGGAAATAATAGTCACAGTAATATATTTCTTCTACTTGGTCCCACATGTACTATTCCTTCTGATAAGCTATAGCAACAATCATTTACTAATGTTCATATAACTACACTTTATTCCATTTCAGCAGAAATAATATCAGAAGATGGTATTAGAAGTATCAAACTTAAAAACGTCAAGTCAAAAAATAAAAAATATATTTTGAAATAATAGTCTGTACTTCTGTATATTATTTATATATATATATATATATATATATATATATATATATATATATATATATATATATATATATATATATATATATGTATTCACTTCATAACACTGAAAACTCAAAACACTGAAAATGAAAAAACTTCATAATATAGAAGACCAAAACACTGAAACTTCAAAACACTGAAAACGCAAAACACTGAAACTCAAAACACTGAAAACACATATCATACATATACTGAGTTTAAACAACATAAATCATAGCACTTTCCACCAAGTGTAAGCAGGGGGGCAAGCCCCCCCTGCACCCCCCATGTGGGGGGCTGCACCCCCGACACCCCCTACTACTTAAATATATCAACTCCAAGAGTGCACTTAGTGTAGTGAAGTGCAATCTTGGAGTTGATCTATATAAGTAGCAGGGGGTGCAGGGGGGCTTGCCCCCCCTGCTTACACCTGGTGGAAAGTGCTATGATTTATGTTGTTTAAACTCAGTATATGTATGATATATGTTTTCAGTGTTTTGAGTTTTCAAGATTTTGAAGTTTCAGTGTTTTGAGTTTCAATGTTTTGAGCTTTTAGTGTTATGAAGTGAATCTATATATATATATATATATATATATATATATATATATATATATATATATATATATATATATATATATATATATATATTTTTTTTTTTTATTTGACTTAAGGCATTTTTAAGTTTGCTACTTCTAGTACCATTTTCTGATATTATTTCCTCTTATTAATATATAGTGATTAACTAGACATGGAAGATTACTTGTTTTTTGTTTGGAACTTTAGTTTCTGGACCAAGGTTTCACTTCCATCAAAGGATCCCAAATTTGGTATGGAATTCCAGCATTTTAAAACATGGATAATGACAGACTAAGAGAATTACACATGGTTACAGAAAATGGAGATGGAAGACAGGGCCCAGAAAGTGTGAAGTCAGAGACTTTTTCTAAACTAGAAAAGCTACTGAAATGCATGCAGGGTCTCTACTGAGAACACATTTATTTACAACAAAGCGTAGATAAGAAGAGACTACCCAGGGGACTTAGATTGAACAAAAGACCAATGTGGAAAAGTATGGATGATTCACTTTCTAAGGAATGGGAAGATATTTTAGAGGATGTCAGCTACAAGTTTATTGTTCTGTTACTAAGGAACAACCTAACAAATACTGATATCACATTTTTAAAAGCAGCATTGGAGAACAATAATCACGATAACCTAGATGCTAAATTTGAGCTGCTTAAAGAAAGAGTGAAAGGATATGAGCAAGCCATTAAAGAAAGAAAGATTAATAAAATGAAATGAGGTCAAATGGACAAAGAAGACCCTGTGAGACTTACTAGATGGTATAATAATAATAATAATAATAATAATAATAATAATAATAATAATAAAAATAGCAAGAGAACCAACAACAGGCAAGGTTTTAGATACAACAGGGGATACAGAAGAAATTATAACCAGGCCAGCAGACCTCAGTGGGATTTTCCCAGGGAAGATCATCACACAGACCCAGACAGGGGCACAATGCAAGAACACCAGGAGCTGCCCCCCCCCCACCATCCCAATCCCCTTTGGCTATCATCACTCTGCAGAAGCCTATGGCATTACAGATGGATCAGAACAGGAACATGAGCCACAGAGGAGACCAGACCCAACAGAGGGATCTACAGGACAAATTACAGTACCACCGGGGCAACCGGAACCACAGACAATCCAGCTACCAGGAGCAGCAACACCTTCACAGAGACCAGTTTCTTTGGGAAGACCAATATCAACAGCACAGACATAAACCACCACACCAATACCAGAGCCAAGGCCAGTACCAGTACCAGAAGCATGACCACCACCAGAGCCCCAGGTCTGGACCCTCTTGCCAGGTCCCCCCACTACAGCCACAGCGAGGAATATTACTACAACCCACCGAGTTTCCAGAAAGGACAGGAGGATTTCCAAAGATCTCACACTCTATCCACGAACCCCCAGGGAGACAGGAGAACCAAACAGTGGACAGGGGTGAGGGAAATGTAATACCTGGGCAATCCCAACTGCAACCCTGACTAGAACCCAGGTCTCAGGCTCAGCCACAATACTAGGTGCTCCACTTATCTGGAACCACTCTCTTAAAGCCCTGACCAAAAAAGAAATGTGTAATATCAGAGGGACTTATATTTGTACCAAGCTGCAGTAGCGAGGCAGCTCAGGTACTGATAGACCTTAAAATGTATGTGAAGAAGCTCAATTTAAAGGTACAATTTCATGGCAAAATTAATGACTTTGTAAATAAACCTATTGATGAAACTATAAAAGGCCTAGCAGCTACTGTCCACCACTTCATCAAACATTGACTGCTTTTGAAGTGAACGATATCAGGAAACTACTTAAAAAAACCTCCTAAGAAAAAATGTATAACTTAAGTCTGTGTGCTTAATAAAGGATTTTCAACTGGAAACAGACTGTCTACCCTGCTTGGATTACTTCTAAATATCTACTAGAGTTAATAATTCGGCATAATATTTCAAAATATACATTCTTTTATTTTTTTACTTTAGGACATTTTAGGTTTGCTGCTTCTACTGCCATTTTCTGATATTATTTCTACTTATTAATATATGGTGATTAACTAGACAAACAGGAATTGAAAATCTTCCAAACACACACATTTCTTGCACTGTTTTGTTTTGGACCCACTATACTTGTATAGCGGGTTGTTTGAGACTTTGGGGATACCACAGAGATTACTTGTTTTTGATATTAGATAAATACATCCACAATATATTTGTATATGTTCATATCTATACCAATTTATTTGAGTTATCTACTTAAATTGCACTTTTTTGCATTTTTGAGAATGTTTTAGGTGTCTGGCCCATTATTCATCAAAGTAGATGGCTATTGTTTCTTATCAGAAAGATCCTTTGATTCTGATGGTGTCACAGTTTGATTCTCTGACTCGGATGGTCTTGAGACAGGCGTTTGTGTACTAGTCACTTCACCATCATGGTTGGTGTCTTCCACTGTTATAATTCTGGGTGCAAATGGTGGCTTTGATTTCCTTTCTAAAAGTGCCTTCCAGTCAATCTCCTGCAAAAAATAAATAAATAAATAAATAAAATAAAATAAAAGTGCATTGAAATATGAGACATTGCCAATAGAAATGTTAAAAGATGGGAATGCTGCAATCAGGGTGTGCATGAATAAACCACCCTAATAGGTTCTCATGTGAGCAAAGAGTACCACAGCATGAAGGTATTAAATGCTTAGGAGAAAGAAGAATAAAAATGTTGAAACTGCAACTGCCAGAAAAAAGGCTGGCATTTTACAAAGCAAATAAAGTACTGGATTCAAAAGGGAAGTATCAGAAGCTATTACAGGTGTAAACTTATTTCTCCAGGTATGGGACAAGTAACTCTATCTCTAAACCTTGCTTCTTTGTTATAGGTGAACCTGAGAAAATGGTTGCCAGAGAATATCTAGTACTCAAAAGACTAGAATTGTGTATAGCATATGTCTGTGACAGGCAGATTTATTCATATTTATCTGAAAATACACTTTGGATAAATCAGAGTAATATAAAAAGATCAGTCAATATACCATACCTTAAGCACATCAAAGTGTTTATCCAAGACTTAAGTCTACAATAAAATTGTAGGATTTAGCTGTAGCAAAACATATACCACAATGCTTATGACTGGGAAGCCCAGCTGAAGGCACAAGCATACTGGGGTGGGGGGGGGGGTCTGTAAATCATGAAAGAAGTTAAAATAAGATGCCATAGTGTTCACATTTGAATTCAATCCTTTTTTTTTTTCTCAAAATGTTAATGTTGGTGAATTTCAAATTTGGCTATACCTTAACATGTAAATCAGCAGAAAAACTGCAACCGGTTTGCAACACATGTGCAACCAGAATATAACCATTTATTTACAAAAGTTAAAGTCAGAGCAAAATCACAATTGCAATTTTTTAGGGCAGGATTAAAGAAGGGAAGCATTTTAACAATGCCTACTAGCAAAAATGATTAACAAACCCTCAGATGTCTGGCTTATTTAATAAGGTTTAGAAAGAAAAGCAAGACAGATGTTAAGGTTTACTAGAATAATCCCTGTCAGGATAAGCAGAGGTACCTCACAAGACATCTACAGTACCTCACAAGACATCTACAACAACTGGAAAGGCCGCAGAAATACCTCACAAAGAGGATTACCGGCCTTAAAAAGATGCCCTCTGCAGACCGTCTCAAAAAACTCCAGCTTTACTCCGTCGCATTTCACCTACTCAGAGGCGATCTCTGCCTAACATACAAAGCTATGTTAAACCCAGAGCTGTTGGACATGCTCCACTTAAAGAAATCCCAATCCCTCTGGGCTACACGCTCTAGGGACCTAAACCTTGTCACTGCAATAAACAGAACATGCTGGAGGGATAGATTCCTGTCCCAGAGACTTCCCATACTCTGGAATAAACTACCTATCTATATCAAACAAAGCTCCTCATTACCACTCTTCAAGAAAAATCTTGATGATTGGATGGGAAATAGGAAATTCACCCCGGGGATCACCTCTGTGGCTCTGCTCGACAGGGGCACAGGAAAATAATTTTCTTGGGTGGCGAAAGCCAGGGTACCTTTTTGGCTAGGCTTATATAGGCTTTAGGGCCAATAGCCTAGTACCTACCTATGAACCTATGAAATCAGAAATCCACATATCACAGAGGCGACCACAGGTCAAGCTTTCTGTATACCCTGAGTCTGTGAGTCATTTCAAGAAACAATGTAATGCACAGTAACTAAAGTGTTTCATATCCTAACGGTAAAATCTTTTCATTCAGACTTGAAAACTTAAACATGTACTTGACAAAAATATGAAGGGGAGAAAGAGATATAGTAAGGAAAATAGAAAAAAGCTATTCACTAGGCCTAACAAACATTAGCACAGGACGTATAGATAAGAATGCAAGACAGAAATTAAGGAACCTTTTGAGAAATGTGCTTCACAGAAAGTGTGGTGAAATCCTTTATACCACATTTTAAGTTCAGTTTGACAATTTCATGCTTTTTGTAATTAGGCAGATGAAAGAACAAATACTCATACTTAGTTGTACTAAACATTTCTTATAAAAAGCAGGTTATTTTAATTAAATTAGTTGCTCGTCTGAACTTACCCTAAAGAAACTGTGCTTCCTCAAAGTGTTGTAACCCCTCTTGGTGGCACCAAGGCGCTTTTCAGGAGTTCTGTTTAATAACTTAAAGAGGCAAACATTTTTAAATTAGTACATGCCTGAGAAAAGCATTCCCTTTGCTGGGTTTCTTCTGTTTACTTAACAGTTATGCCAAATAACATAATTACTAGCATTTTATAACCATTTTACAGAATGCACAGCAACAAAATAAAACCAGTGTGTGGCCTACTTTCTTGCATAACAAACAAAAACCTGCCTTTAAAGAAGTGGAACAATAATATGTCCTCTGCTAAAGAAAGTGTAGTGAAAAGGAATGACTTGTAGATATGAAACTGAACAGCTTAGGATACTGACTTTTTCAAAAGTCACAGGAAAAGCAAGAACACTTGAAAGAAGTTCCATGGTGGAGGCTTATTTTTTTTTTTTGAAAACATTAAACTAAGAATTAGGAAAGCATTATGATACCCTACATAAAAATGGGAGAATGATTTTAATAGGATGTCAAGCAATTCCAATGAATGCAGCAAAGCATTTCCCTGTATGTGCATCATTTGGTTTCAATTAAGTATTGAGTGCTAACAGCCACAATATATAAAAAACCCCACCAAACAGTCCAATACAACATTTGATTTGTATATTTTAAGAATAATTTTGTTTTTCCTCCTAAGCCATTTAAGATATCGCATTACATTTTTAGTACTATTAGGTGACATAATTCATTTTTCGTTACTGACGCTGTAGTGCTGCATTCCTGAGTGTACCACCCTTCAGATGAAATGTTGATATGAGGCCTCATCTAAGTCTGTGGGAGCTTAGGTGTATGCAAAAGATTCTGTGGCACTTCCCTAAAAGAGTAGGGAAATTTTACCAGGGTCACTGGTTAAATTTCCCCTAGTCAGTATAAATACCACTTTAGGACCACCTTGAAAAGAGGTCTTTGGCCTGGTGAGACTAAACCAATCAATAAAGATAAATAATAAAAAAAAAAAACTAAAGAACAAGCAAACTGAATAGTTATGCAGCTAGGACTGTACTGTCTGGCTCTGCACAGATGGTTCAATTAATGGGTAGAAACTGTAGAATGTACACCCACTAGGTATGGGTGGTATTTTGATTGAAAATGTATTACTCTATCTCCCAGTGACCCCTTTCCAATCTAAATATGAGCATGTTATCTACTGGTCTGCTTACATACCCATCTAAGGAAAAAGACAGGATACCTCCCAGTTCCTTTCTGCCTAAGCCTCAGAAAGTACTCAGCGTAACAATACATTTGAGTAGGGTAGCATCACTAGTACTAACTAAGATTCTAAACATCAATATCACTTATTCGGCTTGATTTTTCATGTACTTAGTAGTCCCCACATATCTATGAATATAAGAGGATAACACTCAATATTTCAGCTACCTCTGGGAATGTTTAGGGTTATCAAAAAGTACTAGAGAATCATCAGACAACTTATGTAGAAGATAGAAGAGTAGTATTGCTAAAACTGAATTCATCCTCAAGTCTTGGTGAGTACCTTCACGAGATGGACCCTATTTTTTTTCTCACCAAGGCGACACTGATATATAGACTGTATTTATATAGCATATATCATGGACAGAAGTAGGTCAAAAATTAAAAGAGCTACCTGGGTGCACAAGACCCAGAATAAAAAAGTGTCCAATCCTGGTAGGTGAACTGGTGCCAGGACTGGAAAAAATGACAGTGTAGCATCCTCAAAATACAGAAACATTCCTGCAGTGGGGCCAGGCCCAGGGGGAGGATGTCCCCCCCCCCCCATTTTAGAAGGAAGGAAGTAGCAGTCCACAAAAATCACATAAACAGGCCAAAGAAGAGCTATACAGATAATAGAGAGACGATAGAGTGGACTATTGAAGATAAGAAAGAAATTATGTATTGTTATTATCATGCAAAAAGTCCAGAATTTCTAGATACAAGATATACAAAACGATTAAGAGAGAAATTAGAGCAAAGAAAAATACTTCTGCAAGAAAAATTGTCAGAAGCCTCAAATGAAAATTTGTGTGGATTAATACAACAGATTTGTGAAAAACAGTATATAAATCAAGAGACATTGATCTGTTTGGAAAAAGAAGCATCCAAGGAAGTGCAAAAATATAAACAACACAACCAAGAGATATTTGAAAAATATAAAAAAGAAATATGGACATGGGAAAGAAAGAGAAATTTGATATGGTGCAATATTTATGCAAAGGAGAAAGCCAAATTAATCAATATAAAGAAGGCAGCCCCAAAGATATTCAAAGAGAAATACAGGCAAAGACATCCAGATATAGAAAGTTTCACAATAAAAAAAAAAATAATATCACAAAGATGGAACATAGAAAAGATGATTAATAAAGTGGAAGTTGAGACAATAGAGGTTGAAGTTATGGAGTGCCTGTGCAGTGAAGGATTTGGTGCACAGGTTACGCCACTGCATGATGGAGTGAGCCCCCAAAGTAAGGAAAAGCAGGAAGATCAGGAAACATCTGAAGAAGAAATATGGACAGGAGAAAGGAAAAGAGAATTAATATGGTGTAATATTTATGCAAAGGAGAAAGCAAAACCAACCAACACAAAAAGAGCAGCACCAAAGATATTTGAAGAGAAATACAGGCAAAGGAATCCACACATGGAAAACTTTACTACGCAAAAAAATAAGAAGACAAAGAGGAAAAGTAGAAAAGGAGATTAGTAATGGAGAAGATAAAGAAATAGAAACTGAGTTTATGGAGTACCTGTGAAGTGAAGGATTCAGTGTAGAAAATCTAATTCAGAAAGCACCACAACAGGATAGAGCAATGGATATCCAAATTAACGGGAAACAAGTGGAAAGGGAAACAATTGGTCAGGCACCATATGAAGATAGTTTGTAGCCTTCCACAGGAAACCAGTATAAATGTTCACATGAAGCTAGACAGCAAGGGAAGGAACAAGAAACTGTGGAAACTGATGCAGTCAATGTTGAGGAGTGATAGGCCAGTGAGTTCCCATATGACAGAGCAATGGATGGCACAGGATGAAATTGAAGAGAATGTGCCACAGTAAACTGCTATAGAACCTTCTATAGAATGCCTGCAGGAAATGGAAAACAAGGGATGTGCCTTCAGTTGGGAAGAAAATGAGCTAAGAGAAGAGCTGCTTGATTTAATAGACATAGACAGATATATCAAGATCAATGAAAGAAACAGACTGTAGAAGGTTAATAAAACCCAAAAAGTCAGAAGTCTGATAAAACAAATGAACACAGTGATTAGGACTGTTCATAGAGATTCATGTAATATAACAGAAGTAAACAGGGTATATTACTGTGCAGCTAAATTAATAACTGATAAAATTCTACCACAAGAACACAGGGTAGTGAGGGAAAGGAAGGTTAGAAATGGAATGCCATCATGGCGGTATCAAACAGAGAAAACTATAAAGCAGTTAAAGCAAGAAGTGTCACTGTTAGAAGAATATAGAAGAGGGAACAGATCAACAAAAATACTAAGAAAGATAGATGTGATAAAAGCAATGCACAGTAATAGAACAGACGAGGATCTATCATGCACTATCGCCAATAAAAAACTAAAAATTTCAGCACAGGTGGAAAAACTTAGAAGATACAAAGATAAATATAAAGGAAAAGTACAAAATAAGCAATTTATTGACAGCTGAAAAAAGTTTTATAGAGAACTGGGAAACAAGGTAAAAGGAATTGAAAGACCACCCAGAAAAGAAGAAAGAAAATAATTTTGTAGAAATATCTATGGAACATAACAAAGATGCTAAATGGATAGAAGTTAAAGAAAGAATAAGAAGTTTACAGGTACAGGATATGAAATGGGATGAAGTAACAGCCAAAAGGATTGAAATAAAGTTAAGAAAAGCCTCTAATTGGAAAACCACAGGACCAGATGCAGTACCTTACTTTTGGCTAGAAGTATCTTTGCATGAAGATTTAGCCATGAGTAAGAACTATTTATATGCGCACCCCGAACAGACACCAGCTTGACTAACAAGAGGAAAAAAATGCACCTACTTAAGAGTGAACCTGCAAGCTACCATAAAAATTATAGAACAATAACTTGCCTTCCGACGACGTATAAACTAAACATGAGAATTGATGCCAAAAGAGTTTATAGTCATTTAGAAGAAAACTCAATTATGGTAGTAGAACAAAAGGACAATAAAAGAAAGTCATATGGAACAAAGGGTCATTTGTTGTTAAAGTCATAGTGAAGAACTGTGAAAAGGGGACAAAATCTAAGTATGGCATGGATTAACTACAAAAAAGCATTTGATGGTATCCCACATTCATGGATAAAAGCGTGCTTATAAATGTTTAAGATACATCCTACACTGATTGATTACATTACAGTGACCATGAAACAGTGGCAGACCACTTTGCAATTAAGCCATGATAAAGGCCAAATTATTATCCTAGGGATAAAAATTCAAAGAGCGATATTTCAGGGTGACTCTGTCACCGCTGCTATTCTGCCTTGCCCTTAACCCATTAAGCTGTCTACTTAACAGCTTAGGCCATGGCTATAATTTGGCTCCTACAAAACAACAAAGTGTAATGACTTCTCATCTTCTCTTTGTTGATGATTTAAAGCTGTATAGCTCATCAGATGAGGTATTGGAAGCACAACTACAAGTTGTCAAAACTTTTTCAGATGATATAAGAATGTCATTTGGTCTTGATAAATGTGCAAAAGCAACCTTTAAAGCAGGAAAACTGCAACACCAGGAAAACATCAGTTTGGGACAAGAATGTGATGTAAAAGAACTTGAGCAAGAAGGAGCATATAAATATTTGGGAATTGATGAAGGATCAACAATAAAACATGAACAAATGCAAATAAAACTTAGTAAGGAATATTTCAGAAGACTTAAATTAACCCAGAAAACAGCACTGACACCTTGGAACAAAATCCAGGCTATAAACCAATTTGCTACCCCTGTCCTAACTTACAGTTTTGGAGTGATTGACTGGCCCTAAAACGTGTTGGATATATTAGACAGGAAAACAAAAAGGATGCATCATACTCACCAAATGATTTATAATCATTTTATCCTCTTCTCTTTTGAACTCATCTTCTTATCCCCGTTAACCCATTACCTCATTTTACTTGTTTTGTAAGCCTTTTTTCTTCCCTATCTTCTCACTTCCATTGTGTGTGTGTGTGTGTGTGTGTGTGTGTCTGTGTGTATATATATATATATATATATATATATATGTGTGTGTGTGTGTGTGTGTATCTTTCGGCTTTTCCTGGTTAGGGGTCGCCACAGTGGAACTCCGGTCCGCTCATGATTGGCAGTGAATTTTTACAGTGCCGAGTTGCCAGCCCGATGCCCAACTTTCAAAGAAGGCATGCCCATTCATGCTCGCACCTACCTGCATATCTTTAGTGTCACTCAACCACAGGGAGGACATGCAGACTCCACACAGAAGGCACTCCAGCCGAGAATTGAACGGGAGAACCTCTTACTGTGAGACGGCAATGCTAACCGCTGCACCACCGTGGCCTCATATATATATATATATATATATATATATATATATATATATATATATATATATATATATATATATATGTATACTAAAAAAAATCCATTATTGTATTGCAACTGGCTCTTATATATTTCCTGTCCTGATGGCTCTCTATTTAAATGCTTATTCTATTTGAATGTGCTTCATGTGTGATATCTCTAGACCTGTTAATTTTTATTTGACCTATTCTATATTATCATGTTTAACTCAAATTGTTGAGTTGTACCATGTTATCTGTGATTTTATTTTACTTCTGGAAGAACCTCATGTTGATCAGGAATGAATGCAGGAATGGTTAAGGAGAGGCGAATTCAAACCAAGAGATGTTTACAAAGCTCATTGAACATGTGGGAGAAACAGACAAATGTAGGTTTTACATTATAAACAGTTGCACATCTCATTGCTGGTTGCGACATACTAATGGCAGAAGGACTGTATACTGAAAGGTATAATAATGTGGGGAGATTGTTGTACTGGGGATTGTGCAAACATTATGGTATTGAAGTGGCTGAAAAACACTAGAAACATTAGCCACAAAGCATCATAGAAAATGATGAAGTCTACATCACATGGGATCATCCATTTACCAGCAGTTCAAAAGATAGATAACAAACCGACTAAATTATAATGCTACTAAATAAAACAAAATGAAAAGGAAGGTCACAGCTAAAAAATAACTGTTTATTTTAAATAGCAAGTGCATTCGTTAACCAAACATCAATGAACTTCTTCAGACATCCATTTTAAAATTCACCCCCATCTTAAATATACCTCTACAGTCATATGACCAATATAACATCATGTGACATTAGTAAAACTGTACTCCAAATTGAATACCCCTTTCAGGAAAAACATACACTTCACATTTCAAAAAGTTCAAAGACAAAATACGTCCAGCACACCTTATTTTATGCTAATCCACCCTCCTTACTTTTGCCATTGTTAACAATTTTAAAACATCAATAAAGAAATATGTGTATTTTTAGTTATATTTAATGAATACGAACATAATTCTAAACTCCTTCCTTCATCTAGAAAGACTTTTCAATTTAAGTAAACAGGCTATGGAACATCGATCATTCACCCCTTGGTAGCAGTAAGCATTCATTGCAATTTGCCACCATAGTTCTTGTTTTTCAAGCTTTAAATTCAATAGACCACCCCTTGTGCCCAATTTAACCTGTTCTATAACTCTAAATTTAAAAGTATGACCCGGATTGATTTGGACATGTTTTGTAACCTTTGTTAATACAGTAAACATGTTTGTAAATCTGTTTTTTTAACCTATGCTGGAATTGCTTGAATCGATGGTAAAGAAGTATAAGAAGGAAGAGGAAGGCTTAACGGACTAGCTAATTAAACTTAAAAATAGCATCTGTGCTGACCCAGACTTTATTAGATATAAATTTGAACACACAAGGACTTTCAATAGTATTGATCAACTTATGATTAATATGACACCAGGGAAATACTGCCAACCCAGCTATCTGGGATTTTGTAAATAATTATATGTCATTTGTGCATAGTAATATGTTTTGTACCCTTGTCCTACAAATGTAAGAGAAGTGTATGTTATGTACTAAGCTTCAAGAATGTAACCACAGTGTACCCTACTGGAAGAGAACAGAAATGTATGTAAGCTATATACCTGTGTAAATGTATGTTTTAATAGTAGAAGCTGGAACACAGAGTTAACTTACAAAACATCAAGAAAATAAGTTGAGATTGTTTTACAGCTGTGTTATCTCAGTTTCAGTACAGTCAGCAGATACAATGTCTAGAGCTAGAAGTATTCCTATTGTCTTGAAACAGAAATAATTACTAGGTTTCAAATGTAAAAGTGTTTTTATTGCTCTATGACTTCCTAGCAGCTGCACACTTCTGAGAGATATGTATTTTTGACACAGAGCTGTTAAATTCTAAGTATCTGTTTAGCCTGGGAACTGAAGTCAGGTGACAAAGAGTGATGTCATCCGAGCTAACCCAGCAGTTATGTTGATTATTAATTCAAGAACTCTCTCAGAGAAAGATGGTGCATTTTGTATCTTGTCCTGGACCTAGAAACATCAGTCATCAGCACTTCTGCATCTGCCTTGCTCTGTAAGTAAGTTCAGGGTACAATAATTTATTTTAGATATAGATAGGAATATAGTAAAGATTAGTTTAGATGTTTTCTGTATTTATTTGAGACTGTCTTGCAATGTTGTTTTAAAATATTTCCTGTTATTCTGAACTCTGTAGTTGCTGTGTTGATTGAGTATTGCCTCGTTCTTTTATTATTTATTATTAAATATATTTAAATCTATCTTTGTGGCTGATATTTGTGAGACATATTTGAGCTATTAGAGTACTTGCATATGTATTTGGTGACACTGTACTGGTCACTCCTAAATAGCCTTGAAAGTCTTGGTCACACTTACAATTTGGATAATAGTAACATTACACAGTAGGATTGGGCACCCTTTGTAAGGGCCTTAGATTAGATGATAAGTAGTGGTTGGTGGCAGAGATAACTACCTTATAGCCTGGGCAGAAAGGGTATAGTTAGTAAACCTGTGCCATCATTCCCCAGGAGTGTCTGTGTGTTTGTATATAAATCAAATCTCAAAGTGTATGTGTGTGTGTGTGTGTGTGTGTGTGTGTGTGTGTGTGTGTGTGTGTGTGTGTGTGTGTGTGTGTGTGTCAGCTACTTGGGCAGGGACATGAAGCACTAGTTGGACAGAGAGGGTGCTGGAAGTTTTGGCTTGACCACTCAGCTGAGACCATAACTCTATTGCTGTGCCAGTGGCGAGTCTTATTGTGGATCTGGAGAAAGAGGCAGAAACCAGCCCCAGACTGTCTGCTATCTCTGTGCGCTCTTAAGGGAAATTGTACTTTAATGTGTGTGTACTTGTCAGCCTCCCAATGTGTACGTTCCTCACTGGTGCTAGTGGTGAGGATTGAGGCTCCTTGATTACTGGGCCAGTGCAGGGGCATCACATATTAATTGGTTATCAGTAGTGGGATACCCACATAACATATTAATTGGTTGATAGTGGTGAGATAGCCATATCACATATTAACTGGCTTGTAGTGATGTGGATAATGAGTTCCTATAGCCTGTGTACAGTAGTCACTGAAGGTGTTTGTACTCTCAATCACCCATGCAGTGAACATTCAAAGTTCATATCACAATTACTTTATTTTTTTTTTGTTAGCTTAGTTAGTCAGGGACAGCAGGCAAGCATGTCAGCAGAGGAGTATGGCAAGCTGACAAAGAGCCAGCTGGCTGAGATGTGCCATGCTAAAGGACTGGTGCATGGCAACCTGACTAAAGTAGACATAATTGCAGATTTAGTCACAGCTGCATCACAGAATAGCAACCAGGAGGACAATGAGACTGTCCCTGGAGATGTACAACTCTCAGAAAATGGACAGATCAACCTTTCCACAGAGGACATAATAATCCATCTAGAATTAAAGAGACTTGAGTTGGAGGCCGAGCATTTGAAAACAGAAGCAGCAGAGAGACTGAGATATCTGTAGGCTGAGGAAAATGAGAAACTGTGATGTCTGCAGGCTGAGGAGAATGAAAGGCAGGGGCAACATGAAAAGAACATGCTGACTCTTCATCAGAGTCATGGAGGTAATGGGGAAGGGAACAACCGAACCCCAGAAGCAACAAAGGTCAGTAAATTTCTTCCAGAATTTACAGGGGGGATAATTTTGATAATTTCATTCATATCAATATATAAAAGTCCAACCAAGGAGCTATCACGGCACCAAAATCACGTAAGAGAATCCCAAAAATCCGTAAAATGTGAATAAAGTCCAAAAGACGTAATAAAGACGTAATAAAAAGACGTAATAAAATAAATTCCCTAGGACTGTTGGTACTGTTTTATTTGAGCAATTTCATTCATATGTTTGAGAGGATATGTAAACAGTATAATGTTGACCAAGGGCTCTGGGTACGGTTCCTGATCCCCTTACTCCATGATAATGTTGTAACTGTTATTTCCAAATTGTCTGATACTGATTGTTTAAATTACAATGTTGTAAAAACTGCTAAAATATTTTAAGCCTGAAGCTTATAGGAAAAAGTTTTGTGATCATAGACCCAAGGCAGATGAAAGTGTGCGTGAATATGTTGTTGAACTAAGCACTTATTTTCATAAGTGCGTGAGTGGATGTCAGGTCACCACTTTTGAAGGGTTGGCAGACCTTTTGGTGAGGGAACAAGCCCTTAGCACTTTGCCTGAGGACATGAGGATCTGGTTAGCTGATAGACAATACAATACTGTAGATGAGATGGGGAAGAAGGGAGACCTATACCTAGCAAGAAGGACATTATTGCACAGAAAAGGGACACCCAGTGCTGCTCATAGGTCTAAGGAACCCATGGCGGGCAGCCCAGACTGCCCCAACAGTGTCCGCCAGTAGCAGGGGAAGCCACTAGTCCAGGTAAATATCCAGGACCAAGGGTTAAATGTTTTAAATGCAACCAGTGGGATCATGTAGCATATAGATGTCTACAGAGACAAGGTGGGGAACAAAAGGTGGGAGAGCCAGTAAGTGGGAATGACAAAATGCCAGCAGTAAGTTGTCTTGAGACAACAAGGGTACCAGACTACCACAAGAGGTTATATCCTATCATAGTGAATGGGAAAGAGGCCATTGCTAAGAGAGACACAGCCTCTGACCTAACTATTGTGAAGCCTGCAATGGTTAGAGAGGAGCACTACTTGCTTGGACAGTCTACTCCAATCAAAGCTTTAGGAAGGACCCCATTCCAAATACTTTGCCTAGAGTTCACCTTGGTTGGGAGGGTGGAAAAGGAAGCCAGCAAGCAGCTGTGTTTGAGGATATCCCTGCAGATGTCCTGATAGAGAATGGTTTTGATAATGCAGTACCATGTGTGCATGTAGTTACATGCAGTCAGGCTTGGAGACAAGCATGTGGGTCTGGTAGCCTGGGGGAGACCCAAACAAACCACACACTTGCAGCCAGGACTGGTGAGGTGGTTACTTCAGGGAGGGAGCTACCATGTAGCAGTGAGACTGAAGGTGAGCCACAGCTGCTTGTGGGCACTGATGTTCCCTTGGACAGAGTGACTGCAAGGGCAGAGGTGAGTAGTAGTAGTACCCAGGTTGACAATGAGGCACTGCTGTCAGAGGATAGCATCCTTCCTGTGGAAGGGGAGCTGGGAAGGGTTACAAAGAGAGAGAGTTAAGACAGGCTCACGTCTCAGACTCTACATTACAAGGCCTGAGGGAGGTAGCTAGTGAGGCAATTGATTCTCAAGGGAAGGAGTAATTTGTATACTGGGACAAAGGGTTACTGTATAGAGAGTGGACCCCTGAGGGAGGGCTAGAGAGTGAGAGAATACAGGAGTTGGTAATGCCCATAGTCTACTGTCTGACACTTCTAGCCATAGCTCATAATATTCTCTTTGCAGGTCATATGGGCATAAAATGTACAAAGAGATGCATTATGCAGAACTTCTATTGGCCTGGGATTTCCAGAGATGTAATAGGGTACTGCAGGATCTGTGAGCAGTGCCAAAAGGTAGGCAAGGTATGACACAAGGTGAAAGCTCCTTTGATGCCTTTGCCTGTGATTGAGGAGCCATTTCAGAGGGTAGCTGTGGATATTGTGCAGCCTCTGAGTACCACAAATTCCTCAGGGAAAAAGTATATTCTAGTGGTAGTAGATTATGCTACCAGATACCCTGAGGCAGTAGCTCTGTCCAATATAGAGGCAAAAAAGGTGGCAAATGCTTTGTTAGAGATTTTCAGCAGGGTAAGTTTCCCAAAAGAAATACTGACTGACAGAGGTGCCAATTTCATGTCAGACCTGCTGGCTTGTCTGTTGAAGTACTGTGGGGAGAAGGACCTAAAGACCACCCCTACCATCCCCAGACTAGTGGTCTTGTTCAGAGGTTAAACTCTGCACTCAAGTCCATGCTGCAGGCATTTGCAGACCAGTTCAAGAATGAGTGGGACAAATATTTGCCTCATCTGTTGTTTGCTTACAGAGACGTACCCCAGAAATCCACAGGTTTTTCACCCTTTGATTTGCTGTATGGACATAGGGTGAGGGGACCTCTAGATTTGATTCAAGATGAGTGGGAGGATGAGTGTAAATTCCACAAGGAGTCTGTTGTGGCGTATGTCCTAAACCTCAGGACAAGGCTCAGGAAACTCATGGGCTTGGCCCAGGAGAAACTGGCAGAAGCCCAACAGCAGAAAAAGATCTGGTATGACAGGAATGCTCTAGCTAGAGAGTATGCTGTAAGGAAACAGGCAATGGTTCTCCTCCTGTCAGACACAACAAGCTGCAGGCAGCCTGAGGGGAACCCTACTTGGTGGTAAGGAAGGTCAGTGATGTTAACTACATGGTAGAACTGCTAGGCAGGAAGCAGGAGCACAAATTGTACCATGTTAACATGAGGCCCTTGTACTGAGTATTTACAGTGGAGTGCAGGAGGAATCTGAGGGGGATCTGGTGATTGATCTCCCCAGTGAGGCTCGAACTGACACCTCAATGGAAGGGGTAGCAATGCCCCAGCAGCTATCCCCTACCCAGGTTCGAGAAATTCGAGCAGTGTTACAAAAGTCTGGGGACATGTTCACTGGGAAACCAGGATGCACCCATGTGGATACAGGACCCCAAATGCCTATTAAGCAGGCCCCTTATAGGATGCCTGAGAGTCTCAAACAGATTCTGAGGGAGGAGATACAGGAAATGTTGGAACTAGAGGTAATTCAGGAGTCCAGCAGTCCCTGGGCCTCCCCAGTGGTGCTGTACCAAAGAAGGATGGCAGCACCAGGTACTGTGTGGATTACAGGAAATTAAATCATCACACAGAGTCAGATGCTTATCCCATGCCTAGAACAGATGAATCCCTAGAGCAGCTGGGTGAGGCTAAGTATCTGACCACTTTTGGTCTTACCAAGGGCTACTAGCAGGTGCCCTTGACTCCCAGTGCTAGAGAGAGGTCAGTCTTTGTGACTCCTTTTGGCTTGTATGAGTTCACAAAGATGCCCTTTGTGACTCCTTTTGGCTTGTATGAGTTCACAAAGATGCCCTTTGGGATGAAAACTGCCCCAGGGACTTTCCAGAGGCTGGCAGATCATATCCTAGCAGGAGCAGGAGATTTTGCCCTTGCTTACCTAGATGATATTGCCATCTACAGCAATTCCTGGCAAGAGCACCTTCAGGATGGTAGGGAGGTGCTGGGCAGACTACAGTACAGGGTTGACCATTAAGTCCAGCAAATGTCAGGTGGGTATATCAGAGGTGTCCTACCTGGAACATAGAGTGGGGAGTGGTAAGATCAGGCCAAAACCTGCCAAAGTGGAAACCATTCAGGCATGGCCTGCCCCTGTTACCAAAAAGTAGGTGAAGGGATTCTTAGGGACAGCAGGGTACTACAGAAAGTTCATCCCCAGTTATAGTACCATAGCTGCTCCCCTCACAGACCTGACAATGAAAAACAGGCCAGATAAGGTAGTGTGGACCCAGGCATTCCAGAAGCATAAAGGAGCTTTGGGATGCCCCCCTGTGTTAGCCAGTCCACATTACAGCAAATAATTTGTTGTGCAGGTGGATGCTTCAAACCATGGGGTGGAGGCTGTACTTAGTCAGGTTTCCTCAGAGAGAGAAGAACACCCAGTGGTTTATCTCAGTTATAAGCTCCAACCAAGGGAGGAATGCTATGCAGCTGTAGAAAAGGAATGTCTAGCCATAGTGTGGGCACTCCAGAAACTTCAGCCTTATCTGTATGAAAGGAATTTCACTGTAGTTATAGACCACAATCCCTTTATATGACTACATCAAGCCAGCCAGCAAAATGCTAAGTTACTAAGGTGGAGCCTAAGGTTGCAAGCATATGATATGACAGTGCAGCACTGCAGTGGGGTTAGCAATACCAATGCAGATAGGCTGTCAAGACAGGAATGGGGTTAGGTATTCCCAGATGGGCACAGCCCTCCCAAGCAACATTTTGGGGAGGGAAGAAATGTGACACCAGGGGAAATACTGCCAGTCCAGCTATCTGAAATTTTGTAAATAATTATATGTCACTTGAAAACATTAATATGATTTATATAGAAATGTGACTGCCAGCCCAGCTATCTGGAATTTTGTAAATAATCATATGTCATTTGTGAATAGTAATATGATTCATACGCTTGTCCTGCAAATGTAAAAGAAGTGTATGTTATGTACTGAGCTTCAAGAATATAACTACAGTGTACCATACTGGAAAAGAACAGAAATGTATATAAACTATATACCTGTACAAATGTATGTTTTAGTACTAGAAGCTGTAACACACATAGTTAACTTACAAAACTTCAAGAAAATAAGTGAGATTGTTTTATGATTGCGTTAACTCAGTTTCAGTGCAGCAAGCAGACACAATGTCTATAGCAAGAGGTTTTCCTACTGTCTTGAAACAGAAATAATTACTTGGTTTCAAATGTAAAAGTGTTTTTATTGCTCTCTCACTTCCTAGCAGCTGCATACTTCTGACACATCTGTATTTTTGACACAGAGGTGTTAAATTGTAAGTATCCGTTTAACCTGGGAACTGAAGTCAGGTGACAAAGAGTGATGTCATCTGAACTAACCCAGCAGTAATGTTGATCATTAATTTAAGAATTATCTCAGAGAAAGACGGTGCAGTTTGTATCTTGTCTTGGACCTAGAAACATCCATCATCAGCACTTATGCATCTGCCTTGCTCCGTAAGTAAGTCTAGGGTATAATAATTTCTTTTAGATATAAATAGAAATATAGTAAAGATTAGTATAGATGTTTTCTGTATTTATTTGAGACTGCCCTGCAGTGTTGTTTTAAAATATTTCCTGTGATTCTGAACTCTGTAGTTACTGTGTTGATTGAGTATTGTCTCGTTCTTTTATTATTTATTATTAAATATATTTAACCCCATCTTTGTGGCTCATATTTGTGAGACATATTTAAGCTCTTAGTGTGCTTGCATATGTATTTGGTGACACTGTACAGGCCACTCCTAAATAGCCTTGAAAGTCTTGGTCACACTTAACATTTGGATAATAGTAACTTTACATAGTAGGATTGTGCACCCTTTGTAAGGGTCTTAGTGTAGCTGATAAGTAGTGGTTGGTGGCAGTGATAACTACCTTATAGTCTGGGCAGAAGGGGGCATAGCTAGTAAACCTGTGCCAGCTGTGTGTGTGTGTGTGTGTGTGTGTGTGTGTGTGTGTGTGTGTGTGTGTGTGTGTGTGTGTGTGTGTGTGTGTGTCAGCTTCTTGGTCAGGGACACGAAGCACTGGTGGGACAGAGAGAGTGCTGGAGGTTTTGGCTTCATCACTCAGCTGAGATCTTAACCCTATAGCTGTGCCATTGGGGATTCTTATTGGGGATTTGGGGAAAGAGCCAGAAACCAGTCCCAGACTGATTGTGATCTCTGTGTGCTCTTAAGGGAAATTGTACTTTACTGTGTGTGTACTTGTCATCCTCCCAGTGTGTACACCCCTCACTGGTACTAGTGGTGATGATTCAGGCTCCTTGATTACTGGGCCAATGCAGGTGCATCACAATTAAATTAAAGGCAACCAAATTGAGAAAACTAGAGAGAGATGAGAGGGATTACAAAAATGGGTCAGCCTTCCCCCAACCCCTGCCCTCTCAGAAGCAGGACAGTAGAGAAGGGTACTCAAACGAGAAATATTACCTTAATGAACCTGTTTACTTAAATTGCAAAGTCTTTCTAGATGAAGGAAGGAGTTTATAATTATGTTTGTATTTATTAACTATAAATAAAAATACATATATTTCTTTATTGATGTTTTAAAATTGTTAACGATTTCAAAAGTAAGGAGGGTGGATTAGGATAAAATAAGGTGTTTTGGATGCATTTTGTCTTTGAACTTTTTCAAATGTGAAGTGTATGTTTTTCCTGAATGGGGTATATAATTTGGAGTATAGTTTTACTGATGTCACATGATGTTATGTTGGTCGTGTGACTGTAGAGGTATATTTAATATGGGTGTGAATGTTAAAAAGGATGTCTGAAGAAGTTCATTGATGTTTGGTGAACTAAAGTGCTTACTATTAAAAATAAACAGTTCTTTTTTAACCGTGATCTTCCTTTTCGTTTTATTTTGTTCAAAAGATAGATGATAGAAAACTGGATATAGTGGTAAAAGAAAAGAAGGCAAAAGTAGCATTGATATTTGAAATCGCCACACCCAGTGACTACAGTAAGGAGAAACACAAAGTTATAAAATATCAGGATTTGCAAGCAGAAATGAGAGCAATGTGGAAGAAAGATACCCACATAGTTCCAATAATAGTAGGAGCAATGGCTCATATAAAAAGAGTCTACAATCATATTTAGATATGCTACCAATACATGTAACTCTGTACGAATTGCAGAATGAGTCATTACTGAGCACATTGCGGGTACTGTGAAGAGCACTTTTGGCTGACATCAAAAATTGAAATAATACTAATTTCATGAACTTTAATTGTACTTTGACTTAGGAATGGGGTATATTCCCGTCATGGTATTAGAAACCCAAAAGACATGCAGAAATTAAAAAGGAAAGATTTTATAGGAATGAGAAGTGTACTAATTGGTTCACTGACAGAGTAGCAGATGCGTGGAACAGACTACCAAATTACATTAAAGCAAGTACTAGTTTAGATATTTTTTAAGAAAAGCCTGCACACTTAATATGGGAACAACAGTTTTGGTATATTGGCAAGATAGAAGGGCATTAATGACTGCGCTTGAAATATTTATATGTATGTAACAATGGTCACTCACTGCTGATACTCTAAAATAGCTCTACAACTAGTCTGTATAAAAACACCTTTACCTGCGCCACCACATTCAATTTTCTTAATGATAATTAGTTACTATAACAGCTTTACCTGCACCACCCTATTCAGTTTTCTTAATGATAATTAGTTGCTTTCAGTAACAAATAAGTGCAGTTGCTAGTAAGTGTAATAGTGCAAGCAAAAAAAGGTAACAGGCAAAAGGATTTGTATCCAGAATAAATATTAAAGTGGTTGGAGTGTAGATGCATAGTGCTACATGTGTATCTTTTCCTAGAATACAGTTCTATTATACAGTTACCTACTGTAACTCTACTAGTAGACAGAAATCATCACTACACCCCACCAAAAGGGGACATTCATCGTGATTTCAAAGCTGTTTTGAAGTTACTGTCTTCTGGGTAGCCACACCCTTAGTGCTAATCGACTTTGTAAAAGGAAATTGATCTTTTTCCAGTTGCTGTCCTCAGAAAAGTAGAGTAGAAACAAAGGGAGGATACTTTACGAAGATAAGTTAAACTAACAGAAACCAGGGGTGGAGGCAGGGTTCACAGTCTTCTGATTTCAGTGCACAAAGCTTTGGAGTTATTTTAGTTTCACATGTACAAAACTCTCTTACATGATTTGTAAATTGTATTTCTATCACTGAAAATCTTCCACACAATCTTTGTACAGATACCTATTGGCAGTGAGTGAGTGAATGAAGTGAAAAGTCAAGCCCTAGTAAAATCTTGCCTAGCTTTGGATGCAATGTTTCTGCAGCAGTATTTAAAAAAAAGTATGGGTGGTAGTCCAGGTCACATGGTTACAGATATTTTGGATAGAATCCCCTTTAAAATATGCAGGAAAGTAGGGAATGTCAGAGAGGAATGAGACTTTGTAGGACCTGGCAGTGGTGTATGTGTCAAAGTTTAAACAAGACATGAAACAGCCTTCTCTGAAAAATGTGAATCTGGACTATAAAATATTCATATGGGAAATCTCTACAGCCAACTCTAAAAGTACTATGTAGAATTTCAGGCATATTCACTTAAGATTGCTTTTGTAAACTGTTACCACAAAAATTTAAGATGTATTGGCAAACTGTTCTGAAATGCAGGCACAACTGGACTTCCAGAGAAGATAGGAAATTAACAGCAATATAACAGTTTTGTCAGGGGACACTGCTTTGTAGGAAACTAGGATCTATTATTTTTAATTAGTACAGTGGAAATTAATTAATGTTAGCAATTTAGATATCCTTTATATGTGACAAGATTAACAAAAAAAAAATCTATACCAGCACAGTAACAAACTATTCACTTATTATACTAAATGGAAGTGTGTAAATTGACAAGCTTACTCCTTCTATAACTGAGATGGCTTCATTAGGTAAGGATGGTGGATAGATCACTTGACTGTTTTTAATAGAGTTAAATATTCCACGTCTACTATTCCCAGTAAAAGGCAGCTGAAACACAAGACCAAGATAACAAGCAAGTAAATATTTGGACAAAATAAGACACCTTTTTTTTCTTACAAGAAACAGGAGTCATTATAGTTTTGTACTTACCAGCTTTTTTTCAGTCAGACACAGAGAATTTTCATTTAGTAATTTACTATGACTAAACAGCATTTTGTTTTAACATGAGCCTAATATCTCACCTTTTGTTAAAAATTTACGTACAAAGAAACAAGAGCTAGCACTCTTGTGTCTTTCGGCTTTTCCCGGTTAGGGGTTGCCACAGCGTAACTCCGGTCTGCTAATGATTGGCAGTAGATTTTTACATGCCGAGTTGCCAGCTCTGATGCACAACCTTCAACGAAGGTACGCCCATTCACGCATGTCTCCACACAGAAGACGCTTTAGCTGAGAATCGAACAGGACAATGTCTTACTGTGAGGCGATAACGCTACAAGAGCTAGCACTCTATACTTTGTTATTGTAGACAGAAATATTTGATTACAAGATAGGTTACAGATATTTTATGTAAGATTCTAAACTTTTAAAAAATTCATATTAATATCAACTACTTTGTGGTAACTGTCAAAACTCTTTCTTCTTACCCAAACTGAAAGATTTTCAAGCCACAGCATGTATGCTTTCAATGTTACTAAATGTTATCATATATTATACTGTACTAAGTTATATTATTGTATATTAAAAACAACTACTTTATAATCTGTATATTTAGATCTCTTTAAGGTAACTGTCTGTCATATTCAACATGTTTATTTCTCACTTCATTGAAATAAATATATTTCTTATGTTTGTCACACCTTTGTACTCTATGCCAACCGGGCACAAGTTAGATCTCAACAGGGTCAATGGAACACCTGCCCTGTTAATAATTAAATAAATAAGCAGAACTGCATAGTATCCATCATGTGGGCTATGTTTTATTTTAAATAAAGGAATGTTACTTAGGAAGTGCTGTAAAAGATCCTCTAAAGAACAATTCTTGCTGCAAATCTTAGGAGTAGTGTGACCTTAGTCAGCTGTTGGCTGTTTTTTTCCCTAGCAATATGGCATTCAGGATCTCTTGCATCCCGCTATGTGAGCCATATTACCATAAAAGGGTGGTTCCTTACATTCCTTCCTATTTTTCCCATAATTAGGCTGTGTGTCATATGACTTTAAAGAAGAGATTTTTCACTCTCTTTCCAGATTTCCCCCACTACAAAAAGAAAAAGCTATTAAACAGCAGAGTGATACATTGAAGACCAGTACCCATTACTACATGCTCATCTGAATAGAAATCAGTGGGTAAACCGAATGGAAAATCAAGTCCTGATCACTGTTGGCTCCTGGCAATCCATCACTCAGCAAAGCATTAATTTATTTGTTTGTTTGTTTGTATGTATGTATGTATGTATATATGTATTTTACTGATTTAATTTATCTGGGTAGGTGGGTTGGCTCGGAGGCCATTTTCAGCCACATCCTTGGTTCAAGAGAACAAATAAGAAATAGGTTTGCACACACACACGGAGCATGCATTTCACCCATAAACAAACACGTTAACAATTTTACAAGCAATGCACAAGTAAATTCACAAGAATGAGTCACATACAAAGACAAGAAGCTAGTAGTGAAACAGAATTATGTAGGAAGTAACGGTAGTAAAAAAGTAAAGACACATTGTACCGAGTACAGTGAATGATATTGTATCCTAGGACTCTTATATGAAAAGTAGACAAGCAAGTACATAACTTGTGACAAGCCATAGATGCTAGCCATAGATGACAGTAGTGCTGAGGAATGTGGGACAGTTGTGCAACACAGAATTTATTTTCAGTAGTCTTGCTTAATGCCATGAGATGCACCTTCAGCTCCCAGAGAATTATCTCTAGGTCATGGCTAATTATTATTGATCAGCATGGGAAAGGAATGAGGACAACAAAGGGATACTCCCCTTAAAATAAGCAGTAATTATACAAGCAATGGTGATTCATGGGACAGTACCTGTAACTCATAATACTACAGCCTGGCATGTGGTCTCCCTATAAAAGGATCACAGTTTAACTAGTTACACTCACTGTAGGCTAGTATGTGATTCCCCCATGAAAGGAGCACTGGTTATCTCATGACACTCAGTACAGGCTGACATGTGGCCTCCCCCATAAAACGAACACCATCTTCCCTATTGGTGCAGTGATCCAGCTGCACATCCTGATGGACAGCTGCAGGCTTGAGCTTCAGGGTGTGCAGACTAAATATCAGAATCGCTCATTCTGCAGGCTGCACATTCATCTTTGATGCACAGAAGATAAGTAGGATGTAGGTAATATTTTAACACCATGTACTTGATTTCATGTTTCAGTACTGACAATACAGTACAGTGCATGTTTTGTGTGTGTGTTTGTGTGTGTGTGTGTGTGTGTGTGTGTGTGTGTGTGTGCGTGTGCGTGCGTGTGTGCATGCATTCGTGCATGCTTGCATGCAGGTGCTCTCTTCCAAGTGCATATGTTAAGACATAAACAGGAATATGTCATGCTGTATATTTTTAAACATAATTTAGTTGTTATATGCAAATACATGTGTCAAAATTAAAAATTTTAAAGACATATTTATCCTGGCTTATTGCTTTATATATAGAATGTCTGTTTGACTTATTGGTTCATATTTTGATTTTAAGCCTTGTCATTCTAAGAGTTTTTGGAGGGCCATACTTGCTTGGAGGGGGGGTACATTCTGGAAGATGGCAGGCAATTCCAAAAATACTAGCTATCCTGACTCCCTAACTATGCCCTGTGTGCTTGTGTATATGTGTATGTACTTATGTATGACTATAACTCTCTCTCTCTCTAAAAAAATATGTATATATATATATGTGGATCTACTTTGATTCACTGAAAACTCATTTCACTGAATTTCAATTCACCCTCAAAAAATTGCTGAAAGCTCAAATCACTGAAAACTCTTCTCATTGAATCACATTTCACTGAATGTAAGTACTGTTGTGCAAATAAAATGTATATGCCCTTTTCCTCACTGTAGTGCAATCCTGGAGTTAGTATATATAGTTGAGGGGTTTGGGGGGCACAGCCCCCCACCTACTTAGCTTTTATATTTATGAATCTCATTTCATTGAAAGCTAACAATATAAAACCAAAAGCAGGTGGGGGATACACCCCCCACACCCCCCATTGTTGGAGGCTGTGCCCCCCACTCGCTAAGTATATTTATTAACTCCAGGATCACACTACAGTGGGGAAAAATGCATATACATTTTGTTTGCCCAACAGTACTTACATTCAGTGAAATGGGTTTTCAGTGATTTGAGCTTTCAGCGATTTGGTGTGAGTGTTTTGAAATTCAGTGAAATGAGTTTTCAGTGAATCAAAGTAGATATATATATATATATATATATATATATATATATATATACACACACACGGCATAGTTCGGGCAGCTAGTATCTTTAGAATTGTTAGCCTGTTTCCTACCTTTCCTGTAATTAGTGTTCCAGATACAGATTTGCTGTATCCAGGACTGTTTGTATGCTTCTGAGCCCCCCAAGCCTTTCTGTGTTGGAGGGAAGCCTTCTAGCTTATCAGTGGGAGTGGTAAGCATTAGGTAACCTGTCTACCACATAAAGAGTGGTTCTGGCCCAGAATTTGTAGTTATTGGCTGTTTGGGCGGTCTTCCATCTCTCTCAACTTTCTGATTTGAAGGCCTGCATTTGCACTTGTTTCTGTCCTGTAACTCCTGGGCCCATCTCATTTGCTCACTCAAAAAAAAAAAAAAAATTTTTATCTGCTTTTACTGTATTTGTGTTTCTTCCTACTTTATTTTGCTTTTGCGTCATCTTAAAAGTACTCAATTGTATTTATTACTGCTTGGTGTAACTCATTCTAAGCCTTTTAGCTTAAGCACTTGGGCTTCAGACCAGTTGTTTTACATTAAGAAGGTTTGTGGTCTGCACTGTGGTGGCAGAACAGGTAGCTTACATCCTTCTAAGTTGGGAACTGCTGATTGAGGGTTCAGTGTCTGTTATTCTAAAAGTGTATTAATTCGGGTTTAAGCACTTGGGCTTCAGGCCAGTTATTTTACATTAAGAGGGTTCATGGTCTGCACTCTTGTGGGAGGAGAGGCTGGACTCTGCCCTTCTGAGCTGGGAATTTCTGGTTAAAGGCTTATAGTGCCTACATATTTGAACTGCCTGCTGAATCTAGCTTTGTTTGTATGCTTGTTGTTTGTTTGCTTGTTATTTCCCTGAAATGCTAATTCCACCTAAAACACGGCTTTTCAGTGCTTCTGTGGATCCCTAGTGATATCTGCATTGCTTACTGTACTTATTTCCTTGTTTCACTTGAAAGAAAATTACTGTTTGTTGTTTTTGCATTTAAGTTACCTGTGACACATTGCATTTAAGTTACCTGGCACTTGCTCACTAAAGCAATTATATAAGTCAGGACTAAAAAATCAAAAGCATTACACCCTCACAAACTCCCCTTGAGTGCCTTGTTCCCCATTGGCCCTTTTTTCAATTATAAAGGAATTCCCAATACTATTCTAGCATGTCCAAAGGTCAGTTGTCAATCTCCTCTCCGGTCCACCTGGTGAATCTGGGAATCTTGAGGCAATGTTACAACTGCCTCATGTACACAGATAACCCTCTCCTCCTCCCAACAAATTCCAACACATGTGAGAGATGCAACCATATAGCCAAACTGGAGGCTAAGCTCTCTCAACTCAGTACTGGCATAACCAGTCAGGAGGAGAAGGAAACCACACTCACTACAATTCCAGTCTCACATAGACCTACCATGACAGCAAACCAAACATATAAACACACAAAAACATACTTGGAGGCTCTAAATAAAAATCTGCCTAAGCAGCAGAGACCTCCAAAGCAGACACCCAAGCAACCGCTACCCCAAAACAAAACACGTGCAACACATAGCTCACAAAGCCAGTGTGCCGAACAGTCACAGCCCTTAAGGCTAAACAACACATCTGATACACTTGTAATAGGTGACTCTATCGTCAGGCACACTGACGTCCCGCCCACCAGGCTGAACAAGGAGAAGGTCACGGTGAGCTGCCTGTCGGGCGCTAGGATCCGCCACATAACACAAGCGCTCAGGTCACTCCAAGGCAAGTACAAATATGACTCAGTCATTGTCCATGCTGGTGTGAATGACCTGAGACGTACCTCCCTGGACTAAATGAATAGAGACATAGAGGAGCTCTCTGAGCATGTAGCCCAGGCCGGTATGACCCTGACCTTGAGTAACATCTTACCCTCACCAAGAATGATGCCACAATATGAAGACAAGATGATCAATTTCAACAACTGGCTTAAGTATTGGTGTCATTCAAAGGGGATCCAATGCCTGTCAGCCTGGGATGACATGCTCGACAAGCCACGATGCTTCGCTAGGGACGGCTTGCACCTGTCACCCCTGGGCTTTTGGATATTGGCAAAGGCTCTTGCTACCCCCATAGTGCCTTTTTTAGGCAAAGCTCAAAAGACAAACCCACCTCCATAGGTATCACAAAAAATAAGAAACTAAGAGTAATGCTACTCAACGCCAGAAGTCTTAACTCAAGACGCACGCACTAAAAACTCTCCTTAGCATGGAGAACATCGATATCTGTGCAGTAACAGAAACCTGGTTCAAGGCTCCCGAGAGCACCCCAGCACTACTAGGTTATACCTCATACCATGCTTTTCGGACCCAAAACTTGGACCGAACCACAAAAGGAGGGGGAGTATCAATATTCGTCAAAGATACCCACACCTCCAGGTTGGTGGCACAGCACGAAGCATCAGAGACTATCCATGTGCAACTAACAGTGGGTAAAACTGCCTTCCAGTTTATAGCCTGCTACAGACTACCCTCCCAAACCCAGGAACCCCACTCGGCCTTCCTGAGAACAATGGAAAATATGAAGGTCTCTCCAAACACCATTATATTGGGCGACTTCAACTACCCAAACATAGACTGGGAGCATTATTCTAGCTCCAACACCCTAGCCCAAAGGTTCCTAGAATTTATAAACTCAAATGCTATGGAACAACTTGTTACCACTCCCACAAGAGGGGAAAACATACTGGACCTGATCATCGCCAACATGGGGACTCTATGCTCCAGACCAGAAGTGTATCCCTCACTGGTAAGATCAGACCATAAACTAATCTCACTGGATATTAACTTCCCGACCCCACCCCCTGCCCAGAAAACCACAGTGAAAAACTTCTCTAAAGCAAATTTCATACTCCTCAAAACCGAGGTGGAATCCTTCAAAGCCCCAGGGCCTGTGGAAAATACGGCCCAGACCGCAGAATCCTTTATAAACGCATTCTATGAACTCCTTCAGGAATGCATGGATCATGCAATCCCAAATAAAACCAAGACCCAATCCTCTAAAGGCAGACGTCCTGGCTGGTGGACCCCAGCCATAAACAAACTATACAATAGAAGGAGGAAGCTACTACATGATAGAGCAAAATCCCAAAAAGGGAAGGCATCTCTGATCAGTATTAGCAAAAAACTACGGGCACTCATAAAATCGTCTAAGGCCAGCTTCGAGAGAAAAATTGCACAGGACACTAAGGATAATCACAAGGCTTTCTTTAGTTATGTTAGGAACCTGGTTGGGAATTCCCAGATATGCTCAGAACTAGTCCAAAATGACAAAAAATACACCGAACCCACAGACATTGCCATCATCCTAGCTGACAGGTTCAGCGCAAACTTCTCCCCCCCCTCCCCACCAAAAGGGCAAATATCTATCCCAGCAGAGTGCTGCCCCCCTGACATCTCAGATGCTCAGGTAAGAGCCGCCCTCTCCAAAGCAAAAAACACAGCATCAATGGGACCAGACAGTGTCCTGGGCTGCGTCCTACATGAACTCCAAGAAGTGCTAAACCCAAACATAAAACTACTGTTCAATGTCAGCCTTACTACAGGATATGTACCTAAAGAGTGGCGTACAGCAACAGTGGTCCCTTTCCACAAAGGTGGTGCCTCAATGGATCCTGGAAACTATCGCCCCATAAGCCTGACTAGCTTGTTCTGCAAAGCTATGGAAAGGATCATCATGGACCTCATAAATAAAGACATTGGGGACGTACAGACACTGGATCCTACCCAGTTTGGCTTTGTTAAGGGCAGATCCTGCCTCTTAAACCTGGTTGATTTCTTTGAAACAGTCACCAAGGCCATTGACGAGGGGAAGGTGGTCCACACAGCCTACCTGGACCTCGCAAAAGCCTTCAATACAATACCCCACTTGAGCATTATAGATAAGCTCACCAGCTTAAATATAAACCCCTATGTCACTAGATGGGTTACAAACTGGCTCAAGGACAGAACCCACATGGTTAGAATTGCTGGAGCCATGTCAGACTCCAAACCAGTTACAAGTGGCGTCCCACAAGGCTCAGTCCTGGGACCTCTCTTGTTCGGTATATATTTCTCGGAGGTACAGGCCAACACGGAAGGATTGTGGCTGACCAAGTTCGCAGATGACTGCAAACTGGGTGCCATAATCGACTCTCCAGCCGACCCAAGCATCCTCCAAAAGGGCCTCATAGAAACAGACAACTGGTGCCAGAGCCATGGCCTCAAGCTAAATGCCAAAAAGTGTATAGTCATCCCCTTTGGCAAAAACAAAGTGCCCACAAATTACCGCATAGGGGGAAATCCATTAAGTACAGAAGAAGTAATTAGGGACCTGGGGACCTAAGTTGATAGCAATCTCTCATTTGACAACCACGTGGCCAAAGTGGTTAGAAAAACATTTTATATAGCCCACCTAATCATGAAGGGATTCACATCTAGATCAGGGGAGGTCATCGTGTCTCTTTACTCATCCCTCATCAGGCCCACAATTGAGTACAATGCCCCTTTTGGGATGTACCTTACCAGACACCTGCAGCAACTGGAAAGACCCCAAAAGTACCTCACCAAGAGGATCAAAGGGCTCAAACAGATGCCATATGCTGCCCGGTTAAAGAAACTCCAGCTCTACTCAGTGGCATACCACCTGCTCAGAGGTGATCTGTGCCTGACGTATAAAGCCATGTCCAACCCAGAATTAATGGACATGCTGCACCTCAGAAAATCCAAATCCCATCGAGCTACGTGCTCGAGAGACTTGAACCTCAGCACTGAAATAAATAGGACATGCTGGAGGGACAGATTCATAACCCAGAGGCTCCCTTCACTCTGGAATAAAATCCCAGTCCAGGTTAGGCAGAGTCCCTCATTGACTCTCTTCAAGAGGAATCTTGATGAGTGGATGGGAGATCATAGGTTTACCCCAGGTATCACTTCTGTGTCACTGTTAGACAGAGGCACAGTATACTAACCTCGAAAAATGGCATAGCAAAATTAATTTAAAATGGGTGGCGAAAGCCAAGCACACTCTGGCTAGGCTTATAAATGCCCTAGGGCAGATAGCCTAGTATGAACCTATGAACCTATGAACTTCCTTAATATGTTCATATACATTCTAAACAAAAAAGATTGCTTTGTTGTAACATGGACTTGGTTTGGGGTGGATTTTTATTTCTGCTTTTGTGCATGCATATTTAGGTTACTTTTCGTATTATCTTGGATTAAAATTTGTTGTGCTGAAATATGGACCTGGTTTGGGGTGAGTCTTAGTTATTTTGAAGTGTGTACATATCTGAGTAACATACGTCCCATATGACCCTACATTGAAATTTGTTGTTTTATCAGAATATGGATTTATTTTGGGGGGTGGGATTTATTTCTGTTGTAGTGGGTACATATTTGGTTTAGTTTTCTTATTTAAAGATTGTGTTAAGCTGACTGACTTCAGGATTCAGTACGTAAACCAGAATTTTTGTGTATTTTATACAACGGTAGCTTTTTACTCCTTGGCTAGAGGAGAATGTTAATCATGGTGTATTATGGAATGTTCTCAAAGTTTCCATGCTTACAGAAACCTAGATTGGATCCAGTCAACTATGCTATAATCACTCGCTTGCACAACATTTATATTTTGATACTGTTTGCAGTATTTTACTTATTTATTTTTTTAAATAAATTGTTCCTTATCTTATCTTCAACATATAAACTATGTTAACATAGCCTCTGTGTGTTAAAAAAGTCTGTATTCAGCAAGCAAAAAATGCTATGTTATACAGTTAGCTGAGCTTATTATTATGACATTTTGTTTTTAAGATGGTCTAATAAAAATAAAGGAAATCATGTTATGTTTATTAGACTTGAGTTGCAATTTCTATTTTGTAATCCGTCAAATTAATTAAGCCATTTTATTGCTTTTTACCGCTAATTTCATCATGAAATGAAATACTCATAAATTTACTGGAAGCAATGACAACATCCTTCTGTTCTTGTTTCTTCTTACAAACAAGCCAAAAACACCTAAACGTCAAGTACCATAAAAAGCTCTTTAGCACTTTACACTTTGTTTGTGATGCTTCAACTATGAGTAGACAAAAGCGAATGCACTGAGGATAACAATCCCCAAAATGTGTTTGCCGGAAAAATCCTACCAAAAAACTCTTTCTTAACTGTTTTTTCAAGGTGGCAAGCCCCTATGTACTCCCTTTGAACTTACATATACCAACACGAAGAAGGGAGAAATTCTCCCTAAAAGGAAATCACTACTGGCATAACTCGCCAACAATGATTTCCTGTGGAGGATCTCTGATCGTCAGCGAGTTGAACTTTGGTCAATTGAAGCTCTAGTGTTCAGTCTTCATTGTTTGTGACCATGCATTTGACTTCTTCATCCCCTCCATGCTTATGTTAGCAAGTCTGATACCTATTTGGTTAAATGCATCCTTCAGAGGTAACAGGTGTCTTATTGTAAGCAATCAGAAACACTGCTGTCCGGGCACACCTACTGTTTTTTTTCTATTCCTAATAACAAAGCAGTTAAACAAGAAACAGCACAAAAATCCCAGATACTTACATCACCAACTAGCATTGCATAGGTGACAATGCCAAGTGACCACCAGTCGACTGCAGTGCCATATGACCCACCTGTGACTTCTGGAGCAGTATATGCTGGAGTGCCACACAATGTGCTTGTTCGATCATTAAAGCCCATTTCTGGAAAAAATTCAACAGAAGTTTGAGTTTCTATTGTGTGACATGTTGTATATTGATATATTCATAGCAGCATGGCAGTCAGTTGTCAATAACACATATTTCAGAATTATTTGTAGACAGCTACAACAATAGTACTCCAAAATTACAAGAGGATTCCATGCTCTGGCCAGATCTGTAGCACAGTGAGATAAAGCCTAACTGCAAACTACATAATTTTAGAGAGACTAGTGATGTGGTCACAGGAAGAGTGAGCTGGCGAAGGTGGGAGTCAGTGACTGACACCTGCTCGTTCATCCTTGGCGAGGGAGGGAGGCAGCCCACCTCACTACATGGCTATCAACAGCAGAAGCAGTGTCGTATCACTGAGATACTGTGTTTCATGGATTGTGCACACATCAAGTGCCATGCAGGGAACATGAGACAGAGCAAACAGAAAACAAAGATAACGTCTTGCATGCCTGCCTCCCTAGACCACCTCTTAACACAGGCAACTAATGGGTTTTTCAGGTCATGGATGGGCTAAAGATCAGCATGCAACATAGAGTGAAATAACTGGCAAAATGAACATTAAACAAGTAGCTCCACCCCCCAGATGAAGGGCATGCTGACAGTAGCTCCAACATACTGGGTATGACTAGTAGTACATTAGTTACATGATATTTAGAGGTAGGAGGTCTGTCATCTTCCCTAGTGATATAAATATAAGATAGTGATGTGTTATAATAGAGGGTTGTAAAACAAAAAATCACATACTACAGACTTAGAAACATTTCTAACACTGCAGTTAGTCAGTAAAATAAAATTGTGACTTTTACAGTAGATATATATCCGTGCGAGTGTGTGTGCATATTTCTTTGTGCATGTGTGTTTGTGTTCTCTGTTAGTGTGTCACAGATTTCTTGATTATACATCGTATGTACTTGCAAATCAGAATGAACATCAAAGGGAAAGATTGATGTTCTAACGCAGAAGTTGCCTTCCGACTGTTATTGTAGTATTAAAAGCTTGTGATTATTAATTTTATTAGCATCAGTGTGTATTTTCTGTTGTCATTACTTATTCAGAAATCAACAATTTTATTTTATTCTTTCTATAAAAAGTAATAGTATAGATCTGCCTAGTATATAATTGGTAGAAGCAGGAAGAATAAGTGCAGTCAATAACTGAGATTGGAAAAAACAAGTTTGCAGAAGGAAAAAATTATAACAGTATGAAAACTGCAATTCTTGTTATATAAACAAATCATGACTGTACCTTTTTTACTAAGACTGAAGTCTGCAATTTTAACATAGCCTTCTGTATCCAGTAGTAGATTTGTCAATGTTATATTTCTAAAATGAAATAAAAATAAGGCTGTGATATTAAATAATGTTTCTTGTAAGTTTTATAAGTTAGAAATCTCTAAAATATGTTCTACGTAAAGGCTACATTTTTAAGTTTTCTCCCAGGTGACCCACAACTCTTTCATTAACCCATAAAATCACTGATGAAGCTATAGTGGAGATGATAACTGCACGTTAGAAGGCCATCATCTATATAGGTCTTGGGATTTTATGACCATAAACCCATATTCTTTGGCAGCAGACTGATGGAGCTCTACAATCTGTATTACCAGGCCCTCTGGTACATACATCCACATACCACCTGTAGCTACAGTGCTTCCACACTACTTAGAAGGCCATAGTGCTCATCATACAAGTTGTCTCTGCTGCACCACCCCTCTGTCAGGGAGCAGCTATACAGATGGCTTAACTGCCACCTTCCCCCAGGATGGTTGAGCTGACACTGGCCACTTAATGTCATCCCACTGGCTGGCTGTTCTAGTACCCGGTCTTGCTACCCAAACCAAAGTTGCTAGAGCTGCAGTCAGGTTCCATCCATCTATTTACAAAGCTTGTTCTACAAGGTGAAACAGTACTGTGCAGTCATCAAAACATATTATTTCTGTACTGTAAATGCAGTGTAAGTGTTCCTGTCTTCGGTAATCCATAACTGATTTTAAAGTTATAGAAAGTTTTTTTCATAAGAATCTCATCACAGTTTTTAGAGTAGAAATCATACTGCCTGCCACATGGTCTCCTTTGAGCTTCAGATAAACACTGCAAATTATACTAAAAAGATGCCATATAAACAAAAAGACTGTTTAGTGATCCAGTGCAATTATATGATCAAGGAATTGTAGTCCACGTCAATAATATAAAACACCGTGATGGGAGAAAAACAAATTATTGCATGATTTCAGGATTGAAAAATCAGGGAGCAAACAGTTAAAAGCTAGCACATCTTTAATATATGTGACACTTGGTAGTATCTTGCGTCTTACTCCCAGAGGTCTGCATTCAGCAGCACTTAACATTAGCTCATTAATGCCTATCGGCAGTAAAATTACTTAGGTGTTACATTCCTGACTGCTGGCAGGCTGGACAGCAGTTGTTTAGAGCCAAGAGGAAAAAGAAAATTAAATGTAAAAAAATCTTTTCAGATGAACAAGAAAATAGCTTTTTGCATTTCTTGTTCAGCTGAAGTCATTATTTTGCATTTAATGTGCTTAATCATAGCTCTGAATACTGCAAATTCTGCACAACAATTAAATTGCAGTAGCGGCTGTGTATATTCTGCTTTTAAAGTACTGTTGGCTTACATGGGACAAAACAGTCTACACAAGTAGTGGTTCATTAATACCATACTGCGAATTGCTGATCAAAGTCTCAGTGAAACTGCACCACCATTCTCACTTGAAGAGTGCACTTCTTCTGACATTTCTAAGCAAGCCGTGACTTTAAAATCAGTTACGAATGACCAATAACAGGAGCATTTGCATTGCATTTCCAACGCAGACCACACATACCACCTGTCTATAGCTATGAAGAAGTTTGCAAATAGTATGTTATCAAACTATGTACCTGTGCACTATCTTCATTTTATGAAGACATCTTATACCAAGGACTACGCAAGCAGCATAAAATCTGTCAGGAATAAAAAGAAAGTAAAATCATGTAATATATCTGTGGACCAAACTTCATGAAGTTTTGAATATTCCTCCATTGCACTTGCAACTTAAAGTAGTTTGAATGCTTTCAAAGCAGAAAAGGAAAACATTCTTAAGCAAGCCATATTTAAAGCATTGCTCAAGTGATGTATGTGATTTAATGAACATATTTAACAGATATATTTTGCCCAGTATGCAGCAGATTTCTTTTCATATTTTTATTGTATGTAATATATAACCTCCACTGCAGATCATAAGACAGAAATTCTTAAGTAATAAAACAAAAACTCTTCACTAACTTTCATCTGGATGTGAAACAAGTTTCTAGACTCTTTTCTTCCCTCATCCATATTACCTTTTAGTAGGGTCATCTGTACTACCCCTCTCACTCAAAACTAATAATGTCTTCTCACCAGTGGTCACAGCATTAAATTACATTACTCACTACTGCCCACTGCTTTATGCTTCACTTCTGGGGTTCACTGTATCTCCTTACACCTGTAGCTGTTTCTCTGGAAGATAGTACTTTAGCTCCCCTGCTTTTCAATCAACCATTCTCTTCACATCTGGTTTACCCCTTCCTCATCTGTTCTCCATACAGCTGATTATTCCCACTATAATATTGGCTCCTAGTTTTGCTCCAACCCCTTTCTTAAACCTTAATGGAAAGAGTTATAGCTGACATTCCTGTTCATAGGTAGGTACTAGGCTATCGGCCCTGGGGCCTATATAAGCCTAGACAAAAACGTTCCCTGGCTTTCGCCACCCAAGAAAATTATTTTCCTGTGCCCCTGTCAAGCAGTGCCACAGAAGTGATCCCCGGGGTGAATTTTCTATTTCCCATCCAGTCGTCAAGATTTTTCTTAAAGAGGGCCAATGAGGATCTTTGCTTGACATGAATGGGTGGTCTGTTCCAGAGTATGGGAAGTCTCCTGGATAGGATGTTCTGTTTATTGTGGTGACAAGGTTTAGGTCCCTGGAGCATGTAGTTCGGAAAGATTGGGGTTTCTTTAAGTGTAGCATGTCCAACAGCTCTGGGTTTGACATAGCTTTGTATGTTAGGCAGAGATTGCCTCTGAGTAGGCGATATGTGATGGAGTAGAGCTGGAGTTGTTTGAGACGGACTGCGTATGGTATCTGTTTGAGGCCAGTAATCCTCTTAGTCAGGTATTTCTGTGGTCTTTCCAATTGTTGTCGGTGTCTTGTGGGATACATGCCAAATGGGGCATTGTACTCTATAATGGGTCTGATGAGGGATGAGTAGAGAGGAACAATGACCTCCTTTGTTCTAGAGGAGAACCCTTTTGTGATGAGGTGTGCCACATAGAAGGATTTCCTGACTACTGTGGCGATGTGGTTATCAAAGGAGAGACTACTGTCCAGCTGTGTCCCGAGGTCTCATCACACTTTCAGTGTTTAGTGGTAGTTCATGGGTACTGAGTTTTTCCCAAAGGGGATGACAATGCACTTCTTGGCATTGAACTTGAGGCCATGACTTTGACACCAAGCATCTGCCTCTGTGAGGCCCTTTTGTAGAATGTCTACATCATTAGGTGATTCTATTATGGCTTCCAGTTTGCAGTCATCTGCAAACTTTGTTAGCCAAAGACCTGTGTTGGCCTGCACTTCAGAGAAGTAGATGCTGAACAGGAGAGGACCCAAGACTGAACTTTGTGGTACACCACTCATCACTGGTCTGAAGCCAGACTTGTTGTCAGCTACTTTTACTGTGTGGGTTCTGTCAGTGAGCCAGTTGGCCAACCATCTTGTGACATAGGGCTTTATGCCCAGTTTAGTGAATTTATCTATACTTCCATAGTGGGGGATGGTATCGAAAGCCTTGGCGAGGTCAAGATAGGCTGTGTGTACTACCTTGCCCTCATCTATGGCTCTAGTGACTGCTTCAAAGAAGTCAGTCAAGTTTAGTAGACATGATATAGCTTTTACAAACTCAAACTGAGTGGGGTCCAGGGTTTGGAGGTTACCTATGTCTTTGTTTATAAGCTACAAGATGATACGTTCCATGGCCTTGCAGATCAGGCTCGTCAGGCTAATGGGGTGGTAGTTTCCGGGATCTGTGGTGGCACCCCTTTGTGGAGTGGTATAACCATTGCTGTGTGCCATTCAGTAGGCACATAGCCTGAGGTGAGGCTATGATTGAACATGGTACTTAGGTGGGGTGCCAGTTCGTTCTGTAGTTCATACAGTACGCAGCATGGGATGTTGTCTGGTCCCATGGATGCTGTGTTCTTGGCTTTGGAGAGTGCAGTCTTTACTTGTTTATCTGTGATTAGAGGGGCTTTGCATTCTTCCAGTATTAAGATGGGCCCTTTGGAGGGTGAGAGGGAGGGTAAATTTAGCACTGAACCTATCTGCCATGATGCCGGCAAGATTGGTTGGTTCTGCAGATTTAGTGCTATTGTGCTGTAGCTCAGAGCAGATCTGAGTGTTGCCATTGAGATTCTTGACATAGCTGTAGAATGCTTTGTAGTTGTCTTTGGAATCAGTGGCAATTTTATTTTCATAACTGGCTTTGGAGGATTTTATGAGGGTTCTCAGCTTCTTGCTGAGGCTGACCAGGGAGTTCCTCCAATCTTGGGATTTTACTCTTTTTTGCAACAGCTTCTTCCTTCTGTTGTAGAGTTTGTTTATGGCAGGGGACCACCAGATTGGCTTCCTTTTTTTGGAGGATAGCATCTTTGTTCTTTTGGGGATGGCATGATCCATGCACTCATGTATGTGCTAATACGGTGCATTTGTGTAAGATTCAGCAGTTGTACCTCTATTTTCTGTCTGCATGGGTGTCGTGAAGTTTGCCACTTCTGTCTTAAGAAGCATGAAGTTGGCTTTGGAGTAGTTTTTGATGGTGGTTTCCTTAATGGGGGTGGGGGTGGGATATGGATGTCTAGGATGATTAGCTCGTGGTCGGATCTGACCAGTGAGGAGATGATCTCTGGCAAGTATCTGTATCAGGAAGAAAAGTATTTAAAACTGTACTGCACCTACCTACAATCAAAATTCACTTAGTTCCTGCTGAAAGTCACATTCAAGTTGGAAACAAGCCACAAGACATTGTTAACTTAATTAGGTGACTAAATATCCATGGCAACTGAACATGTCTCTCCCTTCATTAAGTTACAAGGATTCATTCAGATCATCCCCATATTATTTATTTATTGCATTTATTGACTAGGAAGGTCCACTGGGCCAAAAAGTGCCCATTTTCAGTGGAGGCCCAGGGAGAAAAGCTCCACAGAGATACAAATACATACAGTTTGATAAAACACAGTAATAATACAGTGCTTACAATGTGTTAGAGACAAGATAACAAATATATCAGATCAAACTATGAGACAAGATAGTTACCAAGTTACCTAACAAAATTCTTGGTACCAGAATTATACCACACTCGATGAGTTGGCACTGACCTGTCTTTGAGATATGGAAACACAGGCAAAAAAATAAGGTATCCCAAACAATTTTGGATTCACAAAACCAAATACTTCCTACTGTAAGACTTTGAGCATTAAATGAGGCTGACTGGTCACTCCTCTCTCCTGCTGTTTGGTACAATGTCCTTACACTTCCCTGAACCTGCTACACTTAGGTAGAAAGTAAAACTGAGCCCCAGCTATGGATCAGTCTTGCAGTACAACAGGTGACAAATCTCCGAGCAAGCCTGAGAAGTGCACTGATACACTGTGACCCCGAATCCCTGTTCTCTGTGATATACAATAAGAATACAACTATTTGGGAAGGTAAAAAATAATTTTCACTAATTACCAAATTTGTCATTCCAGGTAAACATTTCTGGAATGGTGTAACCTTTTAACTCCCAATCCCCAGAAAGTGTGATGGTGACTGTGTAGGCAAACTTTTAACCAGCAATCTACATTTGATCAGTAATCTCAAAGGCTTTGACCAGAACCAAACAGTCCCAACCTGTTCTCTACAGGGTAAAATATCATTTCACTCCTGAAACCACAGTTCAAACAGCGCAACTAACTCCAGTTCTGAAGCTTCTAGTTGTGCCATCCACCTGCAGTGACCTTCTGGAACACAATAAGGAAAGAGAAATGTACCTTTGTATGATAATTCCAGTTTTTATTCTGCATATTCATAGTTGTTAGCAAAATTGCTTTTCATAATCTTTTTACCTGATACTTGTATCACCATTGCTCTTGTATTTTGTTTGTGCCTTATATAGTCATACTCGATACAATTCTATCAGTGTTGCTTTAATAGTATGTATTTTGCCATGTGCACAGGTAATATCTGAAGAGAAGATACCCACACAGGAACCGCAAGTACAGCTGGTGCAAAGGCCGACAAAACCTGAAGAAATCACAAAAATGGCCAGCACCAAGTAGTGAAACCCAAATTCTTTATTGTGGCAATTCCAAAAAGCTATAGCGAGCTATAGCAAAAACAGTCAAACTAGTTTCGGCATCAAGGTGCCTTCCTCAGTGAACATAACACATAACAAAACACTTATTTATTTAACCAGCTGTTTCTGCTCAGCATTTTATGTGGGCCAAACATCTAGGTCCTTGTGGGTCCGGATTTCTGAACATTTAAGTGATATTCGAAATAAACGAGCTTCCAGCTCATTATAAGCACACTCTCCAACATGCCCAGCAAAATGGGTTGGCAGTCTGTTTTAAATATCAAAGAACGTAATTGGATCATCAGCTTGGGGGATTATTCAGGCCTGGTCTCAATGAGCAATTGTAATTAATTACTTAATTGGAGTGCGATGTGTATTTAAGTCATCTTTAAAATTTTTTGTGTGTTATGTTTACTGAGGAAGGCACCTTGATGCCGAAACCGGTTTGACTGTTTTTTGCTATACCTCGCTATAGCTTTTTGGAGTTGCCACAATAAAGAATTTGGGTTCACTACTTGGTACTGGCTGTTTTTGTGAATATCTGAAGAGAACCCATTTTCTTTTAGGCTGCTGTCTTACTTATCAAACATTATAAAGTAAACCAAAGTAAAAAAGGAGCTACAAGCTACATTCACTCAGTACTCAGTGGTGCATTTGGGTTGGCTTGTGTTAAAAAATGAAACTGCCTTTAGGACAGCCTTCTCTGCTCATAAAATGTTATAAAAGTACCTTGTACCCTTTCTCATCGGTATGGCCCACCCAGTCCGAGAGTTAAACCTGGACCTCCAAGCTTTTGCAGGACTGATGGAGCTGCATCACTTGTGCTGTTTAACAAATTGTTTCAAAGTTTCATATATGTTTACTAGGCTAACGACCACAAGGGCCTTTTCAAACCTAGCCATACAGCCGAAATCTCTGACAAGTTCTGATACCCTTGATAAGTGCAAGCAAGGGCTTGGGAGATGAAAACATTTATAAGCAGGGGCCTGAGAGATGAACCATTTACAAACTGCCTGTGTCCATTAGAGACATAGGTGCCAAACCAGGGATGAATTTCCTGTTCCCCATCCAATTGTCCAAGTTGCACTTGAACTACCAAAGGGGGCATTCTACTCAATGATAGGTCTGATGAATGCTGAATACAGTGGAACAATGACTTCCTTGGAATTAGATGCCATACCCTTGTTTATAAGTTGCACCACATAGAATGGTTTCCTTACTACTGTAGACACATGATGGTCAAAGGCTAGATTACTATCTATGTGTGTCCCTAAGTCCCTGACTACTGAGTTAACTCTAAGGGGTGTGTTGTCAGTATGATAGTTACCAGGGGTGGATGAATTCCCAAAGGATACTGTTATGCATTTCTTGTTATTTAGTTTTAGTCCATGGCTCTGACACCAGCTGTTTGTCTGTGTCAGTCCCTGAAGAAGAATATTTGTGTCAGTGTGGGATTCAATGACAGCTCCTAATTTGCAATCTTCTGCAAATTTAGTCAGCCAGAGACCAGTGACATTGGCCTTGACTTCAGAGAAGTAAATGCCAAAAAGAAGCAGTCCAAGGACTGATCCCTGAGAGACTCCACTTGTGACTGGCCTCTTTGTAGAGGTGGACTCCCCAGTTCTAACTTTCTGGGTCCTGTCTGTGAGCCAGCTGGCTATCCACCGGGTGACATATGAGTTTGTACCTAACCTCTTGAGTTTGCCAACTATGGGGTATTGTGTCAAATACCTTGGCCAGGTCAAGGTAGGCAGTGTGAACCATTTTGCCCTCATCCATTGCTTTGGTTACCTTCTCAAAGAAGACCACCAGGTTGAATAGACATGATTTGCCCTTGATGAAACCAAACTGGGTTGGTTCAGTGTCTGGAGGTTTACTACATCACTATGGATTGTTTCTATGGTAATTATTTCCATGGCTTTTCATATAAGACTAATGAGACTTATGGGTCTGCAGTTTCCAGGGTCTGTATATGACCCACCTTTGTGCAGAGGGATGACTGTTGCTGTTCTCCATTCATGACACATGAAGCCTGTTTGGAGGCTATAGTTAAATAACAATTCCAGAGGCCCTGATAGGTCATGTTTTATGCTATTTAGAAGTCATCCTGGGATATTGCCTGGGCCCATTGATGCAGTGTTTCTGGCCTTAAAGAGAGCATTAAGGACCTGTTCCCTAGTGATAGCAGGGGGAGATATATTTGATGGTATTTCCTGAGGAAGGATTGAGGGGGAGAGAGGGGGGAAGTTGGAGCTAAATTTATTGGCCAGTAGGTTTGCAATATCTTCTGGCTCAGTATAGGTGGCTCCATTTTCAATGAGCTCTGCACACAATTGTGTATTGCCTTTGAGGTTGGGGACATAGCTAAAGAATGCCTTGTGGTTGTCCTTGGCCTGGGAGGCCAAATCCACCTCAAATTTGCCTTTGGTAGACTTTATTTGTCCTCAGAGATAGTTATTTAGTTTGATGAGAGTGCCTTTATTCTGCTGGGTGCTACACCTCTTAATTTTTGCCATGATTGTCTTCCTTCAGTTACACAGTCTATTGATTTTGTGATTCCACCAGGGTGGCTTGTTTTTTGAGTTAGTTCTGTACTTTTTTCATGGGGGATACAGCTGCCTCTATGCAGCTATTAACATGCTTGTACATCTGTGAACAGTTCTGCATAGGCAGCAGTGTTCTCAGGGTTTATGGGGGCTTGAAATTTTGCTAAGTTATCACTTAATAGCAGGAGGTTAGCCTTAGAGTAGTTCCTGAATATTCCAGGTATCACTGGGGGTCCAGGTTTTATTTTTCCTTCAAAGGATACCATTTTGTGGTCTGACCTTACCAGAGAAGACATTACAATAGGGGCTGTGCAGCACTCTCCCATATTAGTGAGGAAAAGATCCAGTATGGCTGCACCCCTGGTTGGTGTACTGACTATCTGGTTCAGGGAGTTTGTGTTTACAAAATCCTGGAATCTCTGTGCCTGTATGTTTGGTGTCATATAGGATTCCCAGTTAATAGTGGGGTAATTAAAGTTGCCCATGAATATGGTATTGGGTTGGATGGTTAGTGTTTCTAATATGTTTAAATAAATGGTATGGGTTTCCGGGGTCATAGGCGGGACCTATATGGTATTGGGTTGGATGGTTATTGTTTTTAATATGTTTTAAGTACATGGTATGGGTTTCCTGGGTCATAGATGGGGGCCTATAGCTGGCAGGGAAGTGATATTGGATTTTGCCTATGGTAATTTGAACATGGAGCAGCTCAAGTGCATTGTCCTGTTTGACCAGCCTTGAGTTATATTTATTTTTTTATGTAAACAGAGACACCTCCACCTTTAGTCCCTGTCTGTGTAGTAACTGGTTTAAATGTGTGGAAGGCATTATATCCTTGCACTGTTGGTATGCTCTCTGCAGCTTTAAACCATGTCTCAGTGACCGTACAGACATCAGCATTCTCTAGTGTGAAGAGAGCTTCTAGAGAGTGGAGTTTTTTGTTTAAACTCCTAGCATTGAGCAGTAATATTTTTAGATTTTCTTGGTTTTGATTTGCTATGTCAGAAGTACTTTCAGTTTGGCATTGCCTAAAAAGGGCAGTATGGGGGAAGACAGTGTTTTAGCTAATATTCGAAAGCCTAGAGGGGAGGAAATTTATTAAATAATCAAAGCTTTAGGTAATCGAATACCTAAAGCTCGACACCTAAACAGCGAAAGCTCTAAACCGTGAATGGCCACTTTCGTAAATTTTTTCATAGGGAAAAAATTTGCTTGGCCTGACCAAAAAAAAGACTTTCAAACCTTAATCGAGTGGAAGGCTTTGCCCCCCCCCTGCACCTCCCCATGTGGGGGGCTGTGCCCCCCACACTCCCACCAACTAAATATACCAACTCCAATATCATTCTACAGTGGAGAAAAAGGCAGATTCCCGATAACAGCCAAGCAAATTTTTTCCCTATGAAAAAATTCTCGGAAGTGGCTGTTCACGGTTTACAGCTTTCACAATTTAGATGTCAAGCTTTAGGTACTCAATTACCTAAAGCTTAAACTATATGATATAGGCCAGAGGGGAGAAGTGTAGACCATCCCTGGCAAAGCAGCATGTTTTTTTGACCATCTCCTTCCATGCTGACAAATATTGCACCACCTGAATGACACCAGAAACTAAACCAACTATTAAAGTCAATCATCTTTTGTTCATATTGTGGCATCCTCCTTGGAGAAGGTAAAATGCTGCTCAGTGCTAGGCTCATACTAGCTTGAGACACATATTCCGAGAGCTCCATGGTGTCTCTCTTCATATAGTTTAGGGTGGTATGTCTCAGGTCATTTACTTCCACATGGACTATGACTGAGTCATACTGGTACTTGTGGTCCAATGACCTGAGTGTGTGTGTAATGTGGCAGATCCTATCCCCTGAGAAGCAACTGACCATAACTTTCTCCTTAGCCTGGTGAAAGAAACATCAGTGTGTCTCACAATGGTGTCTCCAATGACCAGAATGTTGGATTGTGTGGTGTTTTGCCTTATGGGCTTAGAGGTAGAGGCTCCATGAGATATGACTCTATGTGTTGATGTGGTTGTTGTTTCAAAAGAGTACATTTGGGGCTGCTGAGGGTATTTGTTATGTGTACTTTATCTAGGAGGACTTTGTGGTTTAGGAAGGTTACTTTTAAGTGCCTCACCATATGTGGGTCTATATGTCTGCTTTGAATTGTGTTTGATGGCTGCAGCGTGTGTACTACTGACAACCTTATTGACATTAGGAATACTTTTATGTGAGAGCCTTGCTTCCAGTGAGGCTGTGTAAATACATATCTCATATACCATATCAGTTTCTTTGAGAATTAACTGGTTGCCAGTAAACATGAGGCAATCTCTACATTGCCTCAGGATGCCTATATCCACTAAGCTGGTAAAGGAAATACTGGGAAAGTTCATATCCAAGGCAACAGACAACCACATCTTCTCTGTTTTTTTCCATGCTGCACAACTTGTGTGACTTCTTAAGAGAGAACTCCTTTTTAAGATGGCCACTGGCTGGTTGTCTGGCAGACTTGAGAAAGACAGTAACCCAGCTACAGTGTCAACTTTCTATGAAATATATATATATATATATATATATATATATATATATATATATATATATATATATATATATGGATTCACTTTATAATCTCGAAATGCTGAAACATCGAATTTCAGTATATCGAGACTATAAAGTCGAATCTGCAGAATACAGAAACCCCACAACCGCGAAAGTAAAAATTGTGAAGTTAACACACCATACACCACACAACACATACACCACACTACAAAAAAACACAAATTAACAAACCTACACTACAAATAAGCAGGGGAGCAAGCCCACCGGCACCCCCCATATGGGCAGGCCTCGCCCCCCCCGCTACTTAGATATTCTAACTGCGAGATCGCACCAAACAGAAAAAGACAGCAAACTCACAACCAGACATTCTACAGTCCCTCGCACAGACACACACACACACACACACACACACACACACACACACACACACACACACACACACAAACACACATCACATATATACAAACACCACCACATTCAACAGTTAAACACTCATAATTTTACCTGCCTACCATTAACCACATGTACAACTTCCAAAGATACTCACATACACTCAAACACCTACCCAAAACCCTTACAAAATAGTCACTTACCTTAAATTCCACCTATATCCACACAGTAAACCAGACACGAGCCACACAATACATTGCACGTCATGTACCATTAAACCATAACTGCGAATTTGACATATCCAGATTCGGGGTTATGCACTTTCGCTATTCTGAACATTCGACTTTATGGTCTCGAAATACTGAAATTCGATATTACAGTATTTTGAGATTATAAAGTGAAGCCATATTATATATATATATATATGTTTTTCACTCATGTTAAGAAAACATATTTGTGATGCTGAGCTGGTACAAATCTGCTTATTTAGTTATCTATGATGCAGTCAGTGTTGGGGGGGCTGACTTGTTCCTATTTTTAGGATTGATTTGATGCACAGTTAATCAGTAATACAACTGGTCAGATTTCCTTACCAGTTCATAGGTTCATAGGTAGGTACTAGGCTATCGGCCCTGGGGCCTATACAAGCCAAGCCAAAAAGGTACCCTGGCTTTTGCCACCCAAGAAAATTATTTTCCTGTGCCACTGTCGGGCAGAGCCACAGAGGTGATCCCCGGGGTGAATTTCCTATTTCCCATCCAATCATCAAGATTTTTCTTGAAGAGTGCTAATGAGGAGCTTTGTTTGATATAGATAGATAGTTTATTCCAGTGTATGGGAAGTCTCTGGGATAGGAATCTAGTCCTCCGGCATGTTCTGTTTATTGTGGTGACAAGGTTTAGGTCCCTAGAGCGTGTAGCTCGGAGGGATTGGGATTTCTTTAAGTGGAGCATGTCCAACAGCTCTGGGTTTGACATAGCTTTGTATGTTTGGCAGAGATCACCTCTGAGTAGGCGATATGCAACGGAGTAAAGCTGGAGTTTTTTGAGACAATCTGCGTAGGGCATCTGTTTGAGGCTGGTAATCCTCTTTGTGAGGTATTTCTGCGGCCTTTCCAGTTGTTGTAGATGTCTTGTGAAGTACATACCAAAAGGGGCATTGTACTCTATAATGGGTCTAATGAGTGATGAGTAGAGGGGAACAATGATCTCTTTTTTTCTGGATGAGAAAACTTTTGTGATGAGGTGTGCCATGTAGAAGGATTTCCTGACTACTGTGGTGATGTGATTATCAAAGGGGAGACTACTGTCCACCTGTGTCCCAAGGTCTCTTATCACACTTTCAGTGTTAAGTATACTACCACCTATGTTGTAGTTCATGGGTACAGAGTTTTTACCAAAGGGGATGACAATGCACTTTTTGGCATTGAGCTTGAGGCCATGGCTTTGACACCAGGCATCTGTCTCAGTGAGGCCCTTTTGTAGGATGTCCACAATGTTAGGAGTTTCGATTATAGCTCCTAGTTTTCAGTCATCTGTGAACTTCATTAGCCAAAGACCTTCTGTGTTAGCCTGTACTTCAGAGAAGTAGATACCAAACAGGAGAGGACCTAGGACTGAATCCTGTGGTACTCCACTTGTCAATGGTCTGAAGTCAGATTTGGAGTCTGGAGTTATACAATCTTTTATTATGCAGGCTTCACCATATCAGAATTTTGATTACCATCTGCATTTTATTCTTGTGGCTTGGTTCCATCTCTTTTTTAATCTATTGAACAGCAGTGAATTAACAGGAGTTCTTTTCTTGCCCAGTCTATGTCAATAATAAGTAAATGAACTTGTCAGGATGACATTGCAGATAAAAGCTGCCTTCAGCAGGAAGTTGTAAGCAGCACTACATTACTACATATGGGCATAACTATTTCATATTTATATGACCAATCTGTAAATTCATTGTTTGTTTGCTTTTATTTTCTTAGTGCTTCCTCCTTACCTAATAACCATCAAGCTGACCCTGTATGACTTAAGTCCATAACTCATACCTCTCAACCTCTTAGATGAAAAAATCTGGACAAAGCTTAAAACGATGGGGGACAAGTAGGGGCACATATTGGCCTTACAAACTTAAATAGTTGATACATTAATAGGTTTTGCATTGACATGAATTTTCTGAAGAATGTGGAGTCTTAAACTCAAATGTTTGTCATTATTTAGTGACTTCAATCCTCAGCTATTTGCCAGAAAGGAGCAGATTTTTGGAGGAACACACCAAAAATATGAGGCAAAACTCTGGACATTCTGTGAAAACTTGTACAGTTGAGAGGTATGAGTCCATTCATTCTCTTTTCAGATCCCACAGTGTGAGAGTCATCATCAAGAAGGGATGTCACCAGCATCCTGGTAATAAGAGATTTTTTTTTTGTATCTAGGAGCCTAACCCCATCCCTTTGAGTAGTGTTATGTGCACTTATGTGGCCACAGGGATCTCCTGTGCCCCTGTATTACATTGTCTGTGCTTCTTTGAACTGTTGTTCACTGGCTTGAGTGACCATGCTTACATCATTCCCTGAAATGGCTTTCACCCTTTCGTCTTTATCCCTATCCTTTAGTAGTGATCTGATCAGGAGTGGCAGCCTCCAGCTCTCCCATTTGTGCTGTTCAGCTCCAGAACTGCTAATCAAAACTGAGCCAAGGTCAGGCTTTATTCACCACCAGTATTGCTAAATGGATTGGTCTCAATACCTCTTTTCATCCACATCTCATGCACAAGGAAAAATGTGCAGAAAATATATTTATATCTATCTGGGATCCGTACAGATGCCCGACGGCACTTTCTGCCGAAGCAGAAATCACTGAACATACATAACCGATAGTGCTGTTCATCAAAGCAGCACTTTCAGTTATGTATGCTGGTTGTGCCGGTCGCACTACGGTGCAGTTAAGGGAGAATTCCCTTTTCCCCACTGTAGTGCGACCTCGGAGTGAGAATATAAAAAAGTAGGGGGTGTGGGGGGTGCAGGGGGGCAAAAAGAAGATTTAGTGTTTTTTTTTTTTTTTGAACGGACTTTAATGAAAGCGCTTTTTCGGTGAAAGCGCTTTCGTTAAAGTGCGTTTGGGTATTGTGGATTCGGACTATTGAACTTTTGTTCAATAGTCCTAGATCCATATATATATATATATATATATATATATATATATATATATATATATATATATATATATATATACACACACACATGGGTCTACTTTCTTTCAATGAATTTTCAGTTCATCAAAACACAATTAAATGAGTCTACTTACCCGAAACATCACTTTTCCAAAACTCCAGTTTGCCGAGGTATGTTTAATCAACATAGTTTCTGTATAACTAGTAGTGTGAGAAGTACAACTATGCACCCTTTATGTAACGTCTCATACACTGTACCAGTTGTGAAACATCACGGATATGCTGGTAATTTCAGCTGTCTGCAGTATCTTATGTTAGTGTTATACTGCTTGTAGCCTTCAACTGGAGATTGTACTATTGTAAGGACAGGGAAATTTACCCTGCTCTGGGAGGACAACTAAAAAAATCTTAGTTAATGCAGTTGGTGGCCCTACAATTCTACTTTTACCTAATTTTCCTTCAAGTGCTTACAACTGTAGTTTAGTAAACAAATAAATAGTACCATCTGAAATCTAAAATTGTTAAGTCATGAATTACTGAGAATGCAAGGTTCATGCTCTACACACACACACACACACACACGCACACACGCACACACACACACACACACACACATACACACGCACACACACACACACACACACACACTCACACACACACACACACACACACACACACACACACACACACACACGCACGCTGTGTGTGTGTGTGTGTGTGTGTGTGTGTGTATATATATATATATATATATATATATATATATATATATATATATATATATATATATATATATAAACTTCCCTCTCATACTACTTAAATTTACTTTTTTGTTCTTTATAGTTATGATGGACAATGCAATACCCTGCCAAACATTTTTAATATTCTTTCCTATTCGTAACATCGTAGGTATACCACTATTTCATCTTTCCAAAGCTCGACATTAATATTTTCCCTGGTAAATCTTAATACTGAGAAAATCAATGCATACTAACAGCTTTACTGGTGTTGCTACAGACAACACCCCCCCACACACACACACACACACTCACAAAGTGCTGTGCTGTGGCTAGCAGTGAAGGCCCACAAACATATATAAGTCACTGCTAGTCTTCTTTAATATTCATAATGTACTTACATGGCCTTATGTTCTGAGAATGGGCCACTTTGTAACTGTTGCCATAGATTGCCGTTGGCAGCATACTCCATTACAAAGTATATGTGATCTTGTGTTTCGAAGCAGGTAAAGAGGTTTATCAAAAAGGGATGTTTTACACTGCTTGTATCTTCCCAGATCTGTTTTTCAAGAACAAGCCTGCAAGTATTAGAAAAAGAAAAAAATAATTAGAGACTGATTCCTCATTTCACAATATACTGACAATGAAGTACTTATCACACTGATGGTTTGTACACATTTAGTGGGTTAAGGAGGACAGGGGATATAATGCCATTAATAGCCACGCACTAGTGCCTTGGAAGCCATCTTAACTAGGGAACACCTGAGAAAGGTTAAGTATATCAGTAGCCATGCGATAATTCTTTTGGTATGCAATCTGAGGGATGCCATCTAACTAGTGAATACCTGAGAAGGTTAAGTACAAAACAAAATTATTTAAAAAATTGTTAAGTCCTGAGAAGATTAAATAACAACATCAGGAATCCAATGAAAGTAGTTAATACCCGGAGAAGCCTGAATATATCAGTAGTTGTCCAGCAGTACTGTAGTGGCTGTTTGCTGGAGGAAGCCATCTAGGATGAATAATGGCTCTGTTTCTGCTTGTTTTCTGAAAAAAAAAAAAAAAACCAAAAAAATATCTCTTGTTTTCCCGCCTTACTGAGCTAGAATAGTCCAGTTTCAGAGCTTGCTGATCCCTGGACTTTGTTTGCAGTTCCTGTTACTGATTCTTTGCCTAATTTGGAAGAGAGGAAGTTCCCTTGCTTACCAGTGGGAGTGGGAAGCATTGAGCTGCCTGTTGGTCCAGTTTTGTGAGGTTTCAGCCAGCAACTTGCAGTTTATTGGTCGTTTTGGGCCAGTTCCGAGCTTCTTTCAGCCCCCCTGATATAAAAAACGCTAAACGCGCGTTTTGTAGCTTGTACCTACTCAGCACAGATCCTCGTGGTGGCCAGCAGAGTAATCCAAGCTTCAGAGAGCTAAAAAAGCGACTTTACCTGATTTAAGTATATTTTTTGTGGCTTTCCACTTCTATTTATCTAGCAACTGTATTTCGCCTGCTTGCTGATACATTGTTATTGTTTATTCTGCATTTATTCTGTTATTGCACTTGTTTCTCAGTTTGTTACTTTTAAAATCTGTAACTGTTGCAAATTGTTTGTGTAGGCTGTGATAGCCGATTTATAGCATTTATAAGTGTTTACTGTATCTGTTTCTGCTTTTTTCTGAAAAAAAAAAAAAAAAAATATCTCTTGTTTTCCCGCCTTACTGAGCTAGAATAGTCCAGTTTCAGAGCTTGCTGATCCCTGGACTTTGTTTGCAGTTCCTGTTACTGATTCTTTGCCTAATTTGGAAGATAGGAAGTTCCCTTGCTTACCAGTGGGAGTGGGAAGCATTGAGCTGCCTGTTGGTCCAGTTTTGTGAGGTTTCAGCCAGCAACTTGTAGTTTATTGGTCGTTTTGGGCCAGTTCCTAGCTTCTTTCAGCCCCCTGATATAAAAAACGCTAAACGCGCGTTTGCGCGGTTTAGCGCGATTTAGCGTGGAGCTGCTACCGTTGCACACTAGGGCAGCGCCGGTTAAGCAGATTTAAACTATTAGGGCTACCTAAAGTCCACTCTTCAAATTTTCCCTTAAAACTACCTTCCTCGAACTATACTACTGATCTAATCAGCATATCCTATAACTAAATAGATCATCTCTACCTGACTCTGAGTAGCCTATTCTGTATCTGTCAAACCTAGCACTTGCTCCTACAGTACTTATCACCGAGATACAGCACTCTTGTTATAGATAGTACCCCAAAAAGGCGAACCCCATTTCTCAGACACTCACATCCCCGGAATCTCTTTTTAAAGTTTTTTGTCTATTCCTTCTAGCATGTCGAGGGATCAGTTGCTAGTATCCTCTCCTGCTCAGCTGGTGAACCTGGGAATATTGAGGCAATGTTACAATTGCCTCATGTACACAGACAACCCTCTCCTCCTCCCACAAAACACAAATACATGCGAGAGATGCAACTATACGGCCAAACTGGAGGCTGAGCTCTCTCAACTTAGGACTGGCAAGACCAGACAGGAGGAGAAGGTTACCACACACACTATAGACCCAGTCTCACATAGTACCATCACAACCTCAAATCATACACATAAACACACAAAGACATACTCGGAGGCTCTGATCAGAAATCTACCAAAACAGCAGAGGCCACCAAAGCAGACACCCAAACAACCACCACCTCAGAACACAACACCTGCAACACATAGACCTCACAGTCAGGGTGTCAAACAGTCACAGCCCTTAAGGCCAAACACAATGCCAGACACACTAGTCATTGGTGACTCCATAGTCAGACACACTGACGTCCCGCTCACCAGACTGAGTAAGGAGAGAGTTACAGTAAGCTGCCTGTCGGGCGCTAGAATCCGTCACATAACGCAAGCACTCAGGTCTCTCAACAGCAGGTACAAATACGACTCAGTCATTGTTCACGCTGGTGTAAACGACCTGAGACGTACCTCCTTGGACTACATGAAAAGAGACATTGAGGAGCTCTCTGATTATGTAGCCCAGGCAGGTATGACCCTGACCTTGAGCAGTATCCTACCTTCACCAAGAATGATGCCACAATACAGAGATAAGATGATCAGCTTTAACAATTGGCTTAAACTCTGGTGTCATTCAAAGGGGATCCAATGTCTGTCTGCCTGGGATGACATGCTGGACAAGCCACGCTGCTTCAAGGGACGGCTTGCACCTGTCACCCTGGGATTCCGGATATTGGCAAAGGCTCTTGCCACCCCATAGTGCCTTTTTTAGGCAAGGCTCAAATTCTAAACCTACCACCCTAGAACACAAAAAGAAAAAACTAAGGGTAATGCTGCTCAATGCCAGAAGTCTAAATCTCAAAATGCACGCACTCGAGGCCCTTCTCAGTATGGAGAACATCGATGTCTGTGCTGTGACAGAAACCTGGTTCAAGGCTCCTGAGAGCACCCCAGCACTAACAGGTTTTACCTCATACCATGCGTTCCGGCCCCAAAATCCGGACAATACCAAGAAAGGAGGGGGGGTATCCATATTCATCAAGGACACCCACACCTCAAGACTGGTGGCAACGCACGATGCATCGGAGACCATCCAGGTGCAATTAACCATAGGCAAGACTGCTCTGCAAATTGTAGCATGTTACAGGCCACCCTCACAAACTCAGGAACCTCACATGGCTTTCCTGAAAACACTGGAGGGGATAAATTTATCTCCAAACACCATCATACTAGGTGATTTCAATTACCCTAATATAGACTGGGAACACTACTCAAGCCCAAAAACCCTAGCCCAAAAGTTCCTGGAATTCATAAACTCAAATGCCATGGAACAACTAGTCACCATCCCCACAAGAGGAGAAAACATACTTGATCTCATCATCACGAACATGGGAGCACAATGTTCAACACCGGAAGTATACCCCTCACTGGTGAGATCAGATCACAAACTAATCTTGCTGGAGGTCCTCATCCCACCCCCGCCTGAAATAAAAAAGACCACAGTAAAAAACTTCTTGAAAGCCGACTTTACACTTCTAAAGACTAGTGTGGTCTCCTTTAAGGCCCCCGAGCCAGCGGAAAACAGTACTCAAGCCGCTGAATCACTTACAAATGCCTTCTACCAGCACCTGCAGGACTGCATGGATAAGGCAATCCCAAGCAAAACAAAGACTCTTTGTACCAAGGGCAAGCGTCCAGTCTGGTGGACCCCAGCCATAAACAAACTCTACAACAAAAGGAGGAAGCTACTACAAGATAGAGCAAAATCCTTAAAAGGTAAGACACCTTTGATCACTATAAGTAAAAAGCTAAGAGCTCTCATAAAATCATCCAAAGCAAATTTTGAGAGAAAAATAGCTAAAGACTCAAAAGACAATCATAAGGCCTTCTTTAGCTATGTTAGAAACCTGGGAGGAAACTCCCAGATATGCTCAGAACTAGTTCAAAATGATGTGAAGATTACTGATCCTACAGACATTGCCAACATACTGGCTGACAGGTTCAGTGCAAACTTCTCCCCTCCCCAAAGGAGAGATATCTATACCAAATGGTTGCAGCCCCCAAACATCTCAAACGCCCAAGTGAGAACTGCTCTCTCCAAAGCAAAAACACAGCATCCATGGGACCTGATGGTGTCCCAGGCTGTGTGCTCCACGAACTCAATGAGGAATTAAACCCACAGCTAGGACAGCTGTTTAATCATAGTCTCACCTCTGGATACGTACCCAGGAAGTGGCGCACTGCGACTGTGGTCCCACTTCACAAAGGCGGTGCCTCCACAGACCCTGGAAATTACCGGCCGATTAGCTTGACAAGCCTTATCTGCAAAGCTATGGAGAGGATCATAATGGACCTCATAAATAAAGACATAGGGAATTTGCAGACTTTGGATCCAACCCAGTTTGGCTTTGTCAAAGACAGATCATGCCTTTTAAACTTGGTTGACTTCTTCGAAACAGTCACCAAAGCCATTGATGAGGGAAAGGCAGTCCATACAGCCTACCTCGATCTGGCAAAGGCCTTCGACACAATACCCCACTCGGGTATCATTGAAAAACTCATCAGCTTAAATGTTAACCCATATATCACAAGATGGGTCAGAGTTGCTGGCGCCATGTCAGACTCAAAGCCTGTCACAAGTGGTGTCCCACAGGGCTCAGTCCTGGGCCCACTCTTGTTTGGCATCTACTTTTCTGAAGTACAAGCAAACACAGGAGGGTTATGGCTGACAAAGTTTGCAGATGACTGCAAACTGGGCGCCGTAGTCGAAAACACATCTGACACAGATATCCTTCAGAAGGGTCTCACAGAAACGGATGACTGGTGCCAGAGCCATGGCCTAAAGTTAAATGCCAAAAAATGCATAGTCATACCCTTCGGGAAAAACAAGGTTACCCCTAGCTACCATATAGGTGGTAATCCTCTGAGCACAGAAGAAGTTATCAGGGACCTGGGGACCCAGGTTGACAGTAGCCTGTCATTCGACACCCATGTAGCTAAAGTAGTTAGGAAGACCTTCTACATTGCCCACCTTATCATGAAGGGATTCACATCTAGATCAAGGGAGGTCATAGTCTCCCTATACTCATCACTCATCAGACCAATGATTGAGTACAATGCCCCATTCGGAATGTATCTGACCCGACACTTGCAGCAGCTGGAGAGGCCACAAAAGTTCCTCACCAAAAGGATAAAGGGTCTCAAAAATCTGTCCTATGCTGCCCGACTGAAAGAATTCCAGCTCTATTCAGTCGCTTACCGCTTGCTCAGAGGTGACCTTTGCCTGACATACAAGGCCATGTCTAACCCAGATTTGATGAATATGCTTCACCTCAAAAAATCTAGATCCGTCAGAGCCACAAGGGCGGGAGACTTAAACCTCGACACGGCTATTAATAGGACCTGCTGGAGGGATAGATTCATCACCCAAAGACTCCCTATGCTGTGGAACAAAATCCCGGTATATGTGAGGCAGAGCACCTCGCTGGCCTTGTTCAAGAGAAATCTTGACCAATGGATGGGAGATCGCAGATATACTCCGGGGATTACCTCAGTGTCACTGCTAGACAGAGGCACAGCAAAATAATGGGTATAGTTCCCCATACAAAAGGGGTGGCGTAAGCCACAAAACTATGGGCTAGGCTTATGAATGCCCTCGGCAGATAGCCTAGTATGAACCTATGAACCTATGAACTGAAAAAAGGTTGCAGGCTATTCAAGGAGAACAAAAAGGAGGCAAATCTCGTATCTAAACAAGTAATTTATCATTACTGAAATGCATATTTTGAGTACAAATACAAAGAAGTTATTACATATGACCAAGACAAACCCTGTTTTTTACTGGCTGGTATTATGCCTACTGTGGTGTAAACCTTATCCAGCAAGTAAGTTGAGAGAGAAATGGGAAGCTGTAAAATGCACAGAAATAGTAATCATAATGGAGTTGTGAAACAGAAGGTACAAAGCTCCCATTAAAAAATGTATATAATAATGCTATTTAAGGCAAACTGTGATATGCTGATGAGCTGAATGCACAGCACTTGACAACAAAACTTCATATTTTTGAAGGCTGTAGTCATATTTTGTTTAAAGTGGGACTATTTTGGGTAAAAGTGTATACTGAATCAGCCAGAAATCACTCTGACAGATATTTCTTAGAGGCTAATATCACAAGTGATAGGTGTGCTCAGACCTATAGCAAGAGAATTTGGCAACATACCCATTTGGTGACTAACCCCCTCCCCCCCCCCCCCGGCTGTCTAATAATCTGTTGCAGCCATAATCACTTAATGACAACAAGTAAACTGTCAAACTTGTTATTAAGGTAGTAGCAAACTTAATAACTCAGTGCTAATTTTTAAAGGATAGTTTGACAGCTTACCAGCTGTCATTCATCAGTCATGATTACAATCATTCTATAGACAGCTTTTAACTATTCTCAGGTGTTTGCTAGATTAAGTGCTGCATCTCTGAAATATGCAGGACTTAACCTAGAAAGTAGTGTGTGTGTGTGTGTGTGTGTGTGTGTGTGTGTGTGTGTGTGTGTGTGTGTGCGCGCGCGCGCACGTGTGTGTGTGTGCATGTAGGCATGCAGACCTTCCTATGGTTAGGCAGCCTTATGGTACAAAAGAGAAGCACAGAAGGGAGAGACCTCCATGAGTAGGCTGATTCTCAGGACCCACTAGCTGGCCTGCTTTATAATATTCATCTCTCACCGCTGGAGGAATCAGTGAGTTGATTGGGCTTCACAGGTGGGAACAAATGGGCCGCAAGGCTGTCATCTAACCAGGGGACACCTGCCTTTCACCTGCACAGAATGAATGGGTCAACTGGGTACTGATAGTGAAGCCAATGGGCAGTATCCTGTGGAAATGGAAATAATTGCCAGGGACCTCTATCTGACATTTGGCCCATAATCTCCCACATAAGTACCTGTATGCCATGAACAACACTTCAGATATCTTGGTTTCTAATTTGACCACCAGCTTATCTTTGGAACCTATGTTGATACCATTGCTGCTAAACTTAAGGCTATGCTTACAGCATGCCATGAATTGTCATATCCACTAAACCACAATGACAGAAGCACCAGTAGAATATCAGTACTGCTCCCTACTGTAGTATGACATTCCAGTGGTGACTTTTGGCTCTTACAATTGCTGCAGCAGGACAAGATTTTCAGGTTTATGGTACAATCTGGGTTTTACTATTAAGCCTATGACCTACTGGCTTTCCTAGAAGCTTTAATACTTCAACTCCAGGTTGATATTTTGTAACACACACACACACACACACACACACACACACACACACACACACACACACACACACACACACACACACACACACACACACACACTAGCACAGTGATACAGTAGCTATTTGATAAGTCAGACTGCTGTTTTCAGGTGCTCTGTATTCTATACATTATGATAAAGCACTGATGTCTGCACATATAATCAGTGTAATATGGTAGTAAAGCATATCCCTTCAAAAGGACTGTATTTTTTTTTGCCTTTTTTTTCAGACTAACTCCTGCTAACTTCAGGCTCCTGCAAGGTCAGATCCCTGATGCCTCCATCCTTAAAGGTTCCCATGTCACAGGTCTCTGCTTTGCGATTTTTGATTGGCTCGTATACTGGCATGCAAGCCAATCAAAACAAGATTTTGATGGTTGCTTGGGAGTGCTGATCGTTTGAGTTCTGGTTAATGGAGAGCCCGTTGTTCTGCATTGAGTAGAAGTGGCTCCGCTTTGAGATTTTTGATTGGCTCACATGCCAGTATACAAGCCAAACAAAAATCACAAAGCGGCTCTCAAGCAACCGGAAACTACACTTATCCAGCATCTACCAATCACCATGGTTCTGGTTAACTGAGAGTTTACTGTACCATGGTTCCTTTGCCAGTTTTCTCCAATAAGTTCCAGCCCCCTCTTGCCTATTATCTGTATCCCTAACCAGAGTCATCCCTATCAACAGAATCTCTTTTCTCCATTCTCATGCTGGTTTAGTTCTTAGAATGCTCCCTGCTGTTTTATGAATACAATACTCTGTATGATTTTTGTTGTTCTCCTTAAGAGTCTGCATACAAAATCCCAAACTTAAACATAAAAATGAAAGAAATTAATACTGCTAATAAAAATCAAATTTTACCTTTGTCAAATGCCCACTAAATTGACTTTGCAGAGTGTTCATTTTAAACATGTATATATTTTATCTGTTTGCAGCTACTTTTACAGATACTGAATTCTGAATTTTGAAGTGTAAAATAACGGATGTGAAAATATGGGTCTAGTTCAGTTGATTGAACAAATACATCCTCGTACAACAAAACACTGAGTCCACAAAAGCAAACATCCAGAATATTAAAAGCCACATCAGCGAATGTGAAGAATATTGAAACCCAGACAAAAACAAAAAAAAAAAACATTTTTATGTAGGGGAAGGCAATCTCCCCTGCACCTCCAAAACCCTGTTAATTATATGTACCAACTCTTGAGATCACACAGTGGTGAGAAAAGGCAAATCTTAACCTCTGCTGTTGTGCGAGCTCCCACATACAAATGTTGACATTTTCTTCTGCAAGCATTTGTTTGATATTTTGCATATTCACTGTTGTAGACTCAATGATTTGTTGTTCAAACATGGACATTTGATCAAATGAACTAGACCCAAAAATATGTATGGGAGAATAACTAAAGATTAGTTTATGGGATAACCTTTACAATATGATCTTATATTGATCTACAGTAGGAGGGAGGTGACATTTTGAAATAATGGACAATTCAAGAGCCACTGGGCATAACAGTAAAAGTTTAGGAAATCAGGTTTCCTCACACACCACTGATGTCTGGCAACTGTCCCCATAAAAAACTTGAATTGTTTTTATTTGCCACCTTGAAACAAAAAAAACTGTTTCTAGTTCCTCCCACAATTCCCAAACAGTTACTCTCCCTCAAGCATAAACTAAAGAAACACAGTTTTCTTTCTGTCCTTACCTAGGTTTTTAAAAACTGAAAAAAAAAAAAAAAAACAAAAACACAGTAATATTGCAAAAAAGAGCGTAAAACAATGTAATAATAAACACACATAAAACAGATTTTTTCACAGTGTATCTATTCTGGCATCTGTTTCAGGGAAACTTTGAACTGCTCTTCTTTGTTACCCTTGGGCAAATCATGCAAAGAAAGAGAGAGAGAAAAAAACCTTCCTGTGTACATACTTGTCTAATTTACTTTGATCCTTCTTATGCTTCTCTGATGCCTTGATTGCAAACCTCTGACTTGTCCCTTTGAATTCTGCAAGAAATATCTAAAAAATAATTTAGATAAACATGACATCACACTGGAGGGAAACTTCATATGCAGACAATAAGTGTAGTCATTTACTTAAACTATACAAAATATTTCCATTTCTGCTGTCATAATCAGAGAAGATAGCCTAACTATGTAATGACATTATAATGAACAAATTGTGCTTGCCTAAATAATTAAAAGGGAACTTAACATTGCATAATTAATCAGTCACACTAAACATGTTCATTAGTTATGCTCCCTAACACTGCAAGGATGTTAGAAATACCTACATCTTGCTTTGGTTAAAATGAATGTGCTCAAAAAAATTTACACCAAAAAGAGGCTTATCAAGCTTGGTGGTGTGAAGAGACAGAGCCCCTGACAATGACCCAAATGACCTAGGATTAATTAGTAGTATTAGAGCTGGTGAGGATGACTGGGGATGGGAGAAGAATTAATGGCTGGTCTGTACATTCTGCTAAAGGTGGGAAGGAAGAGGTGGATGCCTAGGAAATTAAGCTCCTATGTGGAGACTGGACAGCCAAAGGAGAAATTTGCTTTAATGGTGATCATGGTATCTGAAAGCCTGTACTACTTGTGAAAACAAGTGACACTCCCTTGCAATATACATTGCAAATTCAACCCCCAGAGGCAGCACTGGGCATGTGTGGGAAAATGGTAGGATAAAAATAATATCCCTAATACCCATGTGGATGACTATACTGCTGCTGATGCATTTGGCCTTGGTCCTAGGGGAAACAATGGGCCATAGGGCTCTCACCTCTGGGGAACAAATGGGTCATATGGGTCCATAGAGTAGCTGGGAAGACAAATGAATGGTCAGGGGGGAGCCAGATCCAAACAGGCAAAAAAGGATATATCAAAATAATACTTACTACTTTGAGACCATTTGGTACCAATATTAAATGTGACTTTTTTAGCTTCATTACTCTCTAAGCCGTGGTGGTGCAGCGGTAGCGTTGTCGCCTCACAGCAAGAGGTTCTCCCGTTCGATTCTCGGCTGGAGCGCCTTCTGTGTGGAGTCTGCATGTCCTCCCTGTGGTCGAGTGGCGTTTGAAAGACATGAGTGAATGGGCATGCCTTCGTTGAAGGCTGGCACCTCGGCACCGTAAAAATCAACTGCCAATCATTAGCGGACCGGAGTTCTGCTGTGGTGACCCCTAACCAGGAAAAGCCGAAAGAAAAACAACAACAAAACTCTGTTTCACTACATCTATGAGCATCATATACATACAGAGTTGCATACTCTCTAACATTTACAGTGTTTCAAAAGCTATGGTTTCTAGAACATCCTTTACCTGTTGAAATTTCCCTTTTGCTAGGTTTTTCACAAATCTTAAGTCTTCATGTTTGAGCTGGATATCCTGGGAAATACTGAAAGAAAAAAAATACTTCAGTAAAATTATCTTTAGTTCGCTCATCAGTGCAAAACATGTGCCCCTCTAGATGAGAACAGGGCAGTTTTATATGGAACTAAGATGATAAAGGTATCTTCTACATGTAGCCTTTTTTTTGGCACTTTCAAAGGAATAAGTTATGACACTGGTATGCCAAAAGAGAACAGACAGTCCTGGACTGGATAGCAATATCTGGTACACAAATATCTGCTATGATGAAAGTGAGGAAGGAAATTGAACAAAAGAGGGAGGAACCTCAGCAAGGTAAGGTATAAAGGAAGAATCAAAATGTATTGACTTGAATTGCTCAGTAGACAAAACAAAAGTTAAGGAGGTGAACATGTGTATGGATGAAGCAACTAGTGTCCTCATCACAGGGCTATGTAGTAGTAATGGAACAGGAGTTTCATTTAGGTTGAGTCTATATTACCACTGCAAATCAAGCTCTGATGGAAATCATAGGGAAAAACCTGCACCTGTGCATGTGGATCAAACAATATAACTGGTAATACAGGGAAACAAAAGGACATTGCAGGTAGGTAAGAGACATAGTCACCTTTTGCAAGATGTTATCAGTACTATGTACAGGGAAAAGAAGGCTTGCATGTTTCAGTGACTGGCTGTGGGACTGATACATGATGGGCAAAGCTAAAGAATACTAAGTCACTGCAGAAATCCGTGGGAAGGGCAACCCAAGACTGCAGGCATTGAAGACTGCTTAGGAAGGGCAGGCTCCACTCAGGAATGCCAGCATCAAAGACTGCTTAGGATGGGGCAGGCTCTGCCTAAGACTGCCAGCATTGAAGACTGCTTAGTAAGGGCAGACTCCACCCAAACCTGCCAGCATCGAAGACTGCTTAGAAAGGGCAGGCTCCACCCAAGACTGCCAGCATCGAGGACTGCTTAGAAAGGGCAGGTTCTGCCCAAGGCTGCCAGCATTGAAGACTGCTTAGGAAGGGCAGGCTCCACCCAAGACTGCCAGCATCGGAGACTGCTTAGGAAGGGTGCCAGCATGGAAGACTGCTTAGGAAGGGCAGGCTCCACCCAAGACTGCCAGCATCTAAGACTGCTTAGGAAGGGCAGGCTCTGCTCAAGGCTGCCAGCATTGAAGACTGCTTAGGAAGGGCAGGCTCCACCCAAGACTGTCAGCATTGAAGACTGCTTAGGAAGGGCAGGCTCCACCCAAGACTGCCAGCATTGAAGACTGCTTAAGAAGGACAGGCTCTGACCTGGATTGCAGTCTGTACATCTTTTTATACTAGAACAGCTTACATAACTCTTCCCCTAACTCTCATAAAAAAACAAAAAAACAAAAATACTAATCAGTGTTCTGCTGTTTTGTTACAAGGAGGTATACAGACTGCAGGCATAACAAACCTCTACAATGGATGCAGTGTGGTACGTGCTGATAAGTGGATAAACAGAAGGTGAAATAGGATGACTGTGCTTTTAGGATGGGATAAAATGTACTCTGGAAGAGATCAAAGATACCAAGCAACTGACAATATTTATTTATTTAGATTTGCTAACTGGGTAATATCTGACTAGGCCAGTGGCCCGTTTTCAGCAGACACCCAGGGAGAAAAGCTCCAGAAACAAGCACAATGTAACATCAACAGAAGAAGAAGAAAAGGTGTGCTAAACTAAAAAACAGCTAACAGTGTCATTTAAGTATGTGAGCAAAGAACAATTACATGAGGACAGAGGTACTAAGTAACTATGTAATCACAATAACATAATATATATATATATATATATATATATATATATATATATATATATATATATATATATGTATAAACATAAATAATATAAAACAGAGATTTTGGCATCACTGGGAAATCAAATATCAGTCAGATTGGAAATGTTAAAAATTCAAATAGCAACCCATAAAAAAATTAAAGAAAATCATTGGTGTTGGGTGACGAGAAATAGGAGAGAGGAGATTATTCAGGTGAAGTACAGGGGCAGCGCCAGTTGTTGTTGAGATATTCTTTTAGTTTACTTTTAAAAAAAGTCAAACATGGATTGTTCTGGATGTCTGGAGGAACAGCATTCCAGGTGTTTGCTATTTTATTGTAATAAAGGGAGTCACTGGGTTTACTATCATTAGTTCGAATGGCAAAACATTTGCTGTTTGAAATAATGAAAGGTTAAACTGAAATGAAATGTTCTGAGTGTACACAATGTCGTCCCAAATGATCAAAACATTTAAGTCGACATTGCCGCTGAAAATGTGATGTGATAGCCGTATAGGAGCTGATGTAAATCAAACTCCTATATGACATATCACGTTTTTGCAGGGGGGCAAGACCCCCTGCACCTCCTGCTACTAATTTATTCCAACTCCGATATTGCACTACAGTGGGGATATGGGTGAATTTCCAATCCTCACTGTACTGCGATCTCATACATATTGTCAAAAACACTTGTGCAAATGCACTACTGCATTTGCATAAGTGTGTTCGACAATCCAAACCACTATTAATTTTCTGAACGACATTCTGATTTTTAGCAGCATAACTGCCGACAGCATGTCGTTCACGAAAATGATAGTAAACCGAGTCACTGTGGTAGTTGTGAGACTGGGTAACTTTTAGCAATGACCTGTTTGATGACCTGAGGGACCTGCTAGTGATATTAGGTTAGACCAGGTTAAAAAGTGCTGGACAGTTATTGGGGCTGTGAATTATTTTGTGGGAGAAGATAAGTTGGTTTAGTATTAGCAGATTGGGAAGTTCTAGCTAGTTAAGTTGATGGAGAGTGGAGCAATGGTGAGTTTTATGAGGCTGATTAGCAGCAAATTTGACTATTTTGTTATAGCAGGACTCAAGTATATTAAGGTCAGCCTTACATAAGCTGGTGAAGATGAGTGAGCAGTACAGGAGGGTAGACAGTAAGTAAGATCTTGCTTTGGCTAGTCTGGCTTGGTGTATTAGGTAAAGTTTGGCCCTGTGGAGGGAGCCCATTTTGGCATGGACTTTTTTGACAGTTACAGAGATATGAATATCAAATTTTAGCCTGTCATCTATTATGATGCCTAGGAGTTTTGTTTGATTTGTAGGTTCAATTTTGGTTCCATTTGAGGAGTGAATAGAGAGAGGTAAGGATTTGGTCTTGGAGGAATTGTTTGTGAAGATCATTAACTTAGTTTTATTTGAGTTTAGAATGAGTTGGTGGCTGTAGAGGTAAGTTTCTATGTCCTGGAAAGATTTTTTCATTTTAACCTGAAGCTCTTGGAGGGAAGGGGCAGAGCATATTAGAGAGGAATCTTCAGCATATTGTATTACTGTGGCAAGTTCTGTTGCTGTATTTAGATTGTTTGTAAATATGAGGAAGAGAAGGGGCCAAGAATGGACCCTTGGGGAACCCCGGTAGATACTGGCAGCAGTGGGGAGAGATTGTTCTCCCATTTTGTAGCCTGTTGATGATTAGACATATAACTGAGGAACCAAGTTAGGGATGATGAATTAAGACTGTAAGTGGCAAGTTTACTGAGTAAAAAGGCAAAAATAAGCTAACCACACTGCTAAAGGAGACTCACAAGCAAAACAACCAAACTGATTAAAATAATTGTGAGTCAACCAACATGGTCCAGGCAGGATAAACTTCTGTTGAACACCAAGAATGTATAAAAACTGTTTTATTGAAGAAGGTTAGCACTTTCGCTGGGTTACCACTTCATCAGACCAAATGCAAAAGTATGTTAAAACACAGAGATATTTAAAACATAGCACAACCAATCAACTAAAACTAATTAAAAAAGACCAGTCAAACAAAGTGATGTAACCCATATCACCACCTACTCAGTAGGGCTGGTTTAAGGGAGACACCACTATTAAATCCTGGGTATTCATATGCATGCAAAGAAACAATCCATTTTAGCTCACACATCTCAACAACTTTATTAAAATCACCTCTTCTAATATGGAAATGCAAAATTTGTAAAACTCTGAATTTAAAAGAATTGTGTCCTGGAAACAATAAGGCATGATTAGCTTAATAGTGGTGTCTCCCTTAAACCAGGACAGTGCTAGTACTTTGGGAAGGACGCAAGTCATGTTATGTGGAGGATAGTTCTTCCTGCAAGAGATAATCTAGCAATTGTTTTTGAATACATTTCTCAAGTATTTTATTGGGGGAAGATAATATTTCTATAGGTCTGAAGTTATTAATGTCTGTTGAATTTCCTCCTTTGTGCAGAGGGATAATGTGTGACTTTTTCCAGACAGAGGGAACGTGGGATTCCTGGACTGACCTATTTATAAGGATTGAGACAGGATAGGCAATGCTACTGGCTGTTATTTTTAGGTACTCACTTGGAAGGTGATCAGCTGAAGAATAGAATGGTTTAAGTTTGTTTAAGAGTAGTTTTATATAGGATGTGGGCACAGGTTTGAAGGTGAAAGTGGATGTGGTGATATGTCGCTGTTGGGCAAGGTTCAGATTAGATATTGAGGAATCCTTGGTTAGAGATACTATACTATCTATAAAACAAGAGTTGAACTGTATTGCAATTTTTGAGTGGTGAGTTATCTGGAGAGGGGTTTGGGTTGAATTTTTGGCTGGAATGTAAGATTTCTTTAATGGATATCCAAAACTTTTTAGGTCTGTGGTTAGTATTATTCTGAAAGTTATTACAGTATACTTTTTTGTCTTCATTTATTTGCTTTTTAGTACAATTGTGAAGCATTCTGAAGTTTTCAAGATATTGAGGTGTTTATATTTTTGCCATTCTTTCCATGCTTTTTCTCTGTCCTACATTATCATTCTACTCTTTTTTGGATAGCCAAATTGCATTACTTGTTTTTAGTCTCTTCCTTTGTTAACACAAATGCTCTGGAACAGATAGTCTGCACCCCCACTAGGGACTCTAATGTTCTGGACATAGTACTCACCAACATGGGGGGCATCACTGTACTTCCCCATGTGTGATGCCCTCCATGGTTAGGCCAGGCCACAAATCAGTCTTGTCTGAAGTAACTACTGAAACTGACACCCTCAGAGAAACAAAAATTATAAAAAAACTTCACCAAAGCAAACTACAGGGTATTAAGCAGTGGTATAAAAAGCTTCATACCACCCACAATAGCAGACATCAATGATCACTATGCAGAAGTGTACACAAATGCCCTGTACTAACACTTAAGTGACTGCATAAACTCTGCTATACCTGACTTGATCAAAACCAGGTCTTCCTGTAAGAACAAGGCACCATGGTAGACTTCAAGTATAAACAGATTATATAACAAGAGGAAAAAACTGTTGTCCAAAAGCAAGAGGGATATCACTCTGCAGAGAAAAAGTTCCCTCCTAAGCCTAAACAAGAAAAATGGAAATCTTGTAAGGTCTTTGAAGGCAAATTACAAAACTACAATTGCATCCCTAGCCAAGGATAATCATAAGGCATTCTTTAACTATGTCTGAAGTCTAAAAGGGAATGCCCAGCTATGTGTCAAACTGGTTGTAGATGGGTTCTCTCATACTACACTGGAAGATATCACCAACCTGCTAGCTGACAGATTCAGTGCAAACTTCACCTCCTATCCCCACCTACTTTATCCCAAAGCATATCTGACACCAGTACTCTGCCTAGTATCTCTAGAAAAAAAGGGCATCTCTGCACTTGCCAAAGCCAAAAACACAGCCTCAGTGGGACCAGATAATATCCTAGGTAGTTTAGTAAACAATCTAAAATAAGACCTAGCAGACCCACTTGGCGTTCTCTTTAAAGATAGCTTGAGAACTGGCGATGTTCCTCCAGAATGGAGAACAGCAACAGTAATCCCCCTGCACAAAGATGGGCCATCAACTGACCCTGGGAACTACAGACCTATAAGTCTAATCAGCCTCATCTGCAAGACCATGGAAAGAATTATCAAGGACCTTATCAACAAGAACATAAGCAACCTCGAAACACTGGCCCCAACCCAGTTTGGCTTCCTTAAGGGTAGATTATGCTTATTAAACCTGGTAGACTTCTTTGAGAATGTCACCAAAGCCCTTGCTGAAGGTAAAACAGTGCACACAGCCTATCTCAACCTTCATAAGGCTTTCAACACAATCTCCACTCTGGCATCATTGACAAACTCTCCCAGCTGGGGATTAACCCTCACGTTACTAGATGGGTAGCCAGTTGGTTCACAGACAGAACACACTGTCAAAATTGGTGACTCTACCTCAACCAGTAGACCCATCACCAGTGGAGTACCACATGGGTCTGTGCTGGGCCCCTTACTGCTTGGCATCTATTTCACAAAAGTCCAGACCAAAGTAAATGGCTGCTGGCTTGCCAAGTTCACTGATAATTGCAAACTGAGAGCAGTCATTGAGTCTCCTAACAGTGTCATCATATTACAAGAAGGGATAACACAAACGAATGATTGATGCAAAAGCCACATTCTAAAATTAAATGCAAAAAAATGCATTATTATTCCCTGTGGCAAAACAGAATTCCCTACAAATTACAATATTGGCAATACCCCCCTGAGTTCCAACCCAGTGTTGCGAGACTTGGGAATGCAAGTTGATAGCAATCTGAACTTTGACCACCAAGTTGCCACAGTAGTAAGGAAAGCCTTCTACATAGTAGACCTCATAAGCAAGGGCATAGTATCCAGGTCAAGGGATGTTATAACTCCACTGTACTTGACCCTCATCAGACCCCTAATAGAGTATACAGCACTCTTTTGTATGTACCTCACCATACCCCTGCAGCAGCTGGACAAACCTCAGAAGTTTCTCACTAAGAAAATACAGGGAATGCAATCCATGACCTCCGTGGACAGGCTGAAAGCCCAGTCACTTTACTCTGTATCTTATAGGCTGCTGAGAGGTGATTTGTGCCTGGCCTATAGGGTAAACTCCAACCCTGCCCTAATGGGAATACTCTACATCCACAAGTCAAATGGGACAAGAGTCAGTCGGGGAATCTTAACCTAACCTGTGTCATTAATAGAACATGCTGGAGAGACAGATATGTCTCCCGGAGAATGCAGCTTCTCTGGAATAGACTTCCTGTTCACGTAAAACAGAGCTTCTCACTGTCCCTATTCAAATACAACATAGATAGTTGGATGGGAGACCACAAATTCACCCCTGGAGTGGCACCCATGTCCCTCATGGACAAGGGTAGCCGGTGTTGATCAGAGACCTGCTCTGTTCATAAATTCATTCTGCAAACTACCCAAAAAGAACAAATGGGGATGCTTGGAATTAACATGGCTGGGCTTGTAAAGACTCTAGAGCCACTAGTGTAGTAACCTCCTATGAACCTTCTAGAAGGTGCAACACTATTTAGGGTATTTAGAAAAGTTGCATTAAATTAATTTGCAGCATCATTTAAGGGAAGGATTTTTAGGAAGTTCCAGTTAATAGATGGTAGTGTAGTAATGATACATTTCTGGGTTAAACTTGGCAAAGTTGCGTGTTGTTTTATAAATATGCTGTTTAACTTCATGTGTGAGATGTCTGGTGATATAGATTGGGAGGTGATCACTGAGAGAGTCTGACATTGTACTTGTGGTGGTGTATTTGCTAGGGTCTGATACTAGGAGCCAGTCAAATAGGGAATTTGATGTCTTGCTATAATGTGTGGGGCTATTAGTTGTGTGAAACCATGTAAGTTCAAGCTAGATGTAGGGGAGTTAGACTTTACATCCAATCAATTGACATTCACATCACCTAATAGTATTTTTTCCTTGTAGAAATGTTATAGATATTCAATGTAGGGTATCTTCTAGTATAGCTGTATTGCCACTAGGAGGGATGTAAAGGACAGTAATACATATTTATTTATAATTGTTTATTTATTTTATAGGTTCATAGGTTCCTAGGTAGGTACTAGGCTATCTGCCTGAAGGCATTTATAAGCCTAGCCAGAATTGTGTTGGCTTTCGACGCCCCCTTTAGATTAGTTCCCTGTGCCTCTGTCCAGCAGAGCCATTGAAGTGATCCCGGGGTAAACTTTCTATTTCCCATCCACTCGTCAAGGTTTCTCTTGAAGAGTGTTAGCGAGGAGCTCTGCCTAATGTAGATTAGAATCTTGTTCCAGAGCACAGGAAGTCTCTGGGACAGGAATCTATTCCTCCAGCACGTCCTATTTATTGTTGTGGTGAGGTTTAGCTCTCTAGAGCGTGTGGCTCGAGGGGATATGGTTTTCTTTAGGTGAAGCATGCCCATCAATTCTGGGTTGGACATAGCCTTGTATGTCAGGCATAGATCACCTCTGAGTATGCGGTATGCAACCGAGTACAGCTGGAGTTTCTTCAGTCGAGCTGCATAGGGCATCTGTTTGAGGCCAGTGATCCTCTTGGTGAGGTACTTCTGTGGTCTTTCCAGCTGTTGCAGGTGTCTTGTAAGGTACATCACAAATGGGGCATTGTACTCTATGATGGGTCTGATGAGTGATGCATAGAGGGGCACAATGACCTCTTTTGATCTGGATACAAACCCTTTTGTGATTAGGTGGGCCACATAGAAGGATTTTCTAACCACTCTGGCAATGTGATTATCAAAGGAGAGATTACTATCTACTTGGGTCCCCAGATCCCTTATTACTTCTTCTGTATTTAGGGGGCTACCACCTATGTGATAGTTTGTGGGTACTTTGTTTTTTCCAAAGGGGATGACTATGCACTTTTTGGCATTTAGCTTGAGGCCATGGTTTTGACACCAGGTATCTGTCTCAGTGAGACCCTTTTGGAGGATGTCTGTGTCAACCGGAGAGTCAATTATAGCCCCTGGTTTGCAGTCATCTGCGAACTTGGTCAGCCATAGACCTCCTGTGCTTGTCTGTACCTCTGAGAAGTATATGCCAAACAGGAGGGGTCCTAGGACTGAGCCCTAGGGAATGCCACTTGTAACCGGTTTAGAGTCAGACCTAGCTCAGCAATTCTTCCCATGTGGATTCTGCCTGTGAGCCAGTTGGCAACCCATCTCATGACGTAGGGGTTTATGTTCAGGCTGGTGAGCTTGTCTATAATACCAGAATGGGGAATGGTGTCAAAGGCCTTTGCAAGGTCTAGGTAGGCTGTGTGGACCACCTTTCCCTCGTCTATAGCCTTGGCAACTGTCTCAAAGAAGTCCACCAGGTTTAGGAGGCATGATCTGCCCTTAACAAAGCCAAACTGGGTAGGGTCCAGTGTTTGGAGGTCCCCGATGTCTCTGTTAATGAGATCCATGATGATGTGCTCCATAGCCTTGCAGACCAAGCTAGTCAGGCTTATAGGGCGATAGTTCCCGGGGTCTGTTGTGGCTCCACCTTTGTGGAGCAGAATAACCGTTGCTGTGCACTACTCTATGGGCATGTAGCTTGTGGAGAGGCTGAGTTTGAACAGTGTGTTTAGGTGAGGGGTTAGTTCATCTTTGAGCTCATGTAGGATGCAGCCTGGGACACCGTCCGGTCCCATTGATGCTGTGTTTTTGGCTTTGGAGAGCGCTGTTTTAACCTGAGTGTCTGTGATTTCAGGGGCACTACATTCTTCTGGTATGGTTATGGGCCCTTTTGGGGGTGAGAGGGGGGTGATGTTTGCACTGAACCTCTCTGCCAGGATGTTGGCGATATTGGTCGGTTCAGTGTATTTTGTACCATTCTGCCCTAACTCTGAGCAGATCTGGGAATTGCCACTTAGATTCTTGACATAGCTAAAAATGCCTTGTGGTTATCTTTGGAGTCCTTGGCAATTTTTCTTTCAAAGCTAGCCTTGGATGATTTATGAGGGATTGCAGTTTCTTGCTGATACTGATCAGGGATGTCTTACCTTCTTGGGATTTTACTCTTTTCTGTACTACTTTCCTCCTTCTGTTGTATAGCTTGTTTATGGCAGGGGTCCACCAGACTGGTTTCCATTTCTTGGAGGAGTGAGTCTTGGTTTTGCTTGAGATAGCATGATCCATGCATTCTTGTAGGTGCCAGTAGAGTGCATTAGTAAAGAATTTTGCAGCTTGGGCAGCATTATCCTTTAGCATGGGGGCTTTGAAACTTTCCACCTCGGTCTTAAGTAACGTGAAGTTTGCTTTTGAAAAGTTTTTCATGGTGGTTTCTTTGACCGGGGGTGGGTGATTAGTTTATGGTCAGATCTAACCAGCGAGGGGTTGACCTCCAGTGTGAAACACCGGTTGCCCATGTTGGTGATGACCAGGTCCAATATGTTGTCACCTCTGGTGGGGGTGTTGACCAGTGGCGTTTGAATTTATAAATTCTAGGAAATGTTGGGCAAGGGAGTTAGTACTTGAGTAGTTCTCCCAGTTAATGTTTAGGTAATTGAAATCACCCAATATCAGGGTGTTTGGTAGGACCTTTATGTTTCCCGGTGTTTCCAGAAATGTGGAATGGGGTCCTGGGACATGGTGGGTGATCTGTAGCAACCTACAATTTGAATTGCAGTTTTGCCCATTGTTAGTTGCACGTGGATGATCTCTGAAGCATCATGCTGTGCCACTAACCTGGAGGTGTGGGTATCCTTGATGAATATGGATAAGCCTTCGCCTTTTGTATTTCGGTCTGGGTTTTGTGGCCAAAATGTATGGTATGGTATGAGTTGTAGCCTGGTAGTGCTGGGGTGCTCTCTGGAGCCTTAAACCAGGTTTTTGTTACTGCACATATATCAATTTTTTCCATACTGAAGAGTGCTTCGAGTGCGTGCATTTTGAGGTTTAGACTTCTGGCATTGAGTAGCATTACCCTCAGTTTTTTGCTCCTTGTGCTATTTATGGTGGTGGGTTTGTCTTTGGAGCCTTGCCTCCAAAAGGCACTATGGGGGTGGCAAGAGACTTGGCCAGTATTCAAAAGCCTAAGGGTGACAGGTGCAAGCCATCTCTAGAGAAACATAGTGGCTTGTCGAGCATGTCAACCCAGGCTGACAGACACTGGATCCTCTTTGAATGACACCAGAAGCTTAGCCAATTGTTGAAATTGATAACTTTTTCTTTATACTGTGGTAGGATGCTACTCAAGGTCAGGGTCATACCGGCCTGGGCTACATGATCAGAGAGCTCTTCCATGTCTCTTTTTATGTAGTCCAGAGAGGTACGGTTCAGGTCATTTACACCAACATGGACAATGACAGAGTCATATTTGTACTTGTTCTGGAGTGACCTGAGTGCTTGTGTTATGTGGCAGATCCTGGCACCCGACAGGCAGCTAACAGTAACCTTCTCCTTGTTCAGCCTAGTGAGTGGGTCGTCAGTGTGCCTGACTATAGAGTCACCTATTACCAGTGTGTTGGGTATGTTATTTTGCCTTAAAGGCTGTGCTTGCGTGGCACACTCATTTAGTGAAGTATGTGTTTCATGGTTTGTGATGGGGGGTGGAGGTTGCTTGGGTGTCTGCTTTGGAGGTCTCTGTTGCATTTGCAGATTTTTACTTGGAGCATCCAAGTATGTTTTCATGCATTTATGTGTGTTTTTTGCCAGTGCTGGTTTCATAGGTCTATCTGAAACTGGTGGTGTGATGCATGTAGTTCCCTTCTCCTCTTGACTGTCTGGTCCAGTCTTGGGTTGAGAGGGCTTAGCCTCCAGTTTGGCTGTATAATTGCATCTCTCGCATGTATTAGTGTTTGGTGGTAGGAGGAGAGGGTTGTCTGTGTACATGAGGCAGTTGTAACACTGCCTCAAAATGCCCAGATTCACCAGTTGGACCGGAGAGTACACCTGAAACTGCCCTTTGGACATGCCTGGATAGGTACAGTGAACTGTTTTACTGATTGGCTGGTAAAGTTGAATAGAGACCTTTGTTCTTCTCTACAGAAGGTCGAATAGAGAGCCTTGTCCTTCTCTAAAGTATAGGGGAGGGTCTAGTGCTAAGGTTTATTAGTGCTTGCTATGAGTTTAGAGCAAGTGCCAGGCTGAGAAGTGAATGGTTTGAGTGCTTAAGTTGAAAGTTTGTCTAGTTCCAAGGGAAAAATTGAAGAGTAGACTTTGTTGAGCCGGAAACAGTTATACCCTAGCTAACCGGCGCTGCCCGGCACGCAAAACCACACAAATGTAGGTATTATAGCAGGGAAACAAAAGAGAGAAATTAGCCCAAAATGGCCAATAAACTACTAATTTCTGGGCAGAAACCACTCCTCCAGGGACAGATAGGCTGCTCAAAGCTCCCCTCTCTCACAGGTGAACAGAGATAGTACCTTCTATCCAAGTAAGGTATGGGCAAACACAGAAACTTGTAAAACAGCCCTGAATTCAGCACTAATCTGAAAACTGGACTATACTAGCTTAGAAAAGTGGAAAAACAAGTATATATATATATTTTTTTTTTCAGAAAATAAAGCAGATACAATCAAAAAAACACTTTAAATGCACAAAATGGCTATCACACTTGAGTGTGTAGCCTACAGCAGTTAAACAGGTAATTTAAACACAAAAACAAACGACTTTGTTAAAGTGCAGGCAGTAAAATAAGTACAATATGTAGCTGAAGAAGCTTTTTAAATCTTAGAAACTGTAAAATATTGGCGTTTAGGAGGAATTAGCTAAAGGCAGCAAGAAAATGCAGAAAAATGATACTTAATCACTCCAAAGTTTCCCTTTTGTCTCTCTGCTGCTGTAGAACTCTGCAGGGCACCAGGCAGGAGCTTGCTGAGCTGTATGCAAGCGTAAAAACCTCACAAATATGGGTTTTATAGCAGGGAAATGAAAGAGATAGAAATTAGCCCAAAATGGCCAATAAACTACTAATTTATGGGCAGATACCAGTCCTCCAGGAACAGATAGGCTGCTCAAAGCTCCCCTCTCTCACAGTTGAACAGAGAAACTTCCTTCTATCCAAGTAAGGTATGGGCAAACACAGAATCTTATAACACAGCCCTGAATTCAGCACTAACCTGAAAACTGGACTATACTAGCTTAGAAAGGTGGGAAAACAAGTATTTTTTGTTGTTTATTTTCAGAAAATAAAGCAGATACAATCAAAAACACTTTAAATGCACAGAAATGGCTATCACACTTGAGTGTGTAGCCTACAACAGTTAAACAGGTAATTTAAACACAAAAATGACTTTGCTAAAATGTAGGCAGTAAAATAAGTACAATATGTAGCTGAACAAGCTTTTTAAATCACAGAAACTCTAAAAAATCTACATTTTAGGCAGACTTAGCTAAAGGCAGCAAGAAAATGCAGAAAAATGATACTTAATCACCCCAGGGATCACCTCTGTGGCTCTGCTCGACAGTGGCACAGGAAAATAATTTTTGGGTGGCAAAAGCCAGGGTACCTTTTTGGCTGGGCTTGTATAGGCCCCAGGGCCGATAGCCTAGTACCTACCTATGAACCTATGAACCAATGCTCTCTTTTGTCTCTCTGCTGCTGTAGAACTCTGCAGGGCACCAGGCAGGAGCTTGCTGAGCTGTATACAAGTGCAAAAACCTCGCAAATGAGGGTTTTATAGCAGGGAAATGAAAGAGATAGAAATTAGCCCATAATGGCCAGTGAACTACTAATTTCTGGGCAGAAACCACTCCTTCGTGGACAGATAGGCTGCTCAAAGATCCTTTCTCTCACAGGTGAACAGAGAAACTGTTGAGGAAAACAATAAGAAGCTCTGCTGAACTAAATTTTGGTATTGGTTTGCTATAAAGGGAAATGTGGTAGATGCTGGGAAATATTAAAGCAATACTACCACCTTTCCTCTATATACTGTCATTACAGATGATATTATAGCCAGGGGGTATAACTTTGGAGCCGTTTATGCTGGGTTTATACTTGTTTATACTAAATACAAAGCTATTAAATGCATTCATGTAAGAAGCAATGATATCAATGGCTTCTTAAATTATTGGCAGCACTACACTGCACCCCATTGGCAACTACCAATTGTACCCCCTAATAATTTGCTCCTGCTGCAGCTGCCCCTTTGTTCTGCCTTATTTGCAGCTCAGAGTTCCAGCCACATTTTATGTGTGGTTTCAACTAGTGTTAGCAGTGATATGCCCCCTTAACACACACACGGCTTTCAGGGTGAGAGGTTGTCATAAGGGTTAAGGTGTTTACCTTGCAGACAGAAGGTACAGGGTTTCATTCTCACAGGTGGTAATTTGCTAGGCTTAAAATAGCCCCCAAAGGCAGTTATCCTAGTAGTAATCTATGAACCGATGAACCTATGAACACACACACACACACACACACACACACACACACACACACACACACACACACACACACACACTCACACACTCACACAAATATCAAGCCAGGCATGACTAGTCCCATCCACATTTCAGGGGTAGTGTCAATCTATAGTAGTTATAGCTTCTCTTAAACGCACACAAACAAAAATGCGCTCACACACACAAATATAGATATATACACACTTGCACATACTCACATATATGAGCACCTAGCTTAGTGAACAAAATCTCACAGTTAAATGACATTACATGATGTAGATAGCAGGGAGAGATTGCTAGTCTGTGGTAAACTCAAATGTTGCAGCTCCCCACAAATTCTGGAAACTCACGCTAACTTAAAGGCTCCAACTGTTTTGTTTTTTTCTACACTGTTCCAGTAACTGGCTCCATATGTCAACCATGTTATCTGTGAAAAAGTACTTTTTGGATTAATATTAAAATGAGACTATTTTACTGCTGACCATGCACTCCTTCCCATCTTAGCCTTCCTTCTCAGGGTAAACCCTTCATATTTTCATATCTTCCCCTCAGCTGCTCATGTACCCACAGCTCATCTCCCAGTCCCGCCCCTTTTTTCAGTGAATAAATGATGATCACCATATTTTCTTCATATATCATATCCGTGTTCCCCCCTCCATCCTATTCACCTTCCAGGATAACCCCTCTAGCACTGTGACCTTTCCCAGTAGAAGCTCCTGGACTGCACAGTTTATTCCAGCTACATCCTGTACTTTTTTAATGTTTAGATATTTAAAAATCATGTGATTTTTGTATTTTAATTTGATTGTTAGATTAAATGAGTTGGGTAATGGAAAAGTGTTGAAAAACACTGTTTGGTCTCGTTCTGCAGAAATAAGCATTAGAACTCAATAAAAACTGTGAGTGTTCTCTGAGTGCAGCATGTGTTTATTTATTTTGGAAAAATACCCCTTAAAGTGTATTTATCATCTGTTTTTCTCTGTGTTACAACAATGGGTTGTCATTCCCAAAATGCAATTCTAAAACAGCAGCCTATTTTCTCTCACTTTCAAAAACATATTGTTTGTAGGCCCTGCAGTACGTATTTATACCTTATGGCACATGCAGAGTATTGTAATAATATTAAAAGTAGTACAACACAGAGCCTGTGTTACAGTACACACTGATATACTGTAACACATGCACAGTGTTGCAATGATATATTGAAAGCAGTACAACACAAAGTCTGTGTTACAGTACACATCAATACACTGTAACACAGGCACATGTGTGTAACATCACTTCACATGCAGAGCAACACAAACGCAGGGCTTAATAAAAAAAAAAACTTCTAGCATTAATGCTGTAGCATAAATGCACTTGCTCCACAATGCAGAGATTTCCAGTTCAGGGACACATTAGCCTCAATGAGGAAAGACTTCACTATCAGCTAATTTGCATGTCTGTGAATCGTCATTGAGTACAAAGAGTGCAGATCAGCACTCCTCTGATAGTTACCAGTGGCAATCGCATCATATTAACATGGACACCCCCACTCATTCATTTTCCACTTGCAATACACACACACACACACACACACACACACACACACACACACACACACACACACACACACCACATGCCCCATAACTGTCCCTGTGTGATGAGAATGCCCCAGATGCCTCCTTTATCCTGCCCTCATACGTCACAGATGATCAAAGTCAGTTAATTATGCCAGACATTGGAGTTTCATACAGTTCATTAGAGTTTCATATTTCTTATTGTATAGAAACTGTACTGTGACGCTAGACAAGTTTGTCTATTAACTTTTTAACTGACTCAAAATCACATGTCTTAAAATTCTCTCTGGTGTCTTTCCATCTCTGTCTTGCAGCCCACCCCCCACCCCCCATGGACACACTCACATCCCTTGTAACTGTATTGTAAAAACAAACCCTTGCTGAACTAGCTTGTGAGTTAGTGCAACAGGTTAATATGTTAGTGCTACTTTTGTGAAATGTGCATGGTTTAAAGCCTTTCTCCTTCTTCCTTGCAACTGTATTTTTTTTTTCTTTTATAAAGTAGGTGATGTAATTCCTGGGGTCTATTGGTGGTGCAGAGGATTAACATTCTCTGTGAAAGGTGGGAAGATGCAGAGGTTGAATTTATTTTAGTGCCTTGAAGGCACTCTAACTAGCATCTGCGATGTCAAGTATTCCCACCTCTGACCCACATCTTCCTTTTTTGGATGTGCCTTTCAGGGAAAATATCCAGAGTATCACTGGTGTCCTCCCAATCCATGTAGTTGTAGTTCTCTCTGGTGTCTAGTGTTCCCTCAGCCCATGTTACATGTAAGTGCTGTTACAGGAAGTAGCAAAAGAGTAATTCCTAGTGTCTAATGTTTTCCCTCCCAGTCCCTGTTATGTTTGAGTTCTATTAAGGCACATAGCGAAAGAATAATCCTTGATATCTAGTGTTCCCCATTTCAGTCTCATATTATGTTTGTGTCATTAAGGCATTAAATGAAAAGTTTTCATTGGTGATCTCCCTGACCCATATAGCCCTTGTTCTCCTTGGTGGCTAGTGGTTCCCCTTAACCTACATAGTTAACGTTCTCCCTGGAGGCTAGTGGTTCCCCTTAACCTACATAGTTAATGTTCTCCCTGGAGGCTAGTGGTTACCCCTACTCATTGCTGTAGGCTTTACTCATTACAAAACCAACGTCTGAACACACCACTGGAAACAGGTTCTAGGATAGGAAGCACTACCACGCGTAGCACAGAAAGTAAAAACAGCCCCAATTTTATTAAAATTTGTTAAAAACAGAATCAGTTAAGCGCTTTCATCAATTACATTGACTACATCAGAACATCTTAACAACTTCTCCCGAAAGTTTATATGTGCTGTGCAATTAATTCTCCAATTAACAATTACTGGCAGAGTTACCTTCTTAAAGTGCACCAGTGCCATAACCTTTTTCCTTGTGAAATTTCACTCAACAGTCACCATTAAATATACAAAGAGCTTAATATATCATTATATGCCATAACATTGGTGGTCAATAATCTTTTCTCCATATCACCCTTTAGCTTCTAATATAGTCTTTACTGATATAGCATCATTTAAACCAGGGTGTGTGGTGGAATTCAAAAGTATTTGCCATTTAGACTCACTCTCATTCAATTTCTTAGTAATAATTTCCCCTCTAGGGTTACCCTTAATTTGTTCTATTATGGCAAATTTAAATTCTTTACAACCTTGGCTGTTAGATAAATGTCTATACAGCGCATTGGTCTCATCCTTTCTCCTTATACAATATGTATGTTCATATATCCTGTTTCTAACATCTATCTGTTTTCCCCACATAGTAACAGGGACATAGGGTACACTTAGCTAAATAAACCACATGTTGGGTACAATAATTACCATTTTGAAAATAGACCATGGTCTGGTTAATATTTTCTAACTGTTGCTATGTGGATGAGACCAATGTTGTAAAGAATTTAAATTTGCCATAATAGAACAAATTAAGGGTAACCCTAGAGGGGAAATTATTACTAAGAAATTGAATGAGAGTGAGTCTAAATGGCAAATACTTTTGAATTCCACCACACACCCTGGTTTAAATGATGCTATATCAGTAAAGACTATATTAGAAGCTAAAGGGTGATATGGAGAAAAGATTATTGACCACCAGTGTTATGGCATATAATGATATATTAAGCTCTTTGTATATTTAATGGTGACTGTTGAGTGAAATTTCACAAGGAAAAAGGTTATGGCACTGGTGCACTTTAAGAAGGTAACTCTGCCAGTAATTGTTAATTGGAGAATTAATTGCACAGCACATATAAACTTTCGGGAGAAGTTGTTAAGATGTTCTGATGTAGTCAATGTAATTGATGAAAGCGCTTAACTGATTCTGTTTTTAACAAATTTTAATAAAATTGGGGCTGTTTTTACTTTCTGTGCTACGCGTGGCAGTGCTTCCTATCCTAGAACCTGTTTCCAGTGGTGTGTTCAGACGTTGGTTTTGTGGTTGTTACTGCTGGAGTCACATTTTATTTCTGCAGGCTTTACTCATTAGTCTATGGATGTGTGGAAGTATGACAGCCACTCCAACGCACTCCCCATATAACACACACAGTCCCCTCCCCACCCGATTGCACCAACACGTACGTTCACACATTCACCCATACACACACATCTACCTAACCTATCTATTCACTAACCCTGCTACTATTACCTCCCAGGCAGATGCACATTCACACATGCACTCTCACATACAGCCCCTCACATGCACTCAGGCACACACCACCTAACACTGCCTGTCAGCTAAAGTCCCCAATGCTTTCCTCTTCCACAATGGATGAACATAGCATTTTGGAAGTGTGCTTGCTTTACTGCAAATAGCCAGGAGCAACCATGCTAATCAGTGTATGTATAAATTTCTAAATGTAGGTAGTTCTGAGGGGACAGTCCATGGCTAATCAGCATATGCCTCTACCCTGGACTGCCTTATTAGCATGTAGCACAACCGCACAGACAGCCCACTGTAGTGCTGCCCATCTTCATGTTGCACCAATGTGGAAGGGCTGTCTCTGAGTCAGAAGTGGTAACAGTGAAGTGTACACTTTGTGGTAAGTTTTCTGAATTCAGGCCATTGTCTGTGTTACAATACACATTTTTACATTATGGTACATACATAGTTGTATAATAAAACATTACAACTTGTACAACATAAAGTCTCTGTTACATTTACACACTGTGGCACGTACAGTATGTAATACATTACAAACTGCTCAACACAAAGTCTTTGTTACAGTACACATTTATACATTATGGTACATGGATGGTTCTATAGTAACTTATGAAAAGCATCTAAAAAAAATCCTGTTACAGTAAGCACTGATACATTGTAACATGCATTGTTCTGTAGAAAAACATTAAAAGTAAAAGCAGCTCAACATAAACTCATAGTGTCACACTCTTTATTCCAGACAGCAAGATGATGTTTTAATCTACTGTGTTACAACTGAATATGATCATTAAAAAATGCCTACCTTTGTGTATCACTTCTTGGAGAAAGCGCTGAGCTCATACAGGGCTCTGGGCTTTCACATTTACATTCAGTTTCTGGGTTCTGCTCATAAACAATGTCCATTTGGAGGCCAGAAGCATCCATAACCTGTTAAAAATGGCATGTAATTAAAAGACAGAATTAGCTTTTTTTTATATAGCATCTGCTACTTTAACAACTCTAGTAAAATCAGAGAGTGTGAGAATTTTAATAAGAATAATTGAAATTTTATTTCTGTGCTATGTGATGTCTTTTTAAAATCATTTTGTGTTACTGAGAAACACAGAATGCAAACTACAGTTATTATCCTGTAGTCTTGTTGCTGTTATAGTTGTGTCCACAGTTAGTTCCTAAGTGCTCCCTATAAAGGCCTACTGGATAGCACCATAAAGTTAAAACCTGTCAAGATATGTCATAAAAAGCTTCTCCTAGATACCTCATATAACTAGCGATTTTAGAGCAGAATCCAACAAGCACCTCTAGTCCACAGATCAGTGACTGAGAAAGAAAATAGATAAAACAAAATAGATCTCCTATAATCTTTCTCTGCTTTCTTATAGCATGCTCATACCACTGCTTTGTAATGGAACAGAGAGAGAGTGAGAGAGAGGGAAAACTAAACTGCCACAGTGCAAACGTCAGTATTTAATATATTTCTAAAACAATTACGGAGGCAACCAAGCCAGAATTGGCTGTGGACATCAATTGTCAAAGGTGCACTGGGATTCAGTGTTGTGGAAGCTGATGAAGCATTTAGAGACCCAGTTCTGATCCCAGGGTGCTTCACTCTGTTCTTATCAGAGAACACTAACACTGAACTACATTCTTTTTGTCTTTGACTAAGAAAAAAGAATCTCGTCTGTCTAGAGACAGTGAATGCATAGAGAAAGGTGAAGAAGTAAAACAGCAGGAGAAAGTCAGGAAGAATTGAGACAGAGAGAGAGAAAGCGCATGGCAAAAATAACTGTAGCTACATTTGATAAGAGGCAGCAGGCATGAAGATTGCTATGGGTTTATTGTTCCTAATAGTGACCTAGAGGTAGTAAGAGAATGCACCAGGTAAGCACTGGTTAATTTATATGCAAGGATCTTAAACCAGTGCCTGGATTTCAAGCTGTTGTAACATTATGTAGCAGCATACACTTGGCGAGGCTGGTATTATGAACCCCAGCAGCTGTGGGAATACTGGGATCAGGGAACTGAGCAAAAAAAAACAATGACTGACTGTATGATAGCTCTGGCAAACTAGGAATTTGATGACCAGCATGCAAAAAGTGGAAAAAAATAACCCACCAAATGTTTTTGCACAGGATAACTGAATGTATATCTAGTTACAGAGGTTTCTTGTTACAACTGGCAGTCGGTTGCTTTAAAGGTAACATGTCAGAAGTTATATGGCACTACTACAGGAGTTGTTTAGTACATGCATGTACTATCATTAATTTCAATGAGTGGAAGCATCCCTGTTGCTTAAACTGAGGGCAAACAATGTAGCCATAGTTCTGAATCTGTAAGTATTGTTAATCAGTATCCCTGTATTCTAAAATAAGAACATAACACTTAGAATAACACCACTTATTTTTGACAAGGAAACTATATAATGCTGTACTATGCTAAGTCTGTGGCAATAAAGTGCACAAGTGTTGTGTGATAACACCTGAAAATGGGTCTTCCCATGGGCTGTATATGTAATAGGCAATGGAGAGTAAACTGGAAAAAAGGATGGTGTGTGTGTAGGTGTGTCTTTCTCTTTTCCCTTTACTCTCTGCCTGCATGTATTAATATATGGATCAGCTACAAGAAATGAATTCCCAACCAACCAAATGCAGATACGTAAAAATGAAACAAATAATACAAATTACCATCACTGTGGTGGGTGCAAAACACAAGTAATATTTCATTTTTTATAAGGGGGGATAACCCCTATACCCCTGTCTGGGGGTATTTTGACCACTACACCCCCCTTACTTAAATGTATTAACTTTACTGTCACACAGCTGTGGAGCAAAGAGACACTCCCTGCAAGAGTTAAAACAGTTGAGATGAAAACTGCAGTCAGGCTGTAGTAATGAAAATTTGGTTGGGAAAGACAACTTCAGGAAAACAGCACAGGGAGATAACAGTTGACAAATAAGTTGGTCACATATGTCAATCACACATCAAACACACTTAATAATGAAGCTGTAACCAGGCAAAAAGGAAAATAGAGTCCAGACCCAATATGTACCAGATAAGGGAAAATGAGAAGACATTTTCAGGTAATGTCTACCTGGTTTATTTGAGTAGAGTGCACTGCTTTTGCTCTTTCAGAATGATTTCAGCATGGCACGTTTAAGACCCAAAGCTTGGAGGAGGGGAACAGTTCTACAAAGAAGATAACATTTATGATCCACAGTTTTACTCGTTGGTGTCACATTTCAGATGTTCTCTGTATTTAAGAATATGCCATGGTTCAACTTTATCATTTACAAGTTAGGTGTGAGGGCTGAACATTACAAAGAACTATTACTCCCAAGTAGTAGTCTAACAGATAGTAAATCAAATGCAGTAAACAAATGAGAACCCTGGGTCCAGGTAACTAAAGGGTCTACCAAGTATCCAGAATCAAAATGAAACAAACAAAAAAAACAGTAAAAAAACTATTTAGGTTACAGAAAATGCCACAAAGTTCTCTCTCCACCATATATAAACCATGATTTTAATACTTTTAATAAAGCAAATAAAACACCATCAAAAGGTAAGCGCTTTTATTTACCAATATGGTAAACTTCATCATTCAAATTTATAATTTCCTCCTTTCCTTTAAATATTAGCAGCTTAGCCATAATTGGCTTATTAACCACCCGTATTCTAATGACGTCATTGTAAACAATGTGTTCATTAAAAATGCATATTTATTTAAAAAATTTTACTTATTCAATAAATAATTTACCACAGTACAGTTGCCCACATATTCATAATTTTTTCCTTTCTAATGCTTTCAGTTTTAACAAAGGAGTTATGTAGCTACGCTCATTTAAACCTGGTCAACTGTCTGCCTGCAACTTTATCTGCCATATTAACTCTTTTTTTCTAATGAAACTGTCCATAAAGTCCTTTCATCTATTATTTCATTATCTATCACTGCATATTTAAAACAAAGTATCCATAATCCTAAGGTGTTAATCAGGTAATGAAATGCAGATCATTTTGGTGTAAAGTGATATGACCCTGAGCATGACCAAGCTGTCCTGGGTTAGGGAGCTGAAGGGGTTTATGAGGGATGGGTGGGAAATGAGCGGTCTTTGTTGGATCACAAATCCTGGAGGAAGAGAGAGTTTGTATATCCTGGGATTCCTGATTTCAGAACAGGCTGCTAAAGAAGGATTAATTGCATGGTTAGTGTGGGTGACATTCTCCATTGCATGTCTCTGCCAGAGTCACAACCCCTAACAAGATGAGGGAAAGGGGTGAAACTTAAACAAAAATCTGAACAGCCTGAGGATGACAGCCTGCCTTTGTTGGTAATATGAATGAAAACAGTAGAGAAGGATGAACAAATGGGTCATATTGGTGAGGAAAGAGGGATTACAAATCTGGACTGGAAGGCAAGACAAATGAAAAAGGAAATGCGGGTTGTGCAGACGACCAGGAAAGCATTACTGCTAGGCATTGACGTTTACTGCTTAAACTCACCATATTGAAATTTTGTATAGCTAAAATGGACCAAGGATAGTAATAAGGTAAGAATAACATGTACAAAACTCTTCAAGTTTGGAGCATTAAATCTACAAGCATCAAGACCAGTTAGCTTTTGCTTTTGCAAGTCATGTTTTGGCCTGTATTCTGTTTCGGTCATTGGGAAAGTGAAGCCTACAGTGAACAAAAATATAAACCTTTTTTTTTCAAACTGTGTTCCTGACAGGGAATTTTGCGAAGCCCTTTGTTTTAACAAACTTACAGTAGTTAACCCAATTAAATCTAAAGTACAATGCATTAGTTTTGACTCCTTTTAAGAGCTACAACCACTATTTTCTTTCAAGCAACGGGCCATCTTTATTATTTCAGATAGTAATATAAATACAAAATAAAGCCACTACTGAATATTGTGCAGAATTATCAAACTGCTTTTCAAAATCTCACAACCCAGCATTTCCAAACTGAAGACAAAAAATATCTTATCCATTGTACCCTCTGCTCCTGTGACCATACTCCCACAATTGTTGTGTAAAATACCAGCCTTCAAATGTGACAAGGACCATTACAACATTTTTTATGGACACATACCCCATTAACCTGTAAGAGAGTTAAAACTGATGTTTGTTCTCCAAATAATATACAGGCAGAAAATTGTTACTAAGAAATATATCATCTGAACATGTCAGGAAGAACAGCGTTTTCTTGGCACATCTCCAGACAGTGGAACAAACATTCTGTAATTCATTCCTTCATATATCCATTAAAATTAAAAATAACTCCAGTCAAGCATTTTAATATTTTAAGTTATAAACAAACAGGAAATTCAAATAATTGCTTTTATCAGTAACCTTTCATTAGTTTTACACTAAGTTAGCATATGATAAATGACTATATAAACAGAAACTAAAGAAGCTTCATATAAAAACATTTAAATTATTACTTGCTTCTGCTTCTTTGATCTCTATGAAGTTCTGCTGTGACTAGATCAGAATGAACTAGGAACTGAATAGTTTAAAACCCAAAACCTGGAGGAGGGGGACAGTACTTCACAGACTGATTTGTTGAGGGTGCACTGTTAGAGGACTGAGAAGCACTGCAGAATTATGTGGCTTGTGGGATCAGTGAGATGCAAGGGCTACATAGAATTACTGCAGAATTAAATGGCTATGGAAACAGTGAGATGTGAGGACTGCTTGACACTGCAGAATTACTTGCTGTGGGAACAATGTGATGGAAGGACTAAGCGGCACTACTGCAGAATTATGTGGTTTTACCCTCTTGTTTTTTTTCCAAGTCTTTTGGGTTTCTAATACCATGACGGGAATGGACCCCTTTCCTAATTCAAAGTATGATTAAAGCTCATGAAATTAGTATTGTTTCAATCTTTGATGTTAACTAGAAGTGCTCTTCACAGCACCCGGCATGTGCCCACTAATGACTCCTTCTGCAGTTCATATGGAGTTACATGTATCAGTATGACTGTAAATTCTTTTTTAGAAAACCCGTTGCTCCTACTACCATTGGAACTGTCTGGGTATCTTTTTTCCACATTGCCCTTGTTTCTGCCTGTGAATCCTGGCATTTTATGACTTTGTGTCTCGCTGTACATAAGACACTGTAGTCACTAGGTGTAGCAATTTCAATGATCAATGCTACTTTTGTCTTCTTTTCATGGACTACTATATCTGGTTCTCTTGCATCTATTTTTTGAACTGTTGGTAATGGATGATCCCATGCTATATAAACTTCATCATTTTTAATCATGCTTTGTGCTCATGTTTCCAGTGTTTTTCAGCTACTTCAATATTATAATGTTTGCACAATCCCCAGTGCAACAGTCTTTCCACATTATTATGCCTTTTGGTATACAGTCCTTCTGCCATTAGTACATCACAACCAGCAACAAGATGTTTGACTGTTTCTAATTTTGTTTTTCAAAACCTACATTTGTCTGTTTCTCCCACATGTTCACTGGACTTTGTAAACCAACATGCATGTAGTTCAATATCTTGGGCTGCCAATATTAATCTTTCGTCTTTTGGTTTAAATTCATCTCTCCTTAATCATTTCTGCATTCGATCCTGATCAACATGAGGTTGTTCCAAGAGTTTTCTATACTGGTAATTATATTTATGCATTTTCCACATTTCTTGCCTTCTCATCTGGTCCTTCACCTTATATTCTTTCTTTTGTTTTTTGTCACATTCAGTTGCTGCTGATTTTTATCTACTTCTGGTTTGATTTCCATTCCTGCTTGATGCCGATATGCTTCTGCTAAACTAAGCAGGGACATCATCTTAGACTTATTCTCCTCATGTTTCAATGCTTTCACTATGTTTGGGTCTTGTGAGGTCAGCAGATTTGTATGCAGTCCCACGGTTGTAGATCTATACATGTAATCAATTTCAAGGATTCCCATGCCTTCTTCAGAACAGGGAATATATAATCCTGGTATGCAATGATTTTTATAAATCATTTGATGAGCAGGACGCATAAGTTCATAGATTCATAGGTAGGTACTAGGCTATCTGCCCAAGGGCATTTATAAGCCTAGCCAGAATTTGTTGGCTTTCGCCTCCCTTTTTGACTAGATTCCTGAGCCTCTGTCCAGCAGGGCCATAGAAGTGATCCCAGGAGCAAATTTATGATTTCCCATCCACTCGTCAAGATTTCTCTTGAAGAGGGTCAGTGAGGGGCTCTGCCTAACATGGACTGGGATTCTATTCCAGAGCACGGGAAGCCTTTGGGATATGAATCTATCCCTCCAGCATGTCCTATTTATTGTTGTGTTAAGGTTTAAATCCTTGGAGCGTGTAGCTCTAGTGGATTTGGTTTTCTTGAGGTGGAGCATGTCGAACAATTCCGGGTTGGACATGGCCTTGTATGTCAGGCAGAGATCACCTCTGAGTAGGCGGTAAGCAACTGAGTAGAGCTGGAGTTTCTTTAGTCGAGCTGCATAGGGCAACTGTTTGAGGCCCACGATCCTCTTGGTGAGGTATTTTTGAGGTCTCTCCAGCTGTTGCAGGTGTCTGGTAAGGTACATCCCAAATGGGGCGTTGTACTCATTTATGGGCCTGATAAGTGATGAGTAGAGGGGCACAATGACCTCTCTTGATCTAGATGTGAACCCTTTTGTGATTAGGTGGGCTATATAGAAGGTCTTTCTATCCACTTTGGCAATGTGGTTGTCAAAGGAGAGGTTACTATCTACTTGGGTCCCAGATCCCTGATTACTTCTTCCGTAATTAGTGGATTTCCTCCTATATGGTAGTTTGTGGGCTCTTTGTTTTTCCCAAAGGGGATGACTATACATTTTTTTGCATTTAGCTTGAGGCCATGGTTCTGACACCAGGTATCAGTCTCTGTAAGGCCTTTCTGGAGGATGCTTGTGTCAGCTGGAGAGTCGATTATGGCTCCCAGTTTGCAGTCATCTGCAAACTTGGTCAGCCACAGTCCTCCTGTGTTTGCCTGTACTTCAGAGAAGTATATGCCGAACAAAAGTGGTCCCAGGACTGATCCCTGTGGGACGCCACTTGTGACTGGTTGAGAGTCAGACATGGCGCCCGCAACTCTGACCATGTAAGGTCTATCCCTGAGCCAGTTTGCAACCCATCTTGTGATGCATGGGTTGATTTTTAGGCTGGTAAGCTTATTTATGATACCTGAGTGGGGTATTGTGTCGAAGGCCTTAGCTAGGTCTAGGTAGGCTGTGTGGACTACCTTTCCCTCATCTAAGGCTTTGATAACTGATTCGATGAAATCAACTAGGTTTAAGAGGCAAGATCTGCCCTTAACAAAGCCGAATTGGGTGGGGTCCAATGTTTGGTGGTTCCCAATGTCTTTGTTAATGAGATCCATGATGATGTGCTCCATAGCCTTGCAGACCAGGCTGGTCAGGCTTATAGGGCAATAGTTCCCAAGATCCATTGTGGCGCCACCTTTGTGGAGTGGGATCACTGTTGCTGTACGCCATTCTTTGGGTACATAACCTGTGGTAAGGCTGAGTTGGAACAGTGAATTCATGTGAGGGTTTAATTCATTTTGGAGCTTGTGTAAGACGGGATACCATCTGGTCCCATTGATGCTGTGTTTTTTACCTTGGAGAGGGCTGCTTTCACCTGTGTGTCTGTGATGTCTGGGGGACTGCATTCTTCTGGGATAGACACAGGCCCTTTTGGGGGGGAAGGGGGGGAGTTTGCACTGAACCTGTTCGCCAGGACGTTGGCAATGTTTGTGGGTTCAGTGTATTTTGTGCCATTATGCACCAGCTCAGAGCAGATCTGACAGCTGCCACCCAGATTTTTGACGTAGCTAAACAATGCCTTGTGATTATCTTTAGAGTCTTTGGCGATTTTTCTTTCAAAGCTGGCCTTTGATGATTTTATGAGGGATCGAAGTTTCTTACTGGTAATGATCAAGGATGCCTTCCCTTTATGGGATTTTGCCCTGTCATGTAATAGCTTCCTCCTTCTGTTGTATAGTTTGTTTATGGCTGGGGTCCACCAGACTGGCCTCCTGTTCTTGGAGGAGTGAGTCTTTGTTTTACTTGGGATGGCACGATCCATGCATTCCTGTAGGTGCTTATAGAGTGCATTTGTAAAGGATTCTGCGGTTTGGGTACCATTTTCCATTAGCCCGGGGGCTTTAAAACTTTCCACCTCAGTCTTGAGAAGTGTGTAGTTTGCTTTTGAGATATTTTTCACAGTGGTTTCCTTTGCTGGGGGTGGGGTCGGGATGCGGATGTCCATTGTGATAAGTTTATGGTCTAATCTTACCAACGAGGGATTTACCTCTGGTTTGGAACATTGAGCCCCCATGTTGGTGATGACTAAGTCCAATATGTTGTCCCCTCTTGTGGGAGTGGTGACCATATTTGAGTTTATAAACTCCAGGAACCATTAGGCAAAAGAGTTGGGACTTGAGTAGTTTTCCCAGTCAATGTTTGGGTAGTTGAAATCCCCCAGTATCATTGTGTTTGGTGAGACCTTCATATTCTTCAGTGTTCTCAGGAATGCAGAGTGGGGTTCCTGAGACAAGGTGGGTGATCTGTAGCAGGCTATAAACTGAAAAGCAGTTTTGCCTACTGTTAGCATCCCTCTTGTTTTCCTTTCCAACCTATCCAACACCTTTTGGGGCCAGTCAGTAACTCCAAAACTGTATGTAAGGACAGGAAGAGCAAATTGGTTTATAGCTTGGACATTGTTCATAGATGCCGTCTCTGTTTTCAGTATTAATTTACGTCTTCTAAAATATTCTTTACTAAATTTTATTCACATTTGCTCATGTTTTATTGTTGATCCTTCATCAGTTCTCAAATATTTATACACTCTCTGTTGCTCAAGTTCTTTTATATCACATTCCTATCCCAGACTGATGTCTTCTTGGTGTTGCAGCTTTCCTGCTTTGAAGGTTGCTTTTGCACAATTTATCAAGACCAAATGACATTCTTATATCATCTGAAAAACTGTTGACTACTTGCAGTTGTGCTTTCAGTTCCTCATCCGAAGAACTATACAATTTTAAATCATCTACAAAATGAAGATAGGAAGTCTTTTCACTTTGTTGTTTTCTGGGAGCTAAATTGTAGCCATGACCTAATCTGTTAAGTAGACAACTTAATGGGCCAAGGGCAAGACAAAAGAGCAGTGGCAACAAAGAGTCACCCTGGAATATCCCCCTTTGAATTTTTATTCTTGGAATAATTTGTCTTTTATCATAGATTAACTGAAAACTGGTTTACCACTGTTTCATGTGATCAGTGTAGGGTGTATCTTATACATTTTTAAGCACTCTCTTATTCATGAATGTGAGTTACTGTCAAATGCTTTTTTATAGTCTATCCATGCCATACTTGGATTCTTCCCCTTTTTAAAGTTCTCCATTATGACTTTATTTAACAGCAAATGATCCTTTGTTCCATTTGACTTTCTTTTATTACCCTTTTGTTCTATTGCCATGATTGAGTTTTCTTCCAAATGAATATAAACTCTATCAGCATCAATACCAGTGTATAGTTTATACATCTTCGGAAGGCAAGTTATTGGTGTATAGTTTTTAGGGTATCTTGCAGGTTCAGTCTTAAGTAGGATTACTGTTTTTCCTGTTGTTAACCAGGCTGGTGTCTGTTTTGGGTGAGCATATAAATAGTTCTTACTCATGGCTAAATCTTCATGTAAAGATGTTAATACTTTTAGCCAGAAGTTAGGTACTGTATCTGGGCCAGGGGTTTTCCTATTGGGAGCTTTTCTTAACTTTGTTTCATTCTCTCTGGCCTTTACTTCATCCTATTTCATATCCTGTACATTTGAAGTTCTAATTCTTTCTTTTACTTCTGTCCACAGCTGTGATGGTAGGGTAAGTGTAACTACTGCAGCAGCATTAAATGGTGAGATGAAAGGACTGAATAGCACTGCAGAATTACATGCCTATGGAAGCAATGAGATGGGACAGCTGAGAGGAGCTGCAAAATTATGTGGCTATGGGAACAGTGAGATGGGAGGACTGAGTGGCACTGCAGAATCACATGGTTGTGGGAACAATGAAATGGGAGGACTGAGTAGCACTGAAAAATTTCGTGGCTGCGAGAACAGTGAGGTGGGAGTACTGAGTGATACTGCAGAATTACGTGGGTATGGGAATAGTGAGATGGGAGGATTGAGTGGCACTGCAGAATTATGTGCCTGTGGCTAAGTGAGATGAAGCATTAAAGTTCTTTTCTTTTCCCCCTTTCCAGTCTTTGGTCATGTCTGAGTGGTTATGGTGTTGAATTTTCCCCTTACAGGTTTGAATCCTTTTCCAAGATGGTCTATAAAAATACATTAACAAGTGCAATAGCAAAGACCTTACCGTTAATTCAGTAAATTCAACATAACTGTTACCATAAGTCAATATAAAATAAGTGGGCAAATTATAAAAAATTACCCTTGCTAAAGATTTAGGGATAGTGGCAAATGATAATTTTAACCGGTGATAATATTTAATAACTTTAACCAGTTTATACCTACAAAAATTAGGAAAATATGTTCTGTAGCTCATCTAAGTCTAAGGACACGTCGAGTCAATTTAGAGAGATAATTGTGCCACTTTATACCTCAATGACCCTACCCATTATTACACATAATACTGTGTTTCCTGATCTTCAAAGTTGCCACCTGAAAAAAAGGTATGATTTCATTCAAGAATCATCATAAGGCTGGAAAATGTATCTATTTAGAAAAGCTTCAGCAGCTGTCATAATTTGTTTCTTACAGGTTACTTAGTGGTTACCTCTGCCTGGTCTATAAGCAAGGACTGATCCTTTCTATTTAAAGGTCTGTGTCCGGAATATACTGCTTCAATGCTAATAGTAAAACAGGGAACACTAATATGGGAAATAAATGTCAGGGATGGGAGGGTGGCCTAATGGTTAAGGTGTTTGCCTTACAAACACAAGGTGCAGGGTTTGAGTCTCACAAAGGATAATTGGCTAGGCTTACAATGGCTTGCAAGGGCAGTTAGCTTAGTACTAACCTATGAACCTATAATAAAAAAGTAAACAAGAAGTGACAGCTACCTTAAACAGTACCTTTCAGGATTATGAAATAAGAATCTTCTTACAGTCACAAAAAAAACTATAATCAAGTTCATTCAAAAATATATTTTATAAGCCATACCACATAAAGGCAAGAATAATCTAACAGTCATCTACAATCTTTATCTAAAATCAAACAATGGGCAGGAGCCTGTCAGGATCTCTGGTGTTTTTATGAAAAGAGTAGACGTTAAAGTGTTAACTTACCCACTCTTTGGCTGAATATTTCAAAATATTTTGTGTTCTGGTTTTGTACTTTTATTTAGAAAAGTGTCATTGTTATTCCACTCTTTAAAGGAGGAAGCCATGTTGATGCATGTCTATCAGACCTACAAGAATAATATGCAAGGTTTTTGAAAAGATCATCCTGAAGTTGATAACTGTCAACTTGAATGGAAAAAAAAGAATTGTTCCAACATGACTTGACAGTGTGCTGTTCCTGTATAATGAAATTGCTTCAGTATTGTAGTTCAATTACATTACTAGATATGGGTCTTGCTGCTGATTTTTTTTCTAGCTTTCACTAAATATTTGGTGGCACTCTTCATTCTGTTACCATAAGTCAGATGAGGTTTAGCAATATCAATACTTCTTTAATTAACTGGGTATGAAAGTGGCTAAATGTTCATTTAGAGTAAAGAAAATAAATAAAAAATGATAATAGCCTATCCATATCTAGGAATATTTCTTGTCTTGTACCAAAAGGCTCAGAATTAGTTCCTTATCTGTTTAATTTGTTTATGTTAACTATGCCTGTATCCAGTCCAATTGTCCATAGTAAATTGGCAGGGATAAAAAAGTAACAGTAAAAGTTTTAAATATAGAGGATCATTATACTCTTTAAAATGAGATCTAGTGTTGTCTGTTTTTGTGCGTACAAACATATGGGTTTTTAGATCTGACAGGATCTGGCCTTGGCACCGACTTTGAAGCTTAATGGATCCAGACTCCTGACTCTTTCCCTACCCATAATTCCTTAGGCTGTACCTTAGATGCTTAGATCTCATCTGCCACTCAAACATTTTGGATGTCCATAGAGCTCTCTTCAAAACAGCAGGCTATCTTTTAAATATGGCTACTGCTCCTCTACTACTTGAGCTAAGTTAATGTTTCTGAAAGTTTTGACAGCGTTGATAGTTTTTGATAGGCTTTGTTGGTTGGTTAGTTAGTTAATCAGTTAGTAGCTAGTTTGTTATATTTAAATTTTAGGTCTTAGGTCTCTGTTATAGTCTTCTGTTTTATTCTTAAAAAAAAGAGTTAGTGTAATAGTTATAGCTAAAGTAAAGTTAGAATTAGTAAGTTCTTGTTTCTAGGCAGTCAAAATGTCAGAATCCATCAGATTTTAAGGTCCCGCAAAACCAGAAGGGCAAACTCTTTTTAAAGGGGGGGTCCTTCCCACATGGACAAAAGCTACCCCTTCACCTTCCTCATCTTCTAAATGAGAGAAAAATAAGCTGAAGGGCCAAGAGAAATATAAAGAGAAAAAAGATAAAAGCAAAAAGGAAAGGCGCAAGTCTTCAACTAAATCATCAAAGAAAAGGTCTCCAGAGCTGATAGATTCAGTTGGCCCCATCCCCAAAGTGCCCAGAAGGTCAGATTTGACACCCACTCAGGCTTGATCACCTTCTCCTCACACCAGTTACTCTCTAGAACTGGTGACTTCCAGAATCCAGTCATCAGTATTACAAGAAAGACAGTATTCTCGACCATCATCAGTAGCACCATCCACTCGATCATCAAGAAGCCTCATAGAACACGACATTGACAGGATGATGAGGAAATTCTTGTGAACACAGATACAGTTGGGGTTAAACCAGCATCATCCCCTGGGAAGTTACCGAGAGTTGGCCAACTTACTCATCCCTTACAAGAATCTGTACAAATCCAACCTTCAGGTTCAGTATTAATGGAACCAACTGGAAACGTAGCACCATTGTTGGCACCGTTGTTGCTTGCATCTTCAGTGCTGACTGTCTTCTACTCTCTCTTGGCTTCAATGTCTTTGGATCGAGATGACACTCAGAGCTGAGTTTTTTGGGGGGAGGAGTCAACACTGAAATTCTCAGAAACATCTCTCCCTGTCGGGGCTTTGACCCTGGACAGCTCAGCCTTGTGGCCAGGGCTCATTTTGCCAATGTTTCCTTCTCTTCTTCAGAAAGGAGGGAGTCATCAGTTTTGGTGGCAGCTTTAGCTTTTGAGATGGGGCTCATTGATGTCGAGGTTTCCCTCTCTTCTTCAGAATGGAAGGCATCATCAGGTCTGGTGGTAGCCTCAGCCTCTGAGGCTTTTGAAAGGGTTTTGGCAAGTACCAAAGACAAGGTAGCTTCAACCAGTTTGGTTCCACCCAAACCCCATTTGCAGTCTGTTTCTTAGCCTCTTTATCCTGTCAGTCAGGGACAGCTGGAGTCAATGATTTCTGAGAAAATTTGCTTCATTAGCTCCCCATCCAATTCTGACCCTTCTACTGCGCCCCCTGAAGGGAAGGTGTCCCCCAGAAAACTGACATGCAAGCGGAGGCACCTAGACTCTTCAACAGAGTCTTTCACTGAAGAAAATGACTTAGAGAAAGGAGAGGGTTCCCCTAGCTCTCTTTTTGAAAATGTTACATTTGGTGACATTCTAGAATTAATGAAACAGAGATTGGTTTGACATCTCAAGACTTTTCACCCAATGAGTCAGTATTCTTGGAGGCCTTTGGTTCCAGAACAACATCTTTCTGGGTGGTACCTCCTGTTAACCCACTTATTGACATCAAGGATCAATGAGAGCAGAAGGATCCTGATGTGGTGCAGCATCCCTAAGAAAGCTGACTGAATGTTATCTGCACCAGACAGAGGCACTGAAGTAAGGGTCTACCTCTGGATGTTATGATGGTGGCAGCAGGTTTCCACCCAAAAGTCTTCCTCTAATGTGGCCATGCGTCTGCTCTTTAATGCATCAGATGGTATGGCCAGAGCAGCAGACACTGGCATTCCCATGCAACACCATGCCTGGATGTGACTTTGTGACTTTGCAGAAGGCTTTAAGTCATCCTTTATTAATGCCCTTTATGATGGTTCTACCTTGTTTGGACTAAAAGTTAAGGATACACTCACCAAGAGCCAACAAGATTGTATGACACTCTCTGCAGTGGGAGTACACTTCTCCACCCCTCAAAGAACATTGTCTAGGAATCAGATATTGGGGGTAGAAGTTGTGATTCAACACATAACAGCATACTTTCAATGACTCCTAAGGTGACAGACCTCCCCATGACAGAGGGGAGGTAATTTTAATGGATGACACCCAAGAGGCAGAGGTGGATCACACAGTCAAGGCTTTCATGGTCCATTCTGAAAGAAGGTCTTTTAATGCTCCTGAACATTTGTCCAACTGCTGCACTCTGGAGGCAGTCAGGGAGCATCTCTCTTTGCAGCCTCAAACCTGACACATGATAACATCAGATTCATGGGTGCTAAGAATAATATTCAGAAGCTATTTGATTCCTTTTTCCCTCCCACCACAGGAAAAGCAGAAAGTCCCGATGTTTCATCCAGTCAGTGGGACTTAGCAGCCCTAGAAATTTCAAAGCTGCTAGAAAAAACGAGTAATCCAGCCAGTGCCCCATGACCAGTTACAATCCAGATTCTATTCCAGGTTCACCTAAACCAGTTTGTAAGACAGACAAAATTCTGGATGGTCACAGTTCAGTCCATTTTGCCTCTTCTGAGGAAGGACAATTGGATGTGCTCTACAGATCTCCAGAACACCTACTATCAAATCAAAATAGCAAAACATTCCTGGAGATTTCTCTGTTTCTAGCTGGGAGCCAGTCATTTCCAATTCAGAGCACTGCTATTCAGTCTCACCTCAGCTCCCAGGGTGTTCACCAAGATCACAACAGTAGTAGGTGCATACTTGTGCCGACTGGGGATCCAAGTCTTCTAATATCTGAATGATTAGCTCCTCACTGCCTCCACGGAGCATCTCCTACTTACACACTTGGATCAAGTACTCCAGCTGCTTTTGAATTTAGGAATTTCCATAAACCTGCCAAAATGTCAACTGACTCCACCAACTCAGAGTACAGAATTCATAGAATGCCACCTAAACACCAAATTTCAAATAGTCAGCATTCCTCCAGCTAGGGTCCAGTCACTCTGTCTAACAGCTCTTCAAGTTCTACACCACTCAACACCACCAGTGAGATCAGCTCTATGTTTCTTAGTCTCATGATGTCATCAATTTTAATGATTCCATTAGCAAGATATTTCATGAGTGTTCTGCAATCGACCTTAGCAGTACAGTGGTCTCAATCCACAAACTCTCTCCATTCAAAAATTCGGATTATGCAGGCCTGCAAAAAAAGCACATAGCTTGGTTGATAACATCCCCATCTGTGACCAAGTGCCGCCCTTTCCAGGTAAATCTGTCAGTCACAACAATGACCATGGGTGCATCCTTTCTTGGGTGGGTGGGGTATTTTGAAACAAAGATCATCTAAGGTTCATGGTTGACAATAGAGACTAACCTTCATATCACTGTCTTGGTGCTGAGAGCAGTCCTCCTAGCATTGCAGGAATTTCAGGACCTCCTCCACAAGGGTGTGATTTCCACACAGATGGAAAACATGACTATGGTATGGTACATCAACAAACAGACAGGACTTCCATCTTGTCAAGAAGCCATGAGGGTTTGGCAAAGGGTGATGTCTTCACAGCACTTTCTGATAGCAATAAAGATCCAGGTGTCCTTCAATGTACTCGTGGACAAATTAAATAGGGCAGTGTTGATGCCTTACAACTGGGCCCTCAATCCTACAGTGACACAAAAATTTTTAGTCACTGGGGCCAACCTTGCTGCAATCTCTTTGCCTCCTATCTTAACAACAAATGTAGCAGGTACTTTGCCCTGATCCATCCACAGGGACAGTCAGTGATGCTTTGGTCCACAATTGGCAGCTGGGTCTCCTGTATGCTTTTCATACAGAAAGCAAAGCAGTGCAAGGCCAGGGGGATCCTCATTGCTCTCTTTTGGCCCCAAAAGACATGGTTCACATACTTAAGGCCCCTTTTTTAGCACATCCTCCATGGATGTAGGATCATTATCCAGATCAATTACCTCAACCATCTGGACTGCCTTCTCCAGATATGAGGTCCATGAAATTAACTGCATTGTTCCTCCAATTATAACCATAGCCAGAAATGCCAGGAGTTTCCCCAAAGTAGTCAGTATCCATCCCTTTTCAGCATCAGTTCCTTCCAGACTTGAATTTTTCTATGATCTCTTTGACAAAGGCTCCAGTTTTGCAACCATTAAGGTACAATTGGCTGCAATTTCCAATTATCATATTGGACGCCATGACATGTTGATAGCATTTCTAAAAATCTCAAAAGCCTTCCTCAAAGGTACCTTTCTACTGAGATGCTCCATTGGAGACCCAGCACCTCCATGGGACATCACCATTATGTAACAAGCTCTAAACCAGGCTTCTTTTGAACCCACTTTCACTACAGACTTAATTTCTTGCATGCACAACAATTTTCTTGGTTGCAGTAACATCAGCCAGATGAATCTCATAATTACAAATCCTCTCATATAAGACCCCTTGCCTAGTGTTCCATAAAGATAGAGTTTCCCTTAGAACTAACATGTCCTTTATTCCTAAGGTGGCATCTGAAACTAATTTAAAACAATCAATAGATATTCCTATCTTCTTTCAAAGGTACTCAAAGTAGAATACCTAGTACATATGTTAGAAGTTCATAGACAACTTAGATTCTATATTCAGAAGAAAAAAGATTTCAGACAGAATGATCACTTGCTCATTTCCTTTTCCAAACCAAAGTTGGAAAAGGCAGTTTCCAAAGTAACCTTATTCAGATGGCTGTCAGATTGTATTTCCTTTGAATGTCATAAGTAGTATTTACCATTACCAGATAAACCAAAAGCACATTCAAACAGAGCACTTTCTACTTCTACAGACTTTAACAGACGATTTGCCATTGATGACATTTATTATTTTTATTTGCAGTGTGCTGCAGCCACATGGACAATGGTATATACATTCATCATTTGGTTCCACCATACTTGGGAATGTCCTTCCTTGAGGTCACCCGATTTGACAGTTTGGGATTCTGTCCCATATGTTTGAACGGACAAAAATAGACAACACTGGATGCGAATGTTATATACTTACCATAACTTTAGATCCGTGTTGTATGATTTACATCTACTTCAACTCCCCCCCTTCCAAATCGTCACCTATGGCTTCAAGATGGTTGTGTGGGTGTTGCTCCCTGTCTGTGCACAGTCACACAAAACTATAATTGCCTTCCACAACAACCTAAGATCACCAAGTTTTAGACTTATTTCAGGGAAATATTCTTTTTTTTTCTAAGTAGTTTTTTCTCTTATATTTCAGATTGGGGGGGTTGCAAACTACATTTGAGCATCTGAGGTATAGCCTGGTGGATTATGGGTAGGGGAGGAGTAAGAGCTCTAGATCTGATAAGCTTCAAAGTCAGTGCTGTGGTCAGATCCCTTCGGAACTGATAACTCATAGGTTTGAAGCAGACGAAAATCAGACGACCTGGATCTAATATTATGGTAAGTGCATAACTTTCATTTAGATAAGCTTGCCTTGTGGACATTTGCAAATAATCTTAGATTTAATTAATTAGTGGGGTGCACTACATTATTAATGGGGCTTACCCATATGGTTTGGCTGGTGAAATTAGTCAACCAGCTAATAACTTCAAGAACCTGGGAATAATAATTTTCAGAGATTTGTCTTTTAGTGTCCATACCTACAACAGCTTTAGGCAAGCTATGTTTTTGATATGATATGAACATTGCTTCTTCTAATGCTGCATGTGGCATTGTCACATTTATAACTTGTTCTTTTATATCCTGTTATTGAATATGGGTGTGCTTTTCCATATACTCTGTTCAAAAGATAAATAAACTAGAAATGATCTAACATATATTTATTAGAAAGCTGGCCTCAGTGCAGTACTAAACAGACTCCACAAAGCTTGATATATTGATTTCATATTCCATCTATTACAGGCCAAAAATAGGGGGTCTATACAAGCCCTTAAGATATAATGATATTATAGTATGTTGCCCCAAAACTAGTATCTTACCTCATGATCTAAATACAAGGAATAAATGGTTATTAGTATAAAATTGATATGACACATTCTGATCAAAAAAATAAATAATTTTTGGTGTGGGTAGCTAAAGCCTGAAATAAGCTACTAAATGAAGTGAGAGAAGTTTTGATGTTGGCATTCTTTAAAATTAAGTTAGGTCTTTTGTATGTGTAGATCTAAGACAGAACACTTGGATGTATAACACACAAATTCCTGAAGGCATTATTAAGGCAGTGAGTTGGTAATTTGAACCTTTGTAGATGATTAGCTAGAGAAGTTGTTGAGGGCAGCCTGAAGACCTGGTTACATTTTCAGTGGGACACACGCATCAAGGTTATTTCAAGAATAGGAAGAGAGACAAAATCAAAGTAACTGGTTATTCCAATTACAAATTAATACAAACCACTCATGATCTATGTTGGGGGATTAATACTGAGTATAAGCTCAACATACCAACAGAAACACATTTGAAAGTTTCTTTCTATAATTGTTGGCCATTTTTCCTTAAGTTGTAGAAGACTTAAGGAGGAGAGCTTATGTATGTTCCCATTGTGTTTGCAGTTACCTGTTAGACTATGTATGGCTCACAGGGTCTATATTAGAACATCAAGGTTGCAAATCTTCGAATGTTCTAATATCGAACCCTGTGCAGCGAAAGCTTAAAATATCGAAGCAACAGAAAAACAAATTTTTTCCTAGGGAAAGAATTCGGTTGTCCGTTTCTGTAGCTTTGGTATTTTCAGCGCTGTGGTGGAAAGTTATGGGTTGGGTTCAGGTAAGTGTGCGATTGTGTGGATGTAAGGGTTAGGATGGGTTAGGTGAGTTAGGGTTAGGGCACGGGTTAGGTATGTGTGCGATTGTGTGGACATGAGGGTTAGGGCGGGTTAGGTGAGTAAGGGTTCGGGAGAGGGTGAGGTGAGTGTGCGATAGTGTCGGACCTTAGGGTTAGGGTTTGGGTTAAGGTAAGTGGGTAGTAAGTGGTGTGTGTATAGTTTAGTGTAGGGTTAGGTGTAAGATTTTAGGTGTATGTCTGTGGATTGCTGTTTGTTTGGTGTGCTTGTGTTGTGTGTATGTGTTTTGGAACAGCGATTTGTTTCCCTAGGAAAAAAATTGCTGTTCTGACAGTTCTAGATTGTAAGCTTTCGCTTACATAGGGTCGATTAATCACCATTCGCTTTTTTAAGCAGTCAGTGATCTAATATAGACCCGGGCTCACACACCTCCATGACAATATAATACTTAAAAGAACAGTATCATAACCTACTGTACTGGGATAGGGACTCAGCCACTGACTGAAAAAGTGCCACACAACAATGTCAATCATTTCATTTAAATGTCTAGTTGCACAAAATATGTAAATATATGGCAAACAGAATAAATGTTTCATATTCATATCTTATTTTTGTAATATCATGCAATATTTTGAAATTCTTGCACAACAGTTTAGCATGTTATACTTCTTCTACAGCAATTTGTTTGAAGTTTCAAGATTCATAAATGAATGTTCCTAGCTTACTACTAAGTTTTCATATGCAGCAGGACTTCCTAAGGATCCTAACTGCTCTAGTACATTTGTTGGAAGGGGATACACTACTGATAAACTCAGCTAATTTTCCAGTAATACAAAAAATAAACACTCAAGATGGTTAGGTTGGTTTGGATGGAAATATATGCTGTGCAGAAACACCATATTACTCCCATAATTTCTTATGGTGCAGCTTTCAAGTGATGCAATATTTTTGATCATCGTCAATCTAATAGTTCTGAACCTCCATATTTTGCGTCTTTGCTATCTGTGTACGATACAACTCCATATGCTAACGTTTGCATCAGTGGTGCTAAAGTAATTACATTGCAGATCTCTAGCTTAGCTTGCACATACAGAAGCATGGTGCTGCATCCAGTTATTAATGCTCAGATATTGAGGGAGGTTGGCATAACGATTAAGATGTTTGCCTTACAGACAAAATGTGCTGCATTTAATTCTCACAAGGGTTAACTGGCTAGGCTTAAAATGCCCTAGAAGGGCAGTTAGCCTGGTACTAATCTATGAACCTATGAATCTATGAATGAAACATATATAATGCATTATACTATTCAGAATTAGTACAAACTGGGTTATCTTCCCTGTCCATCAAAACCATGAATAGTATTTGCTGTATTATCCAGGAAAGCTTTTCAAATCTTACCTGAATCTGCTGTATTTCATCCAAGAAATGTTTTTTTTTCAAGCTGGGAGATGGTTGTGCAGATACTGGTGAACATTTATTAGCCAAAGTACTGTAAGAAATTATATTAAAAGAAAGTCAGATAGTCAGTTGTCTCATAAATGTAAAAAAAGTTAGCACTTTATTAAAGTTAACAAGACAGTTAATACAGTAATTTTACAGGTTTATTTACAGATTGCCCTTTTATAATGAAATCAAGATGTCTCAGAATGCTGATAGGTCATATAAAAGCATTATTTATGCTTTCAAAATAAAAGCTACATACTCATCCTAGCAGCCAACATGCAAGAAGGTCTTACTCCCCTGCAGTGGATAACTGTTCAGGGTTCCTCTTCACATACCACATAGCTTCAGTTCGGCCCATTTCTGAAATTTCTGCATCTCCCATAATTGGAGGCACATTTGCTTTCTGACAATGAATGTCAGGATGTCATGTTTTAAATTAGAAAGGCCCTACTGCCTATCCGACCACCATGCCAAGAGTGAACATAATATAAAACATAGAAAAACACATGCATAAATGGTTCTATCATGCATAAACGGTTATGTAACAGTCCAGCTTGCACAAAAATCCACCCAATGGAACTGAATTGAGAGGCTGTCTAGACACAGGAGTAAGCCAGGACAGTGATAGGGTCCCACAGCAAAAGGTATTCACACATTTTAATTGATATCAGGAGTATATATCTGTTATATCAGACTCCAAGGGATCTCATCAGAGAGTAACTGCTGAGAAGAATCTCAAGCAATCAAACCTAATCCTCCTTTGAAATCCAGAGAAAAGCATAGTCCTAAAGTGCCAAAGTGACAAAAGAGGCATGACTTCTGGGATCGTGGCCAAGAAATAATGCTAACTGAGGGAATGAACAGGTAGCCAAGTGGCAATGCCTGACAATGACAAGTATTGAATGCTGCCACACAATACCGAAATGATACATGTTGTTAGACTTTAGCTAGAGTGATGTTATCTTGGCATTCCCAAACCAAGCTCTCAGGAGACATGTGTGTGTGGAAGCATGCACATGTCAGAGGATGGCACTGGATAACCAGTGTTACTGTGGCATTGATGTCACCACTTTGGTGAGGTTTAAGGCTTAATAAAAATACTTAGATAGCAGTGTTAATGAGGGCTTCACTTCAGATTCATTAGCAGGCTAAGAGATTAGTAGCAGTGTAGGAATCTGCGGTAGGGATTCAGTAGTCATATTAGACCACCCCAGTAGGCACACAAGCCGCCAGTTAAGATAGTCTACATGATGCAACTGGGAGATTTTTGGTGAACATTTTTTAGGCTTAAGTGAAGGCTGAAGAGATCACTGGGGTGTTGGAGTAAAGCACCCTCATGACTACCTGGAAAATGATCTCCTATGGACAGCTCAAATCCTGAGACCAGGAGAAATTCCTGTGGCAGGGGAATGAATGATCCATATTTAACTGGGTGAAGGCTGGTTAGTTAGTAGGCACTGGAGCAAAATGTAACTATAAGAAATGATTTTGCTTATTACCTCTACAATGGATAACAAACTGATCATGCTATAACCATCTCAGAGGTAGCCATTTGAGGACTTTTCTTATACTCCCTGTCCTACACACACATTTTGGAAAGAGTGCAAGGGATGAGTATGCAATGGGTGCAATGTGGGGATGACAGTTTTTTATGCACACCCCCCCCCCTGTACATAGACAGCTTACGATGTATCTCTGGTCACTACCTTGAGTGCACTGAAGGGAGACATTCCCCTGTAACACATCCCTCTCCTACCATTCAGGGATAAATGAGGAACTAATTCCTCTTCATTCCTTTGTGTCCACAGCACATGGGCTCCCAAATGAACCACAGTTGTCTGACTTGCACTTGGGCTTCAACTCCTGTCCACCACAGAGCCAGCATGATTCGATATCTTGCAAGATTGGTATACTTCAGCATACTTGCTGGCTGTGATAATAATGGTGGTAATGATTCCAAAGTATTCCAAACTGTGATTCCACAGTATTCCGAACTGTCATGTGGAAGACCTGGCTGGAATTGCACTGGATCAGGGTGCAATTCTTAGTATTCCTTCCAAATGAGACTAAATAATCGATGTCTTTGAAAGACCTAGCATTTGGGGAAACTTACTACCGATTATGACAACTAATAAACATATATTTCACTATTTTTATTCAAAAGGAACTCAGGTTTCTAACAAACATAAATAATAAAATACCTAAGAAACTTCAGATCACTATCATGCTCCTCTTTAAAACGTAAAGCTATTAGACTATTTGGAACATTGTTTTTATGTTTCAGATGTATTATTAAAAAGGAAGAGTGGTGTATTATTAAAAAAGGAAGACAGGTACATTTTACATATGTAACATTACGGCCACATGGTTTAAATACTGAACTGGTTATGAAACATTCATAGTAGTTTGTGTTTATTGATATGTTTTTTCTATGTGTGCATACTTTCTAAGTATACACATTTATTTTTCATTGTTTATTAAATGTTGGAATGTTTGCAGTTGACTGTTCCTTTAATGCTTCAGGGTGTTGGCTATTTTAAAATCACAGATTTTTTTTTTTAGTTTTATAGATAGATTTAATATTGGTATTATTTGAATTGAAATCATTAAAGGCATAAACTGAGGCACTAGTTTTGTTTTTTTTTTATTTTGTATTATAATAAAAGCTGATTTTTAAAGCTCACAGTCTTTTGAAATCTAGCTAATTTGAATTAACATTCATTCTTCCTGTTTTAGTCGTAACACATTATAATAACAGAGGTTGATATATATACTCTTATTTTACAACAGTTGCAGTTTTGCATATTCCAAACCCCAGTTTTCACAGTAAGAAAATAAAACACTATAGTGTGCTGCTCAAAACCTAATATCTGCTGCTCATCCCTGCCAAATGCAATAAAGACAAAACAGTTTCTTGTTTGTTAGTTAAGAGCTTTGTTCTTAACGGGATACAGTGTTGGGCCAGATCCTGGGGAGCATGAACAAACGCACCTTTTCAGTAGTGCATTCAATTTGTATTGGTAGTTATACCATCCCATAACACCCCCCCACACACGCGCACACACACACACACACACACACACACACACACACACACACACACACACACACACACACACACACACACACACACAATGCCAGATTATAGTATGACAAGACCCATCCACATTTCAGTGGTGGTGCCAACTTGTATTGATAGTTATATTATCCTTTAACAAACAAACACACACACACGCTTACTTAGATGTGCATATATGTGTGCACCACAATATCGACTTGCAAATGATCAAGTCCGGAATGTCAAACACTTATATAATCGAGTGGGCATAACAGGGACAGGCACAATATCAACTCAACCCAGCAGGTAGCACAGTGTTGCTGCTTTGAAAAAAGTAAATAGATACCCATGCATATGGGGTATGGGAATATACCCTTTCCCTGGAGACTAAGTGATCTCAGAGATAGTATATATAATTTGCAGGGAGTGTGGGGGTGCAAAAAAATGTGCGCACACACACACACACACACACACACACACATATATATATATATATATATATATATATATATATATATATATATATGTGTGTGTGTGTGCACATTAACTCATGTGAGTGCCGTCTCTCTCACACACACACACACACACACACACACACACACACACACACACACACACACACACACACACACACACACACAGACAGACACACACACACACACACACACACACACACACACACACACACACACACACACACACACACACACACACACACATGAGCACTTACCTTATTGAATTATATATCACAGATAAATGATATTACATGAAGTAGCTATCAGGAAGAGGCAGCTACTGCTAGTTTATGTGAATGTAGTCCACCTGAATGTTACAGCTAACTTAAAGCAGCTTCCCCTAGCCTCTCCCTTCAGAAACCCCAAGCTAACTTAAAGGCCCAACTGTTTTGGGTATTCCCACCCAATTCCTACAACTGTGCATGTATAGGTTCATACTTTCATAGGTTAAGTATTAGACTAGCTACCCTTGCAGGCCATTTTAAGCCTAGTCAAGTTCCCTTTTTGTGCTCAAAATAACCTATCCCATGTGGTTATAAATTGACTTACCCATTCCATGGTTGATAATTATATATTACCTGTAATGAAAATAACTGGGATCATACCATAGATAATTTGAGGGACCCATGCATGGGATAAAGCATTTAGGAGCTGCCTCTGTCCATTAGTAATAACAGGGGCAGTCCTAGGGTAAATTTTCCATTTCCCATCCATAGATCTAATTTGTACTTGAAAATGGACATTTTATATGGACAAGGAATCTGTTCCACAGCAGTGGTATCCTCTACGAGATATACCTGTACCTACAACTGTTCTGCTGTGTTGCAGAAGAGGTTTAGATAAAGACCAAATACGTCTGATATCATTTGACTTGCTGATGTGCAGTAAATCCATCAGTAATGGGTCAGAAGATGTTTTGTACGCTAGACACAGGTCTGGCAAAGTATATATTTCAAACATGTTTGTGAAAGAGTAATTTCTTATCTCAAGAGCTGCTGCAAAACGCCTTTTGTGAAGAATAAACCCATCATATTTCATATCTTCCTTCTTAGCGTCTCATTTATGTATATCACACTCCCTGTCTCTCCCTTTCTTTAGTGAAGCAAGGCTGATTCTGATATTTTCTTTATATTTTATAACCACTGCTGCACTCACCATCCTACTTGCCTTCCATGGTAACCCACTCTAGTACTGCAACGCTGCTTTACTTATAAGGCCTTCAACTCTGCACAGAGTACTTCAGATGTAGCCCCATTAAATAACTCATAAGGTATTGTGGTCACGTTCCCTTCTCTAGATGCTATCCCCAAAATATATACCCCAGCATGTGCTTTAACTCTATTAATGCCCTTTCATACCAGGGGCTGAGACTCATTATTCATAGGTGTGTACTAGACTAATGGCCCTGGAGCCTTTACAAGCCTAGCCCATAGAAGTGCCCTGGAATAATGTCACCTGATGTTAGTTCCCAGTGCCTTTGTCGAGTAGAGCCACTGGAGTGATCCCTGGGGTGAACTTTCTATTTCCCATCCACTCATCAAGATTTCTCTTGAAGAGGGTCAGCAAGGTGCTCTGCTTGACATGTATGGGAAGTCTATTCCAGCACATGGCCAGTCTGTGGGTGAGGAACCTGTCCCTCCAGCATGTTCTGTTGATTGTGATAATGAGGTTGAGGTCTCTGAAGTGTGTGGTGTGGAGGGACGGGGTTTTCTTTAGATGTAGCATTTCTAACAGAGCTGGGTCAGACATGGCTTTGTAATTCAAGCAGAGATTATCTTTAAGTAGGTGATATGAGACAGAGAATAGCTGGAGTCTTTTGAATCTGTCTGTGTAGGACATGTGTTTAATGCCTAGGATCCTCTTCGTGAGGTACTTTTGTGGCCTCTCCAGCTGTTGCAGGTGTCTAGTGAGGTAATGCCAAATGGGGCATTATACTCGATAATTTGTCTAATGAGAGAAGACTAGACAACAGATAAATACATACATACATACATACTCAGCCTGATGATTTAGGTGTCCTGATAAAGTAAGCCATATTTTTTTTTCATTCTGGATGTTTTAACCGACTGCTTTAATTACACATTTTGACCATGGATTGTCATTTCCAAAACAATGGCCTCTTGTCTTTCACATTCTGGAAAATAATTTCAATAGGTTTGCAGTATACTTTTATACCTATGACACTTGCAGAGTGTTGTAATAATACATTGAAAGTAGTACAACACAAAGATTGTGTAAACATTGATGCACTGTAACACATGCACAGTGCAGTAGTGACGTATTACAAGAAGCTCAAAACAAACTCTGCGTTACAGTACACACTGATACACTATAACATATGCACGGTGTTGTAATAACACATTATTATAAGTGTCTCAACACAAAGTCTGTGTTACAGTACACACTGTTACACTCTAAAACATGCATAATAATTCTACAAGCAGTTCAGGACAATGTCCGTGTTAATGTCATAGATTTTGCTCTAAAATACCACCTTGCTTTTTGACCTACCATGTTACAATCAAATGTAAAGATTTTCAGAAACACAGTGCAAAAGGAGATGCATACCTGTTTATAATTCTCTCCAGAGTATGTAGCAAGGTCACACAAGGCTCTGGACTTTCATGTTCCTGTTTAATTTCAGGGTTCTGTTTAGAAGCAATGTTATTTTCCGCATGTGGGAAATCAAAAAAATCCAAAAGGTTGTACAAAAAATGGTACTTAATGCAAAATACTACAAAATATGTGTTTTTATGCCATTAAAATATAGTTACCATTTGTTATAGAACAAAAGTTTGCTACTGTAATACTACTAATAAAATTCCATGAAGTATGGCATTTTTTACAAGAATACTTTAAAATATATTTCCATACTGTGCTTTGTCTTTTTAAAATCATACTTGCATTACTCAGTACACAGACCTTAAAACTACATTTAGTGTCCTATAGGATTGCTACTGTCATCTTTTTCCCCACAGCTACCCCCTAGGTATTCCCTGTAAAGGCCCAGTGGACAGCATCATAAACTTGTAAACGTACAATGAAATTTCAGAACAAAGCCTTTCCCAGACAGCTCATATAACTAGCTATTCTGTGATACAGTCCAACAGACACCTCTAGTCTCCACACCCCATCAGAAATTGAGAAAGAAAATGGATAAAAAATGAGATCCCTCCAACCTGACTCTGTTTCCTGATGCCATGCTCATTCTACTACTTTGTAAATGTACAGAGACACAACCAAACAGTTACAGAGCAAACATCAGCATTTAATATTTTTCTGAAACAATTCATGAAGCTCTGCCGGGAATGGCTTTGGGCAACATTTGTCAAAGGTGTACTTGGGCACTAGAATTCGGTGTGGTGGAAGCCGATGAAAAATTTGGAAGTCCTGATCTGATCCCAAAGTGTCCCACTCTGTTAGACTCTATTCTCATCTCAGGATGCCTCACTTTATTCTTATCAGAGAATACAAACATGACTCACTTTCTTCTTGTGTTTAACTTGGGAAAGAGAATTCCAACTGTCTTGAGACAGAGTGCATAGAGAGGGAAGAAAAAGGAAATGAAAGAGAAATAGGAAGAAGAACAGGAAGAATTGAGAATAGAGAAAAAGAGAGAATGAGAGAGAGGCAACCCATGGCAAAAACAAGCCTAGCTCCATTTGATAAGAAGCAGCAGGCAAGAAGATCACTCCGGGCTCAGCATTCCCACTAGTGACCTAAATGGCTTGGGACAGCCTAGTGACCTGGGCACTGGAGGATCAGGTTGGGGGGGTCAGCATGAGCAACTTACTCTGTTTTACCCATTTAGGGGTGGAGGGAGGTTGCATGACCTACCATGCTGGTCATTACCATAGGTGCCTGACCCCATTATTTCCACAGCTACCCTCCTGCAAACTCCACTGAAGGCAGGTTCTCAATACCAGGCCCACCCAGTGCTTATATGATTCCATACAACATCAGCTACAGTGTCTGGCATTGTTTTAAGATCCTTCGATGCAAGTGGCCCACTGCTTTCCTGGAACAGTCCCCTAGCACCCTTAGCAGTCCACAACACACTTCAAAATGAGTTGGATTATTTGATCTTATGGACACTTGAGAAAAATCTAGAATTGGATATCAGTAACATAATGTACTTCATTTTGGTTGCTTGAATAGGGCTTAGCATGCATTGAATGGTAAGATTATACAAACAACAAATTACTATAAAATGCTAAGAATAATGAATCACAGACATTTATTTTTTTAGTGCCCATACTGAAAACATTTATAGAAAGCCTATGGGCTTGAGAAGGCTTATCAAGAAATTGTGTTTGCTTGTACTACAGATGAATTGTTAGCATTGCTCTAAAACGTCTTCACAGTGCTCTAGCATGTTATGCTTCTTCTAGAAATATTTAAAAAGAATGTCACCTCCTTACTGAAAATCTGAGTTTTCGTATGCAACAGGACTCCCTAATAGTACTAACCTCGCATATGTATATTTTGGGATAGGATACACTACCGATGCACCAACAAAGTAGCCTGTGCAGTAAACACCATGGTACTGCCATCATTTCTCAGGGTGTTAACTTTTATTTCACAACATTTTTCTGATGTACTTCTTCAAACCTTGGCCTGAAACACTAGATTTTGTGCCTTATATATATGTATATACTATAAGAACCCACACAGCAAAGTTTGCAGCACTGGTACTAAGGTCATTAAATTTCAGATCTGAGACCTTAGGAACTGCATGCGTAGAATATGGTGTGGAATCCCATTATTAATGCACAGACATGTGCTACAATGAGAAATCGAACATATTTTACAATTCCAAATTAGAATGTAGCAGGTTATCTTCACCACCCATCCAACCTATGAAACATGTTTGCTACATTATCTGTGAAAGCTTTTAGTATCTTACCAGAGTTTGCTTTGTATCATCAGATGGATTCCCTTTTTCCCCAGAATCTGTTCTTGGAGTCATTGCTGAAGTGCTGTAGTCATAGTCACTGTAGTAAAGCAGTCAATAAAGATCAGTCAGATAATTGTGCATCCTTAGCACTTTTCCTGCAGTCTACAGGATGCTTACAAGATTGCTAATTTCACAGCTTCATGTATAGAATGGCTTTCCATAAATCAAATCATGATAACTCAGATGCTTGGAGGTCATATGCTTACAAAAATAACAACTATGTACTTTCGGTATCAGTTGATATCTGCAGTGAATAACTCCTCATATTTCCTCATCTGATATCCCCAGCTCAGCACAATTCTGAAACTTCTTAAACTCCTATATTTGGGACACATGTGCCTCTTACTTGATGACAATATTATGATTTCATGTGTTAGGCTAGGAGTGTCCCTGTAACACTTTCTTACCTTTCCCTGGATGTTAACGCACTCTCTCTCTCTATATATATATATTTACATATATGTACATACATATATAATATCTAAATATATATTCATAGATACATATTTATATATATATATATATATATATATATATATATATATATATATATATATTTATATATATCTATATATCTATCTATCTATCTATATATATATATATATATATATATATATATATATATATAAATAAATAAATATTTATGTGCATGTACTCCAGCACACCAGCACATACTAATGTGCCTCTTCCCTTTCATACTGTGCACTGAGGTTGAAATTGCTCATTACACATCAGTAGTCTTCTTATAATTAACAAATTTAAATATATATATATATATATATATATATATATATATATATATATATATATACACATATATAGGTCTATATTATAACCACAAAACCTCACATATGTGAATATGGAAACAACGCATATTGAGTGAACCGTGAAAACACCAAACGTCCTGGACCGCAAAATTCAAAATGTCGAATCGGCATAGTTGGCCAACCTCACCGCCCGCTACGTACTACCTACCCAAACAAAATAAATAATCCACATATATACACTTAACAAAACCCTACTTCTAACCCTAAATGAAAGCTTACATATATTACTATGTATGCACTTACCTTAACCCACACCCTAACCCTAAGGTCCGTAACTACTGCACAACTACGTTAAGGAGCTATATCTGAGAAGGGCCAACTAGGAAGATTCGACATTTTGAATTTTGCACTTCAGGACATTTGGTGTTTTCACGGTTCGCTCAATATGTGTCGACGTTTCTGTATTTGCGCAACTGCGGTTTCGCTGTTGTAATAGGTAACCATATATATATATATATATATATATATATATATATATATATATATATATATATATATATATATATATAAAATGGGTCTACTTCAAATTATCAAAAACCCACTAACCCGAAAATGAAAAGTATGAGATGACTTTACTGAACACTTAATTTCTTGAACTCTCGGATCACTGCAATTTTACGTCAGGAAACTAACCACTTGGCCACCAACACATAAAAAAACAAACTGAAGCAAATCAAACCCATCCAAGTGGGAGGCTTCACCCCCCACCCCCTACTAACTAAAAATACCTACTCTGAGATTGCACTATAGTGGAGAAGAGGGCAAAGTTCACCATGGTGGCCAAGTGGTTACTTTCCCGGAGTAAAACTCCAGTAATCTGAGAGTTCGGGAATTTATGTTTGGCAAAGTCACCCTGGTGATTACAAGTTTGATGAAGTGGGTTTTAGATAATTACAGGTAGACCCATATGTGTGTGTATATATATATATATATATATATATATATATATATATATATATATATATATATATATATATTTATGGATCTAGTAATCTTCATTGAATCTAAGGGTCTATGTTAAATCACTGCACACTTAAAAAAGTGAACAATGATTTTTCGAACCCATGTAAGTGAAAGCTTACCATCTCAAACACTTACAACAGTGATTTTTTTTCCAAGGGAAAAAAATCGCTGTTCCACAAAAAAAAAAAAAAAGTGTAAAACATTACATAAAGTGGAGGGCTGTGCCCCCATACCCCCACTACTTAAATATAGAAACTTTGAGATCGCACTACAGTCATAAAAATGGCAAAGTAATGGAAGCGGCTAAGCGATTTCTTTCCCAGCGAAAAAATCTGCTTATATGCCTTTTCACTATTTTGCCTTTTCGTGCTTTCAAGTTCGATCAAGACACATTCGAAAGAATGCGTCTTCGATCATGTAATAGGAACCTGAATCTAATACTTATGCCAAGATATTAATGACGACAAAAAAAATTGTCATGCTTCCACACATGATATGAGGATTCACCTTGGATTATGCAAAAAGAAAAACATGTTTTTTGCAAGGGGAGTTTACTTCCCTGCTAACCATTTATTCCAAATATGAGACTGCACAATCCCCAGGGAATGGGTATAATACCCAACCCATGGGAACTGTCAGTCTCATATGCAATTTTTGGCAATCCGTTTTGTCGTCCAAGGTGTGCCAATAAATCAAATGTCAATCAAACCTACTTCAGACTAAAGGAAGTGCACCTATATATGCATATACTTATATATATATATATATATATATATATATATATATATATATTTTTTTTTTTTTTTTTTTACATTATGGATGTCGTACTCCAGTTGCACTAATTACATATTTTGACCCTGGGTTATACACTTCTAAAACAGCAGCTTATTTTCTTTCACTTTCAGAAACATATTGTTCGTAGGCCCTACGCTATATATTCATACTTTAGAATACATTAAAAGTAGCACAGAACACAGTCTGTATTACACTACACACTGATATGCTGTAACACATGCACAGTGTTGTAATAACAATAAAAGCAGTATAATACTACATCTGTGTTACATTAAATCTTGATACACTGTGTACATAAACAGTTCTGCAATAACATACTAGAAGTCACTCAACATAAAGTACACATTTATACATTGTGGCACATGTACAGCTCTGCAGTAACACATTACTAAGAATTTAACACAAAAACTGTGTTACAGTATGGATTTGTACATTGAGGCACACTAATACAGTACAAGCAGCTCAACACAAAATCTGTGTCACGGAACACACTGATACACAGTAATACATGCACAATGTTAGAATAACACATTACAAGCATCGATAGCCTAGTAATCTCCTATGATACAAATATCATCTGTCTCTTTGACCTACAATGTTACAGTGAAGTGTGATAGCTTAAAAAGCACAATGCAAAAAGGAAATGCATACCTGTCATTATTGGTTTTCAAAGAATATGCCGAGGTACTAGAAGACTCTAGGCTTTTATGCTCCCATTTTGTTTCTGAGTCCCATTTTGAATCAGTGCTTGTTTTCTCATTTAGGAGGTCAGAATGTTCCAAACCTTGCTGCAAAAAAAAAAAAAAAAAAAAATACACACTGCATAGAATTCCAAGTGTGTGAGTTCACTCCATTAAAAGATAAAAGTTATATAACAAGTGTCTGCTACAGTAATAACATCAGTAAAATCACATGGAGTTTTTTGTCCACAGTCATTCCCTATCAATACCTTGTAAAGGCCCATTGGAGGATAGCACTATAAAGTTAAAAACTCACAATGATATGCCAGAAAAAATCTTTTCCCAGACAGTTCCTATAACTAGATATACTAGGACAGAGCACAACAAATACATCTAGTCCACAGACCCTATCAATGCTTGAGTAAGGAAATTTATAAAAAAAATGAGATCCCGTCCAGTCTGACTCTGGTTCCTGATGCCATGCTCACCCTATTACTTTGTAAAAGTACAGAGAGACAACCTAACAGCTACATAGCAAACATCATCATTTAGTGTATTTCTGAAACAATACCTGAGGCAACCCTGCCAAAAATACCTGTGGACATCATTTGTGAAAGTTTACTGGAATTCAGTGTGATGGAAGCTGATAAAGCATTTAGAGACCCTGTTCTGATCCCAGGTATCCCATTCTGTTAGACCCTGTTCTGTTACAAGGGCATCCCACTGTATTCTTCTCAGAGAACACAAACACAGATCCACATTCTTCTAGCCTTTAACATGGAAAATAAAATCCCAGCTGTCTTGGGACAGTTAGTGCATGGAGAGGGGAGGGGAAATTGGGAGAACGGCAGGAAGAACTAGAAAGAAATAGAGAGAGAGAGAGAAACAACACACATGACAGAATAGTTCCATTTGACAAGAGACAGCAGGCATAATGATTGCTTTGGGCTCAACTTTCTCAACTGTGAACCAGATGACATGGGACCACCTCATGATCTAGGGACTGGAGGTGCTGGCTGGAGAGGGTGGAAGTGAGCAGCTTATGCTGGTTTACTCATCTGGGGGAGGAAGGAGGCTGTATGATCTCTCATGCTGTTCATCCCCCATAGGTCCCAGATCCCATTATTTCCACAGCTACCCTGCTGCAAGCTCCACTGAAAGGGAGTTCACAACAGCAGGCCCACCCAGTGCTTGAATTTTTTCATACAGCATCAGCTCCAGTTTTTGGCATTGCTTTAAGATCCTTCGTTGCAAGTGACCCTAGTGCTTTCCAAGAACATTCTTGTAGCCACCCTTACGAGCTCATCTAATTCTGAATGCCCTGTCTTGTCATTCCAGGAAGAACTTTGTGCCACTTTATACCTTGATGATCTGACTCATTATTGAATACAATACCGTGCTTCATAGTCTTCGAACATAATCATCAGATAGAACCTGCAAAGGCATGAGTCCTTCGTAGAAAATTTGTAAGGCTGTAAAACTTGGACTATTTTGAAATCCTTTAGAAACGGTCATTATTTTCTATTTCTTATAGGTAGCTAAGATGAGACCACCACCTGGCTTGTAAAGCAAAGTCTGGTCCCAGTGTATTTGAAACTCTGTGTCTGGAATTTGCTAATGGGATGCTAACACTAGACTGGGAAAAGTAATACTAGAAATAAATTAGAGTAATACAAAAAGTGAGAGATATTACAGTACTCCTTCCAAGATTATGGGATGAGCTTCCCCTTCCAGTCAGGAAAAGCCACTAATTACATTAATATATTTCAGAAATAATATATAATATAAATGTAAGATGTATTAGATGATCTAAAATCATCTGTAATCTCATAATCTAAAAATGAAACTGTGGACAACAGGCCTGACTAGGTCCTTAGGATCTTTATGAAAACAGTAGATGTTAAGCTGTCCCACAGTTTGATGGGTCTGTATTATAACAGCGAACGCTGTATAATCAACCCCCCAAAAAAAAGGAAAACACAAAATTCCAAACAAACGGAACAGCGATTTTTTTTCCCCAGGGAAGAAAAATCGCTGGTCTGCAAAAAAAAAAAAAAAAAATACGGGGCTTCACTCCCCACACCCCCCCTACTTAAATATACCAACTTCGAGATTGCCACTACAGTGGAGGAAACGGCAATGTCCCGAAAATGAACAGTGATTTTTTTTCCCAAGGAAAAAAAAAACACTGATCCGTGTCTTCAGGATTTTGCCGTTTCGACATTTAGCTGTCGATTAAACAGCGTTCACTATATTAAGCATTCACTTACTTAATAGGGAACCCAGTTTGACTACCTTATTTCAAAACATTTTACATTCTGGCTTTGTGCCTTTTATTTAGAAGGGTGCCATTGTTATTCCAGTCTTCAAGGGAGGAAGACATACTGATACAGGATGCTGCAAGACTATAAATCTTACAAGTGTGATATGTAAATGGTTTGAAAAGATCGCCTTGAAAGTGATACACATCAACTTACTAAAAAAAAAACTTGTATCCAGTACCCACAAGGCTTCATTGCAAGTTGTTCCTGTATAACAAATGTGCTTTAGTATCACACTATTAGTATACATCACAATGCAACAAATGTGTTTCAGTATCACAATATTATTATAGTGTAATACTGAAGCATGTTTAATGCAACAAATGTGTTTCAGTATCACACTAATATTGTAGTGTGATGTACTGCGGTGGTGGTGCTGCAGTAGCATTGTCGCCTCACAGTAAGACGTTGTCCTGTTCGATTCTCAGCTAGAGCGTCTTCTGTGAGGAGACATGCGTGAATGGGCGCACCTTCACTGAAGGTTGTGCGTCAGGGCCGGCAACTCGGCACATAAAAATCTACTGCCAATCATTAGCGGACCGGAGTTCCACTGTGGCAACCCCTAACCAGGAAAAGCTGAAAGACACAACAACAACAACTAATATTGTAGTGTGATACTGAAGCACATTACTCTGCAAAAAAATATGTTTCAGTATCACATTATTATAGTATAATACTGAAGCACTCTATACTGTAACAACTAGGTTTCAGTATCACAGTATTATTATTGTGTAATACTGAAGCACACTATACTGTAACGAATGTGTTTCAGTTATCACAGTATTATTATAGTGTGATACTGAACACATCACACTGTAACAAATGTGTTTCAGTATCACAATATTATTATAGTGTGATACTGAACACATCATACTGCAACAAATGTGTTTCAGTATCACTGTATTATTATATTGTAGAACTGAAGCACATTGCGACAAAGGGGAATACTGCCAGCACATCTGGAATTTTGTAAATAATTTTATGTCATTTGTGAATATCAACATGATTTATATAAGATGCTGGTGTTACAACTGTATTAGAACTGTAGGTCATGTGTATATCAAACTGGTCTGTACAGACGTGTGTTAAAAAGGTATTTTATAAAGTGCTTGTGCTTAAAATGTAACCACAGTGTGCCCTACTAGAATAGAACAGAAATGTACATGCACTATTGTAACTGTTTAAATGTATATATTTTAACAGTGGAAACTGGAATACTGGAAGTTAACTTCAGAAAAATAGTTAAAATTAAATTACTTTATGGCTACGCAATAAAAATGGTATCTTTCAGTTTTCAGTACAACAGGAGACACAGTGTCTGTACTGGGGAGTTATATGTATTGTTTTAGGTTGAAATAATTGCTAGACTTGAAATATAAAGGTATGTAATTGTTTTCTGACTTCCAGAATCTGACAAAGATCTGAGGTCTATGTATTTTCACAGGTAGATACTAAATACGGCCCAGCTTCCAGCAGTGGAGGTTTCACCTAGGACAGAGTCAATATGATGTCATTCTGCAAGCTATCCCAGTGGTAGTATTTGGGATATTAATTTGAGAAGTCTGTTGGTGAGACAGATCATTATGCATTCTCTCTTGGACCTGACAACAACAAGAACCATTCACCACATCTGCCCTGCTCTATAGGTAAGTTTCTAGGGAACAGTATAATTCTCTTAGATATAGTCAGGGATATAGCAAAGCATAGTTAAGAAATATTTCTTTATTTATTTGAGACTGTCCTGCAAAGCTGTTTTCCTATGGTTTTGAACTCTGATGTCACTATAAATATATATTTAGTATTGTCTTGTTCTTTTATTATTTATTATTAAATATATTTAAATATTTCATTGTGGCTGATGTGTGCAGAGATATTTAACTTGTGAGAGTATTTGGATGTTTATTTGGTGACACTCTGTGGGTCACTCCTAATAGGCTTGTTCTTGGTCAAACAACCATTTGTATTAATATTAATATTACACAGTAAGATTAGACACTCTTTGTTAAGGGCCTTAAACTTGCGGATAAGGATTTGGCTGTTGGAAGTGATAACTACCTTATAGTCTGGGCAAAAGGGGCATAGCTAGTAAACCTGTGCCAGCCTTCCCAGGTGTGTGTGTGTGTGTGTGTGTGTGTGTGTGTGTGTGTGTGTGTGTGTGTGTGTGTGTGTGTGTGTGTGTGTGTGTGAGCTATTCAGGCAGGGACACAAAGCAATGGTTGGACAGAGAGGATGCTGGAAGTCATGGCAAGGACACTCAGCTGAGATCTAAACCCTATAACTGTGCCAGTGGGAAGTCTTATTGAGGATCTAGAGAAAGAGTGAGAAACCAGCCCCAGACTGACTGTGGTCTCTGTGTGCTCTTAAGGGGAAATTGCACTTGATGCAGAGAGTTGCATCTGAAAATATTGTATGTGTACCTGTCATCTTTCCCAGTGAACGTCCTCCACTGTTGCCAGTGGTGAGGAGTGAGGCTCCTTGATTACTGGGCCAGTGGTGGGGCATCACATATTAATTGGCTGTCAGAGGTGGGATCACCACATCACATATTGAGATTCAGTGGTGTGGCTATTTAACTCCTGCAGCCTGTAAACTGTGGTCACTAAAGGTTTTTGTACTCTCAAGCAGCCACACAGTGAACATTCAGAGTTTCTTTTCACAATAGTTTTATTATTTATTTATTTTTGTTAGTTTAGTTAGTCAGGGAGAGTAGGCAATGATGTCAGCAGAGGAGAATGGCAAGCTGACAAGGAGCCAATTGGCTGAGATGTGCCAAGACAAAGGACTGGTGAATGCTAACCTGACTAAAGCAGAGATGATTGCAGCCTCAGTCACAGCTGCATCACAGACCAGCAACCAGGAGGACAACCAGACTAACCTTGGGGATGTGCAATTCTCAGAAAATGGACAGTTCAACTTTGCTTCAAAGGACTTAAAAAGCCATCTGGAGTTAGAGACTTGAACTGCACACCAAATGTTTGGAAATAGAATCAGCAGAGAGACTGCAGCATTTGGAGGTCGAAGTAGAATCAGCAGACAGACTGAGATGACTGAGACATCTGGAAGCTGAAGAAGTGAGAGACAGAGGCAAAATGAAAAGAAAATGCTGACTCTTCACCAGGGTCATGGAGGTAATGCGGAAGGGAGTAACTGAACCTCAGAAGCAATAAAGGTAATTAAATTTCTTCGACAATTTACAGAGGGTGATAATTTTGATAGTTTTATTCATATGTTTGAAAGGGTATGTAAATGGATATAAAGTTAACCAAGGGCTCTGGGTACAGTTTGTGACCTCCTTACTCCATGGTAAAGCTGTAACTGCTGTTTCTAAATTGTCTGATACTGATTACTTAAATTATACCACATTTAATATTTGTTTATTAGAGTGTTTTAAGTTAACACCTGAAGCTTATAGAAAAAAGTTTTGTGAGCATAGACGCAAGGCAGATGAAAGTGTGTGTGAATATATTGCTGAACTAAGCACTTATTTTCATAGGTGGGTGAGTGGGTGGCAGATCACCACTTTTGAAGGGTTGGCAGACCTTTTGGTGAGGGAATAAGCCCCTAGATCTTTGCCTGAGGAAATGAGAATCTAGTTAGCAGATAGAGAATGTAATACCGCAGATGATTTGGGGAAAAGGGAACTCTATACCTAGTAAGTAGGGCATCACTGCACAGAAAAGGGATACCCAGTGCTCCTCATGGGACTAAGGGAACCAGTAGTGGGCCATCTAAACCACCCCAACAGAGTCTGCCAGTAACAGGGGAGCCACTAGTTCAGGTACACAGCCAGGATCAAGGGTTAAATGTTTTAAATGTAACCAGTGGGGCCATGTAGCATATATATGTCCATGGAGGCAAGGTGGGGAACAAAAGGTAGGGGAGCCAGTAAGTGAAATTACAGAATGCCAGCAGTAAGTTGTCTGGAGACAACAAGGGTACCAAACTACCACAAGAGGTTATATCCTATTTTAGTAGATGGGAGACAGGCCACTGCTAAGAGAGACAGCCTCTGCCCTAATCATTGTGAAGCCTGCAATGGTTACAGAGGAGCACTACTTGCCTAAGCATTCTACTCCAGTCAGATCATTAGGAGGGACCCCATTCCAAATACCTTTGTCTAGGGATCATCTTGACTGGGAGGGTGGAAAAGGAAGCAAGCAAATAGGTGTGTTTGCAGATATCCCTGCAGATGTCCTGATAGGGAATGATTTTGATAATGTAGTACCTTGTATGCATACAGTTACATGCAGTCAAGCTTGAAGACAAGCAGGTGGGTCTGGTAGCCTGGGGTGGGACCCAGACAGAATGCACACTTGAAGCCAGGATTGGTGAGGTGGTTACTTCAGGGAGGGAGCTACCTTGTAGCAGTGAGACTGAAGGTGAGCCACAGCTGCTTGTGGGTACTGATGTTCCCTTGGACAAAGTGACTGCAAGGGCAAAGGTGAGTAGTAGTACCCAGGCTGACAGTGCGGCACCACTGTCAGAGGATACCAGACTTCCTGTGGAAAGGGAGCTGGGAAGGGTTACAAAGAGAGAGCGAGAGAGTTGAGACAGGCTTAACTCTTAGACCCTACATTACAAGGCTTGAGGGAGGTAGCTAGGCAGGCACCTGATTCTCAAGAAAAGGGGGAATCTGTATACTGGGACAGAGTTTTACTATATAGAGAGTGGACCCCTGAGGGAGGGCTAGAGGGTGAGGTAATACAGCAGTTGGTAGTGCCCAGAGCTTACTGTCTGGCATTTCTAGCCATAGTCCTTGACATTCCCTTTGCAGGTCATATGGGCATAAAGCATACCAAGAGATATATTATGGTAAACTTTTATTGGCCTGGGATTTCCAGAGTTGTAACAGGGTACTGCTGGACCTGTGAGCAGTGCCAAAAGGTAGGCAAGGCAGGAGACAAGGTCAAAGCTCCTTCGATGCCTTTGCCTGTGATGGAGGAGCCTTTTCTGAGGGTAGCTATGGATATTGTGAGGTTTCTGAGTACCCCATGTTCCACAGGGAAGAAGTATATCATAGTGGTAGTAGATTATGTTACCAGATACCCTGAGGTGGTGGCTCTGTCCTCCACTGAGGCAGAAAAGGTGGCAAATGCTTTGTTAGAGATTTTCAACAGGGTAGGTTTCCCAAAAGAGATGCAGACTGACAGAGGTGCCAATTTTATGTCAGACCTGCTGGCTTGTCTGTGGAAGCACTGTGGGGTGAAGCACCTAAAGACCACCCCCTACCATCCCCAGACTAATGGTCTTCTGGAGAGGTTCAGCTCTGCACTAAAGACCATGCTACAGGCATTTGCAGAACAGTTCAAATGGGAGTGGGACAAATATTTGCACCATCTATTGTTTGCTTACAGAGAGGTTCCCCAGGAATCCACAGTTTTTTTCACCCTTTGAGTTGCTGTATGGGCATAGGGTGAGGGGACCTCTAGATTTGATTTATGATGAGTGGGAGGGTGAATGTGAATCCCAGAAGGACTCTGTTGTGGCATATATCTTAAAACTCAGGACAAGGCTCAGAGAACTCATGGGTTTGACCCAGGAGAAACTAGGCAGAAACCCAACAGCAGAAAAAAGTCTGGTATGACAGGGATGCTCAAGCTAGATAGTATGCTGTGGGGCAGCAGGTTATGGTTCTCATTCCTGTCAGACACAACAAGCTGCAGGCAGCTTGGGAAGGACCCTTCAAAGTGGTAAGGAAGGTCATTGATGTTAAGTACATGGTAGAACTGCTAGCTAGGAGGCAGGGGCACAAACTGAAAAATGTTAACATGATGAAACCTTAACATGACAGGGAGGCCCTTGTACTGAGTATTTGCAGTAGAAGGCAGGAGGAGTCTGAGGGAAATCTATGGCTACAGGGAACCAGCCAGCAAAATCCCAAATTACTATGGTGGAGTCTAGGGTTGCAGGCATATGGTATGACTGTGCAGCACTGCAGTGGGGTTAGCAATGCCAACACAGATGGGCTCTCAAGACAGGCAATGGGGTAAGGTATTCCCAGATAGGCTCATCCCTCTCAAGCAACGTTTCTCAAGGGTTACTTGAAAAACTAGCTTGAGTCTTCAAGGGGGGGTGTGACAAAGGGGGGATACTGCCAGCACAGCTGTCTGGAATTTTGTAAATAATTGTATGTCATTTGTGAATATCAACATGATGTATATAAGATGCTGGTGTTACAACTGTATTAGAACTGTATGCGTGTGTATATCAAACTGGTCTGTACAGACATGTGTTAAAAGGTATTTTATAAAGTGCTTGTGCTTCAAATGTAACCACAGAATGCCCTACTGGAATAGAACAGAAATGTACATGCACTATTCTAACTGTTTAAATGTATATATTTTAACAGTGGAAACTAGAAAACAGGAGGTTAATTTCAGAAACATAGCTGAAAATAAATTACTTTATGGCTATACAATAAAAAATGGTATCTTTCAGTTTTCAGTACAACAAGAGACACAGTGTCTGTACTGGGGGGTTCTCTGTATTGTTTTAAGGTGAAATAATTGCTAGTCTTGAAGTATGAAGGAATGTAATTGTTTTCTGACTTTCAGCATCTGCCAAAAATCTGAGGTCTACGTATTTTCACAGGTAGATGCTAAATATTGCTAGCTTGCAGAAGTGGGGGTTTCACCTGGGATAGAGTAAGATGACAATAAGTCATGTCATTTTGCAGGCTATCCCAGCGGTAGTAGTTGGGATATTAACTTGATAAGTCTCTTGGTAAGACAGAGAATTCTATATTGTGTTTTAGACCTGACAACAGCAAGAACCATTCACCACATCTGTCCTGTTCTATAGGTAAGTTTCTAGGGAACAGTATAATTCTCTTAAATATAGTCAGGAATATAGCAAAGCTTAGTTTAGATACTTGTCTTTATTTATTTGAGACAGTCCTGCAATGTTCTTTTAAATATTTCCTGTAGTTTTGAACTCTGATGTCACTGTAAATATATATTTAGAATTGTCTTGTTCTTTTATTATTTATTATTAAATATATATAAACCTTTCATTGTGGCTGATCCATGTAGAGATATTAAAGTTGTGAGAGTACTTGCATGTTTATCTGGTGACACTGCGTGGGCCACTCCAAATTGCCTCGCTCTTGGTCAAACTACCATTTGTATTACTATTAATATTAATATTACATAGTAAGATTGGACACCCTTTGTTAAGTTAAGGGCCTTAAAGTAGCTGATAAGGAGTTAGCTGGTGGCAGAGATAGCTACCTTATAGTCTGGTCAAAAGGGAACATAGCTAGTAAACCTATGCCAACCTTTCACAGGTGTGTGTGTGTGTGTGTGTGTGTGTGTGTGTGTGTGTGTGTGTGTGTGTGTGTGTGTGTGTGTGTGTGTGTGTGTGTGTGTGTGTGTTTGTGTACAGCAAACCACAAAGAGTGTGTGTGTGTGTGTGTGTGTGTGTGTGTGTGTGTGTGTGTGTGTGTGTGTGTGTGTGTGTGTCAGCTACTTCGGCAGGTACACGAAGCACTGGTTGGACAGAGAGGGTGCTGGAGGTCTTTGCTTGGCCACTCAGCTGAGATCTCAACTCTATAACTGTGCCAGTGGGGAGCCTTACTAGGGTTCTGGAAAAAGATGGAGAAACCTGCCCCAGACTGACTAAGGTCTCTGTGTGCTCTTAAGGGAAATTGCACTTGATGCATCTGGTAATACTGTGTGTGTACCTGTCATCCTTCCCAGTGAATGTCCCCCACTGTTTCCAGTGGTTACGATTGAGGCTCCTGGATTATTGGGCCAGTGGTAGGAGTCACACACATTCCACTGGAACAAATGTGATTCAGTATCACAGTATGATTATAGTGTAATACTGAAGCACATTTGTTATAATGTATTACTAAGGCACATTCCACTGGAACAAATGTGTTTCAGTATCACAGTATTATTATAGTGTGATACTGAAGCACATCACACTGTAACAAATGTGTTTCAGTATCACAGTATTATTATAGTGTAATACAGAAGCACATTTGTTATAGTGCATTACTGAGGCAAATTACACTGGAACAAATGTGTTTCAGTATCACAGTATTAATATAGTGTAATACTGAAGCACATCACACTGTAACAAATGTGTTTCAGTATCACAGTATTATTATAGTGTAATACTGAAGCACATTTGTTATAGTGTATTACTGAGGCACATTCCACTGGAACAAATGTGTTTCAGTATCACAGTATTATTATAGTGTAATACTGAAGCACATTTGTTATAGTGTATTACTGAGGCACATTACACTGTAACAAATGTGTTTCAATATCACAATATTTTTATAGCGTAATATTGAAGCTTATTTATTACAGTGTATTACTGAGGCACATTCCACTGAAACAAATGTGCTTCAGTATTACAGTATTATTAAAGTGTAATACTGAAGCACATTTGTTATAGTGTATTACTGAGGCACATTCCACTGTAACAAATGTGTTTCAGTATCACAGTATTATTATAGTGTAATACTGAAGCACATTTGCTATAGTTCATAGGTTCATAGGTTGGTACTAGGCTATCGGCCCAAGGGCCTACGTAAGCCTGGCCAACAAGGTTCTCTGGCTTACGCCACCCAAGAAAGTTATTTTCCTGTGCCACTGTCGAGCAGAGACACAGAAGTGATCCCCGGGGTGTATTTCCTATTTCCCATCCACTCATCAAGATTTTTCTTGAAGAGTGCTAATGAAGAACTTTGCTTGACATAGATGGGTAGCCTGTTCCAGAGTATGGGAAGTCTCTGGGATAGGAATCTATCCCTCCAGCATGTCCTGTTTATTGTGGTGACAAGGTTTAGGTCCGTAGAGTGTGTAGTTCAGAGGGATTTGGATTTCATTAGGTGTAGCATGTCCAACAGCTCGGGTTTGACACAGCTTTATATGTTAGGCAGAGATCACCTCGGAGTAGGTGATATGCTACGGAGTAAAGCTGGACTTTCTTGAGGCGGTCAGTGTAGGGCATTTGTTTGAGTCCGGTAATTCTCTTTGTGAGGTACTTCTGCGGCCTTTCCAGCTGCTGCAGATGTCACAATATAGTGTATTACTGAGGCACATTACACTGGAACAAGTGTGTTTCAGTATCACACTATTATTATAGTGTAATACTGAAGCACATTTGTCGTAGTGTATTACTGAGGCACATTCCACTGGAACAAATGTGTTTCACTATCACAGTATTATTATAGTGTAATACTGAAGTACATTTGTTATAGTGTGTTACTGAGGCACATTCCACTGGAACAAATGTGTTTCACTATCACAGTATTATTATAGTGTAATACTGAAGCGGATTTGTTATAGTATATTACTGAGGCACATCCCACTGGAACAAATGTGTTTCAGTATCACAGTATTATTATACTGTGATACTGAAGCACATTTGTTATAGTGTATTACGGAGGCACATTCCACTGGAAGAAATGTGTTTCACTATCACAGTATTATTATAGTGTAATACTGAAGAACATTTGTATTACTGAGGCACATTCCACTGGAACAAATGTGTTTCAGTATCACAGTATTATTATAGTGTAATACTGAAGCACATTTTTTATAGTGTATTATTGAGGCACATTCCACTGTAAAAAATGTGTTTCAGTATCACAGTATTATTATAGTGTAATACTGAAGCACATTTTTTATAGTGTATTACTGAGGCACATTCCACCGGACCAAATATATTTCACTATCACAGTATTATTATAGTGTAATACTGAAGCGCATTTGTTATAGTGTATTACTAAGGCACATTCCACTGGAACAAATGTGTTTCAGTATCACAAATGTGTTTCAGTATCACAGTATTATTATAGTGTAATACTGAAGCACATTTGTTATAGTGTATTACTGAGGCACATTCCACTGGAACAAATATATTTCGCTATCACAGTATTATTATAGTGTAATACTGAAGCACATTTGTTATAGTGTATTACTGAGGCACTTTCCACTGGAACAAATGTGTTTCAGTATCACAGTATTATTATAGTGTAATACTAAAGCACATTTGTTATAGTGTATTACTGAGGCACATTCCACTATAACAAATGTGTTTCAATATCACAGTATCATTATAGTGTAATACTGAAGCGCATTTGTTATAGTGTATTACTGAGGCACATTCCACTGGAACAAATGTGTTTCAGTATCACAGTATTAGGGGGTCCATATTATAACATCGAAGTCTTAAAACTTCGACTGTTATAATATCGAACCATTTTGATCGAAAGACTATAACATCAAACACTCAGAATGGCTTGCTGTTCCAACATACATACACACAACACAAGCACACCAAAATAAATAATCCACACATATACACTTCACACAACCCTACAATAAACCATGCATGCAATACTAGCTATCCACTTACCTTAACCCAACCCTAACCCTGAGGTCTGTAACTACTGCACACTCACTTTACCCGCTCCCTATCCCTAAAGTCCCTGTCGCACACTCACCTCACCTGCTCCCTAACCCTAAAGTCCATATCGCACACTCACCTTACCTGCTCCCTAACCCTATGGTCCTTATCACTCACTCACCTTACCCGGTCCCTAACCCTAAGGTCCCTATTGCACACTCACCTTACCAGCTCCCTAACCCTAAGGTCCCTAACTATCACACACTCACCTTAACCTGATCTGTTCGCACACTTACCTTAACCCGGTCCATAACCTTCACTCCACAGTCGAGGAAATAGCAAAGCTGCAGAAACGGCCCACAGAATACTTTCCCTAGGAAAGTATTTGATATTCTGCTGCTTTGCTATTTTCAGCATTCTTGGTCCTTATCACTCACTCACCTTACCCGGTCCCTAACCCTAAGGTCCCTATCGCTCACTCACCTTACCCGCTCCCTAACCCTAAGGTCCCTATCGCACACTCACCTTACCTGCTCCCTAACCCTAAGGTCCCTAACTATCACACACTCACCTTAACCTGATCTGTTCGCACACTTACCTTAACCCGGTCCGTAACCTTCACTCCACAGTCGAGGAAATAGCGAAGCTCCAGAAACGGCCTACAGAATACTTTCCCTAGGAAAGTATTCGATATTCTGCTGCTTTGCTATTTTCAGTGTTCGGTGCATTGGGTTCAATATTATAACATTCGAAGTTTTAAGACTTCGATGTTATAATATAGGCCCCAGTATTATTATAGTGTAATACTGAAGCACATTTGTTATAGTGTATTATAAGGCACATTACACTAGAACAAATGTGATTCAGTATCACAGTATTAATGCAGTATAATACTTAAGCACATTTGTTGTAGTGTATTACTGAGGCACATTCCACGGAACAAATGTGTTTCAGTATCACAGTATTACTATAGTGTAATACTGAAGCGCATTTTTATAGTATATTACTGAGTCACATTCCACTGGAATAAGTGTGTTTCAGTATCACAGTATTATTATAGTGTAATACTGAAGCACATTTGTTATAGTGTATTACTGAGGCACATTCCAGTGGAACACATGTGTTTCAGTATCACAGTATTATAATGTAATACTGAAGCACATTTGTTATAGTGTATTACTGAGGCACATTCCACTGGAACAAATGTGTTTCAGTATCACAGTATTATTATAGTGTAATACTGAAGCACATTTGTTATAGTATATTACTGAGGCACATTCCACTGGAACAAATGTGCTTCAGTATCACAGTATTATTATAGTGTAATACTGAAGCACATTTGTTATAGTATATTACTGAGGTACATTCCACTGGAACAAATGTGTTTCAGTATCACAGTATTATTACAGGGTAATACTGAAGCACACTACACTATAATAATAGATAATCTGACATTTGTCTTCCTGTTGACATTGTGTTTCTAGTACCTCCTATGGCATTTAGTTACATTCCTTATTTGGTTATCATAAATCGTCTAAGGTTATGTAATATGAATCCATTTATAACTAATGAGATAGCAAACTGAATAACTGCTTATTTATAGTAACATCTCTCTATATCATTATACCCCTATAATCACTTCTTGAGATGTGACACAATGCTTAGCATTACTATGCCAGTATCTAGTTCAACTGTCTGCAGTGAATTTGCAGACAATACAAAGGGTGCACTAATGATGTTGAATATAAACGACCATAATACACTTCAAAATGAGTTGGTTAAGTTGGCTTTGTGGACATTTGGAAACAATCTAGAATTGAATGTCAATAAATAGTGTTTTGGATGGTGACGTTATTCAATCAGCAAATCACTACAAGATCCTAGAAACAATGATATTCAGAGATTTAAGTGCCCATATTAAACATTTATAGAAAACCTATGGACTTGAGAAGGCTTATTATGAAATCTGTTTTGCTCATGTAACTGAAGTGTTATTAGCTTTATAACTTGCTCTGAAACTCCTGCACAGCAGCCTAACACTTTATCTTCTTCTGGAACCATTTTCAGGTTACAAGGATTAAAAATAGAATGCCACCTCATTACTGGAAATATGCGCTTTTTATGCAGCAGGACTTGCTAACAGTGTGAATTGCTCTTGTATGTATTTTTTTTGGTGGGGGCTGGGGGGAGTACACTATTGATCTATCAACAAAGTAGCCTGTTCAGAAACACCATGTTTTGTTACGTCATCATTTATTATTGTGTACCTTTTATATCACAAAGTTTTTCCCATGTTGCACATCTTCAAACCCTCTGTGCCTGTGAATGTATACTATTAAGAATTCACACACCAACATTTATAACAGTGATGCTGAAGTCATTAAACTAAAACTGTTGCTTAACGTACACTCAAATTATGCAAAGCATTGTGCTGACTCTACAAACATGCTGTGATGAAAAATAAATCAAACATTTCAAAACTACCGAGTTATCTTCTCCACACATTCAATCCACGAATAGGATTTGCTGCATTATCTAGGAAAACACCTTACCAGAATGTGCTCCATTTTATCAGAAGAATGTTTTCTGTCCACATGGAAAGATGTACTGTAATAAATCATTTAAAAAGATCAGTCAAATAACTATGACTCTATCATAAAGGCAATTAAAAGCACTTTTCTTGTAGTTTGCAAGATGTTTAAAAGTGTCTTAATTTCATTGCCTCAAGTACAGAATGTCCTTCCCTAAATTAAATCAAGATGACCCAAAATGCTGAAAGGTCATATAAAAGCATGCTGCATATGTACAAAAATAACAGCTATGTACTCATTATATCAGCTGATATCTGCAGTGGATAAATCATCATATTTCTTTTTCAAATATCCCCAGCTCAGCACAGTTCTGAAATTACTCTAACTTCTACACTTGAGACATATTATTCTTACTGGAGGATATCATTATTTCATGTGTTGTGCTAGCAAGGTCTCAGCACTCTTCTGTTTGACCAGCAGGCAAACAGTAACCATAACATAAAAAATAGAAAACAAATGTGGGCATAAATGGTTATACAAGTGTCCAGCTTGCACAAAAGCCATCCGCTGATACTGACTTATGAGTCTTTCCAGATATGAGTAATACTGGAGCACCCATTGAAGAGTGTCTTCTCACATATTAACTGATATTACATGTCTGATATATCAGACTTCAAGGGACTTCCACAGAGGGCAACTGCTGAGAAAATTTCCAAGGAATAATAAAAAAATAATCCTTTCTTTAAAGCCAGAAGAATTAAGATTTCTGAAACACAGTGATTACACAGATGGTGCAACATGTGGAATTGTGCAAAGCCACAATGCTACATGAAAGTGAGAACTGATGAGACGTTGGTAATGGTGTGAATCCTTGCAGCAGAGGCATTCCTGAAGCAAACATTGGCTATCAGGCAAAAAACAGATGCAGAGTATCTTTTGGCAGCAACATCTGCCATTGTGCAATTTGCTACCTGGTGCGAAAAGAGAATGCAATTAGCAATCTGCCACTGAAAAATCCTTCTTACCTGAACTAAAGCAGACCACTGTCTCTTCCAGAAATCATGCTGCCTGCCCAGGTAAAATGCATGCTGACAATGCACATCCATGCTATGAAGGGTCCTTTGTCTCTTAGATTCTGGCACTGCAAAAAAAACCTGCAGATGCAATGTTTAGTGACAGTCCTGGCTGGAAAATGTGCAAGGTGTCTTTAAGTGTACTGCAGTGTGCAGCACTGGAGTATTCCCATATCAGTTAGCTAGATAACAAGGATTTTTATTGAGAGTTGGTGTTGTACAAAAGGAGGACAAATGAAGGCAGCAAACCAGGAATTTGGTTACTAACTAGAAAAATTATTTGAAGGATGCATGTGTGGAGTGTGAAGGACAGTCAGGGTTAAGCTGTGGAGTCTTTCTTGTGAAAATACTTGTTCGGAGTTTGTATAGACACATGTACATGCAGGGGTGTGGGAAGTATAGGGGTCCTGGTTCTCTGTTCTTGTATGGGATTCAGTGAAGTGGCCATCATTTTAAGTACTGCCAATGAATTGTCCCCTACGTATTACACACACACATATATATATATATATATATATATATATATATATATATATATATATATATATATATATACAAACACACACACAAATATTTATATATATATATATATATATATATATATATATATATAGGTGCACTTCACTATCTCGAAATACTGAAATTTTGAATTTCAGTATCTGGAGACTAAAATCTCGAAGCCCAGTTGCACGAAAGTTGCATGACCGAATCCAGAAATGTCGAATTAGCGGTTGTGGTGGTGCACTGTGTTACTGGATAGTTGGAGATTCAGGTAAGGTTTATTTTTTAAGGGTTGTGGGTAGGGATTTTAGTGTATGTGAGTGTGTTGGGAGGTTGTAGGTGTAGGTTACGGTATGTAGGTAAGAGTGTGAGTGTGTAAGTGTTGAGAGTGATGATGTTTGTACGTATGTGATGTGATGTGATGTGTGTTTGTGTGAGGGGACTGTAGATTGTGTAGTGGTGGGTTTAGTGTCTTTGTCTTTTTAGTGCGACCTCGGAGTTAGTATATATAAGTAGCGAGGGTGTGGGGGGGCACAGCCCCCCACATGGGGGGTACAGGTGGGCTTGCCCCCCTACTTATATGTAGGGTAGGTACATGTATTTGTATTGTTGTGTTTGTGTGTGTTTTGTTTTTTTTGTTGTAGTGTGGGGAGGAAGGTGTATGTGTGTGTGTTTGTGTGGTGGAGGGTGTATTTAAAAGTCGCGATTTTGAATTTCGTGCTTTTGGGGTTTCAGTATTTTGAATGTTTGGCTTAATAGTCTCAAGATGCTGAAATACAAGATTTCAGTCTTTCAAGATTATAAAGTGAATATATATATATATATATATATATATATATATATATATATATATATATATATGGGTCTACTACCGTAGATCGAAGTTACACTATTTCGAAATATGATAGTCGTGTCCCACTAATGCGAAAGTGCACTTTCACGAAAGTCACTAAGTCGAACGGGACATTTCCTGCACTGTGGTCCGGTAGTGACGGACCTTAGGGTTAGGGCTTGGGTTAAGGATAGTGGATAGCTAGTAGGGCTATCCACTATCCTTAACCCAAGCCCTAACCCTAAGGTCCATGACTACTGCACCACAGTACAGGAAATAGGTCCAAAACTACTACTCAATGGAAGAAATACAATTTCCTGCACTGTGGTGCGGTAGTCACGAACCTTAGGGTTAGGGCTTGGGATAAGGATAGCCCTACTAGCTATCCACTATCCATTACCCAAGCCTTAACCCTTCGTTCGTTCTAGTAGACCCATATATATATATATATATATATATATATATATATATATATATATATATATATATATGTGTGTGTGTGTGTGTGTGTGTGTGTGTATAGGTCTATTTTGTATGACTGAACTGCCATAATGTCGAATATAAAACACCAAGTTTGATCATTTACAATAGAAAAAAAAAAAATGAATAAAACATCTAGAGAGGAAAATTATTTTCTCTCCAGATATTAAAACTACCCCCCATGACATTTGTCTGAACAGTAGCAGTGTTACAGGAAGGTTTTAATGACGGTAAAGTGTGACCACCTTAGTAATGGGTGCTAACCCTAATGCTGCCCAATTTTTTTTCCTAAAAAGGGAGGACATCATTCATTCCCCGTGACTAAAAAGGACATTTTAAAAAATACAGGTGTGATAAACAAAATTCCTGGTGAGCATTTCTTTAGTTTATAGGAGTGATGTAATGCTTTATAAGTGTTACAAAATTTCTTTTACAAAGCATTTTAACTCATACGTTCATACATGAAATAAAAATTATATTGCTTTCCCAGCTCATACAATTTAAACCAGCCATGGCAAGCACACTTTCAAGGAAATTAACACAAAGTACAAATGATGATATTTACATTTTTTTCTTGATTTTCTTAACTTTTTTTCTCTTAGCCTCCCTAAAATAAATGAAATAAAACCACACGCCAAATAAGTAGAAAGTTGATTTTGTGGTTCACTGCAATTAATTAGTACAGTAGCTTTTGGCCATAACACTGAAACAGAAAAAACTCATTAAATATTCAGAAAAGCAGGCCAAATTAGCAAAGGGACTGGTGAAACTGCAACTTCCTGCCCACATATTTGAAAAAGCCCTGGTGCTTCTGCTTCCACTTTAGTGTGTAATCGTGCTATTGTCACACGATATAAATAGGACCTTTATAAGTTTCAGTTCAGGGCCATGAAGACTACAATCCAAAACTGCAGAATAGTAATAGACCTTTTAAGAAGTGGAACAGCAGAGTCTCTCAGGGCAAGCCTCTCACTGATATGCTCATACTATAATACCTTTCACATTACAGAGAACCATTGTCCTCCTTTCGGAAAGCAATTAGACAGACATGAAACAATTGAAACTCCAAAGGTTAATAAGGCGATGGTTTGAAAACTCCATTCTCAAAAAGACAGACTCATATAAGCACTGAGTAAGGCGAATAAATGGAAGGGTCCTGGCCTGTGTAGGTTTCTTGCAGTTTTACTAATAATATAAGTTTTTTTTTTAAATAGTCACCTTATACACACATGTCCTTCCTAGCTTCCTATCAACAAGGACATTTAAATAAAGGAAAATTATGATACATCTTTTCACTTTTTTCTATTTTTTTTATGTAAGACTCCCTAAAAATAAATGAAATGGAGCACATTAATAGACAAAGTAAAATGCTCAAATACACACTTACAAATGCACACACACACACACACTTGTATCAGTATAACAGATTGACAGAACTGTTCTTAAACAAACAGGTAATGAAAACTCCAAAGACAAGGCAGCTGAAATAACATGGAGTATTTATTTACTAGGTAAGTGGAGTTTTTTTATTGATGCTTTTCAGCCATAGATTAGTACTAGGCTAACTACCCTTGCGAGCCATTTTAAGCCTAGCCAATTATCCCTTGTGAGACTCAAACCCTGCGTCTTGTGTTTGTAAGGCAAACACCAGAACCATTAGGCCACCCTCCCAACCAGGCAGATGATTCCAGTTAGCACGTCCCAGTCTAGAGAATGCTGTGTCACCTACAGCAGTCTTAAATGGAGGGGGTGTATTAGAGATAAACTTGTCCTTTGCATTTCTGAGCACATAAAGGTTGTCTTGTAAAGGTAGTTAAAGGGGGCAGTGACTGTTTTAGGACATTGTAAATTAGAGTACTTAAAAAAGTGACCCTATGAGGCACTGAAAATCATTTGTAATGTTTTATCAAATTGCAGTGGTGTATCTGGGGGTCTGGTCTGCTAACAGAATGAATCTACATATTTTATTCTCATGAGTCTGTATTCTATGAGTATTGTGGGCTGAATGCATAATGAGATGAGAAGAGAAGGCCATATTCAAGTTTGGGTATTGAAATATTTTTACTAATAGCCCTGTAAGCAGCAGATGAACCGAGGTGACCGATCCTGTAACAGTTTTAATTGAGCTAGGACTTTATAAGTTACAGAATCTTGTGGTAAAGGAAGTGGGGAGGGTTGAGTATTAGGCTTAGATACCTCTGTTCAGTGACATTAGATATTCTGTTCCCATTAAGATCTGTTAAGAGAATAAGAGTACTGAAGACATTTCACCCTGAACCCAGTACTATACACTGCTAGATTCAAACATGGCTAAAGGAACAGAGTACAGGACCATACTCTTCTTTCATGAGAAATTTACCTGCAGCAGAGGAGGGTTAGTGACAGTCTTGGCAGGAACATGGAAAGGCTGAACAACTGGACAGAAAGGTAGCTGTTGAGGTTCACTACAGTAAAAGGGGTACACCAGCTACCACAACTTTGGCCCTTAGACTGAGGCAGCAAAATCAATAATGTTCAGAAAAATAAGAGACTTCACAAGAGGAAGAAGAGCTGATTCTCCTTAGGAAATCCTTCACATTTTTGCTCATACTACAACCACCATTCACCTCTTGGTAAGTAGACATGAAGCAATCAAAATTGCAAACCTTAATAAACAAGAAGATACCAGGCCTGAATGTTGCAGTCTCAAAAGTCAGGCAATAACCAAAGATAATAAAGTAAAGGGTCCAGGACTGCATAATCTTTCAGTAGAGCTAGCTACAAGCCTTGTTCAATAGTGTACTGGGTTTTAGGATCTCACCCAGATCCTGGAGTACTGTGGCTTCAACAGTTACGTTCCAACCCAAAAAAGATCCAACAAACCCAGCATGGCATTGTTTCATCTCACTGCTAAATGCATGCCTGCAAGTTGTTGTAGATGTCCTTGATGATGGACTTTCAGAATTTTATCTATATTGGTCTCCTTGGTCCACTCTAGCTTTGTTTTGGGTTAGAACATACAGGGCAGTATGCATCAAGAAGAAACTCCTCCTGATTTAGAGAGCATTCCAAAACAGACTGTACTCTTGCTAGAATACAAAAAGGCATCTGAATGGGTTGAATGGAGCTTTTTGTATAGCATTTGCGGGTTATAGTGTTTAATGCCTCATTTACATAAATTCTGAGATGCCTGTATCACAATACTATAGCTCAAGTAATGGAAAAGTATTTTAAATATATATATATATATATATATATATATATATATATATATATATATATATATTTGGGGGCATTGTGACATCTGATCAAAAGGGGCTAGATAGTGTTATCCTCGCTCCTTTTTGCTCTTTGCTCTGTAACTGCAGTCCCCGTCCCAGCTTTTGAGACTGTTCAGTGACATGGGCGGCAGTCTGCTAAAAAGAGTAGAAACTATTATTTTTTTCTGATGGTCTCCTTATTTACTTGTATAAATAACAGGAGTAGCTGGTGAAGCTCTCTGATACACTAAGGGAGTTCAGAGTGATTCCACAATATCAAGGCTAGTAGGAGCCAGTCAGATGTTTTGGGAATCAATGTTATCTATACCTCAAGACTGGAAAGGATTTCCCTTTGGAATATGACTCAGATTTTATCACATACATAAGAATCAACATTCACAAAGATCATCTGACCACAACACTTGAGAATTATGTCACCATCCTAAAATATGTAAGAAGTACATGGCAGTTGAATGCCTCGACCTACGAGGGGCCAAGAGGTCTCTGTGTTTAAATTATCACTGGAAGGTGCTTTGTGCTTGGAAACAGATTGCTTCCTTTGTAGGAGTAAGGGCGGTGTGATTACATGGTGCAGACTCATATATTACAAGAAGTACCAGTAGTGTAGCTAGGGTGGGGAGAGAGGGGTAAATGTCCTGGGCACAACACTTGAGAATTATGCCACCATCCTAAAATATGTAAGAAGTACATGGCAGTTGAATGCCTTTACCTATGAGGTGCCAAGAGGTCTCTGTGTTTAAATTATCGCTTCAGCTACACCTACGACATACAGTATCCTCCTTACAGCACTGCAGCAATTTTAGTAGTGGAAAGCTATACAATCTAAATCTAGGGGAGCCAGTATTAAGCTGTCAGCCTGAAAGATGAGAGAATACCTTTCCTGGTGAGGTCATGTGGTATTATATAGAGGTCAGCTTAAGATGGTTAATTCCTGGCAAGAACAAAAATACCATACAAGTTAGAAGGCATCGGAGTGTGGCATGTTTTGGGAGAGAGAGTCAGTAGAGGCATTTGATCCACTGATAGTGGCTACACTAGGTACAGTCAAGCAGGGGCTAAGGAATATCAGATGCAGTGAGTGGATGCAGTCATTTCTTTACATGAGATCTATCTGGTTTACTACCAGTGAGTCACGGTGCTAACCTATGGAAGGTAGCACTGGAAGGTCCTTTGTGCTTGGAAACAGATTGCTCCCTTTGTAGGAATAAGGGCAGTGTGATTACATGGTGCAGACTCATATATTACAAGAAGTACCAGTAGTGTAGCTAGGGTGGGGAGAGAGGGGTAAATGTCATGGGCACAAAGTGTTGGGGGGGGCACAAACAGTCGATCCAGATCTCTTTAATACAATGCCAGCTTTTAAAAGACAATATTGCATTTACATTCAAACATCAGCACTGTAGCACTCCATGTATGGCCTAAACTGTAGTAAACTGCTTGCTACATTGTAGCAAGCAGTTAGATGTAGGTTAAAAGTATATAAAAAAATAGAAAATCTCTTTTTAAGTACAACCTGAGTGCCATAGCAGTATGTGCAGGCAGGGTATAAACTGTAGCAACTGTTTACTACAATTTAAATTAAACAAGATTTTTTTTCTGCTATAACACAGGCGCTGAAGTGCTCCCTGCAGGCAGTGTTTAAACTGTAGCAACCGTTTGTTAAATTTGTTTGCTACAGTTTTAAAGAAATTATTTTTTTAATAGAATGTGGGAAAGGATAGTTGGGGGCAGGGTACAGAAAACAGGACCTGAATGAGCATATAGTACTTCTGATCACCTGTTTGGTTACTTTCTATTAAGATGCTCTCAGTTCTACAGACAAATATCAGAGATGCTGAAGAAAAGCAATAGGTTCCTGTGAGTATATATTCAGTACTATCTTGCCCTTCAACCTTTTTTAGCCTGGTTCTTTCTTTCTTGGTAAACCTTGGGTACAAAATATTCCAATTAACAAGGGGAAACTTTTCAGTTTTCCTTATGTGAACTGCAGGGTTGCATTGACCCCAGAAAGCATTGCTAGTGTTGCTGTTTCATTATGAAAATGGTGCAAGAAACAACCATCCTTTCAGTACAAATGTTCAACATTTTGATGATTGACCACTAAACTAATCAGATACATAGTGGTGCACTTGTTAGAACTGTTGCCTCATATCACTAGCTTATCAGGTTCACTTCCTGGTTGGGTGCTTTCTGTACAGAGTCAGCATTCCTCCCTTTAACAGCTTGATTTTTTGCTAGGAGATTCAGTTTTCTCTCAAACCCAAAACACATGTTAAGTCAATCAGTAAAGAAGTAAATTCTAAATTAATCATTCATATATATATATATATATATATATATATATATATATATATATATACACACACACACACACACACACACACACACACACACACACACACACACACAAAACTAATATAACAATGTGTCAGTCTGCATGGTCTGACGTCACATACAGAATTAGTTTGCTTTCTAATAGTACAGGCATAGGCTCTGGCCCACAAGTGACCCTCAAGAGGATAAAGTGGATACCAGAAAACTGAATGAATATGAGGGAGTTAATATCACACCTTAGGAGTGTTCCCTGAAATATATGAATGGCATACCTCTCAACCTCTTAGAGCAAGAGATCTGGACAAAGCCATAAATAACAGGGGGACAAAGGCATAAAAATAGGGATACTTTTTAAATATTGCTCTTACAAACTTAGATAGTTGATAGAATAACAGGTTATGCATTAGTATAAATTTTCTAAAGTGTATGAATTCTGAAATTCAAATGTCTGTCATCATTTTCTGACTTCAACCGTCAAAAATTTGCCAGTGATTTGCCAAAAAAAAAACACAATTTTATGAGAAACAGACCAAAAATATGGGGCAAAAATCTGGACATTCTGTGAAAATCTGTACAGTTGAGAGGTATGTGGGTACATTGCTTAAGAGCTTGGAATAAACTCTGTCCCCAGCCAAAGATTTCCTTACTGGTAACAGACTAATTTGGTACAGCTGCTTCTCTTTTCTGGATGACCATGGAGTGGAACTGGCAGTGGTTCCCACCCCTCATCTATATTGCTTCTAGTGTTGTGATTTATTTATCAACATTCAGGACAAAATGGATAAAACTCCTCTGCAGATGCTTAGCAAAAATTCTCAAAATAGAAAAATTACATTTTATATACATCAGTATGCACATACATATTTTTTATTTGCCTATAAAGCTGAAGATGCCATAAGCTTGGAATGCATGTTGAATCACACACATTCTTATTTAAAGTGTATCTGTAAATTGTTATAGTGGCAAGTTGTTGTATATATATTTTTATAGTTTCTTAAGCACAATTGTATATTTATCAGTCTTGTGGGTATTTGTGAGTCCTGATGTTCCATGAAGTCAGTCATTGTTTTTATACTGCAAATTGTGTCCAAGATGCTAGATTAGTTATATACATGAAGGTTTGCAGTGCTGTATATTGATATATCGAGACTCGGATTGTTGAGTCTCAAAATACCAAAAAATAACCAAATATACAGGAGAAGAGTGAACATTGAACATTGTTCTTCTGCTTTAAACTTGTTTTTTGCAGGGGTCAAGTTTTCTTGCATCCCCAAACTTATATATACCAGCTCTGAGATCACCATACCTCAGAGAGCAGAGAAATATCCTGAGAAATGGCAATCTTCCTCAATATAATTAAGTCCAGATTTTCAGTCATTCAGTCTCAACATTTGGGGACTTGGCAGTTCAAGTCATGACACTGTAAATGGTTACATTTGCTCCTTCTTGCAGGCAGTGCTACCTTACATTTTATTCTAAGTTTGCTAGGCTCACCCATTCTATACTTCAATGGTACACCAGAACACACAGATGATGTTATACCTTTGTTGGAGCAAGGTAAGTTTTATAGTAAAGCTACTTGCATTTTGGAACTAAGATAAGCCCTCCATCTGGTGTTAAATTACTGGTGTTAGGTAAAGTGATTTAATATTCAACTGTGCTGAAAAAGCTAGTGAGGGAGAATATCATGTCTTTCCCATTGTCTGAAAGAGACATTTAAAAAAATGTCAGTATGAGAAAAAAGTCCAGGTGTGCAGCCCATAGGTTTATAGAAATGAGAAAATGCCTTATGAGTGATACAAAAATGCATTTGGCAAAACACATCTTATGTCACACATGAACTCAAAATAAGATTGCTTTTCCCAACACATTAAATGGAAAGTAGCAAGCAAACTTTCATGAACAAGGAACTTAAAAAGGGAGAAATTAGGATACTTATTTTTTTCTGTTGTTTTCATCAACTTTTCCCTGTCAACCTCTCTAAAAAATAAATGAATTAATGCAAACAAATTAACAGACAAAACAAAACAATGCTGGGCGCATGCACACACACACAGACACACACACACACACACACACACACACACACACACACACACACACACACACACACACACACACACACACACACACACACACACACACACACCATGCACAAATATGTACTAATATGACTGACTGATAGCTCTTCTTTTAATTAAAATGTAATGAGACTTAGCAGAAAAAAGTTTGCTGGATTTCCTAGCGGAGCACTGAAGAAGTTTTACCCTCGATTCTAAACTCTTCACTGTGTTTAGTTCATAGCTGATGGTACAGAATATAAGCTCAAACTCTAATTTTATGAGAAGCTTACATGAAGCAGTTGAGGTGTGGGTGGTAAAGGAGAGTCCAACAAAGGAGTTGGAAAGGCTGAACCAGTGACCAGAAAGGTGACTGTTGTGGTTCACTAGAATGAGGGTGCTACAGCAACAACCAAACTTTGTACGAATCCCATCATTAGTGGTGATCATATCAAGTATAATCTAGTTTTGATTGTAAAAACATTCACAAGAAAAGAGAATTCAACTTTGTTTCATTAAGATATTCCTTAAAATGGAAAAAAACAGAATAAAAGAAGTTGAATATATTTTTTATAAAAGCAAGTCCCTTGGCCTAAATTACTATAAAAGTTTTTGGCATGTTCTCATGAGCAGCTGTAAAGGATAGCATGTCTGAGTATAATGCAATGCCTACACATTTATCTCAGTTGTAAGCGAGGTCACCCTTTAGCCTACATCCTTATAACATTAGTGTCCTCTCTCCTGAAACCCCAAGGATGGCAACATTGAAAGACACATTGCTCCTGCAATTGGATTCATGTATTAGCAAGGGATGTCTTTGCCCTCAGGTGTGGATACTTATGAAAAACATGATGAAAATATAACATTCTGCTATTGTATTTCTGTCATAGCACTTTAGCTGAGTTCCTTCATTGTATGAGAGATACTGTATTTATGAATATGCTACTCATACAACACTATTATACCATATACGAGGATGCAATTTTGCTTTAAACAAGATCTTAATATTGCAATATAGTGATATATTTGTTCATATGTTCATAAGAGGTTACTAGGCTAATGGCCCTAGAGCCCTAACAAGCCTAGCCATATTATCCTGAGTTGCCCCAATTGTCAGTGGTTAGGCGAGTGAAAAAAGATCAAAGAAAGCAATTGCTGAGTCACAGTAATAGTACTTTTAAGTTCAAGTCATGTTAATAACTACTTAAATGCAAAAAGCCAACATCCATACTTTATGAATAGAAATGTACTTAAAGGAGAGTTTGCCCATTTAAGGAGACTACTCACAGCAAGAGGTTTTCTGGTTTGATCCTCGGCTGGGGTGTCTGCTGTGTGGAGCCTGCATGCCCTCCCTGTGGTCGCGTGGGTTTCCTCCAGGTGCTCCGGTTTCCTCCCACATCCTAAGGACATGTTGTAGGTGGATTGGACACTCTAAATTGGCCCTAGGCACGAGTGCGTGCCTTCTCTGGAAGGTTGGGCGCCAGGCTGGCAACTCGACACCGTAAAACTCCACTGCCAATCATGAGCGGGCAGTTGATCCGCTGTGGCGACCCCTAACCAGGAAAAGCCGAAAGAAGAAAAAGAAGACTAAGCTATAACATAAAGTTTGAAAAATACGTAACTTTTCTTAAAAAGTTATTTATTGAGAAAGAATATTATGAAAGCACTTTGGACACTATTATTTTAGAATTTAAAAGTCTGAGAGAAACAAGGTTTGCTTCTATTTTATTAGTAGGCTTTGATAAAACAGCAGTTATCAAGAACAAAGAAAAAAATTTTACAGCTTTCTCTCTCCCTATGTCATTAGAATCAGAAAACATTCAATGTAGCACCCAAAGAACGACTCGAGAAGGATAAAACCAAAAAAAAAACATTTTTTTAAGCGCTTTTCATCAGGTTCACTGACCCAACTTCCTCAGATAACAAAAAAGTAATAAAATACAAAGTTTAAATACATTCAAAGTGTCATGTGATAATGTCATTTACATAGTAAATTGCTTCAATATCAATTAATTACATAATTTCTCATTTCATTCTCTAAACTACCTTGCTTTTAAAGTAATATCCTAACTAATAAAACATGTTAAACAGTTTACTAAAATACAAGTAAATGTTCTCTACTTTGATATATAGTTAAAACCATTGCTGATACAATTTAAAACCTCAGAAAGCACTTAGTTTAATTTATGTCGTGTCATATACTATTTTAAAAAGTATATATATTCCTTAGAAAAGTGTCATAATATATATGTGTTGTTATATATATATATATATATATATATATATATATATATATATATATATATATACACACACACACACACACACACACACACACACACACACACACACACACACACACACACACAAAACAATTCCTTACAACTATCTAATCAGGCTTCTAAGTTTCAAATATGGCAAAATTGAACAAGTTTCATTAATTCCAGGAGAATGATGGGCATCTAACCTTAACTGCCATAACAGCTCCAGTTGTTCTATTTAAAAACTGGTAGATCCTCCTCTGTGGTCTACCGTAATTTGGTCTATTGCCCTAAATTTAAAACTATGAGTAAAATTATATTTTATATGTTTAGCTAAAGCATTCTCGATCTTATTTTTTCTTATACTGTAAAGATGTTCATATATTCTTTCTTTCAGTTTTCTATCGTTTTTTTCCGATATAGAAAGCTGGACAGGAGTTACATTGAGCTAAATAGACTACCATGTTTGTGTTACATGTGAACCTCTTCTTAATACTGTATTCTTTATTTCTAATGATAAATTTTTCCCCCATCGCTATAAATCTACAGTAATTGCATGATTCACATGTTAACATTCCTGGTGTCCGCGTAAAATTTATATTAGATACTTCTAACAAGTTTTTTAAATTATGTCTTCTCCTGTTCACAAATTCTGGTTTTATTCCTATTTTACTTGCTATATACTTGTCATTTAATAAAATGTTCCAATTTTTCAAAATAACTTTTTTTATTTCCACTGTTTCAGGACTATAAGTAAATACAAAACTCATGTTATATTTTTTACTTATTTCTTGTGTGTTCGATTCTCCCTCTAGGTGGACAATGTCTATTTGATTTATATTTTCTTGTGCTGTAATTTTTAATTGAGGTTCTATACATTATGTTTCAAGATTGGTTCATATATTCCCTTAGAACTTTTATATGTTACTTCAGATACCAAGTCTGAAAGAAGTGTTACTGGGTACCCTCTTTGTGTGAACATCTGTATTAATTGTTCACATTCTTTATGAAATTCCACTTCAATAGTTACCATCTTAGCTGCCCGCACTAATTGGCCCTTAACTACTGATCTTTTTTGGCAGTAAGGGTGTGAACTGGTGAAGTGGAGAAATGAGTTAGAATACATTTCTTTACGAAAAATAGATGCTCTATAACCATCTATGTCCTTCCTAAGGAGAACATCTAAGTATGCTATTTCATCAGTGTTAAAATTGTTTGTAAACCTCAAGTAGGTACCTGTCGGTGAGCCTGTTGGTTACCCATCTGATATGTAGGGATTAATTCCCAACTGGGATATTTTCTCTATAATGCCTGAGTGGGGGATTATGTCAAATGCCTTAGCTAGGTCAAGATAGGTGGTATGCACTGTCTTTCCCTCATTCAGGGCCTTGGTGACTTTCTCAAAGAAGTCAACCTTGTTTAACAGCCATGATCTACCTTTAATGAATCCAAACTGGGTTGGGTCCAGAGTCTGGAGATTACCTATTTCATTGTTAATAAGGTCCATAATGAATTCTTTTCATGGCCTTGCAGATGAGGCTGGTCAAGCTTATGGGCCTATAAACTCCACGGCTGGTTGATGGCCCCCTTTGTGCAGAGGAATTACTGTTGCTGTCCTCCATTCCAATGGAACATAGCCAATTCTAAGGCTGTGGTTAAACAAAGATCCAAGTGGGTCTGTTAGGTCATGTTTTAAGTTTATTAAAAGGCAACCTGGGATGTTGCCTGGTCCTTTGATGCCATGCTTTGGCCTTGGAGAGCACTGAGATGACCTGCTTTCTTGAGATAATAGGATGAGAAATGGTGGCAGGTATACTTTGGGGGATGACTGGAGGAGACACTGGGGTAGTTTCCAACAAATCTGTCAGCTAGCAGGTTGGCTATTACCTCCGGATGAGTATAGGTGGTGCCATCTACAACTAGTTCAATGCATAGCTGGGTATTCCCTTTTAGATTTCAGACATAGTTAAAGAATGCCTTGTGATTATCCTTAGCTATTTTTGTTCTGTAATTAGCTTTGGAGGACTTGACAAGATATCTAATTTTTTTTTTAAGTTAGAGAGGGATTTCTTCCTCTGTTGAGCCAGTTCCCTCTTGTTCTTTGACATTAGTTTCCTTCTCTTGTTCTACAGACTGTTTATACTAGGGGTCCACCAAGGTGGCTTGTTTTTTTCATCAAGATCTGGTTTTAGTCCGGTCATGTACAGCCGATTCTATAAATATGCTTAGGCAGTTATACAGGGCATTGGTGTACACCTTTGCATAGGTGCCCAGGTTATCAGCATTCAAGGGGGCTTTGAAACTTCTTGCATCATCACTTAGTAGGAGGTACTTTGTCTTAGAAAAATTCTTAAGCATTTTTGAGCTTGATGGGATAGCTGTTCTTATAATTACATTGGATGAGACTGATTTATGTAAACTGTTACTTTATCACTTGTAGCCCAGAACTAATCAGGACTGCATTTTGTGTAATTAATAGGGATGAAATTAGAAAAATAGCATTTTTGTGGCTCAGTATTAAAATAGCTTGAAAGAAAAGTACTTCTACTTCTGAGAAAAAATAAGGAAGCCTGTTTTGGCACAATATTTTCTATAATATGGCTATAGTGTCTTTTTAATTGTCTGTCAACAGCAAAGAAAGATGGCACCTAGGGAAAGCAAGATGAATCAAAGCAGGGGACAATTAATATCAGTATTTAACTGACATGTCAGTGGCAAAACGTAATATATACATATACAAATACATACACATATACATGTACATTTTCTGTCTGTGGTACTGGAAAGGCCATAAGCTTAGAATCTTTTGCATCCAATGCATTCCTTCTTACAGTGCTTCTATAATTTCTTACTGAAGAAGATTTTATTTCAAATGCTAGTTTATATGTCCTTAATAGATCATATGGAAATAATGTTTCTATACTTTTGTGATATTTTCTTTAAGAAATGGATTTGTATGATTAGGATAAACAATTTTCGTTATGGAAAGTAGCCACTTACAAAAGCGGTTCTAGGGCACAACCGTATATTTACCAGTCTTGGAGGTATTTGTGAACCCCAGTGTTCCATGATGTTATTTTATTGTTTTTATACTAAAAACTGCATTCAAGAATGCAGACTAGTTGCACACTTACAGGTTTGCAGTACAAATGTTCAGGGGATGACTAGAATGCAGTGATTGGACCAGATTCCAAAATAATTGCTCTTAGTGTATGTGACTTGTGTTACAAAATGCATTTTGCAATGACACCCCATTAGAGATGAACTGAAAATGATATTGCTTTTCCCAACTTATACCATTTAAATGGAAAGCAGCAAGCAAACTTTCATGAACAAGGGACTTAAAAAAGGGAGAAATGATACTTAGATTTTTTTTCTATTGCTTTCATAAAGTTTCCCTCTCAGCCTCCCTAAAAAACAAATGAAATAATGCAAATTAATAGACACAACAAAACAATGCTGAGCACACACACAGACACACAAAACCACACACCATGCACAAATAATTACTAGGATGACTGATTGATAGCTCCTTTCTTCATTAAAGTGTAATGAGACATAGCAGGAAAACAACTGCTGAAGTGCCCAGCAGAGAACTGAAGAGATTTCACCCTCAGTCCAAATCTCTTCACTGTGTTTAGTTCAAATATGCTGAAAAAAAGTACAAGATTAACTCTACTTCCATGAGAAGGTTACTTGCAGAACACAAACCAGGAAAACCACAGGAAAATTGAACAAACCCAAGAAAAAACAATCCTGCTGCAGTAAAATGATGTGGAGACTTGTAGAGACTGGTAGAAGAAATACTTTATTCAAACCAAACAATTAAGCACATTAATCTTATTTTTTTATAAGGACTTGCAGAAATTGGGGGTAGGTGGTAAAGGAGAGTCTAAGGGGAGACTGCAACAAGTGACCAGAAAGTTCACTGTTGAGGTTCAATTGAATGAAGGTGGTACAGTAGCTACCAAACTTCATAAGAAGCCCATGATTAGTGGTCATCGTATCTAGTATAACCTAGTCTTGATTTTAAAAACACTCACAAAAAAAGAAAATTTAAATTCAGTTTAATTAACAGAGTCTTTAAATTGAAAAAGGCAAAACAAAAGAAGGTGACTATATTTTTTATAAAATCAAGTCCCTTGGCCAAAACTTCTACAAAAGTTGTTGGCATTGTCTCATGAGCAGTTATAGAGGATAGCATGCTGGAGTATAAATACAATGCCAAAACATTTATCTCAGTTGTAAGCGAGGTTACCCTTTAGCCTACATCCTTATAACATTAGTGTTTTCTCTCTCTCTCTCCTAAAACCACAAAGATGGCAGCAGTGAAAGACACAGTGCTTCTGGAGCTGTATTCATGTATTAGCATAGGATGTCCTTCCCCTGAGGTGTGGATAGTTACCTCTCAGCTGTACAGATTTTCACAGAATGTCCAGATTTTTGCCTCATATTTTTGGTCTGTTTTTCATAAAATTGTGGTTTTATGGCAAATTAGTGGCAAATCGATAAAGATTGAAGTTAGAAAATAATGACAGATATTTGAGTTTCAGATTTCATACCCTTCAGAAAATTCATGCTAATGTAAAACCTGTTATTCTATCAACCTTCTAAGTTTGTAAGAGCAATATTTAAAAATTGTCCCTATTTTTTGGCCTTTGTCCCACTTTTATTTATGGCTTTGCCCAGATTTCTTGTTCTAAGAGGCTGAGAAGTATGGTGGATACTTATACAAAACGATGAAAAATATAATATTCTGCTTTTGTATTTCTGTCATAGCACTTTAGCTGAGTTCTGTCACTCCATCATTAGTTCGAAGAATTCTGAGTTACAAAATTGACAATATGCACTTATCCAAACACTGAGAGATACTGCATTTATGAATGTGCCACTTACATACTCTGTTATATCACATGTGAGAGCACAATTTTGCTTTAAATAAGATTTAATACTGCAGTATATTGATATATTTGTAAACTACTAGCTTATTGCTTATAGCACAGAACTAATCAGGACTGCATTTTGTCTAACTGAAAAGGATAAAATTCGGAAAAACTGCATTTTTGTGGGTCAACATCACAATAGCTTGAAAGCAGAAAAGTTTCCATTTCTGAGAAAAAATAAGAAAGTCTGTTTTGGCCCAGTATTTTCTATACCATGGATATATTGTCTTTTTAAATGTCTATAAATAGCAAAAAAATATGGAAGCTAGGAAAAGTAAGGTGAATCAAAATAAGTGACAATTAATATCAGCATTTAAATGACATGCCATTGGCAAGTTTTAATATATACATATATGTGTCTATACACACACACAAACACGTATATATCTATATCTATATATCTATATCTAATATATATATATATATATATATATATATATATATATATATATATATATATACAGTTACATGTTAAAAGATTGAACGGTTGAAATATTGAACTGCATATGGTCGAGATCATATGGTCGATATTTCAAAAGATCAATCTTTTAACATGGCTAAAAAAAAAATTAAGTAAAAGACTGTAATGCAGGAGGGCAAGCCCCCCTGCACACCCCCTACTGAAATATACCAACTCCGAGATCGCGCTACAGCAGGGAATAGGAAAACTTCCCATTCTGCACTGTATTCTCAGTGTAGTGCGATCTCTGGGTTGGTATATTTCATTAGGAGGGGTGTGGGGGTGCAGGGGGGCTTGCCCCCTTGCATTACAGTCTTTTACTTAATTTCTTTTTTTTTTAAGCCATGTTAAAAGATCAATCTTTTGAAATATCGACCATATTGTCTCGACCATATGCAGCTCGATATTTCAACCGTTCAATCTTTTAACATGTAACTATACATATATATATATATATATATATATATATATATATATATGTATGGGTCCCCTTCAAAACATCGAGTCTCCACAATATTGAATCTGAATTAGTCAAGACAATTTTGCCAAATCTGCACGGTATCGAACTCCCAGAACAACAAAAACTAACCCTGGGAAAAGAACCACTAGGCCACCATGGTGAACCTTGCCCTTTCTCCACTGTAGTGCAATCTTGGAGTTGGTATATTTACTTAGGGAGGGTGTTGGTGCATGCCACCAACTCGGAGACTTTTCTTGTTTTAATGTTTGTTTTGTGCTGGTAGTCGAGTGGTTGTTTACCCAGGGTTAATTTTCGTAGTTCCAGGAGTTCGATATAATGCAGATTCGGTGAAGTCATCTCTATGAATTCGGATTTGATATTATGGAGATTCAATGTTTTGAAGGAGATCCATATATATACATATGTAAATATGCATGTACATATACATATACATTTTCTATGTCTATGCTGCTGAAAAGGCTATAAACGTAGATGTTTCTTTTTTAAAAAAAGGGCAGGAATTGAATAATTTATGTAATGTGGCTTAGGTTATATGATATATATCAGTATATATGAAGTATATATGAAGTATAATGTTTGTGGGCTTGTTAATACAGATTGATTGTTTTTATATAAATGTAAATTTGCCTATGTCACTCAATAAAGGTGTATAAAATAAAAAAATGAAAAAAGGCCAAAAGCTTAGACTATTCTGTATCAAATGTATTGCTACTTATGGTCCTTCTATAATTTCTTATCAAAGCAGATTCTTCTTTCAAATGATCTATTAACCACCAGCCAAAAAACCCTGTCAGAAATACCCATCTACAGAGCACCTCCTAGATCAGTCCTGAAAGCACCGCCTTTGTGATAACAGTTCTTCAAACCTAGCATTATGGACAGTTGCTCTACCCTTGTTTCTCCTGCCAACCTTGTTGATTTGGGCCTCCTGAGGCAGTGCAGCAACTGTGTCATGTACACTGACAACCCTCTACTAATAACTCACTCTAGTACAGAGTGCGAGACATCCATTTTTAAATCAACTTGTCCTTCATAGAACATCCCTTTGGTCCTCCACGTGGTGTGCAGTCCCCTGGAAGCCCTGTGCTAAGACACAGGCTGTCTCATCCATTTCCTGTTCTACCTACCTCAAAGAGTACCCGACAAACAGAAAGAACTCCCGAGTGAACACAAACTCTGGACTGCTTAAAAGTGCCTCTCACCAGCCTCGCAGTCAAGGCGATAGCATATAATTTCTGTACTGAACTCTTCAAGACCTGGAAGCCCTGTGCTAAGACACAGGCTGTCTCAACCATCTCCTATTCTACCTACCTCAAAGAGTACCCTACAAACAGAAAGAACTCTCGAGTGAACACCAAACTCTGGACTGCTTAAAAGTGCCTCTCACCAGCCTCGCAGTCAAGGTGATAGCATATAATTTCTGTACTGAACTCTTCAAGAGTGAGTGCCTTTTTAACCTAATTGTAATGGCCAGCACACCCGCGGACCTACCCCGAGGCCATTCCTCCCCTTATAATATTGTCCTAACTAAGCAAACTGTTGTGGTTTCCCACTTTACCACTAGATGGCAGCAGAACACAGGTTATGAGAACACTGTTTCTGACTTTATAAAGCTCCCCCAGCCCCACTGCGTAATACCTAGTCCAAGAATCCCTAATTCTAGCATAAATACCAAGCAAGCTCCCCAAGGAAATAAATAAGAAGGTATTACCTTTCAGACATTAGACTGAAAGGCATGCTTATAGAAAGCTGACCCATTATAATTAAACCCCTCACCTAAGCTTTGCATACAAACGATACCTTCCGCCTTACTCCTCTGGAAACTAGACAGAAAAGACATCCCTGGCATTTTAGCTAGACAACAGTTTACTTAGACAGTGTTACCTACCTACTTAAGGCCTTGGTAGTGCACAGTCTCTCTGTATTACTGATTACTTCTCAGCAGACAACCCACTCTGTGGCTCTGGAAAATCTATACCCCTACATACAGGTGGTAAGTCCAAAGATTATTCTAACTATCGGCCTATAGCCCTTTTATCTCCCCTAGCAAAAATTATGGAGAAATGTATTCACCATCAGTTTTTAGACCACTTAACTCAACATGACATTCTGGCTAACTGCTAACATGGCTTTAGGCCATTTCATAGCACCACTACCGCCCTCTTATCCTTTACAGATTCCATCAATAGAAATCGCAACAATAATACCCTGTCATCTGCACTCTTTATCGATCTCTCAAAAGCTTTTAACATGGTTAACCACACCCTTCTTATTAACATTGTAGAGTCCCTTTCAAGGGAGCCCGCAGGATTTTTTGCAAGGGGGTGCAAACCCAAGCCCCGCCCATGCAGCACCACCCCCTCTGTTGCACCGCCCACTCAGCCCCACCCCCACCCACCCACACAGCCATTCCAGTGTCCCATTACTTGGCTATTTCTCCCCATTTGTCATAGACACTGTTCAAATCTCTCAGTGTGCATACTGTTTTATGCTTTACTTCTACAATGATTACAGATATTTGGATTTCATTTACAACTTTTATAGCACAAACACTGATAGTCATTTACTAAACCTAAACAAAGCAATAGTCTTACAATGAAAACAGACTTAGCATTAAAACTTCTCTACCTTTGAAACCCACATTCATTGAAACAACATTGAAACCCGCATTCAAAGAAAATGCATCTGGCCAGTGGCAGGGTAAGTTTACCTTTGGGCTGTTTTCAAATCATAGGCTCCTTGCACACATTTTTAGAACCATGGAAAAGTTATTTGATTCACCTTCCTGACTGTATTAATTATACTATATGATAATTGAATTATATCCCTTCTATAATACAGCACCACTTGTTAGAGCGTGTTTTAAATTTATAGTTCTGAACATTTTTCCTTTAAACAATGTAACAATGAAACAAATCATATGAACCAATAATGTCAACCTGCCCAATTCAGAACATTTCAACCATAAAGGGCCACTCTACTCAAACTTCTGTCATACAATCCACCAATATCAATTGATATGCAGAATCTTTGCAGAAGTAAAAGTCATCTGAATAATTCCACATTAAAGAGATCTGAAACCAGTGAAGAGGTTGTTGCTAGAAAACAACTTTATATTTCAGTGTTTAATCTACAAATTCAATGCTTGCTGCCCTTGAAGAATAAATTGTCTACGTTATATTAAAAAAATGGTAAGCTGGTATATTGCAATAGGGAATGGGTGGCAAGCTGAAAAACAAGTTCATAGTTATTAGGCATCTCATCCAAAGGAGGACATACTCAGTTTTGTAGCACTCCACCTCCTTAAAATACAAATCTACATGTTGTGGGAGTAGAACCTATAGCCTTCTGTATCAAGATGCAAGTATGCTACCTGCTGTGCTGCTTTAAAAATTCTATACCACAATAGTGATAACATTTGCTAAGCAAAACAGTTGCACATTTTAAGTAGGCTTAGCATGAGCAGCAGTAAATTTCTCTTTCCTTGAAGCTCACAATTCCTTGAAAATGCACTTGAAAATAAAATCCACCTGCTAACTCTAACTAGGGCATTTCACTCTCTCTCTCTCACACACACCTCAACCTCTTAGTGCAAGAAATCTGGACAAAGCCTAAAATAAATAGGAACAGATTATAAATATTGCTGTCATGAACTAAGAACATTGCTAGAATCTGATAAAAATAACGTTATCAGAGGCTGAGGGAATCAAACCACAGAGTACAGGAAGCAGTTTATCACCATCTCTTAGCTTTAATCCCCTACGCTAACTGCCAGACTAAATGAAGCTAAGCACCTTGTGTGGGAATAGAACCTACAGTCTTATGATCTCCTGGCAGAAATAAACAGGTCTTGTACTCTTGTACTGTATGAGGAGGTATTGTTAGTGATTGCTTGATGGCACTCCTTCTTGGGGAACCCCCCCCCCCCCAGTATTAATGAGTCCATTATCCAAAGTACTACAGTTGCTGAAGCTGATAATGAAGGAAGTAGCTTTTTCCAGTAAAAATAGTTATAGTTTGTCAACTGGCAGTAGTTTCAAGAACCACAGTGATATGTGACCTGGTGCTCAATTCCCTCACTATCAGAGATTGAGGAGTTCTGTTAACTGTTATTCATTATGCCCCATTTCAGCAGCCAGCTGTAGGTTCACATTTCTGATGAGTGCTGTTAGTGTTTTGTGTTATAATAATTTCTATCCTAAAAGAAATGAGTATGGCTCAACTTCTAGTTGTTTATTCAGTGCCACTGTGAAGCTCTTCTGAAGTTTAAGTTTCAGCACTGGCTAATTTGCCAATGTCACCATTCATTGTTTGGTCACTATATTTTTGTACACAGTAGCCCTGTACATGTTAAAATTTGACTCCAGACATGAACCTGCAGTTTCAAGAAATTGTATTTTTTCAGACCTCCTCATTCTCCATAGTGTAGAAGGTCACACAATACTGTAATTTAGTATACTAGCCACTTAAATATCCATTGCTTTCAAAAGGTTGTTGTGTTTTGGATTGATAAGTACAGTAAGCATATGATGGCTCTTCATACAATGAAATGTATGCATCATGTTTTGAAAATGTATTTTTTTAACTCTACCCAGCAAAATGTATAGGAGGAAATACATCTGATGCTGGAATGAAACACATGTCATTTTAGGCATAGTGATTTATAAACCTGTATTGTCATATTACAAATGCTACAATTAATACTCACAGAAAAATGTGCTAGCTCAGTCTTTCACAGCAAATTCAAATGTTTGCAAACCCATTTCACAATACATGCAAAAGATCATAAACAGCTTTGTCCACTTAATATAATAAGAGAAATGAGAAACATAATTGTTGCAGTACGCACCAGATATTCTATTACTTGCAAATACATTACACTAATCTCTATTACAACCTACTTGATATTGGAAGACTGCTCTTTTGTAGTGTGTGTAGGTTTCATTAATTATTCTTAAATTGGCTCTGAATACATTTATTTTTCTCTACTATAATCTGTCATATTTCATCAATTTCTGTACTTTTTGGCATACACTTTGGAAACTGACAGAACAGACTTCCCTGCTGGTGTGTCTGAAACTGTGAAGTCATACTGACTGGCTAATATAAAGGCATGCTTTTGTAGACTAGGGTTTATTTCAATTGCAAACACATTTGTGACCACCATATTTTTTTTTAAATAATCAAATTAGGAAGTTCTCTCCCAACACAGTTCTGATAACAAATATATTTTATTACTACAACTGATTAAATGAGCATATTATTAATGCCCTGTGCCAGATAGTTATGCCATAAAGTATATGAACTAAGGTAACTGCTTTTGAATGGATTGCAAATTATGTCTAATAGCTACTGGAAGGGCAAGGCGGGACTGCACATCTCAGTCCATATCAAATAGCTGCCTTCTAAAATGAAGGCATTACATTACCTTTTTTTAGACCATGCATGGTATGATATAATATTGTACAGTTAACATGAAACTGCACTTCTGACTGGTTAAATTAATATTCCTTTGGGAGTATATCTCCTCATAATTGCCATTAGAACATTCAAAAAGCAAGTCATGCTATCAGTTAAGATTTACTCCTGACATCTCGGTGTTTCTAAAATTTGTGCAGTAATCTCACATACAAACAAACACACACACACACACACACACACACACACACACACACACACACACACACACACACACACATACTATTTAAAGACATTTAGAAGACATTTTGAAACTATGGTTTGAAAGGACAACAAAGAAAGCTCAGCTTGTCAGTATTGACAGGGAGTAAGTGCATTAGGAAATAAAAATTATTTTATTAAAGAAATTATGGAAAATAACACTTTAAAACTACACTTACTACTAAATGGCATTCTATTCCCTCCCAACAGTTCTACTCAGCATCTGAGTCTTATGAATACTTAATATGCATTTAGATATACCTGGTATTTTTGCAGTTGAGATGTAAAAATAAAACAGGTTGCTACATTTAATTTAAAAAAGTATGGCATAACCACAACAATAGTTGAAGGGATTGCATGTTATGATTTTATTTATCTCCTCCAGGCATATAGTTCTTATTTATAACCTTCTGGTTAAGCTTTTGATCAAGAAAGTTTTACCAGGCGGCTGTGTTATTTAAAATTCAAAAACTAACTCTTGATAATGAAATTAAACATCCTGCTTAAATGAAACAGAGCACAGGACAGGTCTGCATTTAGAAATGAAATGAAAGCTTACACCCCTTAAATGAAATGGAGCACAGCTCTGCATAAGGAAATGAAACGGAGCACAGCTGAGCTCAGTCTGCAATTGCATATAGAAATTAAATGAAATGGAGCTTACCGACCCGTGGGAGTTGACTTAGTGTGGCTACCACTACCAGGAACTGATGCAATCATTTTTTTCCGCACACATTTGTGATTTAAATTACATAGTGTGCGGCACATTGAGTCAGGTCTTGCAGCTGTAAAAGTGGGAGGGTGCTTCCCTCCTCCTCGCCCTATGGTTCCAGCACCTAAAACGGGATGCAAAGGGCGTTCTTAAACAGGAATGCCCTTTCTTTAAAAAAAATTAATTTTTTTTTTTAATTAAAATAAAATTAATTTCTCGGCCAGCCGATTCCAGGGGGGTGCAAGTGCACCCCCTTGCACCTGCCTGCGGGCGCCCTTGGTTCCTTTCCCTTGATACTCTGGTTATCCAATGGTTCAAGTCCTACCTCAGCAATAGGCAACAGGCAGTTCTCTTGGATCAGAACCTATCATCCCTCCTGCCAGTCACCCTTGGAGTCCCTCAGGGCTCTATTCTAGGACCTCTCCTTTTTTCACTATTCATTAATGACCTGCATGTAGCAATTCCTCAAGCCACCTGTATACAATATGCAGACGATTCAACAATCATATGTTCAGCTAACTCCCCCTCAGAACTACATTCTTCAACTCAGAAGGTATTCAACATAATTAAGACTTGGTTCTTAAAGCATTGCCTCCTTCTAAATGCCAAAAAAACTAAACTCCTATTCTTTGTACCTACCAGTAAGTCCTCCCCAGTAGACTTCTCAATCAGTTCCAACAATGGTACCCTCATATCCCCAGACTCCACCACTAAACTGCTAGGAATTACTATTGATAATAACCTTAACTTTGACAGCCATATAAACAACACTATAAAATCTGTAAACAAAAAACTTGGCTCGTTATACAGAATTAAACCCTTCTTAACACCATCAGCCAGAACCAAAATTGCTCACTCTTCTTTATGCCTCACCCATTTACACTAACCTAAAAAAATAACCTTAGCAAACGAACTAATTCCTACAACAGTATTGCCCGATTTGCTACTGGCAATCCCTTTAGAACCCACCACTGTCTGAATCTACTGCAACTAGGCTGGCTAGAACTACAAAATCTTCTGTTATTTACACAACTCACCATTGCCTACAAGCTATTTTACCAGCCTAACACCACTCCTATACTCTCTAACCTCATCATCCCCTACAAAAACCTAAACTTACTACGCTCCTCTAGCAAACTTCTAGCCACCATAACAAAGTCCAACAACAAAGCAGGGGATTCCTTGATCTCTAACACTGTAGGTAAATACTGGAACCTTCTACCTATAGAACTTACCTTACTTCCCTCTCTGCCTCTTTTTAAACAAAACCTCAAAAAACACCTGAAGATCCATTGGTTATGCCCCTGCAGCAATCCGGATTAATCCTTTGATTCTTTACTTCTCAACTCTCTCTCTCACTTTTCTTCCTAACCTCTGCTGCATATCCCTGTAAGGACTGAGCTGTAAATAGTATTCCTAAAACTACCTATTGTACTGTTATTTTACCTATGTATTATACTGTTTATCGATTTGTCTTATGCTGTCTGACACTGTTTAGCATAATCTTTTTTATTACATTCATATCTTTTATCCTTTATACTGTGTATATATTGTTTCTATATTTTGTGTGCTAATATTGGAGCTTTTCTCCTCGGGCCTCTACTGAAAATGGAAATAGATCCAGCTAGACTAGCCCGGTTAACAAATGTAAAAATAAAAAATAAAAAAATAAATGTTTACACCATGAATCTTGAATTCCTGCTCTCTCGCACTCAAAACAGTAACACAGAAGAGGTTGTCAACTCATCCACCACAACTCTTACACATAGTACCACTACTTATACACATAGTAGGCATCTAACACATAAATCAACATATGTGGAGGTTCTCTCAAAAATTTTACTGAAACACCAGAGACCCCAAAACACAAGACTACTACAACTAACACAGTTCCAATAACACCCAAGACACATAGCAACACCATGTCCTTAAAGCGTAACACTCAAAAACAAATTTTCTTGTCATTGGAAACCCCATAGTAAGGCACACGGATGTGCCACTCACCAGGTTAGATAAGGAGAAAGTCACAGTCAGCTGCATATCCAATGCCAGGATTCGTCAGATCACGCATGCACTCAGGTCTCTCAGCAACAAGTACCATTATGACTCTGTCATAGCTCATGTTGGAGTGAACAATCTGAGATGTACCTCACTGGACTTCATGAAGAGAGACATGATTGAGCTCTCTGAGTATGTGTCCCAGGCATGTATGTCTCTAGGCTTGAGCGGCATATTACCCTCACATAGAACGATGCCACAGTATAAACAAAAAATGATCAGTTTCAATAATTGGCTTAGTTTTTTGTGTCATTCTAAGGGATCTAGTTTCTATCAGGCTGGGATGACATTTTTGACAAACCTTGCTGCTTTGCCAAAGAGAGTTTGCACCTGGGCACCACTAAGCTTTCGGCTGTTGGCAAAGGCTCTTGCCTCCCCCATAATGCCTTTTTTAGGCAAGGTCTCAAAAACAAAATTGTCAATGTGAAAATTGTCAATATTAACAAAATAAGGGTGATGCTGCTGATTTTTAAACCAAAACCTGCACACCCTGGAAGCACTTCTCTCACTGGAAGATGTAGAAGTCTGTGCAGTCACAGAACCTGGTTCAAGGCCTCAGACAACACCCTGGCCTTGCAAGGCTACAATGCCTTCCACACGTTCAGACCACAAAACAAATGTGAGAACCAAAGGAGGTGGTATTTCTATCTATATTAGATATAAATACACCTCCAGACTAGTTAGACTGGACAAATCCACGGAGTTACTCCAAGTTCAGACTACTGTGGGTAAGACCTCCATTCAAATTCATTGCAAGCTATAGATCCCCCTCCTTGAATCACATGATGCACATGAGGCCTACTTGACCAAAGTGGAGTCAATCCAAATACAGCCAAACACTCTGGTCATGGGAGATTTCAATTATCCCACCATCAACTGGGAAACCTACTCCAGCCCTAACTCACTTGCGCAAAAGTTTCTCAACTTTGTTAACTCAAATGCCATAGAACAAATTGTTCAAACCCCAATAAGAGGAACGGACATACTATATCTGGTTCTCACTAACATGACAAATGGATGCACCACCACAACTGTCAGACCCTCACTAGTTAAATCTGACAACAAATCAGTCTTCTTCAACCTGGCACTAACATGAGAAATCGCAAAGGGTGAAGTAAGACTAAAAAACTTCTCCAAGGCAAACTATACCCTCCTAGGAGAAGGTACAAATGCTTTCCAAGCCCCACCCCCACCTGGAAGTGGTAACTACACCAAAGCTTACACTGAAGCATTTTTGTGGGTCAACATCGTAATAGCTTGAAAGCAGTATTTCCATTTCTGAGAAAAAAAATAAGAATGCCTATTTTTGTCCAAAATATAACATTCTGCAGTTGTATTTCTGTCATGACACTTTAGCTGAGTTCTGACTTTGTATGCAGAATAACATCACTCCATTATTAGTTGGAGGAATTCTGAGTTAAAAAATTGACAATATGCACTTATCCAAACACTGAGAGATACTGCATTATGAATGTGCCACTCACACACACACTGTTATACTACATACTAATCCCTCTAACTTATGTTTGTCTTAATTAGACATCAGAGGTTGGTCTGTCCTAGCTGTTAAGTAACTGCTAAAAGGAAGTCATAATTTTTTTCGCAGGTATAGAAAATTGCCTATTCTTTTGTACATTGGACTTCCCTTCATCTCTCTCTCCAAGTCCCCCACTTCTGATCTGCCATCCTGAATGTCTATAAACACTCACAACTTGCTTAGCATGTTCTGATTATGACTTTTCTTATACTGCAAGTACATTTTCACTTTTTATTGCTGACTCTTGGCTGAGTGTATTTCTTTTTTGGTTGTCCATGTGGCTTTGTTTACTTAAAACTGTCAGGAGTAATTCATCTGCATATTTTGCATTCTGGAATGTAAATTATGACTGATCTATCATTGTGAGTGCAACATGATATTAGCCACACACTTGTGAAAAAATCTGGAATTAAAGCCAATTTTAAGATTAATAAAAAAAATGAAATCACTGATAGGGATGAGTCCGTCTGAGACACATTGGCAGTAATTATGTCACAAAGATTTGTAGATTGCAAATTATTAATGTTGTTATCAGTGGTAAAGGGTGTCAACCCGTTTTCTATACTGTATTTTCTGTTATAAACTTGATTTGCAGTGCAAGCCTTCCATTTCACTATACTAACCATATTCTTGCATAACTTGTGGTTAAATTAACTGGGTTAGTATATTTCACTGAGTCTTTGAAATCTTTGTCATAACTTGATCATGTATTGATATTTTTTCCAAAATATTCAGCATGCCTTCGGTGCTACATCACTTCATGAATTTAAAGTTGTGCAGTTTGTTCCATATGATGGCATTACAATCATATACTTTCTGGATGGAAGATGAACATTCTCTGCCAATTTAATTTGCGATGCAACTTTGTGAAAACAGTACGATGAAAATTTAGAATAAAAATACTGGAAGCACTAAAACTTTTGAATGTTTAATAATGTTAATGTTCTTGTAACTGAATATTTCACTGTTTTCGTTCTAATGTTTCATTACATGCATTTGCATGTTTACTTGATTTTTTAAAGAAAGTTGACTTTGCCCTTTACTGGCATTTAGTATGAATGATGGGGGGTAAATAGTGATGTGACAGTGGTAAGATGGTGTAGGTAAGCTGGACACTTGAGTTCAACAGTGGTGAACAAGATGCATTGGGAAGGGTGGAAGTGACAGTATGATACTTACACTGAGTTAGCACAATTAAATAGTAGCTAGAAAACAGCTGAATTTGGTTATAGCTAGGTGACAACAATGGTGAAATTGTAGCAAGATGGGTGGTAGTGATTTTGAGCTGCAAAGAGTGAAAGGTAAAAAAGGGACTAATAATGAAACTGCATAAGTGAAACAGATATAGATTAGGTGACATTTGTGGTGCGATGGCATGTGTTAGGGGCATGAAGAGTCTGGCACAGCCAAGCAGCTCATGTACCAGAAAATACTTATAGTAGTATCACACAATTCCCAGGATCTGGCTAAGTAATTGGAAGGGACGATAGCTTTGCATAGTATGAAAATAAATGCTGCTTTTTTACCACTTTATGATCAGCTTCTAAGTCAATCACTCAGTATTTCTCTATTTATTAATGGTCAGAACACCTAGTATATAATGTTTTCATTTGAAGAGTGTCTGAATATGCAAAGAAACTAAGCAGTGCAATGAAACTATACCAAGCTACTTAAATGACAGCACATTTTCTGTGGGGTTTCCTTTTTTTGCGTGGAGTTAAATCCACTGTATGAAGTAACAGGAGGGTCAACAGTGTAGTTTCTTTGTTGTGTAAATGGTACTATAATTAACCTTTTATGTAGACTCTTATGCATTTAAGTTTAAAGCAGTGTGGAATTGCATTAAAACTCTGATGCATCAGCAACAGACATGATTCCTCTGAATGTCATAGCAGGGCTTGGGCTGAATGTCTTTGCCTTAGTGGCGCGTTTTTGGCCATATTTATAAAAGAGGATGAACAGTCATTTAAAAAGGCAGGCTAGCATTGCTTGCAGATCCTTGGGAATACTGACACAACAGAAAATGGGCATATATTGTGCTGCAGACCCAGACCATCTACATGTAAGGACACAATTTTACTTTAAACAAGAATATTGCAATATAGTGATATATTTATAAACTACTAGTTTATCACTTACAGCACAGAACTAATCAGTACTGCATTTTGTGTGATTAATAAGGAAGAAAGTATAAAAAACAACATTTTTGTGAGTCAACATCATAATACCTTGAAAGTAGAAAAGTACTTCCATTTCTGGGAAAAAGTAAAGAAGTCTGTTTTGGCTCAATATCATCTATTATATGGATATATTGTCTTTTTAAATGTCTATAAACAGCAAAACTAGATGGAACCTAGGAAAAGTAAGATGAATCAAAACAAGTGGCAATTAATATCAGCATTTAAATGATGTCACTGGCAAGTTATAATACATACATATATATATATATATATATATATATATATATATATATATACACACTACTGAAAAGGTCATAAGCTTAGAGTATTCTGTATTAAATGCCTTTCTACTTATGGTGTTACTATAATTTCTATGAAAAGAAATCCTTCTTTCACATGCTGGTTTATATTTTCCTAATAGATAATATGGAAATACTGTTTCCATGCTTTTTTGATTTTTTATTAAACTGATTTGTATGATTAGGGTAAACAATTTTAATTCTGGAAAGGAACCACTTACAAAAGCAGTTATAGGGCACAACTGTATATTTACCAGTCTTGGATATATTTGTGAGTCCTAGTGTTCCATGATATTGTTTATTGTTTTTATACTAAGAGCTGCATTCAAAAAGCCAGATTAGTTGTTCACTTACAGGTTTGCAGCGCAAATGTTCAAGAGATGACTAGAATGCAGGGAATGGACCAAATTCCAAAAGACTTGCTCTCATTGCAAGTGACTTGAGTTACAAAAATGCATTTTGCAATGATATCCCATCACAGATGAACTGAAACGGCACTGTTTTTCCCAACAAAAAACATTTAAATGGAAAGCAGTAAAACTTTAATGAAAAAGGGACTTAAAAAGGGAGAAATGATGATACTTACAATTTTTGTGTTGCTTTCATAAAGTTTTTCCTGTCAGCTTTCCTAAAAATAAATAAAATAATGCAAATTAAATGATAAAACAAAACAATGCCGAACATACACAAGCACACACACTTATACACCATGTACAAATATGTACTGATATGACTGACTGATAGTTCCTTTCTTAATTAAAATGTAATGAGACGTAGCATATAAAAGACTGCTGAAGTGTCTAGCTGAGCACTTAAGGGGTTTTACCCTCAATCAAAAACTCTTCACTGTGTTTAGTTCAAATATAGCTGAAGGAAGACAATACAAGCTCAAACTACTTTCTTGAGAAGGTTACTTGCAGCATTTGAGGGTGGGTGTTAAAGGGGAGTCAAAGGAGGAACTTGTAAAAGCTGAAGAAGTGACCAGAATGGTGACTGTCAAGGTTCACTAGAATGAGGGTCGTACAGCAGCTGCCAATCTTTCTACAAAGCCCTTGATTAGTTGTCATTCAAGTACAATCTAATCTTGATTTTAAAAATAATAAAAAACTGAGAATTAAAATTCAGTTTCATTAAGGGATTGTTTAAACTGGAAAAAGGCAGAACAAAAGAAGTTTGATGTGTATTTTATAAAAGCAAGTCCCTTGGCCAAACTTCTACAAAAGATTTGGTATTGTCTCATGAGCAGTTATAGAGGATACCATTCTGGAGTGTGAATGCAATGCCTACACATTCATCTCAGTTGTAAGAAAGGTCACCCTTTAGCCTACATCCTTATAACATTAGTGTTCTCTCTCCTGAAACCGCAAAGATCACAGCAGTGAAAAGATACAGTGCTTCTGGAGCTAGATTCATGCATTAGCATGGGATGTCTTTGTCTAAAGGTGTGGATACCTACAAGATTTTAATATTGCAATATAGTGATATATTTGTAAATTACTAGTTTATTGCGTATAGCACAGAACTAATCAGGACTGCATTTTGTCTAACTGCTATGGATGAGATTAGAAAAACAGCATTTTTGTGGGTCAACATCGTAATAGCTTGAAAGCAGAAAAGTACTTAGCTCACACCGCCCTCCTTTAAGATTTATTGGATCCTGTTCCACAATACCAAATGTAAATCTTGTAATATCATAGCAGTGTAATGTGTGTTTATACAATGAGCTGTTGACATTCCCTTTAGATATTGCATAAAGATGTTCATATATTCTAGTTTTTAATTTTCTTTCAGTCTTCACTCAGTCTTCCCAATATAATAAACACCAAGTCTGTCAAACTGCAATATAAACTAAACCTTTAGTGCTGCAATTTCATTTCACAAGATTAACCCTCTATCCATTCTCCCTTAAAGTAATGCTGTTAGACTCTAATATATAAGGGCATTGTCTGCACATTTCACACTTAGATGTACCCTTAGCAGGTAGATGTATAATATTCGTAGAATGTTCGAATAATGACTTAACATTTCTGCCTGTCTTATAGACAAAGTTGGGGTTATTCCCAAGGATGTTCAAAATATCGGGGTTACCTTTAAATATTGCCCAGTTTCTGGAAATAATGGTTCTTACCTCAACTTCACCTACCCCATATGGTAATATCATACAATCACTATGCTAGAAAAAAACATTACACTTAGTGGCAATATCTCCTAAGTTGCCTTCACCTAATAGGGGATTGTATTTAACTCCCCATCCTGCTAAAATTTCCAGTTTGATGGGAGCATGTAAATTATTGGGATAACCTCTGTTTTTGAACATAATTATAATAAAATCAATTTCAAATGTAAAACTTGTAATATCTGAGCACATTTGTGCTGCCCTTACTAAGTGACCTTTAAAAATATTTTTTTTGTAAATGTGGGGTGACAGCTTTTATAATTAAGATAATTATTAGAAAATGTTTGTTTCCTCAATATATAGGAACTAAACAACCCATGTAATGTATCTTTAGAAAGTGTAACATTTAAATAGTTTATAGAATTCTCAGAGACTGTTGAAGTAAATTTAAAATATGTACAAAGACTATTAAGATGTTCCACAAACAGTGTTGATTGGTCATCTGTTTCCTTCCAAAGAATAAAAATGTCATCCAAAAATCATAAATATATGTACCATTTTGAGGGAAAACGGGACTTGAAAAACTTTTCTTCCCATGCATATAATACCATGTTAGCATACAAAGGGGCATAGCTTGCTCCCATTGCCACACATTTCAACTGTTTATAGTATTCTCCCTCAAACAAAAAGAAATTATTCTTTAGGATAAACTCCATGCCAACCATTATAAAATTAGTAAGTGTGTCATTAAAGTTTGTTAAAGCCTTGTTGCTTTATAAAGTAGTTCTAGACCCTCTTCATGAAGGATAGAGGTTGTTGTTGTGTCTTTCGGCTTTTCCCGGTTAGGGGTCGCCACAGCGGAACTCCGGTCCGCTAATGATTGGTAGTTGATTTTTACGTGCCGAGTTGCCAGCCCTAATGCACAACCTTCAACGAAGGCACGCCCATTCACGCATGTCTCCACGCAGAAGATGCTCTAGCTGAGAGTCGAACCAGACAGCGTCTTACTGTGAGGTGACAATGCTACCGCAGCACCACAAATCTATTGCGTCTATTGTGGAAAAACAACAGTCCTTTGAAAACCACAATGGGTTAATCTTAGTTAAAAAGTCCCAAGAATCTTTTAAAAAATAATGAACTGAATTAAACACTCCTTTAAAAAGCCTAGCAATAAAAATACCTAGAAGGTGTGTGGGGCTACCATTAGCAGAAATAATAATCCTGAATGGTAGTTATACTATTTCTTTATGTATTTTAGGTATTCCAAATGCTATGGTTATGTAAGGATGGTCAACCTTTAAAAAGTTAAAACGTTCCTCAGAGATGACCCCTTGTAAAACTGCATCCTCAGTTAATAAATGTATCTTCTTATATGCAATAAATACTTCATTTCCTGAGGAAATTTGGTATTTGGCTTCATCTGAAAAAATACTAGTAAGGGAATTAACATAATCTAACCTGTTAAAGATAACAATCCTCCACACCCTTATCAGGCTTCATAATCCTAATTATTTTGTCATCTCTTAATACCTACATTAGGTTATGGTCACTTCTAGTTAAATTGTACATCTTTTTATTCTACTCAAGTGTTTGTTAGACATTGAGTACAATTCTGTTGCACAAACATTTACAAATGCCTGAATCAATGGATGTAAGGGGGAATTGAAACAACTCTTTCTTTTTAATATTCTATTGGTAGCTAAATTCCCCGTATTTACATGCTCCCAAAACATGAACCAAAAATTCAACTTTCAGGTAAATTACTTTAATTCAGTAATTGTGTCTACCAAACCGATCTTAAATGAAGGTATCAATTTAAAACCTTTAGTGAACAATGTTTCATTTATTTAAAGAGATGTATAGTTGAAAATATTGAAATCACGATAAGAATTTAATATGCCATTATTACCAATCACAATAGTATTTTCAAAAGTAGGGGGTGTACTAACATTCAATTTCAATTTATTTGATGGGATGTAATTATCCAATTAAGTTTAAATCAATTTGTGAATTTTATGATTATATAAGGTTGAGTTTGTATGTTTCATTCAGTTCTGATGAAGTGTCTATGAAGTTCAAGAGATGAAAGCACTTAACTTTTTTGTTAATAAATCGTATTTGTTGGAAAATTGTGTGATCTGAATTCTTTGAGGGTATGGAGCTTATGATGTGGGGCCACTGAAGTGCCTGTTTGTAACTTCTAAGTATTGTTTTTCTGGTGATCACATCCACGTTTTATTTTGTTGAATCAATGCAAGTGACAATTAGCATTTAAATGCCATGTCATTGTCAAGTTCTAATATACACACACACACACACATATATATATATATATATATATATATATATATATATATATATATATATATAGATCCCTATCACATAGTCGACAGGCCATATGATCGACTTTCATTTGGTTGACAGTTCATTTGGTCGACAAGCAGTTTTATGTGGGGGGCTTCACCCCCACCCCCCCAATGTGGGGGGCTGTGCCCCCCCCTAACTATATATATCAACTCCAGGGTTGCACAACATTGGGGAGGGGGGCAAATTTGTCTGTCGACCAAATGAATTGTCGACCAAATAAAAGTCGATCAAATGATATATATATATCTCAGGTAGACCCATATATATATATATATATATATATGTGTGTGTGTATATGTATATATATTTATATATACATATATATATATATATATATATATATATAATCATATGCATGCATATATGTGTGTTGAATAAGTTTTCGCATGTTAGTGCAGTTTATTTATTTATGTGCTTGGTTCCTTTATATAATTTTGAGTAGCACATCTCTATAAAAATATGCAGTGATCTGTTCTTGTGTATTCACACTGATGACACCAGGGGGCAAAACCGGTCACCGGTCTGTGTTTGTCAGCAGTATGGCCACTGTGAGGATTACCTGAATGGTTGCTCTGAGTATTTGCACTTGGATTAAATTATAACGTTGATTCTAGTGTTTGTTTTGGGTCCCTTTGTTTGGATTTCTATTTTGAGACGTGGAAGAAGGTATGCGAGTACTGGAAGTTGGTTTTGGGGTCTTGGTGTTGTGTTCCGAGCACTGCGACAATTCTGGCATGCACCTATTGTTTTGGGGATATTGAGTATCTAGAGTGCTGCCTGCTTTTTTGACTTTTTGATTAATTTCAACTTGGGACTTTGTGTTTGTGTTTGAGCATTTACATTCACGGCTATGGGAGGCCACCTGCATGCTTTTATCAGCAATTTGCTGTCAGATAAAGATGATGTGGCTTGTTTTGAGGGCCGCAGTGCTACTAGAGGAACGGAGATCCCTGTGGAGGTGAGTCGTGTTAAAAATATGCAACTGATGTTTAAAGAACTAACTTTGGTCACCAAGAGATTTCAATCGACCATATGGCATATTAAATTATTGAAGGCATATATTAAGGCGGTGATGGCACCACAAGGTTTAAGAGTCTATCTGGAACCTGGGGTGGGCAAAGAAAATGCTGACTTTATGTCAAAATAGCGTTTGATTCAAAGCACAGCTTCAAAAATGTTCATTGAGTTACTTGTTGAGTTCTTTGAACATTCTCTAATTGATATCAGGCTGAAACTTGATGAATGTTTAGAAAATATGCAACAATATGAAAACGAGGCGGATTATCAGAAAACTTATGAGGCTTATTTAAATGAAGCGAATGCGTTTGAAGATGAGGTCAGGAACAAGAAACTCAAGAAGTTTAACTGAGATTTGGGGGCTATGACAAATAATGTCGTTTTTTCTTGGAAATCAACCAAAAGATCTGTGCGTTTCTCGGACTTTACTAAAAAACAATCTAAATTCAAATGGAAAAGGAACAAATCGATCTTGAAGCCTTCAAGAGGTGCTGAAGGCTTTACTGATTCCAGTACATCGGACTTTTCATCTAATCCAGCCAGTACTGATACTGAAGCAGAGTTTGGAAGATTTGGAATCACCTGTTCACAAAAAATCCAGCGGAAGAGGAGGCTCTTTAGGAGAGGGGGACGTAAACATCAAAGGTAGACCTGGGAGCAACACAGAGCAAACATTCAGGAAATTAATGCAAACATAGCAGAGAGCTGTGATGTAGAGATGGATATGAGTTAACTCCACAAGAAAAGAGTGTGTTAAATAAAGGCTTTAGTTATGTGCCATCATGTTTCATTTCTGAGTTTGATATGTGTATTGATGTCAAACCATTTTGTAGAGCTTTGAATTTGAGATATTTTTTCAATACTAAAGCTGATGGTAATGATACTAATGATGCTGCGTCTGATGTTTGTCTTTTTAAGAAATCTGACTTCCACCCACCATATCACTCTCGAGTGAAATTATTTAAAGATTTGGTTTTACATGACCTACATGTTGATCAAAATTCTATTTTCAGGGAATTTGGTGACAACCTAACTAGACTTGAGAGAAATGCATTGATAAAGTTAAAGAATAACAAAGATTTAGTGATAGTTAAGTCTGACAAGGGGGGTGCTACTCTATTATGGGCACAAACTGGCTATATGGGAGAAGCTTTAAGTCAATTGAGGGATGGCAGGTTTTATTATAACCTGACTCTTGATCCTACGATGGATTTTAAATGAAAGATTAATGAATTTCTTTTGAATGCCAAGCTAAATGGGGATATATCAGAATCCCTTTATAGGCAGCTTCTTGTGGACAATCCTAAACCTCAACGGTTTTATATTTTGCCCAAGATACATAAAACTATACTGAACCCCCAGGGAGACCTATAGTCTCGAGGAGAAGTTCTTTAACAGAACCCTTGTCGACATATCTGGAATATGAATTAAAACCATTACTCAGTCTGGTTAAGGCTAGGTTGAAAGACTCTAATAATTTTTTGTGCTTAATGAATGACCTGCAAGTACATCCTGAATCTTATCTCTGTACCCTTGATATCCAATCATTGTACATGAATATTCCACATAGTGGGGGTATTCAGGATTTGAAATATTGGTTAGAAGTATATGGTAAACATCAACCTAGACAGATTGATTTTCTATTAACTTTAGTGCAACTGGTTTTGGAGCAGAATGTATTCTATTTTTGTGGCGAGTGCTACTTGCAAATAATGGGAACAGCGATGGGCACTACTTTTGCGGCTATATATGCAGACCTCTTTATGGGGTATATAGAGAGGCACCTTATATATGGTGACTCTAATCCCTTCATGAAAGAGCATACCATGTGGCGTCGTTATCTGGACGACTGCTGGGGTATCTGGTCTTGAACTATCCAAGACTGGCTTAAGTTTGTGAAATACTTGAACTCAAATAAATTTGGTCTAAAATTCACTGATAGAATTGAGATTGAGAGTATTGATTTCTTGGGCATTACTGTGACTAAGAACTCAGATGGTACCATGAAGACATACCTCTATAGAAAGCCTTTTACTAAGAATGCCATTTTGGAGGCGAACAGTTGCCATCCTAGACACATCATGTTAATATACCGAAGGCTCAATTTCAGAGGCCTAGGCACATTTGTAGTGAGAATACGTGTTATAAAACTGAATTGGATAAAATGGGGGACAGATTTGTTAGGCAAGGTTATTCAAGTACAAATATTAGGAGAGACAAAGCCATTGCATCCAATTTTATTAGGGATGATTTCCTGTTAAATAGGAATCTAGATGTAGAATACATGAATGTGAGGTCACAAGCTAACCCAAAAAACAGATTTGTTACGAATTCTGGTACTAATATATTTAAAATTAGGGAAGTGATCTCCAAGCATTGGGATATATTGAAAGCCAATCTATTTTTGATCAATGTTTAGAGAACAATTGTTCTTACAGTTATAGACAAGGTAGAAATATAGGTGATTGGTTGGATGATAATAAATCAAGGACTTCAACAAAGGGTAGTAACCCCTGTGATAATTGTGTCTATTGTAGGGTGATGTCGCTGACAAAATCCTTTACATCTAACAATACGCCTAAGGCTTTTGATATTAAGCATTTGATAACTTGTCATACTGGATGGGTGGTTTATATGACAGTGTGCCAATGTGGTGCTGTCTATGTCGGACAGACTTCGAGAAGCTTGAAGAGTAGAATTGCGTTACACTTGAGTGATATCATTTGCAAATGTCAAAGGGGTGCATTATTTAAGCAGAGTTTAATACATACTACAGCAGAATTCCTTTTTGTGGGCATTGATATGGTGAAGGGTAGTATGTCATTTCGGCCACAGAACCCAAACCAAAATACAAAAGGTGGGGGTGTATCCATATTAATCAATGATACTCACACCTCCAGGTTAGTGGCACAGCACGATGCTTCAGAGATCATCCACGTGCAACTAACAATGGGCAAAACTACAATTTAAATTGTAGCTTGCTACAGATCACCCACCATGTCCCAGGACCCCCATTCCATGTTTCTGGAAACACTGGGAAACATAAAGGTCCTACCAAACACCCTAATATTGGGTGATTTCAATTACCCAAACATTAACTGGGAGAACTACTCAAGTACTAACTCCCTTACCCAACTTTTCCTAGAATTTATAAACTCAAACGCCCTGGTTCAACTGGTCAACACTCCCACCAGAGGTGACAACATATTGGACCTGGTCATTACCAACATGGGCGACCAGTGTTCCACACCAGAGGTTAACCCCTCACTGGTTAGATCTGACCATAAACAAATCACTTTGGATATCCATATTCCGCCCCCACCCCAGGACAAGAAAACCACTGTGAAAAACTTTTCAAAAGCAAACTTCACGTTATTTAAGACCGAGGTGGAAAGTTTCAAAGCTCCCATGCTGAAGGATAACACTGTCCAGGCTGTAAAATCCTTTACTAATGCATTCTATGGGCAGTTACAAGAATGCATGGATTGTGCCATCCCAAAAAAAACAAGACTTACTCCTCCAAGAAAAGGAAACCAGTCTGGTGGACTCCTGCCATAAACAAGCTATACAATAGAAGGAGGAAACTAGTTCAGAAAAGAGTAAAATCCCAAGAAGGGAAAACATCCCTGATCAGTATCAGCAAGAAACTATGATCCCTCATAAAATCATCCAAGGCGAGCGTTGAAAGAAAAATTGCCAAGGACTCCAAAGATAACCACAAGGCATTCTTTAGCTATGTCAAGAATCTAAATGGCAATGCTCAGATCTGCTCAGAGTTAGTGCAGAATGGCACAAAATACACTGAACTGACCGATATTGCCAACATCCTGGCATACAGGTTCAGCGTAAACATCACCCCCCCTCACCCCCAAAAGGGACTATAACCATACCAGAAGAATGTAGACTCCCTGAAATCACAGACACTCAGGTTAAAACAGCCCTCTCTAAAGCCAAAAACACAGCATCAGTGGGACTGGATGGTGTCCCAGGCTGCGTCCTACACGAGCTCAAAGATGAACTAACCCCTCACCTAAACACACTGTTCAAACTCAGCCTCTCCACAGGCTTCATACCCATAGAGTGGTGCACAGCAACGGTTATTCCACTCCACAAAGGTGGAGCCACAACAGACCCTGGGAACTATCGCCCTATAATCCTGACTAGCTTGGTCTGCAAGGCTATGGAGTGCATCATCATAGAACTCATTAACAGAGATATTAGGAACCTCCAAACACTGGACCCTACCCAGTTTGGCTTCGTTAAGGGCAGATCATGCCTCCTAAACCTGGTGGACTTCTTTGAGACAGTTACCAAGGCTATAGATGAGGGAAAGGTGGTACACACAGCCTACCTAGACCTCGCTAAGGCCTTTGGCACCATTCCCCATTCTGGTATTATAGACAAGCTCACCAGCCTGAACATAAACCCCTACATCACAAGATGGGTTGCCAACTGGCTCATAGACAGAACCCACATGGTGAGAGTTGCAGGAGCTAGGTCCGACTCTAAACTGGTTACAAGTGGCGTTCCCCAGGGCTCAGTCCTAGGACCTCTTCTGTTCGGCATATACGTCTCAGAGGTACAGGCAAGCACAGGAGGACTATGGCTGATCAAGTTCGCAGACGACTGCAAACTAGGGGCTATAATTGACTCTCCGGCTGACACAGACATCCTCCAAAAGGGTCTCACTGAGATGGATACCTGGTGTCAAAATTATGGCCTCAAGCTAAATGCCAAAAATTGCATAGTCATCCTCTTTGGAAAAAACAAAGTACCCACAAACTACCACATAGGTGGTAGTCCTCTAAATACAGAAGACGTAATAAGGGATCTGGGGACCCAAGTAGATAGTAATCTCACATTGCCAAAGTGGTTAGAAAATCCTTCTACATGGCCCACCTAATCACAAAAGGGTTCGCATCCAGATCAAAAGAGGTAATTGTGCCCCTCTACTCATCACTCATCAGACCCATCATAGAGTACAACGCCCCATTTGGGATGTACCTTACAATACACCTGCAACAGCTGGAAAGACCACATACGTACCTCACTAAGAGGATCACTGGCCTCAAACAGATGCCCTATGCAGCTCGACTGAAGAAACTCCAGTTGTACTCGGTTGCATACCGCCTACTCAAACGTGATCTCTGCCTGACATACAAGGTCATGTCCAACCCAGAATTGATGGACATGCTCCACCTAAAGAAAACCTTATTCCCTCAAGCCACACGCTCTAGGGATCTAAACCTCACCACAGCAATAAATAGGACGTGCTGAAGGGATAGATTCCTGTCCCAGAGACTTCCCATGCTTTGGAACAAGATCCCAATCTACATTAGGCAGAGCTCCTCACTAACATTCTTCAAAAGAAACCTTGACGAGTGGATGGGAAACAGAAAGTGGCTCTGCTGGACATTGGCACAGGGAACTAATCTAAGGGGGTGGAGAAAGCCAACACATTCTGGCTAGGCTTATAAATGCCTTTCGGGCAGATAGCCAAGTACCAACCTATGAACCTATAAGTAAACATGAATTGCTAGACAGAAAAGAATGGATGTGGATGATTAAACTAGGTGCATTATACAAACCAGGTCATAATGACCATTGGTAGGTTTGTTTTGGGTTTGGGGATGATTGTTTCTTTAAAACTTGTTTTTTGATATTATCTAGTTTTTTGGTGAGTTTGGATACTGGGGTTTCTTTGTCTTTGACCATAATAATTTGTCTATCTATGTTTATTGCTATTAATGCACATAAATGTAGATGATAATAACAATTTTTTCTGTTATACCCTTAGTGTCTTTTGGAACAATATATATGTATGTGTGTGTGTGTGTGTATATATATATATATATATATATATATATATATATATATATATATATATGTTTGTATGTGTATATTTTCTTTATGCTTGATATATATATATATAAAATATATGTATATTTTTCTATATAATTATATATATATATATATATATATATATATATATATATGTATATATGTATATATATAATCATATGCATGTATATATGTGTTTTGAATAAATTTTTGCATGTTACTGCAGTTTATTTATTTGTGTGCTTGGTTCCTTTATCTAATTTTGAGTAGCACATCTCTATATAAATATGCAGTGATCTGTTCTTGTGTATTCACACTGATGATGCCAGGGGGCAAAACTGGTCACCAGTCTGTGTTTGTTAGCAGTATGGCCACTGTGAGGATTACCTGAATGGTTGCTCTGTGTATTTGCACTTGGATTAAACTATAACACTGATTCTAGTGTTTGTTTTGGGTCCCTTTTTTTTGGATTTCTATTTTGAGACATGGAAGAAGGTATGCGAGTGCTGGAAATTGGTTTTGAGGTCTCTCTCTCTCTCTCTCTTTATATATATATATATATATATATATATATATATTTATATATATATATATATATATATATATATATATATATATATATATATATATATATATATATATACATGGGTCTACTTCATGTGATCGAAAGTTCATTTGATAGAAACTCATTTGACTGAGACCATAACACCGAAATTTCAAAACACTGAAAAACCTTTTTGACTGAAAACTCATAACACCTAAACATTACAGTGAAAGATATATGCCCTTTTCCCCACTGTAGTGTGATCATGGAGTTAGAATATATAGTTGGGGGTGTGGGGGCATAGTTTAGGTAAATATTGTTTTTTGCAAAGAGTTATTCATTGCAGTTATAAGTATCCTTGTGTATGGTTTAAAATGTCTGAAGTATGTGGGGGGCTCTGACCCCCACACCCCACTAACTATATATTCTAACTCCAGTATTGCACTACAGTGGGGAAAAGGGCATAATCCTTGAAATGTCATGTTTAGGTGTTAGGAGTTTTCAGTCAAATGGGTTTTCAGTGTTTTGAAATTTCGGTGTTATGGTCTTAGTCAAATGAGTTTCTATCAAATGAACTTTCAATCATATGAAGTAGACCCATGTGTGTATATATATATATATATATATATATATATATATATATATATATATATATATATGTATATGTATAGTAATGTACATTTGCATAAACATTTTCTGTGTCTATGCTGCTGAAAAGGTTATAAGCTTGGAATATTTTGTATCAAATTCATTCCTACTTATGGTGCTTCTGTCAAATGCTGGTTTATATTTTCCTGATAGATAATAAGGAAATAATGTTTTCACAATTTTGGATTTGTAAGATTAGGGCAAACAATTTTCGTTATGGAAAGTAATCACTTATGAAAGCAGTTTTAGGGCACAACTGTATATTTACCCGTCTTGGATGTATTTGTGAGCCCCAATGTTCCATGACAATATTTATCTCTTTTATACTAAGAACTGCATTCAAGAAGTCAGACTAGTTGTTCACTTGCAGGTTTGCAGCACAAATGTTCAAGGGATGACTAGAATACAGTGACTGGACCAAATTCCAAAAGACTTGCTCTCAGTGTAAATGACTTCAATTATAATAATGCATTTTGTAATGACATGCCAAAACAGATTAACTGAAAATGATATTGTTTTCCCAACATAAACCATTCAAATAGAAAACAGCAGGCAAACTTTCATGAACAAGGGACTTGAAAAAGGAGAAATTATGATACTTACGTTTCTTTTGTTTCTTTCATGAGCTTTTCGCAGTAGGACAGTCTAAAATAAATGAAATAATGGAAATTAATAGACAAAGCAAAAAAATGGTGAGCACACACACACACACACACGCACAAATATATAGTGCGTGCATTTTTGATGTAACAGAAGTCATTCATTAGGAGTTAATAACACTGAAGAAAAACAAAAAAGCTGGACTATATGCTAAAACCACACAGTTTATTCCCAAAACACAATCCAGTAAAGCGCTTTTCGTTCGCAGTTGTTAAAAATCATTTAAATAAATTATTTAAATAACATAATAATGATTTTAACTTAAGGCGAGAATATTCACTACAAACTAGTGATTATTTATAAATTGAATAAACTGGTTAAAATGTAATGTACACTCTATTTAAGAAAGGAATGGTGTATAGCAATTTGTCTGATGAAGTTTAGCCACTGGGCTAAACGAAAAGCTCTTTACTGGATTGTGTTTTGTGAATAAACTGTGTGGTTTTAGCATACAGTCCAGCTTTTTTGCTTTTCTTCAGTTTTATTAATGTGTCTCAATTCAGTATTAGGAGTTAATAACTCAATGATGCTAGGTGCTTTAATACCCACTTGTTCCTAAAAAGGGAGCAAAAAGAGTAACAATTTCTTTCCCGTTGTCTAAAAACAGACATTTAAAAATACAGTATGAGAAAAAAGTTTTGGTAGTTCATTTTAGGGGAAGGAGGCAGTACCTGATAAGTATTACAAAACTGCATTTTGCAAAATATCTCAAATTAAAAGTTAACTAAAACTTCTATGCTTTGTTTAAAGCAGCAAACAAACTTAATAAACAAAGAAATTAAGAGAAAGAAAAACTGCAATATTTAAACCAAAGGAAAATTGATGACAAAGCTTTTTTGTTGTAAAACAATGGAAAACTAATGATAACTTACAGTTTTTCAATTGTGTTTTCCATATTTTCCATGGTAAGGTCCCTAAAAGTAAATGAAATTAAGAGAAAGAAAAATTTAGATATTTAACCAAAGGAAAATTGATGACACAGCTCTTCTGCTATGAAACAATGGAGAACTAATGATACTTACAGTTTTTCAGTTGTGTTTTCCATATTTTCCCTAGTATAGTTCCTAAAAGTAAATAAAATGAAGCACATTAACAGGAAAAACAAACAATCCTTCAGAAATAAGCACTCATACACATATACATACATATGCAACAAAATGACCATCTGAAAGTTCTGCTCTTAATTAAAACATATAATGAGGCTTAGAATAAACAAGGTTGCTGCCTCCTCTAATGGAGTATTTAAGACGTTTCACCCTTGCTCCAGTGCTTCAGGTGAAACATATCTGAAGGGAAAGGTTGAGGCTGAAACTCTTCTTTGATGACAGCACTACCTGCAGCAACAGAGGGTGATGAGTAGTCTTAAAAAAGGACTTGAAAAGGCTAACCTGATGAGCCAGAAAATTGGCTGTTGATGTTTCAGTACAATAAATACGGTGCAGCAGCATCTGCCAGAAACATGGTCCTTTGGCTGACACAGCAAAAACTCAGTACTTCTTCACAAAAATATGAAACCTCTCAAGAAGGGCTGAGTCTCCCAAGGCATGCAGCCATTTTTTTCCTCTTAGTATAGAACATTGTACACTGTGGAGAACAATCCTCCTCCTCTTGTTAATCAGACTCAGGCAGACATAATGCAGTCAAAGCTCCATAGATTAATAAATAAGGAAGTGGCTAACCTGAAAGCTGTAATCTCAAAAACAGACTTGTACTGGCATTGTACAGTGGGATGAAAAGAAAGGGCCAAAGCCTGCATACATTTCCAAATAATACAAGACATGTTTTGAATATTAACTAGAAGCCTTGTTCAGTAGTATACTGAGTTTTAGGACATCACCATAAAAAGATCCAACAAGCCCAGCATGATATTATGTGATTTTACTACTAAATAAATACTGTGAATTGTTACAAAGATCCTGGATGATATGCTTTTTGAGTTATGCCACACTGGTCCCCTTGGTGCAGTGCTATACAATGAATGAAAGGGCAGCTGAGAGGAGATACACCTACTTGTCTTCTCACTAGATGCTGAAAAGGTATTTAAATGAGTTGAGTGTTCCTTCTTGTATAGCCTTCTTGGCAACTCTTTTATACATATTCTGGTAGGCTTTTATCATAATGTTAGAGTCCAATTAAAAGTGACAACTTATATTTTTATACTTGCTGCATCTCCAAGGGGATAGACCTAGGTGTCCTCTTTACCTTTTACTGTTGACCTTGTAACTAGAGCTCCTGGGCCAGCTTTTGAGGCTCCCTCCAATAAAATCGTAGTCTGTTGAAAATTGTTGAAACTGTTGTTGTTCACTGATGATCCCCTTATTTTGTTGACTAATTGAGATAAACATCTGGTGAATATCTCAAATACACTAAGAAAATTCAGCGTGTTCCCATGATATCAAGCTAACAGGGATCAAAATGTTCTGGATATCATCTTTATCCAAACTAAAGACTGAAAAACAAGTTTCCTTTCTCTAGGACTCAAATTTCTTCAGATACCTAAGAAATGACATTCACAGACATCTCCTGTCCACAGTAGCTTAGATTTCTACCACCATCCTAAATATGTGAAGAATATCTGACCTCATACATATCATCTGAATGTATTTGCTTAAGAGATGACAGGTAGTCTCCATGTATAAATTATCACTTTGCCTGTACCTAGCACACATTGTCCTAGCCTTATCCCACTGAAGCAAATTCAGAAGTTGGAAACCATGTTAGCTAGATCTATGGCGGTAGCCATGGTTAAAATGACAGCCTTAAAGATGAGAGAAGATCTTGTTTTTGGAAAAGAATGATATGTTATTATTTAGCACTCAGCTTAATATAGTTTACTACTGCTGTCCATATCACAGTACAAGCTAGAAGGAACAAGATTGTGCCATATTCCTTAAAATACTGAAACTATGGTTGCACCAGGAATTTTATTGAGAAGAGTCTGTCTCAGCATGTAACCCACTGACAGTGGCTAAAATGGATACAGTTTAGCAAGGACTGAGAAATAAATAGGATGTAGTTAGTGCCTCTTGCCAGCACCGTATCTGCTTAGTTTCCTACCAGCGAATCAAGATGCTGACCAGGAAAAGTAGCACTGCAGGGGTGCCGTGCTTGGATTCATAATAGACTTCTTGTAATTTTTTAAACACCTTTATTGAATTATCCATTTACATTTATATAAAAATAATAAACCATATTAATAAGTTCACATTTCCAAACATTATACATCATGTATATTGTTATATAAACTATCATCTAGGCAACATTGCATAAATTATTAAATTCCTGCCTTCTCTTAAACCACATTCCTCCAAAACATTTTCCTGCATGTATTGTTCCCACAATTTCCATTTTTTTCTATGTAATTTATTCCTACCCTTTTCTAAAGATCCCATTTGTTGTTCTTTTATCTCTGTTACAGTATTCACTACTTTAAGTATAGTCGGTTTAGATTTAGTTTTCCATTTTGTAGTAACTGCTTTTTTGCCAGCCACCAGAATTAAACTTAACAAGGCCTTACTATATCTAGACAATTCAGATCATGTAACCCAGCTCAGAAGAATCATTTCCTTACTGCACTCATTTGCTCACCCAATATTCTCGACAGTAATCTGTAGGGAATTTTTAAAGTCTGCTAACTCATTACACTCCTAAAACCTATGTTTCCATTAAATCTTTCTTCCCCTTCATACTTCCAACATTTGCTATCTACTTAAGGAAAAATTCTTTGGAGTCTGCTTGGGGAATACAAGCATCTATGCAAACACTTCCAGGCAAAAATCCCAAATTCTAGACATTGTTGACATTTGAGAGTAATACATATGTCCTCTCATTTTTTCTTTCTAAATTGCATATATAATCTCTCTTCCCAATCTTTTCTGACCTCTTCTGATTGATTCCTATAGTTATTGTACAGTATTTTATATGGCTACTAATTATCCATTTTTAGCAGCTTCTGCTATAGATTCAATTAAAACTCAACCAGTGATGATTCCCCTGTCCCTTTGTCTTTGTCTATACTCTATCAGTCCTTGAGAGGGAAGGCAATCACTAGCCGGCAAATGTCTTCTTGGCCTGTTTCCATTCTATTACCATTCCCTTTCTAATTATTTGTTCCTAAAACCTTGGTTCCTTCCTCCAGTAAATTCTAGCCCTCTCTTGTCAGTTCTCTGTACCCCTAATTGCAGTCATCCCTATTGTCAGAAGCTCCTTTCACCATCCCAGTGTTCAGTTCATAGTATGCTTTCTGCTACTTTATGAATGTAATACTTTTTTAATTTCTTCAAGTCTTTTGGGTTTCTAATACCATGACGGGAATGGACCCCATTCCTAAGTCAAAGTACGATTAAAGTTCATGAAATTATTATTGTTTCAATCTTTGATGCCAACCAAATGTGCTCTTCTCAGCACTTGCAATGTGCCCAGTAATGACTCCTGAAATTCGTATGGAGTTAGATGGATTGATAACATATCTAAATACAATTGTAGATTTATTTTTATAAGACCCGTTGCTCCTGCTACTATTATACAGTCTGGGTATCTTTCTTCCACATTGCTCTTATTTCTGCCTGTAGATCCTGATATTTTATGACTTTGTGTCTGTCTGTACACAAGACACTGTAGTCACTGGGTGTTGCGATTTCAATGATCCATGCTACTTTTGTCTTCTTGTCTTGGACCACTATATCTGGATTTCCAGCATCTGTCTTTTGAACTGTTGGTAATGGGTGATCCCATGTGATATAAACTTCATCATTTTCTACGATGCTTTGTGGCTCGTATTTCCAGTGTTTTTCAGCCATTTCAATACCATAATGTTTGCACAATCCCCAGTGCAGCAGTCTTGCCACATTATTATGCTTTTCAGTATACAGTCCTTCAGCCATTAGTATATCACAACCAGTAACAAGGTATGTGACTATTTCCAATTTGGTTTTACAAAACCTACATTTGTCTGTTTCTTCCAAATGTTCAATGGACTTTGTAAACCAGCGTGTATGTAGCCCACTATCTTGGGCTGCCAGTATTAACCTTTCTTCTCCTGGTGTGAATTTGCCTCTCCTTAACCATTCCTGTGTTTCTTCCTGATCAACACGAGGTTCTCCCAGAAGTTTTCTATACTTGCAACTATATTTATGCTTTTTCCACATTTCTTATCTTCTCATCTGGTCCTTCACCTTATATTCTTTCTTTTGTTTTTTGTCACATTCAGTTGCTGCCTGATTTTTTATCTACTTCTGGTTTGACTTCCATTCCTGCTTGATGCTGATATGCTTCTGCTAAATTAAGCAGAGAAGTCATCTTAGATTTATTATCATCCTCATGTTTCAAAACTTTCACTGTATTTGGGTCTTGTAAGGTCAACAGATATGTGTAGAGTTCCACGATTGCAGATCTATACATATAATCAATTTCAAGGAGGCCCATCCCTCGTTCGGAATGGAGAATATATAATCTTGGTATGCACTGATTTTTATAAATCATTTGGTGAGCATGAACCATCCTTCTTGTTTTCCTAATCTAATCTATCCAACACGTTTTGGGGCCAGTCAATCACTCCAAAACTGTAAGTTAGGACAGGAAGAACAAATTGGTTTATAGCCTGGATTTTGTTCCTAGATGTCAATGCTGTTTTCAGAATTAATTTAAGTCTTCTAAAATATTCCTTACTAAATTTTATTCACATTTGTTCATGTTTTATTGTTGATCCTTCATCAATTCCCATATTTTTATACACTCCCTCTTGCTCAAGTTCTTTTATATCACATTCTTGTCCCAAACTAATGTTTTCCTGGTGCTGCAGTTTTCCTGCTTTAAAGGTTGCTTTTGCACACTTATCAAGACCAAATGACTTTCTTATATCATCTGAAAACATTTTGACAACCTGCAGCTATACTTGCAGATCCTCATCTGATGAACTATACAGTTTGAAATCATCGACAAAAAGAAGATGAGAAGTCTTTACACCTTGTTGTTATCTGGGAGCCAAATTGTAGCCATGGCCTAAGCTGTTAAGTAAACAGCTTAATGGGTTAAGTGCAAGACAGAATAGCAAGGGTGACAGAGAGTCACCCTGGAATATCCCCCTTTGGATTTTTATCCCTGGGATAATAATCTGTCCTTTATCATGGCTTAATTGCAAAGTGGTCTGCCACTGTTTCATTGTCATGTCTATGGACAGTCCTAATTACTGCATTCATTTGTTTTATCAGACTTCTGACTTTTTGGGTTTTATTGACCTTCTCCAGTCTATTTCTGTCATTGATCTTAATATATCTGACCATGTCTATTAAATCAAGCAGCTCTTCTCTTAGCTCATTTTCTTCCAAACTGAGGGCACATCCCTTGTTTTCCATTTCCTGAGGGCATTATATAGAAAGTTCTATAACATCTTCCTGTGGCACCTTGTCTTCAGTTTCATCCTGTGCCATCCATTGCTATGTTATATGGGAAGTCACTGGCCTATCACTCCTCAATATTGACTGCATCAGAGTTTCCACAGTTTCCTGTTCCTTTCCTTGCTGTCTAGTAGACGTTTATACTGATTTCCTGTGGAAGGCTCCAAAATATCTTGATATGGCATCTGACCAATTGCTTCCTGGTCCACTAGTTTCCCCTTCATTTGAATGTCCGTTGCTCTATCCTGTTGTGGTGCTTTCCGCATTTGAGTTTCTACACTGAATCCTTCACTTTGCAGGTACTCCATAACCTCAGGTTCTATTTCTTTAACTTCTTCATTACTAATCTCCTTTTTTACTTTTCCTCTTTGTCTTCTTATTTCTTGTGTTTAAAGTTTTCCATGTCTGGATTCCTTTGCCTGTATTTCTCTTCAAATATCTTTGGTGCTTCTCTTTTTGTATTAGTTAGTTTTATTTTCTCCTTTGCAAAAATATAATACCATATTAAATCTCTTTTTCTTTCCCATGTCCATATTTCTTCTTCAGATGTCTCCTCATTTTCTGTTTCTCCTTACTTTGGGGACTCACTCCATCATGCTGTGGTGTAACCTGTGCTAGAGCATCTACACCAAAGCCGTCACTTCGCAGGCACTCCATAACTTCAACTTCTATTTTTTTTTTAACTTCTACTTTACTAATCTTCTTTTCTATGTTCCATCTTTGTGATATTATTTTTTTTATTGTCAAATTTTCCTTATCTGGATGACTTTGCCTGTATTTCTCTTTGAATATCTTTGGGGCTGCATTCTTTATAGTGATTCATTTGTCTTTCTCCTTTGCATAAATATTGTACCATATCAAATCTCTCTCTCTCTTTCTTTCCCATGTCCATATTTCTTTTTTATACTTTTCAAATATATCTAGGTTTTGTTGTTTATATTTTTGCACTTCCTCAGATGCTTCTTTTTCCAAACAGATCAAAGTTTCTTGATCTATATACTGTTTTTCACAAATCTGTTGTATTAATGAACTAAATTTTTCATTTGAAGCTTCTGACAGTTTTTCTTGTGGAATTATTTTTCTTTTCTCTAATTTCTCTCACAATCATTTTGTATATCTTGTGTCTGGAAATTCTGGGCTTTTTGCATAATAGTAACAATACATAATTTCTTTTTTATCCTCAGTAGTCCACTATATTGTTTTTATGGCTCTTCCTTGGCCTATCAGTTTTTGTGGACTGCTACTACCTTCTACAATGGAGGGGCATCCTCCCCCTGGGCCTGGTCTGACCCCATTGTAGGAATGTTTCTGTATTTTTAGGCTTCTACACTGTCATTTTTGCACTCCTGGCACCAATGTGCCTACCAGGATGGGTCTTGTACACCCAGCTATCCCTTTTCATTTTTAACCTACTTCTGTCCATGATATATGCTATATAAATACAGTCTATATATCAGTGTCATCTTGGTGAGATTTTCTGAAAACAGGGTCCACCTTGTGAAGGTACTCACCAAGACTTGAGGATGAATTTAATTTCAGCACTACTACTCTCATTTGCTTGCTGACTTTTCATCTCTCCATTCAGACCCCATTCGGATAATACTCCGTATGACTGTTGTTATTCTCCCTAAGGATCTGCATCCAAAAACCACATTATTTCCTTATTTCTTGAATTAACTCCCTGCTTCATCATCATCATCATCCCTTTCCACTTTGAATTGTAGCTTTCTGCTTCACCTTCAATGTATAGCTCTAAAATATCAATTGAAAGCAGGTAATCCAAAACCTTGTTCTGTTGGGAGGATTAACTTATCCCACTTGACTCTTGCCTTGCTCCCCCCCAAATAAAATCCTTCATATCTTTATTAATTACTACCCATGACGTCTGCTCTGTTTGATAAAAATATACCTGACCTGTGTATAAAAGCAATTTTACTGCTTGTATATTGCTATCCATATCCATAGGCAAGAGCTTCCATTTTTTCAGTTTTTGTATTCTTTCATTTAGTCTCTTCCCACATATTCTTAGCTGCTATAACCAAATCCTTTTTAATCTACATTTCTAAATAATTCATTTTATCATATCCCATTAAATATTGGTATTGCTGGACCAATTCATGTATAGGCGTATAGTTTATAGCTATAGCTTTTGTTTTATCTTCATTAATTTTATATCTCTAAAAAGTCTGGTGACATTACTTAACATATTTTTATGAGTCAATATCATAATAGCATGCATATGAAAAAATATGATTTCCTGTACTGAGAAAAAAAGAAAACAAAGAAGTGCATTTTGGCTCATTATTTTCTGTAATTTGGCTATTGTTGCATTTGTTAACTGTGTTTCTGCAGCATTTAAAAAATAAGATGAATTAAAGTATGTAGGTATTAATCATTACCCTACTGGTGAATGAAAACTGAACACTCGAGCTTCAGTTGCCCAAGGTTTAACCCATCTGTGAATGGAGTTCCTCCATAGGAAATCACTGTCAGTGAGTTATGCCAGCATTGATGCCCTTCTGGGGTGAATTTCTCACTTCCTTGAGTTGGTGCAACCATGGAGTAGGTATATATAAGTTCATGGGGCGTGGGGGCTTTCTCCCCTGCAAAAAAACACTTTAGAAAGTGTTTTTTGGTGAATGCAGTTTAGGATTTCAATCCTCAATGCATTCACTTGTGTCCACTAATAGTAGAAGCAGCATTAATACCAGCCTTTAATTGATGGCATCACTGGCAAGCTGTAATATACAGTTGTGTTGCTAAATGGTTTATTAGCTTGCAATATTTCATTTCACATGTATGCCTAGTTAGGTTCTTCTATTCCCTAGAGTTCAATGCAGGCAGGTTCTTGTGTGAAATGCAGGTTTATATTTTTTCTTGTAAATAATAAGTTACTAAAGCTTAATTATCTTTTTGTAATGTTTTTAAGAAAATATTCCTCTTACTAGGAAAGCATTTTATCTATGGAAAGTAAACTCTTAGAAAAGTAGTTGGATACATCTGCACATTTAGCAGTCTTGGGGGTATTTGTGAGTACCAGAATTCCATGAAGTAATTTATTATTTTGATTTATACTACCAACAATGCTCAAGAAGCAAAACTGATTGTAAACTTAAAGGTCTGCAGCAGAAATTAGCTTTCATCCTTAGAAGTAGCACTGCCTTATTTCACTATAGGTTACCAGGGTTACACTTTCTATGCTTCAAGGAAACAGTGAAGCAGAGATGATGTGATACATTTTACTGGACCTATATGTGTTTTACAGAAAAGCTACTTGCATTTTCAAACTAAGACAAGGCTTCTGTCTTCTTGTGGATGTTTGGCTTTAGGTGGGAATAAAGCTGATAAAGATCTGGAAGGTTTTATTTAACAGTATTTTAAGAGGAGGGGAAGCACCAATATTCTGGAAGAAAGTGATGGTGGCTGTAATCCCTAAAGAGGGTAAAGACCTATCACATCCAGATTCATACAGGCCCATTTCAATCCTAAACAATGATTAAAAATTATTTATGTCTGTAATGGCTAAAAGAATGGCAAAGGTGATGCAAAAATTGGTTTACTATCAAAATTTTAAAATTTGGTTCAGTGAACGAGGAAAGTCGAATGTTAGTTAGCCGACTTTCCGTGTTGCCAAGCGCTAGGAGATCGAGATTAGATATCAGCGAATGCAAGTGTGCATTTGATGATAGTAACATGATGTTGTGGGTATAGTCATGGTACAGTGCAGAAAGGGAAATGTATCCATTTCCTCACTTTAGTGCGATCTCGGAGTTAGAATATTTAATATGCAGGGGGTGTGGGGGTGCAGAGGGGCTTGCCCTCCTGCTAAAACATGATTGACAGTGTAGGTGTTTCATTTACGTTTGCACCTACACTGCCATCATGCCCGATTTTTGACATTAATGTTGAATCTGTTAAATTCAATCAACAGATATGACATAAGCTAATTTGTATGCCAGAAGTGTTACATCATTTTTATTGTATCGAACGTTCAGTGGTCTGAATGTCGATATTTTGATAGTAATCCACCAAAATTGATAGATATGGATGAATGTGCTTTTGCACAGGGGAGGCAAACATTCAACAACATTAACAGAACACTGATGCTCTAGAAGGAAGCAGAATGTAAAAATAAATACCATTGTTGTTTGTGGGTCTTGATACAGAGAAAGCATTCAACACAGTAAGCTGGGAGTTTATGAGCAGGGCAATGGAAGCGTTTGCATGCCCTGATAAAATTATAAGCTTGATTAGAAGGGTATATGAGGGATGGAGGGTATATGAGGGATTGGAGTCAAACATTAAAGTGGGTGGTTTCCTCTCTGATAATTTTTTTTTTTCGAGCAGAGGAACCAGGCATGGGTGTCCTCATTCCCATTTGTTATTTGTATTATATTTAGAACCATTGGCAAAAATAAGGGACTCAGAAATTCAAGGCTAAGGATATAACTGGTATGGTAGTCAAGAAAAGCTGGCTGTATTTGCAGATGATATTATTTTATGCTTGATAAAAACAGAAAAGGATATTTCAGTGTTGTGGAACATTTTGAGGCAGTTTCATATCTTTTCAGGATACAAAATTAATGAAGCTAAAACAAAAGCAATAGCACTCACATATGATCTGGTTCAGTAATATCCATATTTATGGGGACATGATAAAATTAAGTACCTAGGAGTATGGATTAAAAAGGATTCAGGTGTGGCAGCTAAGTATAAGTGAAAGAGACTAAACAAAAGATAATATAACAACTGAGAAATTGGAAACTTTGTTATATGGCTATGGAAAGCAAGATACAAGCAGTTCAATGTCTTAGTCCCTTTAGTTTTATATACAGGTCAGGCATATATTTATCATCCAGAGGAAAAGTTGGGGATAGCAATTAATAAAGAGTTGTAGGATTTTGTCTGGGAGGAGAAGATGGCAAGAGTCATGTGGGATAAGCTGATTCTTCCAATAGAACAAGACAGTTTGGGATGACCCAATTTGAAGTGCTATTTCAGAGCTGCACACTTAAGGGTCCTATACATAGCACAAGCAGAAAACTATGATTCAAAGTAGAAAGGGATGATGATGAAATGTGGGGAAGCTCAGGAAACAAGGAGAGACTGGGATTTTGGATGCAGATCCTTAAGGAGAATAACAATAACCATACAGAATAGTATATTCTTAAAGTAGCAGAAAGTATTCTAAGAACTAAGCCAACACAGGAATGGAGAAAGGAAAGGAGATTATGGCTGCCAATAGGGATGACTGCAATTAGGGATACAGACAAAAGGCAAGAGGGGGCTGGAATTTACTGTAGAAAACTGGCAAAAAAAACAAGGTAGTGGGCGCAAATAATTAGAGAGGGAAAGGCAATAGAATGGGAAGAGGCCAAGAATTTATTTACACTGCAGGCTAGAGATTGCCTTCCTTATCAAGGATTGATATCAGTGTATAGGCAAAGAGAAAGAAATGCGGGATCCTAAGCCAAAGGCCAGCACTGGTAGAGTTTTTTGTAGAATCTAGAACAGAAGCTGCTGTTAAAGAAGGAATAATTAATACAGCATACAAAATATTGCATGATAACTATAAGAATCAATCAGAGGAGGTTAGAAAGGATTGAGAAGAGACTAGATAAGCAATTCACAAAGAAATAATAGGGGAATATATGTATGTCTCCCAAATATGCAACAAAGTCTAGAAGATTTAGGATCTCTGCTTCGAAACATTTACATAGATATTTTTACATCCCAAGTAGACTCCAAAGAATTTTTCCTCAGATAGACAACACATGTTGGAGGTGTGATGAGGAAGAAAGAGGTAATTGGGGAGATATTTTCTGGGGGTGTAATGAGTTGGCAAACTTTAACAATTCCTTGCAGACTACTCTGTCAGAGATGCTGGGTGAGCAAACTGGCGTAACTAAGGGAATGATGTTTTGAGCTATGATACAGAATCAGAATTGCCTAGACATAATAAGGCCTTGCCAAGTCTAATTATAGTAGCTGCCGAAAAAGCAATTACTAGAAAATGGAAATCAAAGGCTAAACCAACTGTACTAGAAGTAGTGAATATAGTAATAGAGATAAAATAACTGGAATTAGGATCTTTAGAAAAGGGTAGGAGCACATTACATAGGAAAAAATGAAAACTGTGGCAACAATACATGCAGAGGGGGACAAGGTTTAAAAGAAGGCAGGATTTGAATGAGCTATGTAATTCTTGACTGAAAATGATGGGACAGATTATAAGTGATGTATAACATTTGCAACTAAAATTATGTCACTATGGTTTGTGACGTATAATGTTTCCAACTAAAATTATATCAATATGGTTTGTTTTTATTTATATAAATGTATGATTGCCTATATCATACATGATAATTTAATAAAGATGTCTCTTGTTTAAAAAAAAAAGATGAGCCCTCTGTCTGATGTTGTTATTGATTCTACATACACTGCTTTATTATCTCTTTGTGTCTAAAAAGGATGCAAAGGCACACAAGAAACATTTTTAAAAATATCAGTATGAGAGAAAAATCCAGATGTGCAGCCCATTTGTTTAGAAGAATGAGGCAGTGCTTTGCAAGTGCTACAAAAATACATTCTGCAAACTATCTCAAGTCAAAGTGCTGGAAATTGTACTTCTTTTCCCAGCACATGCTGTTTAAATCTAAGTTATCGAGAGAGCGTTACAAGACAAGGAAATTAGAAGAAAGGAATATAATGATATTTACATGTTTTTTGTTGCTTTAAAGAAATGTTGTATGTAAGTCTGCCTGTAAATAAATGAAATAAAGTACATTAACAGCCAAAACAAAATATTGTTGAATAGAGTACAGACTTGTGTACACACATACATAAACACACACACACACACACACACACACACACACACACACACACGCTGATTCATGGACACAGTACCTACACATTTACTTTGTTTTTGATGGAGATCACACTTTAAGCATTGAGATTCTTGAGTTCACAGCACACACACATACACACACGTGCGCGCGCGCGTGCGCACTGATGCATGGACACAGTACATACACATTTACTTTGTCTCTGATGGAGACCACACTTTATGCATTCAGATTCTTGAGTTCACAACACACACACACACACACACACACACACACACACACACACACACACACACACACACACACACACACACACACTCATACACGTACATGAGGACATTTTTGCTTTAAACAATAATATAGGGATAGATATGTGAGCTATAGCACAGAACGTATTAGAACTGAGTTTCAGGTAATTAATAAGGATTGCATTACTAAAAGATCATATTTTTTGTGAGTCAGTATCACAACAGTCTGAACTGAAAAAAAAACTAATGTTTTCACTACTGAAAAAACAAAAAAAAACAAAGTGAATTTTGGCCTACTGTTTCAATAATATAGATGTGCTGTCTTTTTATATGAGTATCAACAGTATTTAAGAAAAAATGGCACCTAGGAAAAGTAAGCTCAGTTACTGCAAGTGACCAATTATATCAGTCTGTTGCTGGCAAACTGTAACATATATGAATACTTTTTATATGTTGTGTTTCCAAAGAAGTCATTCAGCTTGTGATATTTTGTTTCAAGTGCATTCCTATTTAGGGAATTTCTATACATTTTTTATGCATGCAGGTTCTTAGGTTCATTTTATGTGTTCATCTGATAGTGCAAGTCATCATACTGTATATAAAGCCTACAATTGCTATATTACAGGGAATTTGACCTTCTGTGAGGTGCAAAGATCTATGATATATAGCTTATATAAGTCACTGGTGGGGGGGGGGGCAGAGAGTCTTGCCTGTGCAAACAATACTTTTTTATCTTTAACACTGAATTCCATACTTTGCTGTTCAATGTGTAGAATTACACTTAATTTTTCAGGGTTACATGACTTAGATTGCAGAATCTCAAACATCTAACAGTGTACCTAGAATCCTGTGTGAACAGCAACTATATATTTCCTATGTAAATAAAGGAATAGACATTTCAGTAGTATGTATAATTTAAAAATGCATTCTTATGACTAGGTAAGCATTATTGTTATGGAAAGTAGACAGTTAAAGAAAACATTCTATGGTACACCTACATAGTTACCTGTTTTGAGGGTATTTGTGAGTCCCAGTATCCCATATGAAGCAATTTATTATTTGTATTTATTCTAAAGCATATTAGTTGTTCATACAAAGTCTTATAGCACAAATAGCACTGCTTCATGTCATTGTAGGTTATCTAGGTTTACCCATTTGAAACACCGGAGTTCAGAATGATGTGATACATTTTATTGGACCAACACAGATTTTACAATATATGTACATGCATTTTTGAGATAAGATGCATTCTCAGTCTGGTGTTAAGTTAATACTCCTGCAGTCATGCAGTGTTTTAATATCTTCTTCTGCCTAAAAAGGGAGCAAGAGAGCATAGGGTTTCTTTCCTGTTACCTGAAAGAGACATTTAAAAAAATATCAATATAAACAAGTCTACAAAAGCATCTCAGGCCATATGGGAACTGAAAACTGAACGTATCCCAACAATTTACATCTGAAACAGCAAGACTTTGATAAACAAGGAAATTAAAAAAGGAAAATATACTTACAAACATTTTGTTGTTTTTACTAACTTTTCCAAATAATCCTCTCTAAAAATAAAAGAAATGAAACACATTAATACAGAAAATAAGCATGTGCATGCACGCTCTCACACACACGCACGCACGCACACACAAACACGTGCGCGCCCGCGCGTGCGCACACACACACACATGAACCAACAGATGGTTCTTGCTCAATTAAAACATATTAAGAGGCATAGAAGAAGCAAGGCTGCTGAAGTGCTTAGTGGAGCACTGAAGAGGTTACCCTTCATCCAAAACTCCTCACTGTGTTTAGTTCAAACACAGCTGACTGAACTGGAAACAGGATCAAACTTTCTTTGATAGCAGCATTATCTGCACCAGTGGAGGGTGATAAACAGTCTTAGGGAGGACTTGGGAAGCATGGCCAAGTGGGCAGAAAGATGTCTGTTAAGGTTCACTGCTGAGGCCAACAGGGCAGCTACCAGAACTTTGAGCCTTAGGCCGAGACAGCAAAATACTCATTACATCTTCACAAAAATAAGAGAACTTGCAAAAAGGAGAACAACTGAACTCCCAAGGAAATCCAGTCAGTGTTTTCCTCTTAGTACAAAACCTTGTACACTGTGAAAAACCATCAACTCTTGTCAGTAAGCAGACAGAAATGATGCAGTCAAAACTGCTCAGGTTAATTAACAAGGAGGATGCTGACCTGAAATCTCCATTCTCAATAGACAGACTTGTACTACAACAATGGAAGGGCAGTAAATGAAAGGGTTAGGATCTGCATAGTTTTCCAGTAAAATTCTGTTAGAAATTTAAGTAATTTAAATGTTTTTTTTTTTTTAAGATTATCCTTACACATTGTTCAGTGGTATATTTATTCTAATTGTCCCATCCAGATCCTGGGCTAATATGTATGCCTCAGTTATACTCAAACCAAAAAAGCCATAAGGATATTGCTTCATCTCATTGTTAAATAAATATTCAAAATTGCTTGCAAAGATCCTGATTTTTTTCTGTGGTTTTTACCACAGTTAGTCCCATTTGTGGCTCTGTAAAGAGCCAGAAGGTAGAGAAAACATCAAGAAGACAATCTTCTTGATTTAAAGAGTAACCCAAGAACGGACACACCTGCTTGCCCTCTCACTAGCTACTGAAAAAATATTCAGGTGAGTAGAATGGTCTTTCTTTTGTAGAGTCTGCAGGTTGCAGTACTTGGCAGATCTTTTATACATATTATGACAGGCTTGTATTATAACACTAGAACAGAAGTAAAGCTGTACTCTTCTCTTTTTCTGACTTATAACATCCCCGTGTGGATTAGACAGAGGGTCTTCTTCTCTACTGCTCCCCCCCTTAAAATTAGAACCCATAGCCCAGATTTTGATAGTGTTTTCAATAAGAAAGGTAGTGGCTTGTTAGAAGGAATATATAATTTTACTGCTCACTAATGATCTCCTTATTTTGTTGACAACCCCATTTCCATTTCTTCCTGTCCTCTGCATCTTCCTCTGTCACACCAACCACCTGCATGTCCTCTCTCACCACATCCATAAACCTCATATTAGGCCTTCCTCTTACCTATTACCTGGCAGCTTCATCCTTAGCATCTTTTTCCCAATATACCCAGCATCCCTCCTCAGCACATGTCCAAACCAATGCAATCTCACCTCTCTGGCTTTGTCTCCAAACCGTCCAACCTAGGCTGACCCCCTAATATACTTATTCCTAATCTTGTCTATCCTTGTCGCACCCAGTGCAAATCTTAACATCTTTAACTCTGCCACATTCAGCTCTGACTCCTGCCTTTTTGTCAATGTCACTGTCTCCAACCCATATAACATAGCTGGACTCACTACCCTCTTGTAGACCTTCCCTTTTACTCTTACTGATACTCGTCTGTCACAAATCACTCCTGACACTCTTCTCCACCCTGCCTGTACTCTCTTCTTCACCTCTCTTCCACACTCACCATTACTCTGAACTGTTGATCCCAAGTATTTAAACTCATCCACCTTCGCCAACTCTACTCCCTGCATCCTCATCATTCCCCTATCCTCCCTCTCATTCACACACATATATTCTGTCTTAGTCCTGCTAACCTTCATTCCTCTCCTCTCTAGAGCATCTCTCCATCTCTCCAAGGTCTCCTCAACCTGTTCCCTACTCTCACTACATATCACAATGTCATCTGCAAACATCATGGTCCATGGGGACTCCTATCTGATCTCATTTGTCAACCTGTCCATCACCACTGCAAATAAGAAAGGACTCAGAGCTGATTCTTGATGTAATCCCACCTCCACCTTAAATGGATCTGTCACTCCCACTGCAGATCTCACCACTGTCAGACTACCCTTGTACATATCCTGTACCACTCTTACATACTTCTCTGCCACTCCCAATTTCCTCATACAATACCACAACTCCTCTCTAGGCACCCTGTCATATGCTTTCTCTAAATCCACAAAGACACAATGCAACTCCTTCTGACCTTCTCTGTACTTCTCCATCAACACTCTCAGAGCAAACATTGTATCTGTAGTGCTCTTTCCTGGCATGAAACCATACTGCTGATCACTAATCATCTCCTCCCTTCTTAAACTAGCTTCTACTCTTTCCCATAACTTCATGCTGTGACTGATCAATTTTATCCCTCTGTAGTTACTACAGATGTGCACATCACCCTTATTCTTAAAGATAGGTACCAAAACACTTTTTTCCACTCCTCAGGCATCCTCTCACTTTCCAAAATTTCATTAAACAATCTGGTTAAAAATTCCAAAGCCATTTCTCCTAAACACCTCCAAGCTTCCAAAGGTATGCCATCTGGACCAACAGCCTTTCCATTCTTCATCCTCTTCATAGCTATCCTTACTTCCTCCTTGCTAATCCACTGCACTGCCTGATTCACTATCTGCACATCATCCAACCTTCACTCCCTCTGATTCTCTTCATTAATCAGCCCCTCAAAGTACTCTTTCCATCTGCTCAACACACTCTCCTCGCTTGTGAGTATGTTTCCCTCATTATCCTTTATCACCCTTACCTGCTGCACATCTTGGTCCCTCTGTCTAGCCAATCAGTACAGGTCCTTTTCTCCCTCCTTAGTGTACAACTCTCCATACGCCTTATCCTTAGCCTTTGCCAGCTCTCTCTTTCACATGCACCTCATTTCCTTATACTCCTGTCTACTTTCTTCATCTGGGGGGGGTCAGCAGATACAGGATAATAGCAAGAAGACACTCTTCCTTATTGAAAAAGCTAACCAAGAAAGGATGCACATCCTTACTCTTTGGCTAGATGTTGAAAAGATGTCTGAATACTTCAAATGGTGCTTCTTATATTCTGTATATGGATTTGTAGGTTATAGCTCTTAGTGAATTTGTTGGATGTGTTTTGTGAGCATTAAATCTTTTACACATATTCTGAAAGGCTTCTACAGTAGATTCCTTCTTATCTGGTCTCTCTTTAACTGACCTCCTCTTTAACTGGCCATCAAATTTCTGCCATAGCCCTAACAAAAGACAACAGAGAAGAACACTTCACCTCCTCTGGGCTAAATAATGACAGATATTTGAGTTTTAGACATCATATTCATTAGAAAAATGCATACTAACAGAAATCATGTTATTCTACCTTTATTGTTCACTGGTGATCTTTTTATTTGACTAACCAAGAGGAGGTCTGGTGAAGTTATCTGATACACTAAAGGAGTTTAGAGTTTTTCCATGATATAAGGCTTACTGGGACCAGAATTTTTGGGTATCAACTTTATCTAGACCTCAAAACTAGAGAAGGAGTTTCCTTTAGACTAGAGCTCAGGTTTTGTTGGATACCAAGGAATTAGCAGTTGCAGACATCTCCTGATCAAAGAACCTGAGCATTACGCCAACAGCTAAGAAATTCTAAAATAGATAAGAAATATCTGGCCTCATAGATGCAACCCAATGCCACTGTTTAAGAAATGATGTGCTCTCCATCTCCAAGTTATCACTTTAGCTGTTCACAGACTATACTTTCTTTACAACGCTTGAGCAAATTCCGTATTTGAAATCCAGGACACCTAAGTTAGTTTGGACTAAGCACAGAATTTGGGTAGCCAGTACTAAAATGACAGCCTCAAATATAAGAGAAAATATTGCTTCAAAAGTTATGATGTACTATTATATAGCACTTAGGATGGAGTATTACTGACATTATCCGAACTATCATCCAAACTAGAAAGAACCGGAATGCAACGTAGTCCCTAGGAAGGTGCAACTATTGGCCCACCAGGAATTTACCAGGACTCTACTGCCTGATGACACTTGGTTCTCTGTTTCATTTCCTAGTAGGGTGATTTCTATATGTAGGTTGCATGTCCTCCCTTTGACAGTTTCAGTTTTTGCTAGGAGTATCATTTGTCTCCTAAATCCCAGATATGTGCACATAAGTGAATCATTGACTCTAAGTTGCTTTTAGGTACACATGTAGTATAAGAGTGTATGTCTGTGTACATCCAGTGATGGACTGATGTCCCATCCAGAATTATTTTCTCTGCTCAACAACCAGTGAGTAAAAGGCCAAACCGTGTCTCACAAATTATCCTGAATAAAATAAAGTGGACACCAGAAAAGGAATGACTGGATATGGAAAAGTTCAAATCACCCCTTAGGAATATTCCCTACAATCTCTAAATATATATGTTGCTTAAGGGCTTGGCATAACATCCATCCACAGCAGCAGATTTGGTTACTCCTCACTGATTATTTTGTTTTGCGTGTATGGATGACCATGGGCTGGAGCTGCCAGTGTCTCCCAGTCCTCACCTGTTGACAAAGTCAGAATCAATTATTTCATGCTGTTTGTAGTGTTATGATTTATTTATCAGTGATCATATTCAGTGCAAAAGAAATAAAGCTCATCTCTAGATGATTAACTGAAATAATCAAAACTGTATAGAAATTACATTTTATTGAATCGTATATTTTGTTGTTTATTTGCTCAGAAGTGACTGATGCAGATATAAATGAATGTTTACTAAAAATACAATGTCTTTATTGTTGTTAAGAATAAAGGGTTATTTTTTTCCTAATCACTGCTTGTGATAATTTACTTCCATAAATGGATTTTTTGGAATGGAAAAAGGCAGAAAAGCAGAAGCTGAATATCCTTTTGTTAAAAGCAAATTCCTTAACCAAAATTGCCAAAATATTTTTGCTTGTGAGGGAGGCCACAGTCTGGCCTACAGCTCCAGAATGTTAGTATTCTGTAAAACCACACAGATCACAACAGTGAAGTGCATGGTGCTTAAGGAGTTGGTTTCATGCCTTATCGGATTCATGACATCAAATTACCAAAACACTGATTGGCATATTTCAGAACCAAAAAGATTTAAGGGCTTAATACTGAACCATACAAAAACAGAGAAAAGCAGTTATGTGAGATTGTGGAACAGTGGTGATCAGGGAATTGACCCTTTCCTCACTGTAGTTTGATCTGAGTCAGTATATAAAATATTCAGGGGAGCATTATTCGTCTTTTCTTTTTTTTTTTTTTGTTTTCTTTGTTTTGGTATTATGTCCTTCAATCTTTTGGCTTCAGTCATATGGCAATTTGGTTCTGGTAATTCAAGGAAATTACATGAATACACATTATCATGGGGATGCCTTTGTGCTCAGATGTGAATATTTCTGAAAATAATTCATAAACAATGAAAACATATATTGTAACATTTTATTCCTGTCAGAACACCTTGACCTAATTATTGTTTCTCTTCCAAAAATCTTTTTTTTCTGCCTTGGGATGACTTTGTTGCACGTTGAACAACATCATCCTAGCATTACTCTTAGGTGCTCTAAATTATACAACTGAGAATATACACTTATCAAAACACTGAGAGATAGCTTTAGTATAAAATGAGCCATTATAACTGAGAATAAACACTTATCAAAATACTGAAAGATATCTTAAGTATAAAATGAGCCAATCACAAGCTTTAATATCAAGTGTGAGGATATAATTTTGTTTAATCCAAATTTTTCTATTGCAATCAAATGATATATTTGCAAAGTACTATTATAGCACTTAAAAATGGCTCATCTAAACTGCATTTCAGGTGGTTATTAAGGATGATATTACTGCATTATTACAACAGCATATTTTTCTGAGTCAGTATTATAATAAATTCATATAAACAAATAAATAAATATAATAATTTCAAAGAGAAAATTGCAGTTTCCTCTGATGAAAAAGAGAGGAAAAAATGAAAATTAGGAAGTGTATTTTAGCCCATTATTTTCTGTAATATGGGCATATACTCTTAATAAAAGTCTACTGGTGCAGTGGTTAGCATTGCCGCCTCACAGAAAGAGGTTCTCCGGTTCGATCCTCGGCTGGGGTGCCTTCAGTCTGCATGTCCTCCCTGTGGTCTCCCACATCCCAAAGACATGCTGCAGGTGGATTGGACACTCTAAATTGGCCCTAGGTGTGCGTGTGAGTGTGCCTTCTGTGGAAGGTTGGGCGCCGGGCTGGCAACTCGACACCGTAAAACTCCACTGCCATTCAAGGACAAGGTGATAGAAGAAGAAGAAGAAGACTCTTAATAAAAGTCTACTGGGTTCAAGAAATTGCAGTTGTAATAAATAATACTATAGTCCAGTTCTAGTACAAAGAAATAATATGATTTATTAAAAGTCTATTCGCATTTGAGAATGAGATGGCATATAGGAAAAATAAGATGTATCAAAGAAAATGGACATTAATATCTATATTTATCTGACACTACTGTTTGTAAGCAAAGCCATCTCTATTGGAATAAAGAAAAAAAAGCCCTAACTACAGCCCAGGTACCCTAAGTTCAATTAGTGACTCAGAAACACACCTTTTAAATTTTCCTAATTTGTATGGTTCCCCTAACTTTGACTCAAACCTTTGCTCTGTACCTCTTAAAACTCAACATTTTTGAGAAGGTCTAGGTCAACAATATATTTACTGATATTTAAAAAGTGTGCCTAATTGGGGGCCTTTTCTCCAAGTATTTTTATTTTTTCTCTAAATCTTGAGGTAAAGGTTTGAGAGATAACTATAATCAGGGTATGTTAGAACTGGCAGAGGAGAGGTTATGCCCATCATGTGGGGACAGAGTACAGGACAGAGCAGGAAATGTGCTGCTATGATCCCTTTGAGGAGGGTAGCATTGTCTAGACTTCCCAGGGGAGGACTTTTGACCTACCATCAACTGCTTGGTGGTACCTCATTACTGTTGAATAAAACAACAAGTAAAAAGGTCCCACAGAAAGCCGTCATATACAAAATCATTAAAAAGACCCTGGCAATAGGTAATACCTTAAACCTCTCCCTTAAGCCATATAAGATTTTCAGCTACATGGCTTCTAAATGCTCAATAAAGCCAAAGCTGGATAGCTGTAGACATGATATGTTTCCCCTTTTTTATGGTGAATGCCCTTATCGGATCAGTTGCATATTTCCCATGGACTTCCTCTAAAGGAAATTTAAGGTATTACACAGAGAAGTCTTGGTTTTGCCAGGGTTGTTTTGATGATTTTGCCTCCAGAGGGCATTGTGGCTCTCTATGGTGATGTATTAGCTCCATGCTCTAGCAAAGGTGAGAGTCAAGCCATTCAAATGTCACTGAAGCCAATATACTGGTGATGATAGAAGGAGTTCTCATGTCTGCCGGAGTGACAGACTCTCTTGACATTTCTAACCTTTGAGGTTCTGGAATTACCTCACCACAGATAAATAAATGGATTTGATTGCAGTTAGGAGAGGATTGCTAATCATTTGGCACACGGTGAAAAAGAACAGAAGAAACATTGTTTGCAAGCTGTAATATGTATATGTGTGTACGTGGGCATGTGTGTGTGTGTGTGTGTGTGTGTGTGTGTGTGTGTGTGTGTGTGTGTGTGTGTGTGTGTGTGTGTGTGTGTGTATCTATGTATGGATTAATGGATATTTTTTATATGTCTGTACTGATGAAGCGGTTACTAGACTGCATTACTTTGCATTCCGGTGTATGGTGTTTGTATGAATTTCTTATGCAGCTACATTCTTGTTTGAAATGTGGCGTTCAATTTTTCTGGTAAACAATAAGGATCATTTGCATATATCTCATGTGCCTCTGATACAAGAGACTTGAGAGGTCACTCAATGGAAGTTCTAGCTTTGCTGGAGTTTTAATTTTGTTTTACTGATTGGTTTTTCAGTGACCTTCTCAGTCATTGTTTTAGTTTGGTAAACAATAAAGGGAATAATGCTTTATTACTTTTGTGATTTTTTTTAAGAAACATATTCATCTCATTAGGTGAGCATTTTCATTATGGAAAATAGCCACACAGAGAAGTATTTCTGGGGTACAAATGTATATTTTACAGTCATACAGGTATTTGTGCATCCCATTGTTCCATGCAGTCACAAATCCATAGTACATAGAAATTGGGATATCATCACCAATAGCCAGGAGATTTCCAACAAATTGGGTACTACCCCACTGTTTGCACATAAGCGATCGAGGTACTTACGTATTATCACAACCAGATTTTCACGCTAACATTGGTTGCTTCTCGTTGTGCCAAGTAGCACCAAGAAAGCATTAAAAAGCTCAGAAACATGTTTTCTTTAATGTTTTGTGTTTTTAGGTAGGTTTATCAGTTAAACGACTGAAAAAGTAAGGTTTGAAAATAGCTTTCCCCTTTACCTTGGAGTGGTTGCGTTTGCACGTGTATTTGGCCAGAAAGGACTTTGGCAGTTATTGTGCATATGTTAGGTGCTTTTCAGAGATACCTCATTTATTTTTCAGCTGTAGTTTTGTAGGTTAACCTTCGTAACAGAAACTTGCAGGAATTAAGGGCTTGCAAAAGTGATGGGGGCATGATGTTGACAGGTAATCCAGGGGAGTTTTTCATGGCACTGCCATGATGGCAGAAGTTACCAGGTGTGGTTTGTTTTGTTTTGGTGGGTACATTTTGGTGTTATGATGGTGGCATATTGGGACAAACTCTGGATGTACTTCAGGGATTTCTGCATGTTTTACAGCTTGAAAGCTATGCCTGGCTCATTCGTTGTTTTTCTGTTGGTATGTGTGTGGGGGGGAGTTATCAGCGATTGCACTCAGTAGCCCTTCAAAGTAGTTATTTTGCTGAGGAACATACATCACACAGCATTACTGACATGAGTTAATCACAGAAAAAGGGGCAAGCTATTTTACAATGTTATTTTCTCAGCGTTTTCAAGGTTAAATAATACTAGAAATTACAAATATTATAGAAAAGACTTTATTTAGTTTTAATACTGTTAATTTAGTTTTTTTAAAGGAAAACAGAAGCAACCAGCATTAGCATGAAAATCTGGTTGCGATAATACGTAAGTACCGCTATCCAAACCTTTAAGAAATTCTTTTGACAATAGAGACCCACCATTTCTTTTAACACAATCAAATATTCACAATAATTCTCCGGGCATGTTTTACTGTGGTACTTGTGTTGCTTGTGAATACATATTAATAGGAAACACTTTTACATTCCCTCATAATAACTTCAATATTTCTTTCAAAGGGCATTTTGATTGTAAAATCACAAATGTGGTCTATGCAGCCATTTGGGCATCTTGCCCTTCATTCTATATGGGTAAAACTACTCGCAAATTGTCATCTCGTATTAAAGAACATGCTGTAGCTGTCAGGAATATGGATATGAAGAATGCACTTATGAAACATTCCCTTTTTTACCCTTCTTTTTACAAATTCAGATTTATAGTGTTGGATTATCTTGAAATGTTTTTGGGTGATACTAATACATTATTAGAAGTAAAAGAACTCCGCTGGCGACTCAGATTAAATGCTGAATCACCCCCAGGTCTTAATGAAATGCTTAATATAAAATGTGCATTAAAATGGATATGCTAATTCTCTACTGCCTTGACAGTTGTCTGCTTACACTGTTGTTTTAATGTTCCCTCGTTTTCCTGAGAGTCATTTTACAAATATTATAATGATTATACACTACATACATTCCTTAGGTTTGTTTCCATAACAACCAAATAACCAGTTGAATTTATTGATCTTTTAAAGTAGTATTAATAATATTGATTATCTAGTATTTTCTTATTGGCCAGGTAAATGCTTGCATACTCTTATTTAACTACTGCTCCGATGTTCACTGTTTTGTCTGATGGAAGTTTTTCACACTAATAAAGAACGAAAGCTTTAAACCAGCTCCTGGAATTTGCTACTTCGTGTTTTTTATTTTTTATTCTTCTATATTTTGAAGTGTTTAAGTTTGATCTATTAGTATTCTTCATGCATGATCGGAGAGTTTTTATATCTTAATATATTGTTTTTATTTAAACTAAGAATAACAGTGTTCAAGAAGTGAAATTAGTTGCTCATTTAAAACACAAACATTTGTTTGCGTCCTTACAAGTAGTACCTCTGCGTGTTTTTCTGTGTAGGTCAGTTAGGGTTATTTTTTTCTGTACTTCAAGGGAACACTAGAATACAGATATAATGTCTTACCTTTTATTGGGCCAAAGCAGGTTTTATAATATAACGGCTTGCATTTTGAACTAACAAGAAGCCCTTCATTAGGAGTTAATAAATCAGTAACACCAGGTAACAGTGCTTTAATACCCATTTGTGGCTATAAAGGGAGCAAAACTTTGATACCCACTTGTTGCTACAAAGAGAGCAAAAGAATACATAATTTCTTTCCCATTCTCTAAAAAGAGACTGATTAAAAATATCAGTATGAGAAAAGTCTTGACATGCAGATAATTGGTTTAGGGGGATCAGGCAGTGTCTTATAAGTGCTACAAAATGGGTTTTGCTAGATACCGCAGATGAAATTTGAACTAAAACTTATACCACTTATCCCAGTACATGCAGTTTAAAACCAAAGCAGAAAGCAAACTTTAATAAACTAAGAAATTAGGAAAAAGAAAAATGATTGTACTTAAAGCTAAGGAAAATTGATTATGCTTACAGTTTTTAATGTTGTAAAACAAAGGAAAACTGACAACACTTACAGTTTTTTGTCACAAAACAAAGGACAATGATACTTACAGTTTTTCCATGTTTTTTTCAAACCTTTTTGAATTATATTCCCTAAATGGAAATGCTTACATAAGCATACCAAAATGTCCAACTAATAGTTATGTCCATAATTAAAACATGCAATGAGACATAGCAGAAACACGACTTCCAAGGTGCCTAGTGGAGTTCTAAAAAAAGTTTCACCAACAATCCAGTACTCTTCCATATATTCATTTCAAGCACTTCTGAAGAAATAGAGTAAAACATCCAGCCTTTCCTTGTTGAGGAAGGACTTGGAAAGGCTGACTAAATGAACAGAATGGTGTCTCTTGAAAGTCACTACGATGAGGAGGATGCAGCAACTACCAGAATTTTTTCCTGAGGCTGAGGCAGCAAAAATCTTATGACATCATCACAAAGATAAGAAGACCTTACAAAAGGTGGAGCAGTTGAATTTATTTATACTGTATTATATATTTATTGTATGTGTATACCTGGACAGTCAGACTGGGCAGAAAGCTACCTCTTTTCACTGGAGGACTGGAGAGAAAAACTCCAGAAAAATTCCAAAATTACATAAAGAAAATAGTAAACAGATGTATATAAGTAATCACAAATATAGAAAACTTAAACAGAATTTCACTAACTAATGGCAACATTATGTAATGAACTATGAAATTTTTTCCCGGGGAGTAAAGCTCCAGAAAAAAAATTACATAAAGAATACAGTGAACATTGGTATACAAGTAATCAACAAATGTACAACATTTAAACAGACTATCATTAATTAATAGCAGCAGCATTTAAAGTGTTAAGAAACATATTTGGAAATGAACTTGGTAGAAGAAGAGAAAAGGAGGAAACAGAAGATTCATATTAAGAGGTGAAAGAATATTTTAGGAAAGGTGAAAGGAAGACGAGAAAGAGAGGTAGAGGACAAGCAGGATATGCTGAGCCAATAACTAAGGTATAGTGCTTGGACCAGTAAGGTCCCCAAGGAAATCCCACAGTTGTTTTGTTCATATTACAAGAACTTGCATACCATTGGATAACACAGTCCACCTCTTGGTAAGCAGATTCAGACAGACATGACTCAACCAAAACACCAAATGTAAGTAGATAAGGAGGTGGCTATCTGAGAGCTCCAGTCTCATAAGATGGACTTATACTAGCATTGATTAATGCCAATAAAGAATAGAGTATGGGCCTACCTAGTCTTTCATTAGGGTTTTACTAATGATTTAAGTCTTTTCTTTTTGTAGATGAGCTATAGATCATATTTGACAGTGTATTGAGTTTTAAGGGCCCCAGCCAGAGTCTGTGGTAGTGTGGCTACCTTAGCTATACTCAAACCATAAAAAGGTCCAAAAAGACAAGCACGATATAGTTTCATCCCATTGCTAGATGCATGCTGCAAATTGTTCACAAAGGTCCTGACTGATAAGTTGTCTGTCTTTTACCCATATTTGTTGCTTTGAACCAGTGTGCCTCTTTTAGGAGTCAGATGCAAGACAAAATCAAGGAGTGAATTCTCTTTATTAAAACAACAACAAGAGAAGGCACACACCTGCTTATCCTGCCTGTACATGTTGAAAAGGCATTCAAGCGGGTCAAATTAACCTTCTTGTATTGGATTTTGCAGGTTGTTATTGATTTTCTATACATAGTCCAAGAGGCCTGTATCATAATGCTGTAGCCCAAGTAAAAGTGATCTTATTTATTTTTCTGGCTATTAATAGCTCCAGTGTGGCTACATAGAGGTCCAGCTTTTAAGTCTTTCCAAAAAAGAGGAGTGGTAGTCTGTTGGAAGGAAAATAATCTATTATTGCTCACTGATGATCTCCTTATTTTGTTGACTAATGCACAGAAAGATTTGGAGAAGCTTTCTGTTTCACTCAGGGAGTTCAGGCTGTCTCCATGATATCGGGTCAACAAGGAGTAAACATAAGTTTTAGATATAAACGTTATCTAGTCCCAGTTTTACAAGGTCCCTGATTTAGTCCAGTATGGTTCTGTCAGGGGTCAGCAGATACAAGATAATATCAATAAGACTCTTCTTCTGATTCGAAGAGCAACCTGAGAAGGGACACATTTGTTTAGCCTCTTGCTAAATGCTGAAAAGACATGAAATATGTCAAATGTTCCTTCTAGTATAAGGTTTAGGTAGTTACAGTATTTAGTGACTCATTTATACATATCCTGCATGACTTGTATCATAATGCTAGAAGCCAAGTACTAGTTAATTCATATTTTATTGGCTTTAACACTTCCAGCGGGCCTAGACAAATGTGTTTTATTTCCCCTGTTGTGCTTTGCTTTATAAATGAAACCCCTTGATGCAACTTTTATGGGTCTCTGCAATAATGAGGGGGTGGCACTCTGTTGAAAATAATAGAAATTGCTAATGTACACTTATGCTATCCTTATCAACCTGACTTACCCAGTGGAGAATTTGGTGAAGTTTTTTGATACACTAATGGAGTTCAGAGTAAGTCCACAATATCAAGCAAATACAGAACAAGCAGGCATTTTGGGTATCAACTTTATTCAGAGCCCAAGACCAGAGAAGGAGTTTCCTTTTCATTATGAATCAAAGTTTGTCAGATATTTACAACTCAGCATTTTCAGAAGTCTCATAACCACAGTAGTTGAGAGCTCTGCTACCTTCCTAAACTATGTGAGTAGTATCTGACATTATATCTGACATCATAGCTACCCCTTCAAAGTCTCTGCCTTAAAGATAACAAGTAACATGTTATATTAAACCATCACTGTTGATATACTTACCACAAGCTGTAACTTCCTTATCCCACTGGAGCAAACTCAGTATTTGAAAGCCAAGTTACTTAAATTTATTTGGACTAGGCCTAGATCTAGCAGAGCCAGTGAAAGCATCAACTATGACGGAATATCTTGCCTTGAGATATATCAGTCAAGTTAGATGGCTTATAACTGATATCATCCAAACTGTCATTTAAGGTGGTAGAAACTGGAGTGTGACATATTCCTTGCAATGATACAACTATAGAATATCAGGGAGAGAATCTGGCCAGACATGTAATCCACTGATAGTGGCTACACTGAATACAGTTAAGCAGGGACTGGGGAATGGGGAATATCAGATGCAGTGTCTGAATGCATTCAGTTCCTTTACATGGGATTTGTCGGTTTTCCTCCCAATACGTGAATGTAATTCCCTGTGGAAAGAAGCATTGGATGGGCTTCGTACTTGGATTTAAATAAGTTGCCTTTAAGGTTGGAGTGATTTCATTACTTCTTGTAAGTATTCAGGATGTGTTACTTCCAGATGGTTAATTATAAATGTGACCTTCTTAAGCATCCACAGAGGATTGGCAAGAAACCTCCAGATATAATCGAGTTCTTTGAAGCGGTGATATCTCCCTACACATACCCAGAGAATTCTAATTGCCAGGGCTTATATATGATGAAGTGGATCTTTATGAACCTGTTTAGGAAGTATGAAGAACGAGAACTGATATTGCATTGCTAACTAGGGAGCTCTTCCAGATGTCAGTGACCTTGAGATGGGTAACCATGTAGCAGAATGCAGGTTGCCTGACTGCTCCATCTAACTGAGTGCAGGTTGCCTGTCTGCCAATGCCTTAGCAGATTTGTATGCATCTTACCATCTGTCAGAAATGTTCCCAGGTTTGCAGTAAGAAAGTCTGAGATGCTAAAGAATAGCAATGGATGCCTTGGCGGATATTTTTGGGACTGCCATGTCCTTTACTCTTTCATTTAGTCTATAGCTATAGGTCAGTTTTGGTTAAAAAAAAGTTTGATTGCCAAGGCAAGCTTTTTTTCTGCTGCCTGTTTGTGAGGTGAGGGCTAGCGTGATCCTCAAAGAGCATTATCAGTCTTGCTTTTTCAGTGTAGAAAGAAAACCATTATAATAAACTAAAAACAGCCAACATCCACCTTCCATGAAAATGTTTCATACCTTGACTATTAATGACTGGAATAATGATAGGGGAGTAATGCAATGTTTAGCACTGCTACTTGATAGTACTTGATTGTCTCTCTGGTTCATTTCCTGGCAGAGATGCCTTCTGTATGGAGTCTGCATGCCCTACCTTTGACAGCTTTTATTTTATTTTATTTATTTTACATTTGTTAACCGGGAAAGTCCGACTGGATACATATCCATTTTCAGCGGAGGCCCGGGGAGAAAAGCTCCACGTTAAAAAAAAAATTGTAACACTTAAAATGCAGGTTGCAGAGATATCTAGAAAGTTAACAATAAATCAAAGACAAATTCAAATGAAGGTTACATTTAGATAGGAAATAATAAAAAAACTTTGTTGGTGATGGAATAGATATATAGGGAAAACAATCATTTAAGAGAAGTGTGTCTATAAGAAAAAGGATTTTCAGTTAGAAAGTAAGGATGATGATTAAGAGAAGGTAGGTTAGGTAAGAAGGAATTTATTTAGTATGGGCAGGATAGTAAGTTATTTTCCTGATATTGGAAATTAGAGACATATAAAGAAGTAAAGAAATATCTAGTATGAGGGTGTGGGAAGAAAAAATGAGGGTAATTACATTTGTGAGCTACGTTTGGTTTAATAGTTTCTTGGTATATTTTGGGTTAGTCAGGGTTTAGACATGAGCATGACTATGTTTTGTCTTACCTCAGTCTGATTATTGTATGGGTTAGTCAGGGTTTAGACATGGACATAGCCAGTCACTGTACATGTGTGTCTTTAGGGATATTTTGAATTGAGGCAAGAAGCAGTTAGTGGTTAGTTCAGCAGGAAGTGAGTTCCATTGTTTTCCAGCAGCGTTGGAGAATAAGGAATCTCCGGCTGAGTTGTTGGCTTTGGTCATTTGTACTAGCATTCTGTTAGATGAGGGGAGGGATGCTAGGTTTCTATAGGGGTTAATAATATTAGTCAGAATATAGGTACTGGTAGGCTGGTAGAGGATTTTATGAATTACTATGAGTTGGTTATAGTATATTTGATTGGGTAGTTCTAGCCAGCCTAATTTGTGAAGATTATGACAGTGGTGGGTTCTGTATGCTGAGCCTGTGGCAAATCTTGCTATATTGTTATAGCAGCTGGTGATTTTGTTGAGGTTTGATTTAGATAGATTAGTGAGGATGGGTGAGGCTTAGAGAAGGGATGACAGAAGATGTGTGCGAGCTATGGCGGTTCTGGCAGTTGGGGTTAGAAATTTCTTAATCCTATACATGGAGCCTATTTTTTTGTTTACTGTTTTTATGGTTTTGTCTATATGGGCATCGTAATTCAGATTGTTATCAATGATTATACCTAGTAGTTTAGTGCAAGGTTCAGGAGAAATTATGGTGCCATTGTTAGAACAGACTGTAATTATTGGTGGTGTTAGCTTACGGGTGGGGGAGAAAAGTAGTAGTTTGGTTTTGTTTGGGTTTAATAAGAGATGACGATTATTAAGCCAGTTCTCTACTTTGTTGAAGGTGGTTTGGGATAGGGATTGTAATTCTGTGGGAGTAGAGGCAGAGCAGATTAGCCTAGAGTCATCTACGTACTGTATAGAAGTTGCCTGTGGGATAACTTTGGGCAGGTCATTGATGAATATAGAGAAAAGGAGGGGACCCAGAATAGAACCTTGGGTTACTCCAAGGGTGACATGTAAAAGGGGGGATAGATTATCTTTCCACAGGACAGCTTGTTGTCTACCGTACAGGTAAGAGTGGAACCAGTTGATTACTGGGTTATCTATGGACAGTGATTTGAGAGAGTCTAAGAGTAGGTTGTGATTTACCATATCGAATGCTTTTAATAGATCGAGGAAGAGGGCAGAGGAGTGCAGGTTTTGATTACGGTTGTGATTTATTGTGTAAGAGAAGGAGAGAAGGGCAGTGGTTGTACTGTGGGCTGGTCTGAAACTATGCTGGGATGAGGCTAGGAGAGAACTGTAAGTGAGGTGGGCTAAAAGTTGCTTCTGTATGCATTTCTCCATTATTTTGGCTAAGGGAGATAGTATGGCGATAGGTCTGTAATTAGAGCATTCAGTGGAGTTTCCTCCTTTATGAAGTGGAATAATATGAGCGATTTTCCAAATGGAGGGGATGTAGGATTCCTGGATAGTACGACTGATTAAGATGGAGATAAGGTAAGCTATTACATTACCGGCCTTTTGTAGAAACTCTGCGGGAAGTAGGTCGGCTGCCAGGGTGGTAGGTTTTAATTTCTTAAGTAAAGATTTGATATAGTCTGTTGGGATAGGCTCAAATTTTAAGGGGGGTTCACCTGAGTAGGTGAGATTGTAGTAGAGGAGGAGGGAGATAGATTATTAGCTAGGGACTTGACGGTTTTGGTGAAGAAAGTGTTAAAGGTATTCACAACAAATTCAGGGGGTAGTTGTAAGGTAGCTGAGGGGGTAGGGGTAGAAGATTTACCTGGGTGCAGCAGCTTATTCAGACCTGATCAGAATCTTTGAGGCTGATTTTGGTGCTTTTGCTGTAAATTGAAATAGTACTTTTGCTTGTCTAACACAATAGACCTTTTTGCTTCATTTCTTATTTGTTTGAATGTTATGTGGGCTTGTGGGGATTTGGTGGCTCTCCATGAGGTCCATGCTGTATTTCTAGCAGTAAGTTTTCGTCTAGAAGTATTGGTTAGCCATGGAGCAATTTTGTTTTGGTTCTGATTCTACATGTGGGAGCATACCTGTCTAAGATGGCCAGGAATCTGGTGTTGAATTCCGAGACTGCTTGGTCAAGGGGAAGTATTTTAAGATTGGCCCATCTGCATGAGCTTAGATCAGCTTGGAAACTATTTAGGTTAAAGTTCTTTGTATACCTAAGGGTTTTAAAGGTGGTTTGGTGGGGCATGTCATCCCTTTTCCTGATTATGTAGGTTAGGAGGTGGTTGCTCATGTCTTCAGATAGGGTGCCTGATTTGTATAACTGAGGTTTGTTATTTATTAAGATCCAGTCTATGATGCTTTCCTTTTTGTTGGGCTTGTTGATTCTGGTGGGGATAGTAATAGTTTGGGAGAAACCATGTAAGTTAATATAGGTGGTGGGGAAGTTTGCTGAACAAGTTGTCCAGTCGATGTTGAAGTCCCCAAGAATGATTGTTTCTTGGGGATGGGTGGAGGATAACCATTGGAGGGTGCTTTCTAAGGTGTTTATGGTATTGCCTGGGGGAATATAACTACATACTATGTTTATAGATTTGTTTTTGTTAAGTTGGAATCTTGAGATGATTGTTTCGGTGTTGGTAGTTATTAAGTCTTGTGGGATGCTAATTGTGGATAACTCGAGAGAGGATTTATATAGGATGGCTACTCCACCTCCATTTCTACCTTTATGATCCAGTCTTATTATATTGTAGTCGGGGGGGGGGGATAATATTTCATTGTCAGAGATAGTGGGTGTGATCCAGGTTTCTGTAAGGCAGAATACATCAGGGGAGTGCATGTCTAGGAGTGCATGCAGGTAGTGGAGTTTATTATTTACACTTCTGATATTTAGGTGACAGACTAGAAATGATTTGGGGGCATTATGTGAGCTTCTTATGTTGGTAGGAGATCTATTTTTGGGGTTACTGGTAGCTGGTGAGTTTGGGTCAGGGTTAGGATGGATGTTACCATCAGCTATGAGGTTAGGTAGTATACTCCTTATGAGTTTGGTGAACTTTAGTAGGAGTTGGTAATAGTTCTTAGTCATTGGGTTTAAGTATGTAGGTAGTATAGGATGGAGAGGTTTTGGAGTAGTGCAGTAGGTGAGGAGGTGGGGTAGTATTGGTGGAGAGGTGTGTGTTTGGATATAAATGGTTGTAATTGATGTTGGATGCTGAGAGTTAGGCAGGTAGTGGAATTCATAGGCTGTGAGAAGATAAAGTATTATAAGTAGGGGTATGAGGTAGTACAATGGTTTTAGTTTTGGAGATGAGGAGGGAGTTAGTGGATACATAGTGGCTAGGGTAGTAAATAAGTAAAGAGAATATGGGTATGGTGATAGAGGAGATTGAATGTAGGAGAATTGGGAATAGGGGATGGGTGTATAGAAGGATGAGTTGTGATAGAATGAAAGTGGTTAGTGGGAATGGCCAATTAAGTAGGGGTGTGGTTAGGGTAGTATAAGTTTAGGAGTACTGGGGGGCGGGTGAAAATTGGGGGCAGCGTAGGGGAGCGGATGGGACAACAGCTTGGATTTTTCCTGCCAGTTTCAGTTCCCTCCTTTTCAACAACCAAAACACATGATGATAAGTGAACTGTAAGTTGCACATAGATGTGTCTGTAGTCTGTAGCATGTGACTATGTCTATGTGTCCATATCTATCCTGCCCATAGGCTGTTGTCCCATCCAGGATTAGTTTCTCTGACTTATTGCCAATGAGTACCAGGATAGCCTCTGCCTTACAAGTAACTGTGACTAGTATAAAAAGGAGAAAATAATGTGAAAGAGTCCATGTTACCCCTAAATAATGTTCCATGCAATCTCTAAGTATGTTGCTTAAGAGCTTGGAGTAAACTTTGTACACAGCAGCAGTTTTCATTACTGTTAACAGACTGAATTTGAAATGGTTGTTTCCATTGTCTGGATGACCATGGTCTGGAACTGCCTTCCAGCCCTCACCCCTTGGCATAGTCAGGATCAGTTATTTCAAACTGTTTATAGAATTATGATTTATTTCTTAGTGTCCATGTTTAGTGCCGATGGAATGAAGGTCTTCTGTAGATTAATAACTGAAATCATCAAACCGTAGATAAATTACATTTTATTGACACATAAATAAACTATATTTAGTCTTTCTTCAGATGTAACCGATAAACATAGAAATGCCAATTTTCTGAAAAGGTAGTAGCTCTATTTTTGTTAATAATAAATGGTCCTTTTTTAAAGAGAGTGCACCATAGTATGACACAAATTTTCAAAGAAGCCTATCATTGTTTGTGATTATTTTGATTTATAATCTTTTAAAAGCACAAGAATAATCCAATTCACTTCCATAAACTGAATATCTAGAACTGAAAAAGTTTGAGAAAAGCATGCTGAAAAGCCTTTTATTATTGGACCAAACTGCTACAAAATTGTTTTAGTATTGTCTCACATACAGTTGTGGAAGAAAGTATGCTGTTATATGAACACAGTACCAAAAGATTTATCTTAGTTGTCAGGGAAGCCACAATCTAGCCTACATCCCCATAAGTTTATTGTTCTCTTCTGAACCCACATAGATCACATTATTGAAATTCACAACATCAGATGTAGTTGCTTCATGCCTTTAAATGGGATGCATTAATGTTCACATGTGAACATTTATGAAAATAATTATTTTCATAAATGATAATAAAATATTCACCCCTTCTATTATTGACATAGTACGTTAGTCTAGTTTTGTTGGGCTTCCCAAAATCTGTTCCTGCCAGGGAATACATTCATTGTGTCTTAAATGACATTACACCAGCATCAGTTTGAAGAGTCTTAAGGTACACAGCTGGGAAAATGCACTTATGTAAACATTGAGAGATACTTAGAACATTAAGTGGACCATTTACAAACTGAAAAGCCACATGTGAGGAAACAATATTGTCTAAACAAGATGGTGATTTTGTAGTATTATGATATATCTGTAAATGCATATTTTAGCACACAACTTATCCGATCTGCATTTCAGGTAATTCATAAAGATGATATTACTAAAACAATATATTTTTTGTGAGTCAACATCATAGTTGTTTGAAAGGGAAAACTATTCCTTCCTCTTGAGAAGAAAAAAAAAATGCAAAATGAAGAACATTTTTACCCAGTATTTTCTATAATACTGTTATATTAGATTTTTAAATATATTTAATCTTTCAATAGCATTTCAGCATTTCAAAAAAGATGGCATATATGAAAGTTAGGATGAAGCAAAGACAGTGGGCATTGATATCTCTTTGTTGAGCTAGTTGCAATATATACACATTATATTTATTACAGATGAGGTCATAAGTCTGAAGTATTCTTTTTCACATACATTTCTGTATAAGATGTTCCTATGAATTTCTTATATAGATAGGTCCTTATATGATATACAGGTTTATATTTTCCTGATGAATAATAATGGAATACTGCTTTGCTCCTTTTTTTTTTTTTTTTTTTTTTTTTTAAGAAACATATTTTTACAATTATGTATGTTCACTGTTGAAAGAAGCCACCGAGAGAAGCCGTTGAGGTACAGTTGTATATTACCACCGAGAGAAGCCGTTGAGGTACAGTTGTATATTTACCACCCTTAATGGTATTTATGGGTTGGAGCCACTGTGGTACAGCGGTAGCATTGTTGCCTCACAGCAAGAGGTTCTCCTGTTCGCTTCTCGGCTGGAGTGCATTCTGTGTGGAGTCTGCATGTCCTCCCCGCAGTCGAGTGGCCTGCAAAAGACATGCGTGAATGGGCGTGCCTTTGCTGAAGGTTGGGCATCAGGCTGGCAACTCGGCACCATAAAAATCGACTGCCAATTAGCGGACCGGAGTTCCGCTGTGGTGACCCCTAACCGGGAAAAGCTGAAAAGACAAACAACAACAATGGTATTTATGAGTCACTGTGTTCCATAAAGTTATTTATTGTTTTGATTTTTACTAAGAATAGTTTTCAGAAAGCCAGATCAGTTGTTCACTTAAATGCTTTCCTCCTTGTAAGAAGTACTTCTGCCTTATTTCAGTGTCGATTACCTGGAATTACTGTTTCTATGCTTCATGGAGATGATGTAATACCTTTCATTGGACTAGTGCATGTTTTACTCTACAACTAGGTTGCACTTTTAGAGTAACAGAATCCCTTCATCTGAATCATCAGGAGTTACTAAGTCATGAATGCTAGTTGCAGTACTTTAACACCACTTGTGTCTAACACATGAGGAAGAGAGCCCTTAATTTCATTTCCATTGCCTAAGAGACATTTTAAAACAATGTCAGTATTTGAAAAACACTCTGGGTGCTCAGTTGATTAGTTTAGGAGAATTAGGGCAATGCTTTACATTTGTTTCATAAAAGCATTTTACAAGGCATCTTATATCATATGGCAACAGAAGATTATACAGCTTCTCCCAACACATACAGTTTATGTCAAAAATTCAAAGCAAAGTTTGATAAACAAGTAAATTAAAGCAAAGGAAAAGTAATGCTTCTTACAAGTTTGCAAAAAAGGTGTTTGCTTCTTCAAGCTGTTCTTTGTACACCTCCCTAAGAAATAAATGAAAGAAAAACACATTATTAGATAAATTCAATGCTATTTCACACAGACACACACACACACACACACACACACACACACACACACACACACACACACACACACACACACACACACACACGCACACACACACACTATTGCATATACATTTAACCAATGGCTTTTAACAGAGTGGACACTTTATTTCACAAAACAATATGAATCAGGATTGTTTACATTGTTTTATGAAACAAAATGCCTGTTCTATTGAAAACCATTTATTTTTTCTTTTTTACATGTACAGTCACCATTAGGACTGACTGCCGTCTCTTATCTTTTGTTAAAATATGTAATGAGGCATGGAATAAACAAGTTTGCTGCAGTGTCATGTAGAATACTAAAGAGGTTTCTCCCTCACACCAGTACTCATTGCTGTGTTCAGTTCAAACATATTCACATTTTCAGTTTTATTATAGTGTTTCCCAAGCACTTTACAAATGTGCAACACACAATTTGAAATAAGCCAGTGTTAGAAAACTGCAAACTGATTTAACCAGAACCAATCTGTCTGCTGTGAAAGGATGCAGTAACATAAAAATAAATGAAGTTAAACAATAAAATAATAATTGCAAAAAATGCAAATCCAGTAAAATGGGTACAAATAATACTATTTAAAACTAGCATAATAACTGATAAAAGCCAACAAGTGACAAAAAACATCAACAAAGAAAAAATCACTGGCAACAATAACCACTTAATCATTCTTGAAAGAACAAGTACAGAATCAAACTCTTCTTTGATGACAGTTGCCTACAGCAGTGGAGAGTTAAAAATATCGTAGGAAGCATTGAAACAAGAATGAAGTGGACATAAATGTGGCTGTCAAGGTTCACTCCAAAGGGAGTGGTACATCAGCTGCCATAACTTTGGCCTGAGAGTGAGGCAGCAGGAAACCCACTACATGTTCCTGGAAATTACAGAATTTGAAAGAAGGGGAACAGCTGCATTCAGCAGAGTCATCCTCTTTGCCAGCAGTGTTAAATAGGCATGAACCAATCAGAACTCCAAAGCTTAATAAACAAGGAGATGGCTAGTCTGAAAGCTCCAAGCTCAAAAGATCTGACATATCAGCACTAAGGCCACTAAAGGAAATGATCCAGGTCAGTGGGGTTTTCAACTGGTGTCTTACTACTACATTGCATCTTAATCTTTGAAAATTAACTATAGGCCATGTTCAACACCATATTGAGTTTGAGGTCCCCATCCAGATCTGGGATGGTATCTCTGTAATATGGAAATACTGGCTTTTTAAATATGTCTAATCTCTCAATAGCATTATGTGTTACAGTCACTTTAAAAAGAAGTCTCAGAATTTGCAATATTACTTGATTTCACTGCTAAATACCTATTGCAAATTGTTTGCAAAGCTCCTGGCTGATAGGCTTTCTGGGGCTTCATACATTTCAATTCCTTTGGTCCAGTGTGGTCCTTCTACATGTCAGCAGACAATATCCGGAAGGCTCTCTAGTTACAAAGAGTAGACCAAGAAGAGGCACACATATTTGTCTTCTTGCTTGATGTTGAAAGGGCATTCAAATGTGTCACATGATCCTTCGTGTATAGATTTGCATGTTATAGTATTCAGTGACTCCTTTATACATATCCCAAGAAGCCTGTATGTTAATGCTAGAGACCAATTAAAGGTGAACTCTTATTTTTCTAACAGTTGCTATCTCTAGCAGAACTAGACAAAGTTGCCCTCTTTCCTTGTTGCCATTTGTCCTATACCTGGAGTCCCTGCCCAGCTTTTGAGGCTATCTTCATAAAGTGTTGTGGTAGTCTGTTGAAAAGAATAGAAGCTATTATTGTTCACAGGTGATCTTCTTATTTTGTTGTCTAAGTAGGAGGAGGATCTGGTAAAACTTTCTGATGCACTGTGAGAGTTTAGAGTGACTCCCTGATATCAGGCTAATAAGGACTAAACAACAATTTTGAGTATTACGTTTATCCAGACCCTCAAAACCGGAGAAAAAGTTTCCCGTTTCAGTGGGACTGAAATTTTCTCAGCTAGCTAGGAATCAACATTAGCGGAGAATTTTACCACTGTTTTAAAATATACATTGAAAACTTGGAATCGTAGTTACCACCTGAATATATATGCCTAGGAAATAAGTGGACTTGACTTCTGGCATGGCGGCTTTAATGGGTCAGCGCAGCAGTTCTCAGTAGCTCTCCCTTTTCTACCTGAAAATTATAGTATATTACTTGTTGAAGTCACCAAAGAAAAAGGAGGGTGATTTGTTACTGTTGTAGTATTATAATGGATTTAGTCAAGAGGATGTTTTCATTTGCTTCTAAGGGTAAAAGGTAAAACCTGGATAATTAGATGGATACTCACAAACATACCCCAGGACTTACTGACCTAATCATCTTGGAGAAAGAAGATATATCCTGAGGGTGGGTACTTTTATGGTAAAAATACAAAAGCCATGGGAAAGTTCTTAGGCTGAAACTGTAGGTGTTTGGTCAAACACCTGAACTAAAATTCATGTCTGTTCACGAGAGATGTATGACAGACGTGTGCAATCATTTATGTAATACAGATTTGTTGAAGTAAAATCCAGGAAAGAAGAACAAACAGGACTATCACAACCAGACCTACTGCAAGAAAAGAGGCTGTGAGCAATGTGGTCACCAAGAGCTGGTCAGAGTCTCCTCAAACTGTGTTCCCAAGCCAGAGTGCACCAAGAACTGAAAATCAGGTGTTCAGAGAAATCAGTCCTTTTAAATATTTCAGATATGGAAAACCACTGAAGAACCAGGAGAGCTGACCATGATACTAAAGACAGAAAAAGTAATTTATTTCATTTCTTGAAATGGCTCTTGACTACATACAAACAGTAATATTCTGATGTTACTATTTGTACTGCATTTGTCTGCCTTACTGTGCCCGTTAAATTGTATTATGTTGCTTTTTCACTGTTTGCAAAGCTTTTTTTTTGCTATTTCCACTGTTTGCAAAGTAATATTGCTACTTTTCACTGTTTGCAAAGCATTTGTTCTGTTTATTATGTTTTCCCTCCAGTGTTTTAAATAACTGATTTGTTTGCTGTTTAAAAGACTCTTTAGTGCCTCCTAGCTGATTTTTTTGTTTTGTTTTTGTTTTTTTTTTTTTTGTTTGTTTGTTTTGTTTTTTGCTGCTTAAAATATTATTTAGTGCCTCACTGCTGTTTAAAAATGTTTTTAGTGTTTCCCACCTAAATTAGTGTAGCTAGTAGCTGTAGCATAGTCCATATACAGGTTTTGCTGCATCTGGGTCTGTTTGTAGTGGCTGTTGTACTCTGAGCACATTTTCCAAGCCATCTTTGATTGGAAGGGACCCTTCCAATCCCTTAGGAAGGGATTTTATCAGAGAAGTATGCTGATTGGCAGGGCCGGTGTTACCATTTTGGGGGCCCCCAGCAAATGTAAATTTAGGGGCCCCTTGGACACTTACAGTCTGAGTATCATACACTCACTGCCACTCCTCTTAAGCAACCATTTAGTTCATGCTGCAGAGTTTTAACAATACACACAGACTGAACTGTAGCTACAACAGTTTTACATTATGACAGGTCAGTGCACCACACTATATTGGCCCATCTCACATGGGGAACATTTGCAGTGATGGGTATTTAGTTGGAATAATGATACATCACAGCAACCCTATGTAAGGGCTGCCTAGAACTGAAACAGAGCCCAAGACAAAGGACTCTGTGGCACCTCCCACTCCCTAGTGTTTCTCCCAGCCCACACGCACACATCCTTCAGTGCTCTCCCTGTTTTCTCACCATCCCAGGCTTCCCACACCATGCACATTATTCTCTTCTTCCCTTTCTTATACATTGCCTTACTCTTCATTTTTTTTTTCAAAAACTCATGGCTTTCTGTAGGTTCTGAAGTGCATTTTAAAGTTTGCTTGTTAATTTTACAACCTTTCTATTCACTGATGGGTTGAACAAAAATTATGATTAGGGGAAAAAAAGTTTAATGTTGCTTCTCATCTTAACTTTTCCTTGCATTCCTTCAATATACTTTGCCCGACCAAGTTAGCACAGTAATAAATGTGTAGGAAATAGCTATATTATGTCAGACAGCCCCTGCAAGCTATAGAGTTATAGATGCTCTAAGGTGCATTTTACAGCATTTTCCCAGACTTTTGATTCAGTGGTTGCCAAAACAAAAATCACAAATAAAAAAGAATTTCCGTCTTTAAAGGAGATATATCTTGTGTCAAAGGCTTAATGTTCAAAGTTGGCTGAATAGTAGCTTTAAATAAACTAAAACAAATATATAAATTATGTTGTATTTCTTTTATTATTACTACATACTTTTTATATACTTTTAACTTAAAATTCTTCCTCTACCTATATTTCAGAGTTGCTGTTAAGATATTTAATTTTTTGGATGAAATATTTTACATGCAAATATAAGTTATGCAACTATTCAATGATGTCTGCAAATGGACATGTACACACGCATGTATAAAAGCAGACAATCTCACATTTATACAGAAATATGGATACACACCCTCCCCCTCATTTATAACCACACACACACACACACACACACACACACACACACACACACACACACACACACACACACATATGCTTAGGGTTCATAGATATCTAAACAATAGCAGCTAAAAGAAACACATAACCTGATTTGCAACACACACACAAACTTGCCCAGTAATTACAGCCACTTTCTTGACTGCGTACACCTCAGATGCCATATTGTGATCAAATGAATGTGCTCACTCCTTTACTCATGCATGCACACGCGCACGCACACACACACACACACGCACACACACAAACACACACACACAGCAATTACAGCCACTTTGACTGTGTACATCTCAGCTGTCATATTGTGATCTAATGAATGAATAAATTTATTAACAACAGTAGTGTGCATACAGTGCACCCCCCCCCCCCCCACACACACACACACATACACACCATTCTAACTGTGGCTATTTCTGCATTTATTCTCATTGATCATGTTTATTTTATTCATTTTAAGAGCCATGCAAGGTGAATGAAAATGATAGGTCCGTGTAACTGCTCCTGCAGTTGATTTTGTTTATTTATTTATTTTTTAATTCTTTACTCTATTTATGCTCAATAAATGCAGCCAGAAATGCATTTCATGAGTGTAACTAAGATGGTGGCGACTTTTTTTTTGTCCAAGCTTTGTGGCAGTTTGGTACATTATCATGAAGTATCTCCTTAGAAATAATGAGAAGTGATTTGAATTGAAGGAAAAGGTCTAATGGTCAGTTGTAAAATGCAGATTTATGAACAAGGATCATACCAGCAAGTAACAAGTAATTTGAGAAATTGGGGGAATCTTAGACATAACATGGCCAGTAGTTATCTTTATAAGATGAAATAAATAAATCTGTATCCTTTCTCCCCTGTTGCTTTAAATGAAGGAAAGCAAAAACAAAGATAATGTTTTAAGAATGGATTCATGACAGAATACAAAAGTGTCTAGAGACAGAAATAAAATATATCAATATTATTATGAAAGATTGCATTCAGAGCAACTTAACTGTTTTTGTGGACTGGTGCTATGAAGTACAGAAATTTCTACATGAAGAGCAGTAGATACCCCAGCTGGCTATCAGACTACAGCAGAACTTGTCTCTACCCATAACATGGCATGAAATGCAAGTGTCTATTAAGCCTACTAGGAAGACTAAAGCCACTGGGTTAGATGGTATCCCAGCAGAAGTATATCATGAGCTAAATCAGAAACTGTAGCCAGTCCAATTGGAACTGTTTCAAGATAGACAATAAGAAATAATACAGATCTGTCATCTGTGCTGCCTATTTTCAATGCTTTCCCAAAGCGGGGGGGAAATGCAGCTAGGATTACAATTTACTATCCCTTTTCAGTATTGAATGTAAATGTCAAAAATTACACCCACATTTTAACCACAAGATTGCATTACTTTCCTGCAATAATTTCTAATATTCCAGCATGATTTGTCCCAGGGGAAAAAATAACGCAGCTTGTTCAAACCTTGGTAACTGTAATGTTGGCCCAGTAATTAGAGAAAGGTACTGCAATGGCCTCTGATTGTATTAGATTGGGGTACTTCTGGAGGGTTAAAGGTACTTTTCAGATCTAAAACAAAATTATGGATGCTGTGGTAATTCAGCATAGAAATACAAGACCTGTGGTGGCAACTAACAAATTGCCACAGGCTTTTCCTCTTTAAAAAGAAAGTAAGCTGTGTTCACCATTCCCTCCTTTTACTTTTAATTGAGCTTACAACCAAGCCCTTAAACTGTGTTTTACAAAAGGAAGACTGTACTTGGGGTTGGCATTGCGGTGGGATGGAGATCACCTGTTTATTTTTCACCAATGATTGTTTTACTAGGGATAATAAAGCAGATGTAGAGAAGATTTATGGCTTTGCTGTTGTTAAATTCAGGGAAGGCAGCATTATACCATGTTGACAAGGCAACACTAATTCCAAAAGGAAGATGCCCACTTAAATGCTTTACTTAAAGTAAAAACCAACCCATATACTAATCCTCTTGACAGATTTCTTCTTTATATTTTCATTTACTTTGTAGTTTGGAAGATGATGGACTTTTATTAGCAGGAAGAGTTAAAATATAGGAGATATATTTTGTGTCCTTAATGTATTACATTCTGAGACGTATTACAGGTAAGAGCTTGGCTATTCAGTTTGTAAAGGTTAGTAATAGCGTGCTTGTTTGAATGTAAGGAAAAGACTGCTAGTGAAGATTTTCTGCTTCAGCCAGAGAAAGATTTTTTTGGTTGTCCAGATTTTCCAAGTCAAGTAGAGACCTTCTTCATATGTTTAGTTTGGGTAAGTTTTTGTTATGCTTATGATTAGGAGTCTAAATATGGTATGAAAGGCATTTGCTGGGGTCACTACAGCAGAGGCTTGTTTTAAATACTGCCCAGGAGGTCTTCAGAAAGGTAAGATGGGCTGATTATACTAACACAGAGCCAAGATATACTATTATGGGGCATCCTTTAGTAAAAACTAGGGGTAGTGAAATGTGCTGGAAAACTGAGATGACACAGATATAAAAACACCTAAAGATGTGACTGTGGAAATTCAGGGGAAGCTGGTTTGGCATCCTTTGTTTATCTTGCAACAAAACTGAAGTTGCCAGCAAGACTTCTCTGTAAATATTTTCAGATTAGAGATAGTATGCAGTTAAAGTGGAATGGCTGGCAACTCTTCAAAATAAAGTCACCCCACTTCTTTTATACTGAAAAACAAAAACTCAACTTGAAGGAAGTTAGGGTACTTTATTGGTGCAAGCTTCTGAATAGTAAAGGGATTGATTTCATTGTAAACTAGATAATATGCTAGGTTTAGAAATGTCAGTTTTAGATAACTAATTATTACAGAAAGTTAACTTTATGTCATTGTACAGCCTTCTTAAATGGGTCTATATTATAACTGCGAAAACCTCACATACATGAATACGGAAACGTCGACACATATTGAGTGAACCGCGAAAAACACTGAACGTCCTGAACCACGAAATTTAAAATGTCGAATCGGCATAGTTGGCCAACCCCACCACCCGCTACATACTACCTACCCAAACAAAATAAATAATTCACATACATACACTTAACAAAGCCCTACTTCTAACCCTAAACTAAAGCTTAAGTATATTACTATGTATGGACTTACCTTAACCCGCACCCTAACCCTAAGGTCCGTAACTATTGCACAACTACGTTAAGGAGCTATACCCAAACAAAATAAATAATCCACATACATACACTTAACAAAACCCTACTTCTAACCCTAAACTAAAGCTTACATATATTATTATGTATGCACTTACCTTAACCCGCACCCTAACCCTAATGTCCGTAACTATTGCACGCTTACCTTAAGGAGCTATACCAGAGAAGGGCCAACTATGACGATTCGACATTTCGAATTTTGCACTTCAAGACGTCCTGTGTTTTCACGGTTCGCTCAATATGTGTCGACGTTTCCATATTTGCGCAACTGCGGTTTTGCAGTTGTAATAGGTAACCTTCTTAAACCATATACTTATTACATGGAAAGAGAGATTTTATTTGTTCTGGGCAGATGTTTGGTACTTAAGCATGGTATGAATACAGGCTAACTATAGAATGCATTTGCTGATTTCATTTCAACTGAGAACATATCACATATATCTTTTCTATGTCTATCTGATAGGACTATATGGATAGCACTGTGGGAGGTGGGGTCATCCCCATCTTGAAAGTTCGTCTCCCTACCGAGAGTAATTTTTGGTGTGATCGCTTTCTTGAAATGCCCTATTCACAAAGAGCATGTTTTACTGATTTATCTGAAAAGCTGTTATAGCAAAATCTTTAACTGCTTCTTACTGCAAGGACATCGAGAATCGGGACCTTAAGTTGTTCATTTGGACATTTCCAGATATCAGAAACCACTACTGTATGAGCTATGCAATTCTGTTTAGTGATAGAAACTTCTAGTGTTAAATAATATGCTAGGTTAAAGAGACTGTACTGGAACTGTGGGACAGAAAATTTTTAAGTAAAAATTGTACATTGGAATTTTGATGTGCCTGTGTTTGGGTTTGAGTTATTGTAATTATACATTTATAAAGCTCATCATGGAATAAACAAACATCTTTTCATTTTGTTGTACGAGTCACTCTGGCTTGCTCATTCAAATTGTTTTTCATGGAACATAACACACAGGAAGCCTATAAGTTTATTGTGCATTTGACCAGAAATTTTTAAAAACACTTTCTTCTGTAGCTTTTTCACACAGTGACAAATGACATTTACCCAGTCCTAGCTCATGCAATCCTACAAAACCATAACAAAAACATACAGACACACACAAACACATGCATGCATGCACAGTATTGCCAATCAAGCAATGCTATAGTGATGCTCATACCAACCTGCAGTCATAATTCAGTAAGGCTTTTTAAAGCAAATGTCAAATCTGGCATCTCACTCTGCCTATCACATCCTAGTCCAATAAGCTCTCTGACGACTGATTCCCAACTACATTGTTTTATACACACTCATACACACTTTAAAGGCAGTTGACTCAGGATTGCTTCCCTGTTAAAAAAATGACAACTTGTTTGCCTGGATGCTGCAGCCAATCAGATCCCTTGCTTCACTGAAGCAGACCTGACTGAGTGCAGCTTATTGACAAATCAAAAGGAAAAAAAAAAACATGGAAAAAAGTTTGGGATAGCGAGGTGCTGAGGAACATATGGACAATAACAGAATGCAGCGGATTCAAATTTTGTAAATATTTTGTTCCACTTTTTAAATGTTTTTATGAGTTGAATGAACAGAGGATATGGAGAAACCTGTGGCTGCTACATGGAGGTCCTTGTTTGCAGGGAGATAATTGGGGGCCCCCTGCGGCTCCAGGTACCGCTGGTACCTAACGTCGGCTTTGCTGATTGGAACCTGTATGGTGAAGGATGATTGGTCTAGGGCTCATAGTAAGCACACTCATTGGTTCTTTTGAGTTTTTAATTTTTTTTTAAAGTTTTTATCTTCTGGTATTTAAACCTCACATTTAAGCAGGCTTCTGCTTGTTTGCATGTCGCTCAGCACCGCCCACTGCCGTGCAATTGTGTGTCATAGCCAGATAGATCATTTTGACAATTTTTCCCTTAGATATAGCTATAGTACATTAGTGTAGTCCTCATCTTTATCACATTTCTGGTCTAAGAAGTATTGCTAGTGAGCTGTGACCTATTAAACCACCAGCCAAAAACCCCATCAGAAATACCCATCTACAGACCACCTCCTAGGTCAGTCCTGAAATCACCCCCTTTGTGATAACAGTTCTTCAAATGTAGTATTATGAACATTTGGACTACCCTTGTTTCTCCTGCCAATCTTGTTGATTTAGATCATCTGAGACAGTATAGCAACTGTCTCATGTACACTGACAACTTTCTATTAATAACTCACTGTAGTAAAGAGTGCAAGAGTTGTATCTACATCAAGAATCTTGAATCCCTGCTCTATCACACTCAAAACAGTAACACAGAAGAGATTGTTAAAAACCCACAGGAATCACATCTTGAGAGGCTTTTGGAAGGGGATTTATCTGGGCAGCTAAGCAGGGATTCAGAAATATTAGATCCAAGGACTGGTTGCAACTCCCTGCTACCTAATTACACCTGGTGTCATACCAATAAGTCAGGATGATGACCTATGGAAGGTAGCAGCGGAGAGGATTATTCCTGCTTTCAGATCAGTCCTCTTGTAAGGGAAGAGGAGTTTTACTACTTGATGTGGCCCCTTGTAATTATAAGTAGTACATAAGTTTAATTTTATCTGGACAGTCAGTTACAAGTGTAAACTCTTCCGGCATCTGCAGAAGAATGGGAAAACTTCCAAATACTCATTAAAAATAAAATAAAAATAAAACTTCCTTGAAGGCGTAAAGACCCCTAAACCTATCCAGAGAGGTCTAATTGCTGGGGTTTGTAGACAACTGAAAAACAAAGAAGTAGATTTTATGAGCCCATGTAGAACCAGAATCAATATCCTACTGCCCCCTAAAGATGTCTCAGAGATGTTTTTGACCACAAGAGTTAAGACCATATCCACAGAGCAGAGGTTTACTGCCTGGTATTGCTTTCTCAGATTATTATACAATGTGCCATCAGTCAGAAGTATTCTCAGATATGCAACATGGAAACCAAAGCTGTACAAGAGCTGTAGATGAGCAGGAGTTGGTTCCCAAGAGCTTATGTCTGAGACTGCCCTATGATTTACTCTTTCTTTTTGCATATAATCCCCTTTCTGAAGTAGCTTTGGCCACAAAACAAACCAACAAAAATAAATCAATTAGCAGGGAAGACTTTTCTTCTGTCTTGCTGTGATCTGCAGGGCTGGTGTGGCCCCAGAGAATTATGCTGACCTAATTACCTCTGACTGGAGAGGAAGGTATTATGAAAACTTTGAAAGAGCCAGCCACCTCTTTGCATGAATTATTCCATGTTTTGATGAAGCAGCAGTGGGATATGGAGATGTTCATGCCTTACGTTAGGAATGTTCCCCTAAGCTTCTAAATAGAAGCCTTGGTTGAGGGGCTTGGAATAAACCCTATCCCCAGCAATATATTCTTCACTGTGAACAGATTCATTTGGCATGGTTCTTTCACTTGTCTGGATGACCATGGTCTGAACTAGCCAGTGCCTTTCCAGCCACTACCTATTGGGAAAGTAAGGATATGCCTCTGGTATTACAGTTTATCCTAGCAATAGATCCAACATTAAGGGTCTGATAAAAAACATGTATCGTGTATGTGTATAGATATTTTTGATAAGCTACAATGTTCACACATCGTTAACAGTTTCTCTGTATCCTTGATGCATCAACACTATTAACATCTTCTAAATCTGACAATATTTAATGTACTCACTATAAAATAAACTAAATGTTTGCACAATACTTCTGCAAAACCAATACAAATAGATCACTGAAACACCTTAGTCCAACTAAGACATCCCACTAAGTGCAAATCTGAATTTATATTAAAGGACAAAGTAAAAGACTAGAAAATAACCAACTTCATACACTGCACATACAAAGTACACATGAACACCTGTCCAGAAAAGTAACATGGTTCACCTAAATCAGCAACCACAAGTGAAAATCATTCTTATTAATATTTACAATAACAAAATGTCAACAGATATAGACAAATCTAGATGAAATCCATGTAATCAACCTACTCAAAAGAAAGGCATATCTGGAACCACAGTACAAACAAGCCACGGTGGTGAAGCGGTAGCGTTGTTGCCTCACAGCAAGAGGTTCTCCCATTCGAGTCAGCTGGAGCACCTTCTGTGTGGAGTCTACATGTCCTCCCCGTGGTTGAGTGGCCTTCAAAAGACATGTGTAAATGGGCGTGTCTTCTTTGAAGGTTGGGCGTCAAGATGGCACCTTGGCACCTGTAAAAAATCTACTGCCAATCATTAGCAGACTGGAGTTCCGCTGTGATGACCCCTAACTGGGAAAAGCCGAAAGAAAAACAAAGATAGTAAAACAAGCTTTCATGCAGCATCTTGATTTTTCTCAAGTTTTCAGCAAGTGTAAGGTGTTGTGCAAAAGCTTGTTTTACTATCTAATAAAAGTTTTGTACCGTGGCATCAGATAAGCCTCTCTAATTAAAATTAAAAAAAAAACTAAACTAATAAAAGTACAATGAAACAATAAATGCAGCTAGTTAATTAAACAACAGCATTACTGGCAAGCAGACCCAATTACTAAAATAAAATACTGACCACAAATAGCCAATTAGAAAACAGTATTACTGTCAAAATGGACTCAGTCCTAACTATAAAAGGAACCCAGTTCTAATTATGCATAATAAATAAAATGTTAGTTTCCCAAAATCTGTCTCCAGACATGCCTTCATTTCATCTGGAAGATGAACATCTTGCCATTATTAGTCAGAGTAATCTAAGTTACACAGCCGAGAATGTAAACGTGTTCATATACCGAGAGAGGTACTTCAAGAATAAAATAGGTCATGCACAAGACACAGTAATTAATATGAGAATGTAGTTTAACTGCCATTTCAGAACTTATGAAATGGCACATAACTGATTAGAAATCTTCATATCTATAAGGTTGATTTTATTAGTAAAACATGTTCTTCTTTCATATTAACACTATCCCCAACAGAATGATTTTATTAGTAAAACATATTCTTGTTTCATATTAACACTATACCCAACAGAATGATTTTATTAGTAAAACATATTCTTGTTTCATATTAACACTATACCCAACAGGATGATTTTATTAGTAAAACATATTCTTGTTTCATATTAACACTATACCCAACAGGATGATTTTATTAGTAAAACATATTCTTGTTTCATATTAACACTATACCCAGCAGGATGATTTTATTAGTAAAACATATTCTTGTTTCATATTAACACTATACCCAACAGGATGATTTTATTAGTAAAACATATTCTTGTTTCATATTAACACTATACCCAACAGGATGATTTTATTAGTAAAACATATTCTTGTTTCATATTAACACTATACCCAGCAGGATGATTTTATTAGTAAAACATATTCTTGTTTCATATTAACACTATACCCAGCAGGATGATTTTATTAGTAAAACATATTCTTGTTTCATATTAACACTATAACCAACAGGATGATTTTATTAGTAAAACATATTCTTGTTTCATATTAACACTATACCCAACAGAATGATTTTATTAGTAAAACATATTCTTGTTTCATATTAACACTATACCCAACAGGATGATTTTATTAGTAAAACATATTCTTGCTTCATATTAACACTATACACAACAGGATGATTTTATTAGTAAAACATATTCTTGTTTCATATTAACACTATACCCAGCAGGATGATTTTATTAGTAAAACATATTCTTGTTTCATATTAACACTATACCCAACAGGATGATTTTATTAGTAAAACATATTCTTGTTTCATATTACCACTATACCCAACAGGATGATTTTATTAGTAAAACATATTCTTGCTTCATATTAACACTATACCCAACAGGATGATTTTATTAGTAAAACATTGGTTTATTTCATTGTCTGATTTTTTTAATGGGACTGTATTATTCTGCTTACATAGAACCAACCCCACTGCTTCAGTATATAAAATAACAGCTTAAAGAAGCAGTTCTGGAGTTACATTTACCGGTTATGGGGACATTTGTGCATTCTAGTGTTCCAAGTACTACATTGTTATTTTGATCTACACCAAGAACAACATTTATGCGGCCATATTAGTTGGTCAGTTAAAGGTCTTCAAGTATACATTTTCTTTTGTGGAAGCAGTACTTCTAACTGATTTCAGTGTAGGTTAGCTATGGTTACACTTTTTATACTTCTGGCTAATGAAGTACACCTTACAAAAAAGCATTTTGTAACATTTTAAGTTGCACTGTAATTGAAATGATAACGCTTCTCCAAACATAGAGTTTAAACAATAAGCAGCATACAAATATTTATGAATAATGAAATTAATATGAAAAGCAAAACAAAGAGACTTACATCTTTTTGAAAACTAAACATGCTATTTTTTCTGCTAAGTCTTCCATGTTTGGATCCCTAGAAAATAAAAGAAATGAAATGTATTAATAGCCAGGTAATGCTATAGATATGAAACACATGCACATATGAAATGATAAACACAAAGTTTGATAGCCGTGTTCTTCTTTAAGATATATAGTTAACCACCTGTAGCTCAAGGATTTAGAGGAATGAAGCCATGACTATGATCCAGGTTGCTGACGATTGACTAGTAGCTCCAGCACTGGAGAAGCTGGACAAGGTGAGAAAGGAATGAAGGAGTGGAACATACTCACATCTCTAAGGTGAGAGAGTTGGGATGCACGTGCTTGGGGCACATGCACAAGTCAGACTTTCCCTGGTGGAGACTAAAGAAACTGCCTACAGTGTTTCACAGAAGGTGGATGGGACTTGTCCTGCTGGAGTATGACCCCTGGGAAGAAAGGGACATTGCTGTACTGGCACCCATAGCACAACGATTATTATGGGTTGCTTGATGATAACATACAGGAAGGCTAGAGCCTAGGCAAAAACTCAATTCCTCCACATAGATAACAGCCCTGCTCCCAATTCACTCAACCTTTACCTCCAAAGAGCTGTAAATCTGTCAGCAGGCAGAACCCAATGGATGAGTTGGGGGATGGTAGGGTGGTAGGAAGAGCTAGTTAGTCTGTCAGCAGGCAAAAACCAATGGGTCAGTGGGCGTGGTGGAAGGATGGTAGAAAGAACTAGACAGAGAGATGGTAAGCAGAAAAGCAAAGTAAAACAAATGTACCAAGATAGGCCTGTAAAGCAGCTGGTGTAGTAGTGCTTAATAAATTGTTTCAAAGTCTTTTTGATCTTGCTTTTGTGGATTTTTTCATATATTTTATTACTTGGTATAGTTATATGTAGTGTAAACAAAAAAAAAATAAGGTTTGTTTGTCTGATGGCAGTTTGGGGTGCCTTTTGAAAGTTTGAGGACCATAACTGCAAACCTTGAAACTGTAGAACTAAAGTGCAAATCAGGGTGGATATATGCTAAATCCAAGATTGTTGTACCTCAAGGTATTCTATTTTCTGTGACATATGATGGTCTTGTTGTTAGCAGGTGTAAATCGTAAGGATGTCTCCCCCAAGCAAAAATGCCTTACATTTTTTTAGCAATGAAATTCCAAATTTATTTTACTCTTAGAATGACAGTTTCTTTTTCAAAATATTGGGTTTCATAGTACCAGGTCCCGTGGTTCTGGTAGGAAGCAGGCAAGCTTTGCATCAGCAATTTGAATTTGTGTTTTCTTTCCCATTAGTGGAACTGATAGTATGATTATTTAAAATTTTAGATGTATTTGATCTCACCTTTTTTTTTACTACTGATGAAACTGTTTGGAGGAAGAAGGCATATTGCTCCATTCCCATTAAAAATACTCTTTCACGTACATTCCAATCTTTATGTTTTACTTTGTACTTGTTTATAAATTTATATTTTTGCTAATTGCATTTCTGTACATCCATTTTGTATTTGTTATACTCTGCAGTTATTGCTGTCCTTGCATTTTTTGTTATAAAGTAAAGCCAAGAGATACGAATGGATAGTGTGTCAGTGGGCTGGGGAGGGAGGAATAGGTGGTCAGCAGCTAGGGAGCAAGCGCTATGTCTCAACCCCTTGGAGCAAGAAATCTGGACAAAGACATATATAATGGGGGGACAAATGCCCAGAAATAGGGACACTTTTTATATATTGCTCTTATAAACTTAGGAAGTTGATAGACTAACAGGTATTGCATTAGCATGAATTTTCTGAAGGGAATGAAGTCTGAGACTCAAATGTTTGTCTTTATTTTCTGACTTCAATCCTCAAAGATTTGCAAATTATTTGCCAGAAAACCACAATTTTATGAGAAATGGACCAAAAATATGAGGCAAAAATCTGGACATCATCATCATCATCATCGGTCCCCTTTTCCCATTTTCTACTTGGGGTCGGGGTATAGTGTTAACTGTCACCATCTCTCTTGATTCAGTGCCACAGTCCTGCCTTCTTCAACACTCATGCCTGAATGTCACAGATCTTCTTTAACACAATCCATCCACCTCTTTGCTGGACAGCCTCGTCTCCTCATATCTTCTTCCTCCCTGTCCCAAATAGTCTTCACCAAATTGTCTTCTGCTTTTCTGCATGTGTCTGAACCACCGTAATCTGTTCTCTTTGATCTTTTCTGCAATTGGAGCTACTTTGGCTTCTGCTCTTATGTCCTCATTTCATCTCCTGTCCCACAGTTTGCATCCTATCACCCTTCTCAGGTACTTCATTCCCATCATCTCTAGCTCTTTCATCTTCTTTGCCTTTACTGCCCAGGTTTCTGTACCATACAGTAGTACTGGTTGCACCACTGTCTTGTACACCTTACTTCTCAGGTTCTTTGGCATTCTTTTGTTATAGACTACACCTGAGACTCAATGCCAGCTGACTGCAGCCCCTCCGATTCTAGCTTTGACATCTTCATTCAGACTTCCCTTCTCCTCATCCACCAGTCCCAGATACTTGAAGGTATTTACCTGTTCCACTATCTTCCTTTCTATCTCAATTCTCAGCTTCTTCTGATTTCTCAAATTTGCTGCCATTACCACTGTCTTATCTGTGCTTAGTTTCATCCCATGTGCCTTCAGTTTTGCATTGCATTCCCCTAGCCTTTGCTGAAGTTCTTGCTCAGAGTCTGCCTGTTATGCCACATCATCTGCATACAGTAATTTTTGATGATTTGTCCCCCCAACCTAATGTAGTCCATCACCAGTACGAACAGCAGTGGGCTTAGAGCTGAACCCTGGTATACACCCACTGCCACTGGGAACCCCTCTGTGTGGCCAAACACTGTTTGTACTTGAGTCACTGGGTCCTTGCACATAGCTTGCACTAATTCTGCCAACATGACCGAATCACCTAGAGCCATATGTTTATACTGTCGAATGGCTAGCCCTGCCACAACGCACAGTCTGTGATCTGTGCTCTCCTATCTTGAGGAGTAGATGTCCAAAGTGGTTTCTCTGTACAATGGCTTACTATTAAAATGTCGAACAGAAAAATATTTTCCGTTCAACACACCAAAAAAAAAAAAAAAAAAAAATGAAAGTCAAACTGTACAACATGGCACAATGTCAAATCAGCTGAATGAATTCAGCAGATTTGACATTGTTGCCAAACAGATTATGTGATGTCCATATAGGAGCTCAGGTAAAGGAAACTCCTATACCTAACATCACATTTTTGCAGGGGAGGCAAGCCCCCTGCTAACTATATATTCCAACTCCAATATTGCACTACAGTGAGGAAATGGATGAATTTCCCACACCGCACTATACCGCGATCTCTGTACAGTACTTTGAGTTTATATTAGCGAATGCACTGTGCATTCACTGATATAAACTTTCGAACACGGAGATGTTCAGCAAGATGGAAATTCAAATATCCATGTTTTGAGTTTCCATCTGCAAAGAGTCTCCATTCCACCTTTTGATAGTAAATCATATACAACTCCCCCATAGGGAATCATGTACAGTCTCTGCTGCTCCCTACAGCTCCATTCATTGGTGAGTTTTGAGATGGAAAAACTCGGCATGTTTTTTGGAGTGAAAGGAACCCCACAGAGACAACATGCAAACTCCAAACAGGCATTGGTCAGAAGTCAGGATCAAATCTTCTACCTTGTGCATGGCAGGCAAAGACCTTAACCATTATGCTAACTGGGCTCAGGCAAAAATTTGTAAAGTTGAGAGGTATGGAGCAGAGGTGATCAGACAAGGGAAGGTTGGTGGCTTGCATACCTCTCAATTCTCCCTGATTTTGTCTCATATTTTTCCTGGTCCCTTGTAATTTTTTTCTATTTTTTGTAAATCAATGGTAATTATTGTCTCATTAATGCCAGATATTCGAGTTTTATAGCTGTTATTGTTCATAAAATGCACATTGAGGCAAAACCTGTTGTTCTATTAACTTTTTAATTGAACGGCTTTATCCATAATTCTTAAGCAAAGAAGTTATGAGGTATAGCAGCTGGGTAAGGGATGGATATGAGATTTTATAATGGTGAAGCAGAAGACATGGGTAGGGAGAAACTGTAGATCATGAAAGAGGGTATGGAAAATGATAAGAAGATATTGGAAGAGTTAATGTGACAGGTAATATTTTTGTAAGTAAAGAAGATAGACTATGGAAGTGATTTAGGGAAGATTAAAAGGGTGTCAAGATTTAGAAGCATGCACTATCAGTCTTTCATCAAGTGTTGTTCTTACCTCATCAAATAATGCAATGAGATTCAAAAAACAAGATCTTCCCTTAATAAATCCATTAGTTTTCATATCTAACAGAAGTCAGTCTCCTGTATTATTTTTGGATAAAGTTCATTATGACTTCCTTCGTGATTTTTATGACATCAGGATAATACCCCACTAGACTGCCAACAATAATGTGATGCCCCCTACTATCCTGGGTCAGTAACTAAGGAGCTTCAGTCCTTACTACTGACTCCTATGTGAGACTGTCACTTAAACAGGAGTAAAATTTCACAACAGGAACATGCTCTATAACCTGGGACTGCACTTTATACTTTTGTCCATCCCTAATGTAACTCCTTATTACACACTTCAGAGCAGTGTGTCCCAGTTTAAGACCTCTGATACACTCTCACTTAAATTATATCTCCCACATCCAAACAGTTCTGGGAAAGCCTGACATAGATTTCCAGCTGTGCCCCTTCCCCAAAATATGGTAACATGCTGCCACAAATCAGAGAGCTTACATGCCCTTTTAAAGGGGTGTCCAGCTATGAAAATTAGATAGCAAATTACCTAAAGCAGACAGGCTTTCGGAGTGGCCCAGGAAGTTATCAAAGCAGGTATAAGCACTCTCAAATCACTAAAGAAAACACTGATTGACCAGCCACAATGTAAGTTAATAAAAATATTTAATAATGAAGAAAATGATTAAAAATATAAAACAGTAATTTCCAATAAACAAACAGAACTCAATCACCAGGAAAATAAAATCAGTACTGAAGGATAGAAATCCAACATTTATAAAAAAAACTCTAACTCTAACTGATTAGTTATAATTTTCCTTCCTGATTAAAGAACACTGTCCCTGATCTAAAATAAATTATTACAACAGAGCAAAGGCAGGCTTACAGTTCTTGGTGAGTCCTTTTAGGTAATCACTGCACAGTACAACTTGGAAGTTCCATGATATGTGTTACATTCTTGAGATCTAGAAGGATTCCAAATCGCATAAGATTAATTTTTACTGCATTAATCATAAGTTTGTTTGTTATACACTAATTCTAGAATGCCTTGATGTCCTCCTGCAGTGTCTTGTAGATGGACAGTTTTATCAAGATTTGCTAATAACTGTGCCATATGCATAAAGAAGACAGTTTAGATCAACAGCATTCCAAGGCAGGTCTTCCAAGATGGTTGCACACTGAGTAACAGTTATTTCTAGCTCTCCCAGTGTAAAAACAGAAACTCAGCAGAGGAGGTCAGTAGGCTTGTGTTTATGGGTAAATTTATATAACTGCCTAGTAAGTACACTGCCTGGATGTCAGGAATAAAAACACAGAAGACCTGGAATAAATCAGCTACAAAAATTGAGGAAAAATCACTGACTAGGGAAAGTTCTGCAGCTGTTCATCAAAAAGCAATGCAACCTTCAGACCTGACTTCCAATAATCTACAGGAAGATATATGACAACTGCATACAGACCTGCAAATAAACAAAACACTTATGGAGTATAGCAAGACAAACAACAAAAGGCTGGAAAAAAATGGAGGAAGCTTTAAACAGATATTCAGATGAGATGATAAAGCTGCAAAAATCAGAGGTGGAAATGAAGCAAAGGCTGGCTGAATATGAGACTGCTCAGGAAGAGATGTTTTAAAAAATAATAGAATTAGAGGACAGAGCACGTAGGGGAAACCTGTGATTTTCAGCTATGCCAGAGAAACTAAAAGGTACAGACTGCATTAATTTTATGAAAGTACAAATAAGCAGCTGGACTGGTATTCCACAGCAGGATTTGTTAGTTGAAAGGGCACATTGTGTGCATGTTCCAAACCTGGCTATGCAAAAGCAACATAGACCTTTAATAGTAAAGATGCAATCCTACCAGCAGAAGGAGTTGATTCGGACAAAACTGTGGTAGAATGGCAAAGTACTAAAAGTGGAATACAGCAGAGTGTTTGTGGAGAATGATTACTTATTGTACACCAGACAGAAGAGGAGCAAATTTATTCCACTGTTCAGGGAATGCCGAGATGCAGGTGTGACATGCAAACTGTTGTACCTAGCTGTTTTCAAGGTATTCTTCCTTGGAGGGACAAAATCATTTTTTGATGAAGTACATGTTAAGGAGGAAATACAAAAGTTCATTCAACAAAAAGTAAACTGTGAGACAGAAGGAGACTATGCTTCTTGTTTTTCTGGTAATAAAGACCACAGAGGGGCTGTACCTGTGAAACCTTTTCAAAATTTTCAACAGAAAATGTTGAAGAGAAGAAGGGAGCAAGAGAGTTGACTAGACGAATTAAGAGTACGTTGGAAATGAAACAGAGACAGGATTTTGGAGATGAACAGTGATGAAACCAGTAACTTAATATGGGATTATAATGCAATAATTATATTTGTGAAATATGACAGAACAAAAAAACTGGAAATATAGGACTTTTTCAGAATTTGTTGGATGTGTGGGGACTCTAAATCATATGCCCTGCTTCATATCATTAATGTTCAGAAAAGTGCTTTGGGGAGGGGAAGAGGAGGGAGAAAGGTAAGTGTAAGTAAAGATTTTTTATCAAATAGTACTAATTTTGTGGCATGTGGCTTTCTTTACATGCTATAAAGTAATTTTATTTCAGTATTTTAAGTGTAATGGGGATTGCAAACAGGTGCTGCTGTTTTGTTTTTTCTTTTCTTTTTTCCTTCTTCTCTCTTTCATCTTGTTCACTTTTAAGAAATGTAGACACTGCAATGTAAAAAAAGCCTGATTGAAAAGCATGATATAAAAGAAAATAATGTGCTTTTTCTCATTCTTGCATGGGGAATGACTGGATTAAAGACCTTAGACTGATTTAAGAGAGAGCAAGTAAATGAAAAAGAACATTGGATATTATGAGGCTTTTTCTAGCAAATGCATGTATGCTCAGTAACAATTCTGCAGCTGGTCTTCATATTTCCATGGAAATAGTCTGATAAAGAGAAACTGTCTGCCTGGTTCTCATGTTTCCATGGAGACAATCTGATAAAAAAGAAACTGGCTACAGTCTGCTGGAGAGTGATTGGCTGAGGAAAAAAAGAAAAGAGAAATTGGGTAGGAGATAATGTTCTATGAAAACATTCAGGGGGTTTACCAAAGTTGATAATGTTCTCTGAAAGCATTCAGGGGCTTTCCCAAGGTAGTTAATATTCTCTAAAAGCATTCAGGGGTTTTCACAGCTGGGAGATCTATAAAGATAAGACAAAACCAATCAGCACTTAGTAGAAGCAAAGGCTGCACCAGGAGTCTTAGCATGGATAACCTTTCTTTTAGGTTAACTCAAGTTTGGGACTGTTGTTTCTATTAGTAGGGTAAAACATCAATATTTTTATATTTTAGGGGTATTGGGTGTTTTTTTGTTTGAGTGCTTTCAATAAAACAAAAAGTTTTATAAGATGTGACATAGGCTCAAATGGATATGACAAGAAGCAACTTTATAAAACTTCAACCTGCCAGACAGTGTATGCATGTAATACACAATCTGGAACTAGACATTTAACAAAAAAGGTGTTATACATAACAAGTGGGAATAATAACTTTTTAATACAATGATGCTTTCTGTAATGTCTTTAAAACTAAATGGCTTCACAGATAAATACAAAAAAGAAAGAGTAGTGAATTATATTTAAAAAATAGAGTCCAAATAGTTATGTTACAGGAGATATACTTAGAAAGAACTGAACATGTGAATTTGATAAAGAAAGGTTTTCAGGATGGTTATTCAGTGGAATACTTAGGACAAAGGAAAAGAGGAGTAAGTATTTTATTTGCAAGAGGAGCTCTAATAGTGATAGAAGAAGATAAAAAAGTAATAATGGCAGATTTGTAGTGCTAAGGTGCTACTGGCAAGGGAGGAGGATTACACTGGCATGTATTTACATTCCACCTAAAAAACTGCTATAATGGAACTTAAGAAAATTCTGGGATAAATAATCTATTTTCATCAAGGAATATTAATTATAGGTGGGGAATAGAATTTGATTTGCAGCAGTGAATATGTGTCTGGGGGTCTCAGAAAGGAGAATATAACAAAGAAGGGTAGATTTTTCAAGGTGAATTCAGTAATAGGAGTTCAGAGTGAATTTACATATTATTCCCCAAGATAAAAAAAACTGGGCTAGGCTAGACAGAATGTACATTTCACAGGAACATGTGCATTTAATTGAAGGTCTTGATACTCACCCAGTAACTATTTCAGATCTTGCGCCACTAATAGCTAAAATAAATGAATGGGGAAATGAAATAAAAATGAGACATTGGCACTTTCCCACCTATCTGTTGAAAAGGGAGGAATATAAGGAATGAGTAGAAGAGATTATTCAGTTGCTGTTAGAGAGGATATAATTTCTTCTGAAAATATAGCTAAGGAGTGGGATACAATTAAGGTGGAGTTTACAAATAGAGTGGAAATAAAAGAAAGGGAGCTATGGTTAAGAAGTAGCAAGAATTATTTAGAGGGACTGACAAATGTCAAAGTATTGCAGAATTAGTAATCTCACAGAACAAGAAGAGGATAAACTGCAGAATGCTAGACAGAAAATAAGGGATTGATGCACAAAATAAAAAGTTGCCTTGAAGCAAAAAATAAACAACCACCAGTATATCCAACACATTTAATAAAAGTCTGACGTCTTGGCCAAAGCCTTCAAGGAGTATAACACAAAGTGAAAAACTTGCCCCATATATACACATACAAATACATCAATTAAACAATCATACAGTTAAAGAAGTACTCTCCAATTACATTCTTCATGTAGTCCCCTTGGAGACATGGTGTCAAATTTTAAAATGTAAGTAGATTCTTTTAAAAGCAACCATTTCTTGATAAAAAAACATCAAATCTAGATATTTGTATTTTTTCCAAAACAGTGCCTTGTAGCCCTTTACTTTCTCCATAATGAAACAAACTAAAATGTTCAGCTATCTCTATAGAGCTCTTTGCTTTTTTATTAGCAATATCCCTCACATGCTCAAAAATTCTAGTTTTAAAACACCTTTTTGTTTCTCCAATATAACATTTGTTGGAAGGACATCTCAAGGCATATATAACGCCTGCAGTATTGCAAGTAAAATTGCCACAAGCTCTAAAAGAAACATTATTTATTCCAGGAAAAGATTGTATTACATAGTTGCAAGCCTTGCACTTGCCACAAGCAAATGTACCACACATTGTCAAACTATATGGTATATTCGGAGATGGAATACTGAATTGACCTCTTACCAAAAAATCCTGTATACTTTTTCCTTTTCTGTAGGAAAATGCTAGTTATTTGTTCAACCACTCTGAAGCATCCCTTAAAGATGTCATATATTTCCAGCAATATCTAACTTGATCTATTATTTTGGGACTAAGGCAGCTGTATGTTGTAACAAAAATATATTTTCATTTGTCTCTTTCTTATGCACAGCCCCAGTGTATTGTCCATCCTGGTTACTTTTCTGATGTCCATCAACTCTGTGTTTGAATTTCTGCCAGCTATCATAGGTTCATAGGTTCATAGGTTCATACTAGGCTATCTGCCCTAGGGCATTTATAAGCCTAGCCAGAGTGTGTTTGGCTTTCGCCACCCATTTTAAATTCATTTTGCTATGCCCTTTTTCGAGGTTAGTATACTGTGCCTCTGTCTAACAGTGACACAGAAGTGATATCCGGGGTAAACCTATGATCTCCCATCCACTCATCAAGATTCCTCTTGAAGAGAGTCAATGAGGGACACTGCCTAACCTGTACTGGGATTTTATTCCAGAGTTAAGGGAGCCTCTGGGTTATGAATCTGTCCCTCCAGCATGTCCTATTTATTTCAGTGCTGAGGTTCAAGTCTCTTGAGCGCATAGCTCGATGGGATTTGGATTTTCTGAGGTGCAGCATGTCCATTAATTCCGGGTTGGACATGGCTTTATACGTCAGGCACAGATCGCCTCTGAGCAGGCGGTATGCCACTGAGTAGAGCTGGAGTTTCTTTAACCGGGCAGCATATGGCATCTGTTTGAGCCCTTTGATTCTCTTGGTGAGGTACTTTTGGAGTCTTTCCAGTTGCTGAAGGTGTCTGGTAAGGTACATCCCAAAAGGGGCATTGTACTCAATTATGGGCCTGATGAGGGATGAGTAAAGAGGCACGATGATCTCCCCTGATCTAGATGTGAATCCCTTCATGATTAGGTGGGCTATATAAAATGTTTTTCTAACCACTTTGGCCACGTGGTTGTCAAATGAGAGATTGCTATCTACTTGGGTCCCCAGGTCCCTAATTACTTCTTCTGTACTTAATGGATTACCAACTATGTGGTAATTTGTGGGCACTTTGTTTTTGCCAAAGGGGATGCCTATACACTTTTTGGCATTTAGCTTGAGGCCATGGCTCTGGCACCAGTTGTTTGTTTCTATGAGGCCCTTTTGGAGGATGCTTGTGTCGGCTGGAGTGTCGATTATGGCGCCCAGTTTGCAGTCATCTGCGAACTTGGTCAGCCACAGTCCTTCCGTATTGGCCTGTACCTCCGAGAAATATATACCGAACAAGAGAGGTCCCAGGACTGAGCCTTGTGAGACGCTACTTGTAACTGGTTTGGAGTCTGACATGGCTCCAGCAATTCTAATCATGTGGGTTCTGTCCTTGAGCCAGTTTGCAACACATCTAGTGACATAGGGGTTTATATTTAAGCTGGTGAGCTTATCTATAATGCCCAAGTGGGGTATTGTATCGAAGGTGTTTGCGAGGTCCAGGTAGGCTGTGTGGACCACCTTCCCCTCGTCAATGGCCTTGGTGACTGTTTCAAAGAAATCGACCAGGTTTAAGAGGCAGGATCTGCCCTTAACAAAGCTGAACTGGGTAGGATCCAGTGTCTGTAGGTCCCCAATATCTTTATTTATGAGGTCCATGATGATCCTTTCCATAGCTTTGCAGACCAAGCTAGTCAGGCTTATGGGACAATAGTTTCCAGGATCCATTGAGGTACCACCTTTGTGGAGAGGGACCACTGTTGCTGTACGCCACTCTTTGGGTACATATCCTGTAGTAAGGCTGAGATTGAACAGTAGTTTTATGTTTGGGTTTAGCTCTTCTTGGAGTTCATGTAGGACGCAGCCCGGGACACCGTCTGGTCCCATTGATGCTGTGATTTTTGCTTTGGAGAGGCGGCTCTTACCTGAGCATCTGAGATGTCAGGGGCAGCACTCTGCTGGGATAGATATTTGCCCTTTGGTGGGAGGGGAGAAGTTTGTGCTGAACCTGTCAGCTAGGATGTTGGCAATGTCTGTGGGTTCGGTGTATTTTTTGTCATTTTGGACTAATTCTGAGCATATCTGGGAATTCCCACCCAGGTTCCTAACATAACTAAAGAAAGCCTTGTGATTATCCTTAGTGTCCTGTGCAGTTTTTCTCTCGAAGCTGGCCTTAGACGATTTTATGAGTGCCCGTAGTTTTTTGCTAATACTGATCAGAGATGCCTTCCCTTTTTGGGATTTGCTCTATCATGTAGTAGCTTCCTCCTTCTATTGTATAATTTGTTTATGGCTGGGGTCCACCAGACAGGATGTCTGCCTTTGGAGGATTGGGTCTTGGTTTTATTTGGGATTGCATGATCCATGCATTTCTGAAGGTGTTCATAGAATGCATTTATAAAGGATTCTGCAGTCTGGGCCATATTTTCCACAGGCCCGGGGGCTTTGAAGGATTCCACCTCGGTTTTGAGGAGTGTGAAGTTTGCTTTAGAGAAGTTTTTCACTGTGGTTTTCTGGGCAGGGGGTGGGGTCAGGATGTGAATATCCAGTGAGATTAGTTTATGGTCTGATCTTACCAGTGAGGGATACACTTCTGGTCTGGAGCATAGAGTCCCCATGTTGGTGATGATCAGGTCCAATATGTTTTCCCCTCTTGTGGGAGTGGTAACAAGTTGTTCCATAGCATTTGAGTTTATAAATTCTACCTTTGGGCTAGGGTGTATTGTCTTCACATCATAACCCCTGTTTTCAGACATGTCTATAGTTTTATCTAGTTCTTGTTTGCAGGGGCAGCCCGTACTATTGGACCCCCCAGCTGTAAAAAATAAAAAAAATAAAATAAAGATAAAAAGAAAAATAAAAAATCACAGACTTTCGCTCCAGACTGTCTCAGCAGCAGTCCAGATTAGGAAACACTTAACAACAGACATCCCAGAAGTCTATGCAGTTGTAACTGCATAGACTGTCACACGAAATGGAGCCAACTCAGACTGCAACACTGGCAGGCAGACTCTCGTCGGGGAAATCTCACATGGTGGCAGATTGGAGTCTCATCGGGGATGCACTCCAGATAAGGTGTGTGTGTGTGTAAATGCCCCAGTTACTATATACTGGTGGCTCGAACAAACTCATGGTGGTGTGGTAGGGAATACCTCAGGCTTGAACCCTGTACCTTGTATGCAGGTGTTAAGGAACTGAATTCCCTACTCACCATCATTTGTAAAAAAAATTGCAGATTTTTGCCTCATATTTGATCTGATCTGTTCCTCATAATATCTGTGATTTCTAAATGCTGCAATGATTTATATTTGATGGTGCAGTGGTAGCATTGTTGTCTCACAGCTGCAGGTTCTCAGGTTAGATTCTTGGGTGGGGTGCCTTCTGTGTGGGGTCTGCATCTTCTCTGTGTGTTTGCAGATTTTTGCCTCATATTTGATCTGATCTGTTCCTCATAATATCTGTGGTTTCTAAATGCTGCAATGCTTGATAATTGATGGTGCAATGGTAGCATTGTTGTCTCACAGCTGCAGATTCTCAGGTTTGATTCTTGGCTGGGGTGCCTTCTGTGTGTGGGGTCTGCATCTTCTCCGTGGGTTTGCTTTTGTGTCCTCCCATGTTACAAAGACATGCCTGCATTATTTCTTTCTGGGCCTCTGCTGAAAATTGTTTTTTTGTTCCAAGTCAGACTGTTCTGATTAACAAATGTTAAATAAAATTGACAGGCATTTGAATTTCAGACTTCAGGTTTCTGAATGTTTAATTTCTTACATATTTGATGGTGCAGTGGTAGCATTGTTGCCTCACAGCTATAGGTTTTCTGGTTTGATTCTTGGCTGGGGTGCCTTCTGTGTGGAGTCTGCATCTCATCCCTGTGTTTGTGTGGATTTGCTCTAGTGTCTTGCCATTTTACAAAGAGATATGTCTGCAGTATTTCTCCCTGGGCCTCTACTGAAAATTGTTTTTGTTCCGTCAGAAGTAAAATTGACAGGCATTTGAATTTCAGACTTCATATTCTTCAGAAAATACATAGTAACACAACCTTTTATTCTAGCAATTTTCTAAGTTTATAAGATGAATATTTGAAATTTGTCCTTATTTTTGGGACTGTATTACCCCATTATTGGCTTTGTCCAGGTTTTTTGTGCTAAGGTTGACAGCTATGGCAAGAACTGAATTCACTGAATATGTTTGAGGGCTGTATTCCCTCATAACTGGGTTTGTCCAGGTGTTTTGTGCTAACAGGTTGACAGCTATGGTGAGAAATGAATTCATTAAATGATAGCCATTTAAGTTTCAGTCTTCCTCTCTTTTACAAAGCAGCTGATTTGGCGTAGTGGTATGTTGCTCTGACTGTTTTGCACAGGGACCTTGGCAGTAAAATGTATGGTGGTAACATAGCATTTTTCTTTCACAAAGCAGCTGAATTGGCATAGTGGTATGTTGCTCTGACTCTTTTGCACAAGGACTTTGACAGTAAAATGTATGGTGGTAACACAGCATTTTATTCTAGCAACTTTCCAAGATTATACAAGCAATGTTTAATGTGTCCCTGGTTTTGGGGCTTTTGACCCCCCCCCCAATAAATTTGGCTTTTTTCAGATTTCTTGTGCTGCGAAGTTGAGATGCAGTTGAGTATTGAGTAGATTTTACAAGGAGCTGAGAGCTGCAGGGGAAGAGGAGTTTAGTGCCGCTTATGCTAAGTCAGCTTGCATTGTTAATAGCACAACAGGTTGTGTACTTGCTTTTGATGCCGAAGGTTGTTGGTTCTACTCCCACAAGAGGTGGATGCTGCTGCACTGAAAAAGTTAAGATACTAACTATGAGCCTGTTATCAGTTTGCCATCCATTTCATATTGCAATATTACTAGCTTATCATACTTCTTCAGAAATTGTGCATATTTACTGATAATGGTGGACTGTAGAATTGTGCATATTTACTGATAATGGTGGACTGTAGAATTGTGCATATTTACTGATAATGATGGACTGTAGAAGTTTGAGTAGACTTTTATGATGGAATTGTTCTGAACTGGGCAGTTTTGTCATTATGGGTGCATGCATTTTGTTTCATTATTCACTGGAAAGATGTTCTGAATTGGGCAGTTTTGTCATTATTGGTGCATGCGTTTTGTTTCATAGTTTACTGGAAAAATGTTCAAAACAATAGGAAGGTGTATCAAAGAGCACATGTATGTTTCATATGCAAGGGGCCTATGATTTGAAAACAGCCCAGAATTAGTCTTTATCTGCCACTGGTAAAATGTGTTTTCTTTGAATGTGGGTTTCAATGCTGTTTCAATGAATGTGAGTTTCAAGGGCAGAGAAGTTTTAATGCTAAGTTTGTTTAGCAGATATCTTAGTGTTTGTGCTGTAAAATGCAAAATAAAACTTTCAAATGAAGTCCAAATCATCATATAAGTAAATCAGTATGCACATTAGTGTTTATGGTAAATGGAGTGAAATAGCCAAGTAATGGATCATTGGAATGGCTGCAGGGGGAGGCTCCATTCGACCATGATTTTGTGAGGGGGAAGGATGGCAAACTTAAAGACAGCCCCAGCTGAACTATACCTCCCAACTGTCCAGATTTTCAAATGAATGAATAGATTTTTGCTTCTTATTTTCGGTTTGTTCCTCATAAAATTTGTGATTTTCTGGCAAATCATTTAGGAATTAAGTCACTAAATAATGACACATTGAGTTTCAGACTTCATAACCTTCAGAAAAATGCATGCTAAAGTAAGACCTGTTCTTCTATCAACTGTCTCAGTTTATACAAGAGCAATTTTTAGTACTGTTTATATGCTCCCCCAATATATTTGGCCTTGTCCAGATTTATTGCATTAACAGGTTGAGAGGTACATGCAAATTTTTATTTATTTATTTATTTATTTAACATTTGTTGACCGGGAAAGTCCGACTAGGTTCCACAGATCCTGTTTTCAGCGGAGGCCCGGCGAGAAACACTCCAGAAGCATGTCTTTAGAATGTGGGAGGAAACCGGAATACCCGGAGGAAACCCACGTGAACGCAGGGAGAACATGCAAATAAATTGCTTTATAGAATTAGGCATAACCAAACCTCTCAACTGTCCCTGATTTTGGCTCAAAATATTGCTCTTCCCCCTAATAATCCCTCAGCAAAATAGCAATTTTGGAAGAAAACATGGAGGGTTTACAATTAAGAAATTACTGTAATAATCGGAGTTATAGATTACTTTTATTTCAGAAATGCATGTAGATTATTTTATTTTGTTAGCTGCTCAAGTTAGCAGTACTAATATTAAAGTGTCCCTTCTTTGACAGGTTCCCAGTTGTATTGTGTGGCTATTTTATATTTTTACATCACATTTTTGGTCCATTTTTCATAAAATTGTGGGGTTTTTTGGCAAACTAGTGACAAATCATTAAAGACTGAAGTTAGAAAATAATGACAGACATATGAGTTTCAGATTTCATACCATTCAGAAAATTCATACTAATGCAATACCTATTCTATTATCTTTCTAAGTTTATAAGAGCAATATTTTAAAATTGTCCTTATTTTTGGGCCTTTGTCCCACTTCTTTGTATGGCTTTGTCCAGATTTCTTGCTCTGAGGTTGAAAGGTATGACAAATGTGTCAGGGCCATCACAGTCAGCCAGAGACATTTCAAATTGTGACATACTTGTTGCACCCCACTCCCCCATGTAGTGACTCTGGATGTGTCGAAGCAAGGCAAGGAGTTGTTATGCAGTGTAAATGTGCAGAGTATCCCCCCCATCCAAGGTAGACACAAGTACTAGAGTGGCTTTTCATCTGTTCTTGATTTTTGCAGAATGGTCTGGTTTCTGTCATATTTTTTGTACTGTTGATTTATGCTTATTACTCAAAGTGCCTGTTGCTCTGTGTTTAAGTAGCAATACTTTAATGACCATCAGGTAAGCTTGGCTGAGATCGTAAGATGCAAGTAAGCTTTAATAAGCATACTGGTAAAGAATTGCCAACATTGAAAGCCTTTCTGTTGTTGCCATGTAGAGAATACTTAACTAGATAATGTATAAGCCTTGGGTATTGAAATGCATATGACAGTATTTGTAATAAAGGACAGGATTACATTATTTTAAGAAGCTCATTACACTTGGAGACTTCCAGTCATCTCTGCAGGCTTTACCCGTAAACTAAACAGAATGCCAGTCATGTGGTCCATAACCTGTACAGTAATCCTTTTAAACAATGTATCTTGATCTTATTTCTTGTTTGCTTTTCATTTTTTACTTTGATCATGTTTTCCCCATGAAACAAGTAGATAGTTGTCAGGCAGCAGGTCTTTTGTTTGGATAAGAAACATTTTTACAAGTGGGGGCATCAGAGATTTCTACTTTCAGCATGTTACTTGGTACTTTAATAAAGCTGAATATAAATTATAATTAGAACTGCAGTGCAAGAAGTGGTTTGAGTTGAGTGCTGCTTGCTTTTCTTATACTTGATTTTGACTGGCATTCCATTAATGTATTTAAAAAGTAATTTATTTTTTCATGCCTCACAACCTTTTTGTTTCCATCTAGATATTAAGTAAGCTGTCATGCAGCCAATGCATTGAAATATTTTTATTCTTCTACACTTCATTTTGTCTTGATTGGAGTCTCATAATGACGATTTGGCACCCAGGGCAGTGTATTTAGTTTTTGTGGTTTTGAGCATAGCTCCTCTCCTTTCTGGTTGGCCACACCCCTTCCCATTGACCCCCGCCCATTCAACTGTCTCCTGCAGCCCCCCTTTGATTTGAAGTCACCAGCTTCCACTGCTTGTTTGAGATACTCTTCAGTATTACATAGCTTATATAAGCGAAAAAATTCACCAAAGGGAATAGCTTGTATTGTATGGGGTGGATGGCAGCTTTCACCATACAAAAATTGTGTGCCTTCACTAAATTTCCTGTGGACTAATGTTTTTAAAATGCTCTCATCTATCTGAAATGTCTATTATGGCATCTAAAAATGGGACACAAGTCCCAATTTTCAGACTGTCAAATTTTAATCCAAATGTATTATTTTGTAAGTCAGCTATTAATTCATCAACCAATTATTTCCCTCCTTCACACAAAAAAATTAGGTCATCAATAAATCTGTAATATTTGACAACATGTTTATGAAAAAATAATTTCTATATAAATGTTCCCTTTTGAACAACCCCATAGTAAGGTTGTCATACATGGGGCAAAGACTGCCCCATGGCAGTGCCTTGTTTCTGATGGTATACCTCGTTATTAAATTTAAAAAAAAATTGTTAAACAGAAATGGACAAGCTCCACAATATATTCTGTAGCAGGACAGAGTGCAAATAGTTATGTTACAGGACACATACTTAGAAAGAACTGAACATGTGAATTTGATAAAGAAAGGTTTTCAGGATGGTTATTCAGTGGAATATCTGGGACAAAGGAAAAGAGGAGTACTTACATAAGTTGCAAGAGGAGCTCTAATAGCGATAGAAGAAGATAAAAAGGTAATAATGGCAGATTTGTAGTGCTAAAGGGCTACTGGTAAAGGAGGAGGATTACACTGGCATGTATTTACATTCCACCTAAAACTGCTATAATGGAACTTAGGAAAATTCTGGGATAAATAATCTATTTTCAGCAAGGAATGTTAATTATAGGTGGGGAATGGAATTTGATTTGCAGCAGTGAATATGTGTCTGGGGGTCTCAGAAGGAAGAATATAACAAAGGAGGGTAGATTTTTCAAGAAATTTATTTGGCATGGAAGATATGAATTCAGTAATAGGAGGTCAGAGTGAATTTACATATTATTCCCCAAGATAAAAAGAAACTGGGCTAGGCTAGACAGAATTTACATTTCACAGGAACAAACAGGGTAATGAAATAAAAAGGAAACATTGGCACTTTCCCACCTATCTGTTGAAAAGAGACGAATGTAAGGAATGAGTAGTAGAGATTATTCAGTTGGTATTAGAGAGGATATAAATTTCTTCTGAAAATATAGCTAAGGAATGGGATAAAATTAAGGTGGAGTTTAAAAATAGGGTGGAAATAAAAGAAAGGGAGCTATGGTTAAAAAGTAACAAGAATTATTTAGATGGACTGACAAATGTTAAAGTATTCCAGAATTAGTGAAATCTCACAGAACAAGAAGAGGATAAACTGCAGAATGCCAGATTGAAAATAAGGATTTACCTCAATAATATGCACGAGTTTAGAAAGGTTGCTATTAAGCAACTATTTTTTGATAATAACACTAGAGCTCAAAAGCTTTTAGCACAATGACACAGGCAACAGAAAGTAGAAAGGGCTGTCGTCAAATTTAACGAGCCTGAAACAAGGAAGGTAACAAGAGATCCTGTAGAGGTGTTAGAAATATTTTGGAAATTCTATGAAAATCTCTATAAAGCTGAGAAATATGAAAATCAAGAAAAGATACCAATGGAAAGGTTTATGGAAGAATTAAATATGGCAAGGTTAGATGTAGATATGTAGATGAGGCTCAATTACTAACAGGATAGGAGGAGATGAGATAAAAATTGTGATGTCTAACCAATCTACAGGAAAGTCCCCAGGAAAAGATGGTATTCCTGTGAAAGTTTGGAAGCTAGGAGGAAAAAAATTGATAAAGATCAGGAAGGTTTTGTTTAACAGTATTTTAAGTGGAGGAGAAGTACCGACATCCTGGAAGAAAGCAATAGTAGCTGTAATACCTAAAGAGGGTAAAGATCCATCAGGTCTAGCTTCATACAGGCCCATTTCAATACTAAACCATGATTATAAAGTGTTCCTATCTATAATGGCTAAAAGAATGGCAAAAGTAATGCCAAAACTGTTAGATATGGATTAATGCAGTTTTGTGGAGGGAAGGCAAACATTTGACAAAATTAACAGAACATTAATGATCCAGAGGGAAGCAGATAGAAGAAAACACCATTGCTGTTGCTGAGTCTTGATGCAGAGAAAGCATTTCACTGAGTAAGCTAGGACTTTATGAGCAGAGCAATGGAATGCTTTGCATTTCCTGAAAACATTATAAGGTTGATTAGGAGGATATATGATGGATCAGAGGTGAAAATTAAAGTGGGTGGGGCCCTCTCTGATAATTTCTGCTTGAGCAGAGGGAGCAGGCAGGGGTGTTCTCTTTCCCATTTATTATTTGCATTATATTTAGAACCACTGGAAAAGAAAATAAGGAACTCAGAAATTCAAGGATATAACTGTAGGGTAGTCAAGAAAAGCTGGCTTTATTTGCAGATTATATTGTTTTATACCTGGCAAAACCAGAAAGAGACATTACAGTTTTGTGGAACATTTTGAGATAGTTTCATATATTTTCGGGATACAAAATTAGTGAAGCTAAAACAAAGACAATAGTGGTAAATTATGTACCTACACACAAATTGGTTCAGCAATATCCATATTTATGGGGACATGATAAAATAAAGTATTTAGGAGTATGGATTAAAATGATTTTAGTGTGGGAGTGAAGGATATGTGGGAAGAGACTAAAAAGATAATACAAAAACTGAGAAAGTGGAAGCTTTGTTATATGGATATGGATAGTAAGATACAAGCAGTTAAAATGTTTTTAAGTCTTTTTAGTCTTATACACAAGTCAGGCATATTTCTATCAACCAGAGGAGAAATTGTGAGTAGCAATTAATAAAGAGATGAAGGATTTTATCTCAGGGGGGGGGAGGCAAGAGTGAAGTGGGATAAGTTGATTCTTCCAGTAGAACAGGGCAGATTGGGTTTACCCAATTTGAATGGGTATTTCAGAGCTACACAATTAAAACTCCTGTACATAGCACAAGCAGAAAACTATATTTCAAAGTGGAAAGGGATGATGATGAAACAGGGGGTAAGCTCAAGAAACAAGGAGAGACTGGAATTTTGGATGCAGGCCTTTAAGGAGAATAACAATAATCATGCAGAATATTATATCCATAAAGTAGCAGAAAGTATTGTAAAAACTAAGCCAACATAGGAATGGAAAAAGGAGATTCTACTGATAGGGATGACTGCAATTATATACACAATAGGCAAGAGGGGGTGGAATTCATTGGAGAAAACTGGCAAAGGAAGCAAGGTATCGGGAGCACATAACTAGAGAGGGAAAGATGACAGAATGGGAAGGCACCAAGAATTTATTTGGACTCCAGGTTAGAGATTGCTTTCCCCATCAGGGATTGATAACAGAGTACAGGCAAAGAGAAAGAAATAGGGAGGTCCTAAACGAAGGTCCAGCACTGGTAGAGTTTTTTGTAGAATCTAGAACAGAAGCTGCCAATAAAAAAGGAATACTTAGTAGAGCATATGAAATATTGCATGATAACTATAAGAATCAACCAGAGGAAGTTAGAAAGGATTGGGGAGAGACTGGATAAGCAATTCACAAATAAACAATAGGAGGATATATGTATGTCTCCCAAATATGCAACAAAATCTAGAAGATTTAGGATTTTTGCCTGGAAATGTTTGCATAGACTGTAGACATTTTTATACCCCAAGTAGACTCCAGAGAATTTATCCTCAGGCAGGCAGCAAATGATGGAGGTCTGATGGGGAAGAAAGAGGTAATTGGGTACATATTTTCTGTGAGTGTGGTTAATTGGTGGACTTTAAGGATTCCCTGCAGGATGCACTGTCAGAGATGCTGGGTGGGCAGATTGGTCTGATGAGGGAATTGATTTTTCTGAGCTATGATACAGAATTGGAATTGTCTAGGCATGCTAAGCCCTTGCTCTGTCTAGTAATAGTGGCTGCCAAAAAAGCAATTACTAGAAAATGGAAATCAAAATCTAAACCAACTATACTACAAATAGTGAATATAGTAACAGAGATAAAACAACTGGAATTTAGATCTTTAAAAAAGGGTAGGAGCAAACTAGACAGGGAAAAATGGGAATCGTGGGAACAATACGTACAAGGGAGGAATGAGGTTTAAAAGGTGGCAGGACTTAAATGAGCTATATAATACTCGACTGAAAAAGACTGGGTAAATTATAAGTGATGTATAATGTTTACAACTGGAAGTGTGTCAGTATGGTTTGTGATGTAAAATGCTTGCAACTAGGATTATGTCAGTGTGGTTTGTTTTCATTTGTATACATGTATGTATGATTGCCTATGTAGTAACTGATGGTTTATTAAAGATGTTTCTTGTTCAAAAAAAAAAGTCAGGAATTGAATAATTTATGTAATGTTGCTTAGGTTATATGATATATAGCAATATATGTGAAGTAAAATATGTATGTTAATTATAGTATGATTACTTTTATATGAATGTAAATTTGCCTATGTCTTAAGTGATAATTCAATAAACGTGTTTGGAAAAAAAAAAGCATTCGAAGGCAGGTCATTGATAAACCATGACAGTAAGATTGAGCCTACCACCAAATCCTGTGGGAATCCCATATATAATAGACATTTGGGTATTGTGACTCATTACCGTAAATGTTTTATCTGAGAGAGAGTTTTTAAACCATGGATTTACTTCATTGGAGAAACCAAAAACACATTTTTTTCTACTAATCTCATGTGCTCCACTATCACAAAGTCACTTTTAGTGTCTTAAAGCACGAACGTTAGAATATCCATGGAAGCTACAGTAGAGAACTGTTGTCAGTAGCCTGCTGTGAATTTGGAGCAAGGATGAACCATTAAAGTTAAAAATCAGATATGTGGAGGATATAAGTACTGAAGTTCCTGGTGAGGACATAAGAGTAAATGGAGCTCTTTTCCCTTTTGCAGCCATGAAGATACACAAACCTTTCATCTCTTCTCTTCTTGTCTTCTGCAGTTTTATTGGGTAATCACTTTTGTCAAGTCACGAAGTGACTTTATCAGAAGGCAGTATTAAACGAGTGGGAAGAGTGAGGGGTAAAAGAATGCAAGCGCCATCATTTTGGTTCCAAAGATTATACATGGAGGGACAGTGAAAAGAAGCTGTGGAAATGGGGGCAGATGTTCCTGAGAAGCAAGTTATGGTACCCTTTGTACTACCCCTCTTGTCATCAGCCCATTTTTCTGTGATACCTGCAATGACGAATTTCCTGTCCTCTTTGTACTGCACAGGTATACACATCAGCTGTGCTTTGAGATGCCCTTGTTAATAATATGGAGCCTGTCACTGGCCTGCAGTTTGTCTGTCTATCAGGTTTCCCCCACCCTCCTCACAGTCCTAAGCCCTTTTCTCTTGGCCACTGCTGATGGCAGACACACTCCCTAATCCCATCCTTTCTCAGTGTGCAGCCTGCTAATGTAGGTTACACTGATGATAGCGCTACCTGCCCCCTTTGTTTTGACATCTCTCTCTCTCTGTCACTGAAACCTGCATGACCTTGCTTACTGTCACTTCAGCTGTGTCCTTTGAAAGGTCATTGGTGTTGACATGCACTACAGTGTATCCACCCCTTCCCCTTAGTAGCCATGTTGGCCAACTTCTCCTCCGCTGAATTCTTAAGGACTATTTCACTGTGACTCACTGTCTCCTTTATACCTTGACACAACTCTTAAACCTCTTGGTGACTAACTCTAAGTTAGATGTCCCCACATAGGCTCTTAGTGTCAGTATCTACTCTGATCTGTAAATGTTACCTCTTCCAGTTCCACTGCCTCCCTCCCTTCTAGTGTTGGATTTCATCATTTTCTAATCCCTCCTGAACTCCTCCTTTCCAGTGTTAAGTCACTATCACCCCCTGATCCTTCTATCTGTCTGAGTGCCCTTGATGCACACTTCCTTTCTACTTTCCACTTGGAGTTGGCTTTGATTTTGGTCACCTTTGACTTTGCCTCCTCTTCATCTCTTGCCATTGCTGTATGTCAGTCTTCATGTAACCTGACTTCTTTCTCTTTCTCCTCTTTTTCATGGCTGCCTGTGACACTTTCTACATTCATATTACTCTGCACTGTCCCGCATGTTTGCACCTCATAAAAACCTATGCTCATGTCCACCCCCCCCTCCATTTTCTTCTACCAATACAGTCTTCAGGTCTCCTGCTGTCTAATTCTCTCCAGGAACACTCTGTCCTTCACCAGGCTAGCCAATCCATTACAATATGTAACTCCCATATTCAACTGTAGTTTTCTGTTTTCCCACATATGCCGAACCCTGACCCCTCTAAATATCCCTCAGCCAAACAGCAGTCACATGTCATGAGAACCACATAAATTTGTGTTCCGCCCTTCTTATCCAGACTGTATTGCTTTTACCCTCCCCACTTTAAACATCCCTTGCTTTATTCTTTTGTTGGTTTGCTGTAGTAAATTTGTGCTTATTTTACTCTCTAAGTATACACAGTATTTCTACCTTAATTCAGAATGAGTTTGCTAGTTACCCTTTCTATGCCTCAAGGGACTGAAATGTTTTATAGACAAAATGCAATTACAAAAGATGACAAGTAACAAGAAAACTGTACTACTACTGCTGTTACTACTAGCCCATATATTTTAACCCCATGAAGTATGCAGAAATTCATAAGAAAGGACATAAAAATAAGTATAAAGGAAAAATAATGGCACATTTCCCTTAAATAATTCTTACTTCTTAGCAACTGACTGTGCAGATTCACTGCTAGAACACTAAATTAAATAAAATGCATTAAAAGACAAAACAAGCATGCATGTGCACATGCAATGTATTTATTTCTATGTACATCTTTACATGTGACTGCTTAAACTGCATACATATACAATGTTATATATGCATTTATATGTATATCTGAAATATTTTGTTACTTTGTTGAACTAAATGCTTAGTATTGAGTTAGCAAGATTTGACATTGTTACTGAATAAGTACTGAGAAACATGGTCACTGAGTATATTTAGTGGATACTTCGTAAAAGGGAGGAAGGAATCCCGTTAAATAGAATCACTCCAGAAGTCCTCTAAAGATAATGTTTGTGACTGAGGATCCAGGTGGGTAACTCATGTATTACAAGGGCTGGACCAACTGCTATGAAGAGCTTTTGTACACATGACAACAGGTACCCCTCAGATGCATGAAATGTCAGTAAGGCTTGCTCATACTCTTATAGAGAAAGCAAGGAATTATGCTCAGTAAAAAGGAAAGCATTGGGACTAGCTGACTTGTGTCCTTATGTTGCTTTCCCATGGTAATCATAAATTATGAGAAGTCTTCTCTGCTCCAAGTCCAAAGGATTTCCATCAATGGAATGGAGTTAGTCTCTCTCTAACTTTGTAATCCTTGCCCACACAGAGGGCCAGGAAGACATAGCTATGACAGCCTGTATCACAATGAAGATGGGGCTAAAAAGATACACATTTGTTCACCTCTCAGACTATGGATAAGAGTGCATCAGCAGATCATGAGATATAAGTGTGGATAGTGATGTCATGCTTTCAGACCCATTCTGTTTGTGTCAGACTCCTGTTACCAGGTTATAAAGTGATGGGCCTTCCCCACACATCTCTGTGTGGGGTCATCATTCCTTCAGCCCAACCCATCAGAGATCAGGGTCTCCACTGAAAAGGGGTCTTGCACTGCTCAGTCAGACTATTCCCGTAAACACAAATAAATTAATTTATTGCCTAGTTCAAATTCCCAAATATCCCAAAGCACTGTATGGTTAAGTGACTTCCTCAAGGTCACACAATAGGTTAAGTAAATTCTGAGTTAATCAAACCCTGTACCACAAGAAGCATCTTGTAACAAGCATAAAGCCCTAATCCACAGTCAAGGTACATGCTTCCACATTTTAAGTATGTCATGACCTTATGTAATGCAGTTCTCTGGCTCAGCATCAGCTGTTTGAACAGTTCCTTAAAAGAGTTCGGCATCTTTACCCACCTTAAAAGTGTGTGAACTTTTTGACTGATAAGCTTGCCCTTCCTCACTTGAACTAGCTGGTTTGGTTCAGCAGATCAGAGGCTTATCTCTTGGAAACTGTTCTTGGTAGCCACTACCTCTCTACGTAGGACTACTGAGTGTCAAGCCCTTATTTCTAGAGAGCTTTATTTGTTTTTTTCACAAGGCTTGGGTATGCCTTAGGAGTAACCCACATTTCCTTCCAAAAGTCTCAAAAGAGTTCCATTACCTTAACACAAAAATGCCTGATTTGGACTAAGCTTTAGCTAAAACTTACATTATAAGAATACTAAAGCACATACAGGATAGCCTGAGGAAAAAGGCTTTGCTAAAAGAAAAAAAGAAAAAAAAACATAAAACACATACAAGGTAGCCGAGGAAAAAGGCTTTGCTAAAAGAAAAAAAAAACAAAGTATATTAAATCAGGCTCCATAAAAGATGGAAAACTCTGAAATTTATAAAAATATATAAATAAATAAAAGCATACATACATATATACATACATTCATGCATACATTCTCACCTTTGAAAGGGTTTACTCCTCCGAAACATCGTTTTTATCCTCCCAAACAGCGTTTTTTGGGTAGACCTTAAAAGAAGTAACAGATATGATAAAGTCATAATAAGCACATAGCATGACTAAAAGGTAGTGGTGCTACTTCATTTACATGGTGACTTTGCAACTTTCCAATCAGTGCTTTACTGGATACAAACAGTATACATTGGCATAGTTATAATACCCTATCATATATATTAATACTTGGAGGTATCAGTGATGTGATATAGAAGTGACTTATCAAACACTAAGAAACTATATAAATGAAGAAAGAAAACATACATCAGTGGACATTTTTCTATCCCTTAAGTATATATATATATATATATATATATATATATATATATATCAATATATATAATATATATATATATATATATATATATATATATATATATATATATATCAATATATATCAATATATATATATATATATCAATATATATATATATATATATATATATATATATATATATATATATATATATATATATATTTATGTGTATGCGTCTACTTTGTTTCGGTGAATTTCATTTCGCTGAATATCATTTCACCCTGACCACTTCGCTGAAAACGCAAGTTACTGAAAACTCATTTCACTGAATCTCATTTCACTGAACTGCAGGTAGTATATATGGCACTGTGTAAAGGACTGTAAGGCAAGTAAAAGGTATATGCCCTTTCCCCCACTGTAGTGAGATCCTGGAGTTAGTATATATAGTTAGGAGAGTGGAGGGCACAGCCCCCCACATTGGGGTGTGGAGGGCATAGCCCCCCACTTAGTCTGAGTAGATATTGTCTTCTGGAGAGAGTTAGTCATTTGTGTTGCAACTATGCATGTCTATTATTTAAAATGTATTGTTTTGAAGTTTTTGGTAGCATACAATATAAAACTGTGCCCCCCACACACCTCTAACTATATATACTAACTCCAGGATCGCACTACAGAGGGGGAAAAGGGCATATACCTTTTATTCGCCTTACAGTACTCTACACAGTGCCATATTTACTAAGTTCAGTTCATTGAAATGAGATTCAGTGAAATGAGTTTTCAGTAATTTGTGTTTTCAGTGAAGTGGCTGGGATGAAATGAAATGTTGTTTTTACCCTAATTCAGTTTATTGACTTTCTACATTTTCTTCCACAGAGTTTATACCCAGCACTCTTTTTTTGCACTTGGAAAGAGAGATTACCAATTTCAACATCATCCAGCCTAGCTGTTGGTATTTTCTCAATACTATATTGTTCGTGTTTTATTAAAAACTATACACTTGTTTTATGTACATACCTATTTTATTGATTTTTTTATTTTAGTGATGAAATGTCAGTTTGTGTATTAAACTGTTTTGGTTAGTATGCTGTAGTATGTCTCAGGCTAGATACCCATTAATATGCTGTCTCTTTAACTTGAATGCTGAATAGATGTAAATAATTAATTAGCAGCAATTTGGTAGAGCTTAGGAAGTATATAAAGTGGTTTTAGTTTATGTTGTTTCATTCATGGTCTGAAGAAGCATCTGTGATATGAAAGCTCTAACCGTATTAAAGTTTTTTATATTATTTCTGCCGTGTTTCTCCCTCTAATTCATTTTATTGAAGACAATTTTCTCAGTACTGCCTCATGCCACACCTCCCTTTTAACGTCTGCCTTGCTATTCTGTATCTTTCATGTACTTTCTTCTTTAAACATCTTACATACTTCCCCATTCTACCATTCTACCACGTGTTCACCTCTTGTTATTTGCCACTGGACACACTATTCCTTGTACCACTCCACTCCCTGCCAAACATCTTTTCTTATTATTATTCATAAATTATAACTAAAATTCAATGCAGTGCAATGCTACCTAAACTCTATTAAAATTTGGTTAACTATAAACAAACGTGTGTTTTTCTGTTGTCATTATATACCTCTCCCAGACTTGAGCAGTGCCTAATTTCCCTGTCTTCCATATTTCACTGCTCCATCTTCCTTACTAAAATTTTTTTATTTCTTCACATAACTCCTGTACTTTAATCAAATATCTTCCAAAACTTTTATTTTGATTTCTATTGACACACTCATCTCTCAAACTTTGACCATACTATGGGCTTTTGAAAAATCATACCAGGGTATTTGGGAGAGGAGCACATTGTTATTTTTTAGAAAAAGTTTTTCATACCACCACACGTTATACAGTTAGTAATAATGGATACTTATACATACTTAGTTCAGTTATTTAATAATGTATATTAATGATGCACATAACCATAAAACAGGTCTTGCTTTATAAAGAAAATCTGTAAAGAGAGGAGGAGCAAGGCTAAATCTGAGAGTAAAAATAATCAGAGAGAACCTAACATTATACCAGTTTGAAGGTATATCAATAAATCATCCAAGTCACCTATTTTTTTTTCTATTTTCAATGTCTTTCTAATGCCTGTTCATCCTTTACTAGAACACCACATCATTAGCAGGAGACATTTTTACAGAAACTAATTCTGCCTGCACCTACTATCTCTCTTCTCTGATAACCTCGTCTGTTGTTGAAGACATGCTTAATATAAACCTTTATGGATTTAGAGGACAGTGGACACCCCTGAGTTATTCCTCTTTAGTCTAGAGAGAAGATATATATCGATTGTAAGAGTAATGCATGCATGTTTTGTGCATCCTCATCTGACACCATGCTGTCATCTGTATCCCAAATTCTGAAAACCACTACATGCTAACACTGCTGCCATTTCCAGCCATGTGATGCATACTCTCTCCTTCATGGCCCAGGACAGTATGCAGCCCACTGGGTGCTCATTTCTGTGTTTCTACTTTGAGATCCCCCATTTCTCAAATTGCTGAGCTCAGTTTGCTAAGTGGCAGATGTCCCTGTTTCTCCATCCTGGGGGGTGGGGGTGGGGGTGGGTACTGGCCTACTATGCTAAACACTTGGCAAGCAACATTCTATTCTGTCTCACAGAGCCCTTACTTTGCATTGTTTGCCATTAAATAAAAGTAACAGTGCTACATTTCAGTGTTGCTTCCTTTCTTTAATCAGACTCTAAGAAAATAAGATTAAAATATGGCATGCATTTCAAAACTGTAAACTAATATCAGCTGACATTATCTGCTATCGAAACAAAAAGTAGACGCATGTAACAGACAGATGAAAAGATATTGACAAAATACAAGGTAACAAAGCATTTATATTTAATGTGGTTTTTAAAGTCATAGGTGACAATACCTTTTTTCACATCTCATCTTCAAACTTTAGTTTTCTTTGGCAAAAGACAAGTAGAAAATGTTATCTCCTCAATGTACTCAGATATGCTTATCCTAGTAAAAGAATTCAAAAATTCAAAGCACAGAAGTACATCTACATCCAAGATCTGCAGTATTCAGATATTATATGACATTAATTATTTCAATGCTGAAAGTACTCTAACAGAGCTTAAAACAAAAACTGAAATAATGCAAATTCTAATGCATTGCAACTTCAAATCCCTGTAGGGCATGAATCTATTTTCTCTGCGCTTGCATATTTGGAGGGTCCAATGTGTGGAGATGCAATATAATTAGAGGTGAACCCCAGAAGACATTTTGACTTCCTTCTGCAGATGGCTCTGTCAAAAGGGCTGAAGGAGTTGACCACTTTTTGGATTTTGTGCCTGGCCTTTGTGAGCCAGTTGCTGGGTAGTGTTTCTTCTCTCTTACTGTTTCTTCTGCTTACATATTTTCCTTTTAGTACTTTACTGAACTCTCTGATTTATTGATGTGTTCTTCTTCTGATGTTTGTTGCTGACTTATTTTTTGAGTGTCTGAGTGTGTGTGTGTGTGTGTGCACGCGCACAGCGTACAGTCTCCTTGTACACCCCCAAAATATAATAAGGTATGCCTCTGTACCACAATTTAGCAAAGGAAAAAGCAGAAAACTGTACTCTGTCTACCAAGTCTTTCTTTTCTTTTTCAGTGGTTTTTCAAATTAAAGTATACAGTACTGACTTTAAGATATCCTGCTTTTGCATTGTCAAAACACAAAGCAATTTCTATACACGTTTAATAGGTAATCATGAAGGAATTCAATGTTTAACAAAACATAACACTGCATATCTCCAAATGTAACATTTTCCAGAGATAAATCAGTGCTGTTGGTATATGGCATACTGGCACACAGGTAGGCTGTATGTGCCATCAAGGACACATTTGGGAAAAATGCTAGGATTTTTGGAGACTGACTGCAGAACAAAACCTGTTCTCTATTCCAGTGAAAGATGTAGGTGTGGAGTGAAGCTAATAACTTGCTGAATAAAAATAAAATAACAGTCAAGGCATAACACTTGGAACATTTATTCTCTAGTTTCTATTTTTATCACCAGTACATACTCTATTCCATAAAGAGATTGGTCCCAGTACAGTGAGTGACCAGCACAAAAAGATCCCTGGAAATTTGATGGCCACTCCTGTTGGATTTGATAATACTCCAGCATCGACATATCAATACATTTTACTTTACATAAACTTGGCATTAAATTTAACATTCAAAGGCATACACTCCCATAATGTAAATATTAAGCAGACAGTCTTTGCTGTATATAACTCAAGCATTCTTTATTACTCTCCAGCTGCAAACACAGCCAGTTATGTTTCTTTTTTGGTTCCCCAGATTAAACTTCCATCAGGACTCAGTATTTTTGTGGGAGTGGGGGAGCAGATATTTTATTTTTATTTTTTTATCATTGTTAACTAGGTGAGTAGGCTGATCACTCACTCTTTATAGCCACAACCCAGGTCATAAGGCAACAACAAAATGCACATAGAATTATATGTATGGCATAGAAAAGTACAGAGGCATATATAGCAATTACATACAGAGGCACAATATACATATTTACATACTGAGCAGGATATAAGCCATGACTTCCAGAATTATGTACAGAAGTGTGCACGTATGCAGAACATATAAAGAACATTTGTATGAAATACTTAGCTATTGCCATGATATACATCATGATACAGTGTATAGAAATATACCACAGGTAAGCATTACCATACAGAATAACTGAGTCCATTGTCATTAGGATCACCTCATCCTGTCCTGGAAAATACATGTTATTTACCTTCCAAGCAAGATTTGACACAATAAAGACAAACTTCTTATAAGGCACCAGAAATGAAATGACCACACACTGAAAAGAAGAATGTAGTTAAGTTATAACTGATGTAAGCAGACAGATGGTTCTGTGGTGATATCACAATGTAAAGTGGTAAGGTAAGTGCATTGTTGTGAAAACATTAGTGATAGAAAGAAGTTTCAGGATTTTTCTGTGTATTTTCTAAATAGTCAAGATGTGGCATACCACTAAGGAAACCACTGTGTTATTTTGAATTATTCCCACAGACTGAACAGAAAGCTAATATTTGAAATGTATTGCATTAATAATATAGTGTCTAAAGCAATGTAAGTAATTTCTGTAATCTTATTTATTGAAGATTTATGCACACACACACACACACACACACACACACACACACACACACACACACACACACACACACACATATATATATATATATATATATATATAAACCTAAATAAAGGGAAAGGTAGATCTTTCTACTAATGCTGTTACTAAAATGAATCTCTTGCCTCTCACTATGGCTATTAGAGACACACATCACAAGAAGTACATATGTCTATAATCTAAGTACATATATTAAATCATGACTGAAAAATGTACACTTTTGTCTAGCCCACTCGGAAGGTGAATAAAACTAATACAAGAACCAGGGTACTCCAACTTGTACATTCATTCCCTTCTTTGAGCTTCTCTCATCAGCACAGTCTGCTTCAGGAAGGGGCAATGCCCATTATAATGTGAAACTAGCCGAAAAGACCCCCTAGACATTTCTAAAGGCCACTTCTTTTTGAGTGTTTAATATTTCATCACAAAATGTTCAAATCCTTCACGTTATATTTTCTAAATGGATGCAGCTTAAATGTAACATTTTAAAGACAGATGTGCACATAATGTAAATATTAAGTAGAAACCATTTACAATACACCACTGAAGCCAGTTCTGTTACTCTTCCAGCCACATACACTCAGTTAACTTTCTTTTTTGGTCCCCTTATAAGATTCCCATCAGGGTTCAGTGTTTCCGCTTTCCTGCACATGTGCCCAAACCACCAAAATCTCCTCTATTTGACCTTAGTTGCAATTGGTGCTACATGTGCATCTGATATGTTCATTTATTCATCTATCCCACAGTGTGCATCCTATCAGTCATCTCAGACACTTAATTTCCCTCACCTCTAGCTTCCGCAACTGCTGGGCCTTTAGTGCTTCCTCAACTGCTGGGCCTTTACTCCTAGGTTTCTGTACTGTACAGTAGCACTGGTTGGACCACTGTTTTGTACGGTTGGACCACTGTTTTGTACACCTTGCCTTTCAGATTCTTTGGCATTCTTCTGTCATACACTACTCCAGACACTCTGCCTCTTGACTGCAGCCCCTCCTCATTCTAGCTTTGACTTCCTCATTCAGACTTCCCTTCTCCTCAACCACCCCTCCCAGATACTTGAAGCTGTTAACCTGTTCCACTATTTTCCCTTCTATCTTAGCTTTCATTTCTTCTGAGTTCCCCCATTTGCTGCCATTACAACTGTCTTATCTGTACTCATTTTCGTCCCATGTGTCTTCAGATTTCCATTCCATTTCCTTATCATCTGCTGAAGTTCTTGTTCAGTCTGCCTGTAATGCCACATTGTTTGCATACAGCAGCTTTGCTGATCTGTCCCCTTCAACCCGTTTGCTAATATAGTCCACTGCTAGAATGAACAACAGTGGGCTCAGAAGTGAACCCTGATGCACACCCACTCCCACTACGAACAATTCTGTGAGCCCAAAGACTGTTCTTACTTGTGTCATTCAGTCCTTGTACATAGCCTGCACTAATTCTACCAATGATTCTGGGGCATAAAACCATTGCAAGACTGCCCAAATCAGCTTTCTTGGGACTTTGTGATATGTTTTCTTTAAGTCTAGGAATGCCAGGTTGGACTCTTTGCTTATTTCCAGCTTCTTCTCAACTATTGTATTATTACAAATATCAGATAAGATGTGTTGCATCCTGATCTGAATTTGAACTGCTCATCTCCCATCTTACTTTCTGCTCCTCTGTATAGTTGTTTATCAATCACTCTCTCCAGAACTTTCATGGAGTGTGACACAAGTCTGATATCTCTATACTGCCCATGGTTGTTAATGTCCCTTTTGTTCTTATAGACTATCATTAGAATGCTTATTCTCCAGTCATCTGGATACATCCTTCTCTCCATACTACTATGAGTCCAAATGGAGAGATGATAAGCCAGCAAGCAAAGGAGAGTAGTATTGCTGAAATTGAATTCATTCTCAAGTTTTGGTGACTGTCTTCACGAGGTGGACCCTGTTTTTCACAAAATCTCACCAAGATGACACTGATATATAGACTGTATTTATATAGTATACATCATGGACAGAAGTAGGTTAAAAATTAAAAAAGATAGCTGGGTGCACAAGACCCAGGATAAAAAAGTGCCCAATCCTCGTAGGCACACTAGTGCCAGGACTGGAAAAGATAACAGTGTAGAATCCTTAAAATACGAAAACATTGCTACAATGGGGCCAGGCAAGCCCAGGGGGAGGATGGCTCCCTGTTGTAGAAGGAAGTAGCAGTCCACAAAAATCACAAAAAATGGATAGGCCAAAGAAGAGCCATAAAGACGATAAAGTGGACTATTGAGGATATGAAAGAAATGATGTATTATTACTATTATGCAAAATGCCCAGAATTTCCAGACACAAGATATACAAAATGATTAAGAGAGAAATTAGAGGAAAGAAAAATACTTCCCCAAGAAAATTGTCAGAAGCTTCAAATAAAAATTTATATTCATTAATACAACTGATTTGTGAAAAACAGTATATAGATCAAGAAACATTGATCTGTTTGGAAAAAGAAGCATCTGAGGAAGTGCAAAATTTGAGCAACAAAACCTAGAGGTTTTTGAAAAATATAAAAAAGAAGTATGGACATGGGAAAGAAAGAGAGATTTGATATGGTGCAATACTTATGCAAAGGAGAAGGCCAAATTAATCAATATAAAGAAGGCAGCTCCAAAGATATTCAAAAAGAAATACAGGCAAAGGCATCCAAACATGGAACATTTCGCAATAAATAAAATAATATTGCAAAGAATGAATGTAGAAAAGGAGATTAGTAAAGTAGAAGTTAAAAAAATAGAAGTTGAAGTTATGGAATGCCAGCAAAGTGAAGGAATTGGTGGAGAAGGTCTAACACGGGTTACATTACAGCAAGATGGTGAGAGTCCAGAAAGAAAGGAGAAGCAGGAAGATCAGGAGACATCTGAAGAAGACATATGGACATGGGAAAGAAAAAGAGATTTAATATGGTGTAATATGTATGTAAAGGAGAAAGGAAAACTAACCAATATAAAAAGAGCAGCACTGAGGATATTTGAAGAGAAATACAGGCAAAGGAATCCAGATATGGAAAACTTTACAATACAAAAATAAGAAGACAAAGAGAAAAAGCAGAAAAGGAGATTAGTAATGGAGAAGTTAAAGAAATAGAAATTGAGCTTATGGAGTACCTGCAAAATGAAAGATTCAGTGTAGAAAATCTAATTCGGAAAGCACCACAACAGAATAGAGCTATGTATATCTAAATTAAGGGGAAGCCAGTGGAACTGGAAGCAATTGGTCAGATGCCACATGAAGATATTTTGGATCCTTCCACAGGAAACCAATATAAATGTTCACTTGAAGTTGGACAGGAAGGGAAGGAATAAGAAACTGTGGAAACCCTGACACAGTCAATGTTGAGGATTGATAGGCCAGTGAGTTCCCATACGACAGAGCAACGGATGGCACACGATGAAATTGAAAAGAGGGTGTCAGAGGAAGATGTTATAGAATTTTCAATAAAATGCCCGCAGGAAATGGAAAATAAAAAAATGTGTCCTCAGTTTAGAAGAAAGCAAGCTAAGAGAAGAGTTGCTTGATTTAATAGAGAGAGATAGGCATACTTAGATTAATAAAAGAAATAGACTGCAAAAGGTCAATAAAACCCAAAAAGTCAGAAGTTTGATAAAACAAATGAACACAGTAATTAGGACTGTCCATAGAGATCCATGTGATATAACAGAAGTAAACAAGATATATTACTGTGCAGCTAAATTAATAACTGATAAAATTCTACCACAAGAACACAGGGTAGTGAGGGAAAGGAAAGGGAGAAATGGAATGCCATCATGGAAGTATCAAACAGAGAAAACTATAAAGCAGTTAAAGCAAGAAGTGTCACTGTTAGGGTATAGAAGAGGGATTGGATCAACAAAAATACTAAGAAAGATAGATGTATTAAAAGCAATATGCAGTATTAGAACAGACCAGGATCTATCATGCACCATTGCGAATAACAAGCTAAAAATCTCAGCATGGGCAGATAAACTTAGAAAGTACACAGATAAATATAAAGGAAAAGTACAAAATAAGCAATTTATTGATCACCCAAAAAGGTTTTACACAGAATTGGGAAACAAGATAAAAGGAATTGAAAGTGAACCAAAAAAAGAAGAAATAGATACATTTTGGAGAAGTATTTATGAAGATCCTGTGGAACTTAACAAAGATGCTAAATGGATAGAAGAAGTGAAAGAAAGAATAAGAAGTTTAAAGGTGCAGGAAATGAAATGGGATGAAATAACAGCCAGAGAGATTGAAACAAAGTTAAGAAAAGCCTCCAGTTGAACAATCCCAGGCCCAGATGGAGTACCTAACTTCTGGTTAAAAGTATTAACATCTTTGCACGGAGATTTAGCTATGAGTAAGAACTATTTATATGCACAACCTGAACAGACACCAACCTGGCTAACAACAGGAAAAACAATGCTCCTACTTAAGAGTGAAACTGCAAGCTACCTTAAAAACTATAGACCAATAACTTGCCTTCCAGCAACATATAAACTATACACTGGAATTGATGCCGACAAAGTTTATAGTAATTTAGAAGTAAACTCAATTATGGCAGTAGAACAAAAGGGAAATAAAAGAAAGTTATATGGAACAAAGGATCATTTGTTGTTAAATAAAGTCATAGTGGAGAACTGTAAAAAGGGGAAGATTCTAAGTATGGCATGGATTGACTATAAAAAAGCATTTGATAGTATCCCACATTCATGGATAAAAGAGTGCTTAAAATGTATAAGATACACCCTACACCGATCTACTACATTACAGTAACCATGAAACAGTGGCAGACCACTTTGCAATTAAACCATGATAATGGGCAAATTATTATTTCAGGGACAAAAATTCAAAGGGGGATATTCCAGAGTGACTTTCTGTCACCGCTGTTATTCTGTCTTGCCCTAAACTCATTAAGCTGTCTACTTAACAGCTTAAGCCATGGTTATAATTTGGCTCTTAGAAAACAGCTCATCAGATGAGGAACTGAAAGCACAATTGCAACTTGTCAGAACTTTTTTCAGATGATATAAGAATGTCATTTGGTCTTGATAAATGTGCAAAAGCAACCTTTAAAGCAGGAAAACTGCAACACCAATAAAACATTAGTTTGGGACAAAAATGTTATATAAAAGAACTTGAGCAAGAGGGAGTGTATAAATATTTGGGAATTGTTGAAGGATCAACAATAAAAACAATAAAAACATGAACAAATGTGAACAAAACTTAGTAAGGAATACTTTAGAAGACTTAAATTAATCTTGAAAATTAATCTTGAAAACAGCGTTGACATCTAGGAATAAAATCTGGGCTATAAACCAGTTTGCTCTTCCTGTCCTAATTTACAGTTTTGGAGTGATTGACTGGCCCCAAAACATGTTGGATAGATTAAACAAGAAAACAAGAAGGATGCTTCATGCTCACGAAATGATTTATAAAAACAGTGCATACCAAGATTATATATTCCCTGTTCTGAAGGAGGGATGGGCCTCCTTGAAGCTGAGAACATGTATAGATCTACAATCGTGGGACGGCACACATATCTGCTGACCTCAGAAGACCCAAACTTAGTGAAAGTTTTCAAACATGAGTAGAATAAATCAAAATGACTTCTCTGCTTAGTTTGGCAGAAGCATATCGATGTCAATCAGGAATGGAAATCAAACCAGAAGTAGATAAAAATTAGGCAGCAACAGAATTGCACTAAAAAACACAAGAAAGAATATAAGGTGAAGGACCAGATGAGAAGGCAAGAAATGTGGAAAATGCATAAATATAGTTGCAAATTTAAAAAGCTTTTGGAAGAATCTCATGTTGATTAGGAATGAAAGCAGGAATGGTTTAAGGAGAGGAATTCAAACCAAGAGTTGAAAGGTTAATATTGGTGGCACAAGACAGTGGGCTACATACACATTGGTTTACAAAATCCATTGAACATGTGGGAGAAACAGACAAATGTAGGTTTTGTAAAACCAAATTGGAAACAGTTGCACACCTTGTTTTTGGCATACCAATGGCAGAAGGACTGTATAATGAAAGGCATAATAATGTGACAGACTGTTGCAATGGGGATTGTGCAAACATGGTATTGAAGTGGCTGAAAAACACTGGAAACATAAGCCACAAAGCATCATGGAAAATGATAAAGTCTACATCGCATGGGATCACCCAGTACCAACAGTTCAAAAGCTAGATGCTAGAAAACTGGTCATAGTGGTTTCATGCATTGATCATTGAAATCGTCACACCCATTGACTACAGTATCTTGTGTATAGAGAGACACAAAGTCATAAAATATCAGGATTTACAGGCAGAAACAAGAGCAATGTGAAAGAAAGATACAGAGACAGTTCCAATAATAGCAGGAGCAACAGGTCTTATAAAAAAGAATCTACAATCGTATTAATATATGTTACCAATACATGTAACCCCATACGAATTGCAGAAGGAGTCATTACTGGGCACATTGCGGGTGCTGTGAAGAGCACTTCTGGCTGACATCAAAGATTGAAACAATGCTAATTTAATGAACTTTAATTGTACTTTGACTAAGGAATGGGGTCCATTCCCGTCATTTCTCCCCTAACTCACCCGACATCTTCATCGTATCTGCCGTGACCTCGTCAGCTAACCCAAGATGGGCAACTGGACACTAGTTGGCCAGTAGCTTATTGACTCATGGCTGCTGGGATTTATGGCAGACACACACTGGCCAATAGGCGCACATATACCCCTCCCACCATTAAGATGGGCCCCTGGCATAGGTTGGAGTAGGCAGAGTCCTAAACCCACTTATCACCAGCAAAAACCCATGCCCATTTTTGGAGACGTTAGTCAATGCAAGCAAATCACCTAGAGACAATATTTATATCATCGAATGGCTAGCTTTGACACACCACACAGTCTCTGATTGGTGTTCTCCTATCTAGAGGATACTGTGCATCACAGTTGATGCCCAAAGCGCTTGGTCTGAACAACCCTTCTCCCAACAGGCAACATGCAGAGTCTGTGCTGCTGCCTACAACTCCATTATTGGGTGAGTTTGAGGTGGAAACACCCAGTATGTTTTTGAGAGAGGGGAGGAACCCCCACAGAGACACAGGAAGAGCATGCAAACTCCAGACATGCATTGGTTGGAGGTCAACTCCAGACATGCATTGGCTGGAGGTCAAGACTGACCATCTTAATGTATACAATAGCAGTAGCAGTAGAGACATGCCTAAACAGACAAGAAGAATACAGTTAACTAATAATACAAGGTGACACGGGGCTCTGTGATGATATCATAATGTAAAGTGTGAGGGTACATACACTGTTCTGAAGGCATTAGTGACAAGAAGAAATGTCAGGCTATTGACTGTAAATATCCTAAGTACTCAAGATTTGCAGACTGCTAAAGAAACTACTGTGTTATTATGATTGCAAGTAATGCAAACTATTCCCACAGACAACTCAGGCACTAAAAAGCTGATATGTAAAATCTTTCATGCTAATTTATTTGTTCATAAGCCAGCAAAAGTAATAACTATACTCTTATTTATAAAGGATATGGATGTTCATTTGAAATAAGGAATTGTAATATATGTCTGTAAAGTGTTTTCAGTTTAAGAGAGGTCTGGGGTATATGTGATATGTGACCTGAATATTCCAGGTCTTTCTAGGAAAGCTTTGGCTAAAGTTTCATATGTTTTTCAAAATAGCTATCAAACTGCAAAAGTTCAAAGAAGACAAAAAGATTAGATGACATTTTAAGTATTGATAATAAAATATAAATAAAATTATTTTTCTGTATCTTATTTCTGCATCTGACTTTTGCATTGCTATAAAGTATGATTCAGAATGTCACAGATCCTCTATTACCCAAACCCATGCCATACCTGTAGTCAAAGAATTACAGTTTAGATGTAGCAGTTGTTTTCGAGAACAGTGCTAAATTCTCAGTGCATATGCTCCATCTGAGAAAAAACAAAGCCGAAAATATCAGCTCCAGACCAGAAAGAGTACCACTACAATATCATATGCTGCATTTCCAAATTATTGTAAATCAGTGTATCTTACTTCTCTCTTGCCATAAAATGCAGTACAAACTGTCACAGCTCTATTCAACCCCCCGAACCACCACCCCCATGTCATAGCTTGTATTAGAGAAGTGGAGCAGGATACAACACTGTTGTTTCCTCTTAATAAAACGCAAAGCAGAAAAGTACTACATAGTATAATGTTATATTCTGTAAATACTTTAAACACAGCAAAAGCACACATAGGCAAACACTGTAGATCATTGTGTGTATTGTACGTAGTCAGCCACTGTAGGTAGATAGCACATACATATAAGTTACTGAGCACATGCAAGATCAGTGCCATTTTGTATAGTCTGTCAGAGTGAATTCAGGCATGAATGGAGATGCATATGCAAGTGTGTTAGAAGTAACAAGTCAGTCATTTAAGCTATGAAGTTTGACGTGTATGTTCCAGTTACAGCTCCTGAAATATTTATGTACAATAAACGACTTGAACGCATACCTAGCCTCAGTGTCTCATTTGATACAAGAGACATGCGACAAACACAGACCCAAACACACTCACAATGCAGAGACACACGTACGTAACACAAAAGAAGTATGTACAAAGACAGACACAAACACAGGGCCTCACACAAACAAGTACAGAAACATTCACACAAAGACTTAAAAACACAGGTCACAAACAAACACACACAGACGTAAATCTAAAATCGTTTACATTAATTATGTTACTTGTAAAAGTGAAGGCATAGTTTTCTATGATAAATGTACAAAAAGGGATTACGTTTTCTAAAAATATCCAAGAAGCAGACCGTAACATACATTAAAATTAAAAAAAAAAAACTTCTACAAAATACTTAACTAAAACAAACACAGAGGCTGTCTTTGAAGTACAATAATGCCCTCCAACGTAAGTATTATATGGATATAGTGGGCCTCCCAGGACTGAGAAGTCTGATGTCACTCCCATACTATTTCTTTGTAATGCCCACCCTGTCAAATATTATTGTTTACATGTATTACAGTTGTGGCTAATAAAAGTACAGTTTTGTCTCACTTTCTTAGTTTGTGAATAAAAATAGAAGAAGAATTAGAGTGCAGCAACGATTGTCTTGTTTGAGCTTCTCTCACCAATTAACAGTCAGATTCAGGAAGGGACTATGCCTACTAGAGAGTGACACTATTCCAAAAAGATCTCTGCAAATCTCCAGGATAGTTGCTTTTGGGTTTGATAAATTATTCCACCATCAGCAGCTATTCACATTTTTCACTTTATATTTTTAACTGGATGCAGTGGGCATTAAATATAACATATAAATCACAAAGGGTCATAAGGTAAATATTAAGCTGAAAATGTTTGCAGTATTCCACCACTCAGGCCTATAACTCTTCCAGCTGAACACAATCCCAGTTAACTGTCTTCTTAGGTACCCAGAATAGATTTCCATTATGATTCATTATCTATCCTCACAATCAATCTATCCTTAGTGGCAAGCAGATCTTCATATGAAGATGAAATACAAACTCTGTCTATTCCTTCCCTGAAAAGCAACAATACAGGATATTTACCTTACAAGCAAGATCTGTCATGATAATAGGAAACGTCTGCCACTTCTTAATATATAAATCACTAGTGCAGAAATGGCTAGACAGACATGTAGAATGTTAAGTAAACAGTGATGCACTGTGACAGAGGGTTCCTTGGTAATATGTCATAATATAAAGTGGGTGGGTACTGACACTGTCTTTCTGTGGTTTTTTTTGTCCCAGAAAAAGAAAATGTGCTGACCAGAAATGTCCATTTTCAAATAAAACTCAGTCAAAATTAAGTCAAATGGCAGCTAATGTATCAGAGAATGACACTTAGCAATAGAGATATCAGAATCAAGCAAAACTGCCCTCAGAAGAATCAATATATGATAGAGCACACACACAAGTGTGTGTGTGTGTGTGTGTGTGTGTGTGTGTGTGTGTGTGTGTGTGTGTGTGTGTGTGTGTGTGTGTGTGTGTATGATTATGTCATTAAATATCTAAATCTCAAATACTGAACCTCAAAATATTGAAAACAAAAACACTGAAAACACATATCAAATCACAAAATATTTAAAAGTTCTAACCAAGTAAATAAATCATACACCTCAACTACATAATCAAGATCAAGTGTCATCTTGATAAAAGTACTGTTACGGAAAGTTTTTTTTCACCTCCCCGACACCACCTTGCTTGTGTGCACTCCCCAACCCTAACTCTAACCCTACCTTTGCCCATAACCCTACACATTATGTTACTAAAAATCCTTTCCCTAAGTATACCAGTAAACAAGACAAAAGGACACAGAACACACTCAATACCGAACTTGAGAAACAGTAAATTTATCCCTTCACCTAACCTTTACCCTAACTCTAACCCACGAACACTCACACACACACACTAACCACTATAACCTTTTCAGTCAAACATTAATCTTCTTCCACATTCCTACTGTGAAAATGAGCATTCAATCAAATGTGCTTTTGATATTTTGTGGTTTCACTGCTTTCCCCCCCAAAACTTCTCTGTTTTCAATATTTTGAGCCGTAACCATTTGTGTGTGTGTGTGTGTGTGTGTGTGTGTGTGTGTGTGTGTGTGTGTGTGTGTGTGTGTGTGTGTGTGTATCTATCTGTATATATATATATATATATATATATATATATATGTACACACATATATTATACAATGTTCAAAAGTAAAAATGCCACATAGAAAATATCATCAAAATCTTAAACATTCACATTACCAAAATTATTTAAAACTGAAAGAACAAGATAGTAAAAGTAAACTAAATTTCTTTTGCAACTTTTAAACTAAAACCCTGCTGCAAAAAAAGCCCTGATATACCTGATTGGTGGTAGTCTTACTGAAAGTGTTTTTCTAAGGTACGGTGTTAGGTTTGGGGCAAGTTTAGGGTTAGTAAGCATTACTTGTCTTTCGGCTTTTCCCGGTTAGGGGTCACCACAGCAGAACTCCAGTCCATTAATGATTGGCAGTGTATTTTTACAGTGCCAAGGTGCCAGCCCGATGCCCAGCCTTCAAAGAAGGCACACCCATTCATGCATGCACCTACCTGCATGTCTTTAAATGTCACTCGACTGCAGGGAGTACATGCAGACTCCACACAGAAGGTGCTCCAGCCGAGAATTGAACCGGAGAACCTCTTGCTGTGAGGTGACAATGCTAACCGCTGCACCACCGCGGCCTACAGGTTAGTAAGCAGTACTAAAGTGTAATAAAATCCTTCTGTAAAACTAAGGCTTAATTTGTCCAAATAGTGGTAGCATTATGGAAAGGTTTTTCTAAAGTAAAGTGTAGGGTTAGATTTAGGGTTAGCAGATATTACTAAAGTGGTACGGGGGGCTTTGCAGTGAACAGTATCACTGAATGACAAATAATCAGCTCCACTGAATGCATCATAGCTACATCTAGTTCTGTATTACACAAGTTGGATATGTAGAAATATATGAAGTAGCTTTATCTGGTGATTGGTTGCCCCATGTAAAAACTCTTTTTCAAACATTTTTTCTTTGGTGATTTTCCCTATATGATGGTTCAATTATTTTAAATTCAATTAAAAGGTGTTTCACTGAAACTGGATTTCAACCATTTGATTTCAGTAATTTGATGTTAAACCAAGTGTTGTATACTCATGTATACACATTTTATATATATATATATATATATATATATATATATATATATATATATATATATATATACATACATTAGTGTGTGTGTATGTATAATATATATGTATATATGGGTTCATTGTGTTTTGTCATACATTCAGTACATTGAACATTTGGAAGCAGAAAAAAAACTTTTCTTACACTGTTTAAGGAAACCGATGGAAGAATAAATTCAAAGAAGAAAAAAACTCTGGTAATCCACCACAGCAAAATTCCACAGAAATATGTAGATAAAATCAACGATATTTATTCCCCAAAAAAGAGAGCAGCAGTAAAAATAATAAAACTCAGTCCTTTACAGTCCGATAAGCGCTTTCGGCAATATGCCTTCTTCAGATCGTAAAACTAGGACTGTTAATCTTGCTTTTAAAAAGAAGTACAACCAATGGGTTGCTAACTTTCAAGAAGCTATTTACATCTAGCCAATCATGCATGTTCACAACTTAAGTATGATAAGTTCAGTTGTAAATGCCATCAAATCAAAAGTCTCAAAAAGAGACCAATCATTTTCTAGCGAAAGAGTAAACTTTCTCTTCTGACCAATCATGTCCCTTCATAGTAATGCAGGCACAACCCTACATTTAGGACGGAATGGTCTTGCAATGTATAATTTAACACTGTTGCTGCCCAATCGCAAATTCATAAAATAGCATAAATATTCAAACTACCAGTCCCATCCTTTCTAATTTACATACTGACGAACCAATCCAGTTTTTTGTAAAACGGCAAGCCTCTCTAGCTTGCCAAATCAGTTCACTTCATGCAAATAAGGTGTCTGACAAGGCAAGTAAATCTTTTCATACATTCCTTCCTTCATGTAAAATGAACCACTCAGCTCATTTGGGGCCGAAAGAAAAAAATATAGGTAGCAGCATGTATTAACTTTTGTATTAGTAATATGTTTCCTACTTTCATATTCCATACCGTATATGTAGATCGTAAGAAATATTTTGCCTGCAACCAGGTTCTCTGTTGCAACATGACAAATTCTGTCCTGTTTGCAGCGAAAACAAGCAGCATAAATAGCCAATCATCTCCTTCGTAAGTGCATACAAACACTCATTCCGCCAATCACGTAGGTTCTATTCACAAAATCAAAGTGCTTCCTTACGCTGCCAAGCATGGCAAGACAAATTATATTGTGTTTTTCAATAGGTCCAAAACACAGACAAGAACCAGTATGGAGGACAAGCATTTTGCTACTAACCAATCGCAAATAATAGCATGAGCATTCATTCCACCAGTCCCATCCTTTCTAATTTACATACTAGTAACCAATCAAATTTTTTATAAAGCGTCAAGCCTGCCAATCAAACCACTTCATGAAAACAAGATATCTGACGAGGCAGGTGGTCTTCTTATAAACCATGAACATTCCTTTCTTCCCATAGAGTGGATCACTCAACTGGGTATATTAACCTTTATTTTGGTAGTATGTTTCTTATTTCCATATAATGCATATTGCACATGTAGATCACAAAAGATATTTTGTTTGCAACCAGGCTGTCAATTTTAACATGACATTTTCTATCCTTTATATGGCAAAATCAGACAACATATACAGCCAGTCAACTCCTGATGGCCAGTCACATATTAGTTGGATGGATACAAACAGTCATTCCGCCAGTCATGTAGGTTCTGTTCAGCAAATCAAGGTGCTTCCTTAAGCTATCAATCGAGGACCAGTCATCACCTTTAAAAAGACAAGCATTCATTAACCGCCTGTCATGCCACTTCATATTTCATGCGAATATACTCATGCATTAGGACGGAACAATTTCTTGATTTGTAGTTAACAACAATTACTGGCCAATTACTTATTGCTTGAATATATACAAGCATTCCGCCAATCACACAAATTGCAGAAACAGTGGACAGATCATATTCTTGTAAGAGGGATAAGCCTCCTTAGTCAGTCAAGTCGCTTTGAACAAACAAAATAAAAAACGAGGCCTGTCAATATTTTGAATAGATTAATACTTTAACATAAGGGCTTATTAGCCACCAGTCATAGAAGCATGCACATCTTCCTTGTATAATTTGCTCAGAGGTAAATCCATCTATATAGAGTACAGGTAGACTGTTATTATAGGCAGAGATTAAATATATTAATTTCCTATTCTCTCTATTGTTCTTTTGAGCTATTGATTAGGGCCAATGGTGTTTCTTCTGGCCTTGAGTATAGGTTCTAATGGAACCACAGTATTAAGACCTGGCGGCCAATTGGCTCTCATGTTAGTAATCCAATTTATTTCACGTAACTCAGTACGATTAAAGACATCTCCTCCTCTGATGGTTTGAGCAACCACTTCAATAACTTTAAAAAGAAACCAATGAGAAGGGTTACTATCAATATGTGCAGCAAGTGCATTGTTCAAATCCTTTTCTTGTATGTCCCTCATATGTCGTAGGATACGATCCTTCAACTGCTGGTCTGTCTTTCCAATATAAAAAGCATTACATGAACAGCAAGTAGCTAGGTATATAATATGTGCTGTAGTGCAGTCAGCATACACATTGAACGTGTATTGTTTACTCAAATAAGGGAGAACAAATATGTTGGAACTATCAATGTAGGCACAGGCTTTGCACCTTTGGCACTTAAAAGTGCCTTTTCTGTCTGAACATGTTTTGTTGTGTTTAAATCCATCCTTATTACACAAAAGGCTTTTTAAATTTTTCTTATTTTTGTATAGGAACCTTGGTTGATCACCTATAACATTCTTTATTTTTTCATCCATTGTTAAGATTGCTAAGATTGACCAAAATTTCTTAATTACTTCACATACTTGCTTGTTATCAGAGCTATACGTTATCAAACATTTCAATTGTTGTGGCTGGCTAATGGTATCTCGATTGCCCTGTTGTGATAAGATAGTCCTGTTGGAATAATACGGATGGCCTTTGTCTTTTCATATTTCCTGATGACTTTGCTTAAGTGGAAGATTCCTATCCTTATATGCTCTTTCTTTCAGATACATATGTATCTTGTGTTGTTCATCCATAAATTCTTCATCATTGGTACATAGTCTAGAGGCTCTCAGGATCTGATTTTCATATATACTGTTAAAGATATGTCCTGGATGCATACTCTGCCTTTGTAAATAGAGGTTCCTCCAGGTAGTTTTTCTATGGATTCCTGTGCTTATACCTTCTCTATGGTGTAGATGAATCTTTACATCCAAAAAATCAATCTCTTCATTAGAGCAAATAGCCTTAAATTCTAAGAAGTTGGTACTTCTGTTAATATATTCAGTAAATCTATTCAGCTCATCCTTTTGGCCTCTCCAGAGGATAAAAATATTGTCAACAAAACGTCCATAATACACTATATGTTTTCTCCATATACAATTTTTTGTGAAAATTTCTTTGTGCTCCCATTCAGCTAGTACCAGGTTAGAGTAACTGTTAGCACATGGGGTGCCCATTGCCACACCCCATGTTTGTTCCCTAACATTTGGAAGCAGGCTTTTTTATCAAAATGCCAGATCATTGCTGAATGCTTACATTTGCTTTGGGGTTAACTGCACAGTGGGAAGTAGGATTTTGCCCTTTCCCCATTGTGTGATCTCAGAGTTGGCATGTATAATTAGCAGGGGCTGTGGGGTACAGGGGACTTGCCCCCCTGCATTAAAACTTTGTTTTCTGTTTTTGTTTTCAGTTTAATGCATTTTGACCATTTGTGGTCAATGTAGTGTATGCCGATATGTCTTTTTTCCCTGGCCACTGCTGAAAAGGGGCTACTATTGCCCAATCATGGTTTTCCACTCAACAAAGGCAAATAACTAAATAAGAAATACAGGCGCGCATGCGCGCACACACACACACACACACACACACACACACACACACACACACACACGCACAAACCTCTGTATAGTTCTTTGTGTGTGTGTGTGTGTGTGTGTGTGTGTGTGTGTGTGTGTGTGTGTGTGTGTGTGTATGTGTGAGTAATATTTTCTGCCCTGGTTTTGCTTGGCACTTGAATTGCATTACAAAATATCCACCTCATCACCTTGCGGCTGTTTACTATACATAGTGAGAAAATGCAGAATTTTTTAGGAGTGCTGAGTCTGGCTAGGCTATGTGGATCAGCTGGACACCAGATGCTGTCAAATGATGACCATGGTACTTGGTGAACCTTTTCATATTTCAAAAATTCCTGTGTCCATTTAAAGAGTGGAGACAGGGAATTTAACTCCCAGAACTTATAATGAGAAAATAAAGTGCAGCAGACATTGAGACATTTTAATTTTTCAGTTTTGTAAATAATCTCATGATGTATAAAGCAGTTAAAAAATATAAAGATAAAAGACAATGTATCATAAAGGAGCATCCTACAGTGATGTTTCAGAACATATGAACTCCAAAGCATTGGACAATAAGTAATATTACAGTTAATCAATAACTTCTATGCTTTTGTAATATGAAAAGGTTCACAAAGTATTGCCTTCTAACATCCAGAACTTACCATGGTGAAATACTACCTATGCCTTTCAGATTCTTAGAGATTTATTATCTGGATATATTGTCAGGAACCTGATGTTTCTGGTAAGTTCATTCTGAGCAGAAGGGCCAGATGAACAGTGATCTAGAATGCACTCCCCCCATTAGCTCAGTGAAAGAATTTGAGAACCTCAATGCAACAATCCAGTGAGACTCACCTTGCAGCTAGGTCTCAAGGTGATGTTCTTCTGAGAGCACCTGGTGGATGAGTTCACATGGCCTAACCAGGCTCAGACAAAGAAAAAAATGCTTATCAGAGCCACTATGTGCAGCCACCAACTGCAAGGTGATGAGTTGAGGAGACAAGGGGTCAAGTGTGATGCAAATCAAGTACAAATCAGAAGCAGGATGGATTAAGATAGACTAGATCTTGGCATTGGACACTGACACCTGGGAAATGTAATGTCCTCTCACTGCTGGGGAAGTAGCCAGAGCTTACATAGGCAGTTGAGAAGTAACAGCTACATTAGTTAGTCTTATCATTATATATAGCTTTTGTTTTGGAATCAGACTTCTTGAATAGGGCTAGTCTCTCTCATGCTCTTTATACAACCTACAAAGTTGACCACAAGCAGGTGTGGAGACACTTCCAACCCTTCTACTGAGTGCTGTTAACCTATTATATGTAACTTCCTTTGTCTGACAGTTATTGCACAGGATTAAGATTATGAGTTGTTAACAAGCTACTTTCTGGGTTTGATTCCTCAGCCTTCATGTGCCTACTTTGTGGCTCTAGGCAAGTAGGCAAGTCAGTTAATCAAACAGTGCATTAGGACAATTGGTAAATTGAGCTAGGTATCTCACTGGTCTCCTGGACTGCATGCATAGTAACTAACTATGAATCTATGTTCAGCTGGACTTTGTGCCAGAAAATCAGAGGGGTAGCATAAAGTAACAGTGAGATAACAGTTATTCAGATAATCTGGCCTTAGACACATGAGGTGTGGTACTTAATAAGATATCATCAATGGAGACTGGCAAACATCAATGGTTATGTGGGGGAATGATGGAGATACCTGGAGAACATTGATGAAAAGAATGGCTTGCCTGATAAGAACCTGAGCTGTGAATTGCTTATGGGCTTCTCCACTAGTCATAGACTGTCTGCAATAAAAACCATAATCAAAGATAAGAATGATCATATGTCTACTTGATACCAGAGCACTTTGGGCCAAAGGAAAATAATTGACTTTGTAATCATATCATGTCATTAGATGCCAGGCCATTCATTTGGACGCTTGGGTCAAAAGAGGTGCTGAGGTGTAAAATGATCACCATTTAGTGATCATTTTATTTTTTATTTTACTTTTTATTTATTTAACATTTGTTTACCTGGAAAATTCAACTTGGAATGAAGCCAAGTTTCAGCGGAATCCAGGGAGAAATGCTTCAGATGCATGTCTTTGAATTGTGTGAGGAAACTGGAGCACTCGGATGAAACCCGCACAAATGCAGGGAGGTCATGCAGACTCCACTCAGAAGGCACCCCAGCTGAGAATTGAACCACAGAGCCTCTTGCTGTGAGGCGACAATGCTACCGCTGCACCGCTGCGCTGTCCATTTGTGCCGATTTGCAGCAGATGGATGAGGTGGCATCTGGAAACATCTGCGAAACCTAAACATGTACTGAAGGTGTGATGATGTGAGGTATTGTCAACTAGGCCAGGAAAAGTAGGGCAGTGGATGTGTAACATATACCAACATAGCTTGCTGGAGTTGTGTAAAGAATTATATATCATTTGTATATCAAACTGATTTGTACAGATGCTTGTGTTGAAAATTTATTTGTAAAGTAGCTTGTGTTAAAAATATACCAACAGTGGGTCCTGCTGGAAAGAGAAGAAATACACCTGTATGCCAGACTGTGTTGTAACTATTGAAATGAATATATTATAACAGAGGATACTGGAATGGTAGAAGTTAATCTCAGTCTAGCTAATTTTGAAAAATAGCCTGAAATGCAATTATCTGGTTTAGGCCAAAAGATTATATGTTACAGTTCTGATTGCAGCTTGAGAAGAAAGGTCTGTGAAAACCAGGACTAGGAATCCTACTGTATTGTTCTTAGGGGTGAAATAATTGCTATCCTGGAAGGGTGGAAGTTTTGAAATGGTTTTATAGCTTCCAGATGCTATAACACATCTCAGCCAAGTTCCATCTGTGAGTATGGTAGCACATATGTGCTACATTCTAGTTCACTTATTAGCCAAGGGGGTAGTGTGGGAACGAGAGTCAGATGACCATATGTATGTGATGTCATTCTGTAATCCAGCCTTGAAATTATGTTTTAATACGAGATGAGACAAGTCTCAGAGCAGTCTGTTTTTGGAATCTGACAAGAAAGACCCCTCACTCACTTCATCTTGTCCTGCTTTAGTAAGTAACCAGGGAATAGTAATTCTAAAGATCAGTGAGGAAAATATAGTGAGATTAGTTAAGTACTGTTTTTCTGTATCTGTGTGAATCTATCCATCTGTGTTATTTTTAATATTTCCTGTGATTGAAATTCTAGTGTTTATTGTAAATAGATATTTAGTACTTTCATGTTCTATTATTATTTATTATTGAATATATTTAAACTTTTCATTGTGGCTGATCTTTGACAGAATATTTTAACCTTTGATAGTACTTATATTTATTTGGTGACAATGTGGCCGCTCCTGAAAGCCTTGCAGCGTTGGTCAAACACTACCATTTATATTAGTATTAATTCTACTCAGTTTAATTTGATACCCTTGTAAGAGCCTTAGAGTAGCTGGCTTTGGAGTGTTCTGGTGGCAGTACCTAACTTATAGTCTGGGCAGAGGGGACATAGCTAGTAAATCTGTGCCAGCCTTTCCCAGGTGCGCATGTGTGTGTGTGTGTGTGTGTGTGTGTGTGTGTGTGTGTGTGTGTGTGTGTGTGTGTGTGTGTGTGTGTGTGTGTGAAAATCAAATCTCAAAGAATGTGTGTGTGTCAGCAACTTGGAGCAGGGACACAGGGTACTGTTTTCACAGAGAGGGTGGTGGAGGACGTGGACTGGAACACTCGGCTGAGGAATCAACTCTACAGCTGTAACAAGTGGGAGTCTTTTTTGGGGGCCTGAAGAGAGAGACAGAAACTCAGCCCTAGTACTGAGTGTGCTCCTTGTGTGCTCTTAAGGGAAATTGTGCTTGGTACAGAGAGCTACATCTGGAAATGCTGTGTGTATCTATTTTTGTTCCAAGTGACCATCCTTCATTGGTGTCAGTGGTGAGGACTGAGGCTCCAGGATCACTGGCTGAGAGGAGGGACGTCCCAGAAAGTATCCTGGTATCTCCTAGCTAATATTTCTATGTGGGATGAGTTAAACTCCCACCTCCAGAAGAGCTTCTCTTAAAAACCTGGGGAGTTCGCCAGCATTGTGTCTTAATAGTGTTAATGAGCTGTAGCCAAAGGGTGAAAAGCATTTGTCAAGTTGGTAACCCTGGGATCTGCTGGCCAACACTAGTATTGAGGGAAGTTGTCTAATTAAAAAATGAAGCCTTCCATGTATTGTTCTAGGCGTTCAGCGTTTGGATATACGCCTTTTGTGCTTTCTTGGTTTTATACGCTGGTTTTTTCTGTTGTCATGTATTGCTAATAGAAAACTCCCTAGATTTAGGATCATAGGATCATAGGAAGTTATTAGGCTAATGGCCCTAGGGCTCTTACAAGCATAGCCAAGTTCTACCCTTATTTCCACCATCAGCACCTGTTGTCTGTGTCCAAGAGGGACTCAGGTGGAACCCCCAGGGAGAATTTACAGTTGCCCATCTAATCATCCAGACTGCGTTTGAAGAGGGTCAAAGAGGTGCTCTGTTTGACATGAAGTGAGAGTCTGTTCCAAAGGTGTGGTAACCTCTGGGAGATAAATCTGTCTTTCCAGCAGGTTCTATTAATGTCACATACCAGGTTAAGGTCTTTAGAGCGAGTAACTTAGGTACCATTTGACTTGCAGATATGCAGCATTTCCAATAAAGCAGGGTCAGAGATCACCTCTGAATAGTCTGTGTGAAACAGAACAAAGTGATAGTGATTTCAGACGATCCACCTAGGACAGATGCTGAACACCTTGAATTTTCCTTGTGAGGAACCTTTGTGGCCTCTCCAATTGCTGCAGGTGCTTGGAAAGATATATACCAAAAGGGGCATTGTACTCAATTATTGGTCTGATGAGGGAAGAGTACAGGGAGGGTTATAACTTAGGTTTATTTATTGATAAGTGCTAACAAGTCAGGAAGGCAGCAGCTGCAGTAGAAAAGGCTTGGGTATGGGAGGAGTTGGATGAGGCCATGGACAATGACATTTAGATGGTCTGAAAGAGGATCTGCCAAACATCTAGCAACTTAGGAGGGGAAGGAGCATGTTGCCAAAGCTGTTTTCAGCAAGGGTTCAGCAACACTTTTGATAGGTAGAAGAACACTTTTTGGAAATCCTTTACCTGGTGGACATGTCCTCTTTTGAGATGTCACTGTTTGAATTAAACAGTTCATATGCAGCAAGTCCATAGGAGTGAGTGAGATCCATTTAGAAATGCTGAAGGCACTGGACACTGTAGCAGTGCTGTGCATAATGCATTTTTTCAGTGTTGTGTGGAAGGCTGGGACAGTACCTCTAAAGTGATAAACGGAGGAGTGGCAGACATTTTCAAAAAGGAGTACAGGGTAGTGTATTCAATTTATAGAGCTCACACTTCACATCTAACCTACGAAAGCATAGTCCCGGGTGTTGTAAGCAGTCTGTCCAATAGTTGACTCTCTGATTCAAGAGAAGCAGTATAGACACCATCCTGGTCATGGAACATTTGTTGATCTCTTTGTCCTTGCACAGATATTGGAGGGGGTCATGGGAGTTTATCAGTACTGTCTACATGTTTCTGTGAACCTGAAGAAGGTGTATAACTATATCCCTCAGAATTTCTTATGGGAAATGCTATAACAGTATTGGCCTTCATTGTTTCTTATGCGTGCCATTCAATGACTATCTGAAAATGTCATTTTCCCCTCATTATCTGCATTGATATGAATAATTTGAAGGTGAATGCAAGAATCTGTCAAGGATGTGCCTTGTCTCCTGTTTGAGATTTTCAGTGACACATATCAAATTTCAGCTGTAGTCTGGAAAGCATCCAGTTCTGGGTTGAGGGGTTGTACCTCTAATGTTTGCAGATGATCTTGTCCTCAGGCTCAAATGTTTGGGATTTCCAGCATGCACTGGAAAAGTTGTCTGCTGTGTGTAAAATAGCTGGAATGAAAACCAACAGCTGCAAACTGAGATCATGTTTTGTCTCCAGGAAAGATTTGATTTCTCTCTTCTGGTGAGGAGGTTTAAGTATGTGGAGGTAGAGCTTGCTCAAGAGTAAGGTTATCAAGGATTGTGAGACTGACAGTGGGTGAACACAGTGTAGTGGCTACTGCAGGCATTGTACCACACCGGGGTGTAAAGCAAGAGCTGATACATAGAATAAAGCTTTCAGTTTAGTGACCAGGATGTGTTTCAGTTCTTACCAGTGGTCTGTAGTTTGAAAGTTGTGCTCTCTGAACGAATATGACAACCTATACTGTGGAACTTCTAGAAGTACCAAAACTCACCCCACATAATCTGTTGTATATTGTAATTAGTACATTATGATAGTTGTGAAATGATGCTGAGATTTGTCACTTTGTTCTAAAGTCCTTTGGTCAGTCTTGCCCCACCCTAGATACACACAAGCTCATACAAAATTTTATCGTACTCCTGCCCATCACTGCTGCGATCAGTATATCCATCCTAGTCTCCTCCATCGCTGTCATTTTTATTGTCCCTACCCTGTTCATAAATATCATAATCCAGTGTGGTGCACTAACTTCATTCTCCTCTTGTCCATCATTATCCAGTGCAGCATATCCAGTCATTTCCCATGCATTAGTGAGCAGTGCCTCCAGGCTATTCCTGAATATTATTCTCCACTACAATGTCTCTGGTTTGCTCAGGTCTATCAATGAACAGTACAGTGTCTCCAGTCTGTTCCACCACTGTCCAGTGAAGTGTATCCAGTCTGTTCCTGTCCATTAGTGAGCAGTACCTCCAGACTATCATGAATATTATTCTCCACTACAATGTCTTTGACTTGATCAGGTCCATCAATAGACAGTATAGTGCCTCCAGCCTGTTCCATCACTGTTTAGTGCAGTATTCCAACCTGTTCCTGTTCATCTCTGTCCAATACAGGACCCCTGTTTGCAGCTCTATCTTGAGAATGTCATTCTCCTTTATTAAAGAAGTGCTTCTTTCTATTGTTCATTTAATTTTTTTATTAATCAGGTAAGTGGACTTATACAAGATATTTTTTCATGTATTAGCCAAGCAGTTGGCATAATGCAAGTTAAATGGGTAACAGTGTGGTTGTTGTCTGGACTTAAAACCTTACCCACTGTCCATAAAGCACGCACATTGATAGAACTCAAAGAGGTGTGCAGTAATTTTTTTAACAAAATAATGGCTAGGAGAAGTCCTTATGAATTTCAGTGGGGTGTGAATTTCAGGAAATTTGTGCAGTTTTAGGAAAGGCCCCTTCAGAAGCAACAAGTCTAAGGGGTAATTAAATGTGAATGCACCATGACTGTTGTTCCATAAAGAATTTAAGATTGTTCTTACAACTCTTCCACTTTGTGAAACCTTGGAGTAGATCTATGTAGGTCTGGGGTGTGTGGGGATATCTCTCCACATGGGAATACGGGGGGGGGGGTTCCCTCCTTCAAAAAAAGGTCTTACTCTGATGTTTGCTGAAAGTAGTTTCAGCAAAATTTCTTCAGACATTTGGCATATGGGAAGTGTGTTGCTGAACTGTTGATATGATTCCCAGTTTCACTAATGAAGGGCAGTATACCAAATAAAGGAGTATGAATATTAAAGATTGCTTAAGTAACGCAGGTGGAACTGTTTTTGGCAGGTAGTGAGTTTGTCCAGAGAGAGGTGGCTATGTTTGGGGGGAGAAGAGACACCATAATGACAACATTATTTCAGACTGTAACATTATTCACAATGAGCAGCAGAGTTTGTTACAGTGCAGTGCAATAATTCCCTGCAAATAAAATAAGATGAGCAATTGCAGCAAGAAGGGTCTCTGTTATGTGTTTTGTGACAAAATTATTTAGGAGTCTTCATGCAATCCAACTTATCTCTAAAAGAATTTAGAGTTTCACAGCAAATAATGTCTAGTTAACCATCATATAGTCGATTAATTAATCCAAGGGATCTTTTTTAGCCTTCACCTGGCCCCCAGTGGTAATTTACATACATGGGGCAGCACCACACCACGGCATGCTGGGCCACAAGTCAATAAATGCTCCCTCCATATCGAAAAAAAAAAAAAAAGGAAGAAGAAGAAAAAAAATGGGGTGATGTGTCTATAGACATTTATTTTTTTTTTAAATCTGTGTTCTGTTCTCCTACCATGTTCATAATAGGATATGGGTAGCTGAAATATGCCCTCTTACTTATGTAGCTTGTTCTAAGCACTTGCAATCAGTTGTCCTTAGCAACCAATCACAAGTGCTTTCCTAGCAAGCTCTAGTCATATGACTACAAACTACTGTGTGGGAGTTCAAACATGTAGATATCCTGGACCAGGTATTTCAGTTTATTCTGGTACTGACTGGGAAAACCAGAGTGAACTGTGGACAGTGATAACAGTAGATAAATCCTATAGCAGAATACTGATGTTTGTAATTTTATTTTTAACTTAATTGACATTGGAGCCGGGTGAGGGACACACCTCTCAATTGTCCCTGAATTTGCCTTGTATTTTGGTCTGCTGCTCGAAAATTCATTTATTGCATTAAGTAAATAATTGCAGATATTTGAGTTTCAGATGTCATATCCTTCAGAAAATATATCCTAATTTAAAACCTGTTGTTCTAGCAACTTTGAGCAATATTTCAAATCTATTCCTATGTTTGGGCCTTTGTCCCCATTATTTATTTGGCTTTGTCTCTGATTCATTAGCAGGAAGGTTCACAGCTGGGGAGGCCTTAGCTCTAATGTGTCTCCAATTTTGCAGAATTTCTGGTTTTGTCTCATATTGTTGGTCTGTTCTGCATAAAATATGTGGTTTTCTGGAAAATTGTGTATTGCAGTCACTACATAGTGGCAGACATTTGATTTCCAAATTTTGTATTTTTCAGAAAATGCATGCTAATGCAAAATCTATTTTTATATCAACTTTCTAAGTATATGATCAATATTTAAAATCTCTGCATGACTTTGAGCCTTTGTCCCACATTATTTTTTGGATTTGTCCCTGACTTCATCTAGGGGATAAAGAGCTAAGGGGTAAATCCCTGTAGTGATACCTTCAGCCTTGAACAATGACATGAAATACGTTGTTTGTTTATTTTTTTACCATTTTGATCATGTCACAGGTGAGTGTCAGAAGTGACTGTTTGGGGATGGGGGAGATGGTAGCACAGCCCTTAACTGTACCTCATTACAAGAAAAGTTTCTCAGTTTGTGAGTCTTAGTGTTAAAACTTTTGTATTGATTCACATTGAAAGGATTTATAATGTATTCATCATTATGACTTTTTTTCATTGTTATGAAATAGGCATGGTAAGTAATATAGAATCATTTTATATCATCAAAATAATGTTTTACAAGTATGAGGAATTTTTTATTTTACTTACTGTGCTGTGATCTTCCTAGTATATTCTCAACTACCAGATTTTGCAAAATGTCCAAACTTTTGCTTGATATTTTTGGCCTGTTCCACATAAAATTTTTAGTTTTCTGGCTGAGGATTGAAGTAACTAAATAATGACAGGACAGACATTTGAGTTTCAGACTTCATATTCTTCATAAAATGCATGCTAATGCAGACTACGTTTAAAAGAACAACATTTAAAATCTATCCCTAGTTTGGGCCTTTGTCCCCGGATTATTTTTGCCTTTGTCCAGATTTCTTGTGTTAGCAGGATGAAAGGTATACTTCCTAGTTGAAGTTTTAGTAAACTTTCCGTATTGCCAGAAGTAATGTTGTGTTCCATATTTTGGAGGCAGAAGGTTAAGAGCTATGGAAAGCAAGTCAGTGGATGAAAGCAGATGGCAGGGTGGGGCTGATCATAATAAAGTGAACATTGATGTGGCTTGGTGGTGGGGGGAGTGGACTAAGCTTAGTGTCTTCAAGTTCCAAGTTAAAATATGTTACTGTGCTGGTGATTTCACTTGTTTGTCATGAAAACAGTTTTGTCAGCAGTGGCAATGATACACACTGCCCACAGCAAAATACACTTGTATTTTTTTATTTAAGTTTTATAGTGATTGACACGGGGTTAAGATGCCCTATTGCAGCAAGTGGAATTAAATTTCTGTGAGTGTTATGTTTTCTAATCAACAAGACATCAGAAGTATAGAGAATGTAGGTAAAACTTTTTGGTGGCAGTTGAAAAGCAAACCAGTAACAAGATCACTTCTGAATTAGTATTGATATGGCTTGTTGGCTGGAGAGTATCTATCAAAAAGCAATACTGCCTTTAGTTTTAGGTGATTCCTTCACAGTGAAAGATAATGTACTGTCTAAAAAGGAGTACATTCTATTTGTTCACAGTGTATGTATTTTGTCCTCAAGTATCTTAATGAAAGAGACTGATTTTTTTTCATTTTAACTGCCCAGAGGAAACCGAACCATTGCCTATTATGTACAGTTAGTAAATCCAGAATTCCAGAGGGTTTTTATTGTCACAGTCTGGCACTATGCCTGGATTCCACTTGTAAGATTGTTTGACCTTTGAACAGAAGGTCAGGTATAACTAATGTCCAGAATAAGTTCTCATTATGTCAGAAGGAGAAATCCTACACATTACATCAGAAAAAATATGTGTGTGTGTGTGTGTGTGTGTGTGTGTGTGTGTGTGTGTGTGTGTGTGTGTGTGTATATATATATATATATATATATATATATATATATGGATCTACTTCATTTCATTGAAAACTCATTTCACTGAAAGTCAAGTTTCCTGCAAACAATTCACTGAAAGCTCACTTCACTGAAACTCATTTCATTGAAAGTTATATATGGCCTTTTCTCTACTGTAGTGCGATCCTAGAGTTAGTATATAAAGTAAGGGGGGGTGGGGGGCATAGCCCCCCACATATTGTAAACGTTTTAAAGCATACAGATGGATACTTACAGGTGCAATGAATAACTCTTTCCAGAAGACAACATATTACCAAACTATGTGGGGGGCTGTGCCCCCACCCCCCCTTACTATATATACTAACTCCAGGATTGCACTACAGCGGGGAAAAGGCCATATATAACTTTCAACGAAATGAATTTCAGTGAAATGAGTTTTCAGTGAAGTGAGCTTTTAGTGAACTGGTCCCAGTCATTTGAGTTTCAATAAAATGAGTTTTCAATTAAATGAAGTAGACCCATATATGAATATATATATGCTTGTGTTTTCACTTGTAACACACCATGATTATGATGCCATGCTTTCAAGTGGCTAAAGCTGTGTAGTCCAGCTTAGAGATTTGCTGCTGTGGAAGCTCTGAGGTTGGAACTGAAGTATTAGATATGTTTTATGTAGTGAAACCTCCAAGTGTGGTAGAGATGTAATAGCCTTTCAAAGACAGCTTCCTGTGTTTTTGTTCATCTGCCTTTACTGCCACATAATGATATTTTGCATTATCCTTGGTTTTCATTAGGGGTGATGTGGTGAAGTTCTGCTCAAAATGCTGAGTACAGTAATGGCCTAATGTGGCCTAAAGTACTACTTTACTGAGTTGTCATTACATCAGAAGTAAAAAATCCAGTTTATTTCTCCTGAATAGGGAAATTGCTGTTACTGGACATATGACCCATGACTGTGTTTATATTACGCTGTCGAAAACTCAAACTGTCAACAGCGTAATAATCGACACGAAAATGTGGAAACCCCCGAACATCGAATACACAAAAAAAAAAAAACACCCAAACACAACAGAAATTGCTCTATGCAGGGGGAAGCCCCCCTGCACCCCCACACCCCTCACTACATAAATATACCAACTCCGAGATCGCACTACATTGCAGTAAATGGAAATCTCCCCTTATGGAGATTTCCGTTTACACGCACAATGACTTTCGCTTTCGACATTTTGGTGCCGACAATATCAGCTTCGATATTGTCGACCTTCGACAGGGTGAAGTAGACCCTTTAGACTCATGGGCAGTAAACCACATTACATGAAGGTAAGGTTGTATATTTGTTTTACAAGCTGGAATGACCAGCTAAATACATTTTGTATCTGAGGGCCATGATGATGATGATTCTATAGTACTTTCTTCAGTTACAGAAAAATGGTCTATATAGCACCAGTAGTCATATGTAGCCATTTGGATGCTCTGGTTTTGCCATTTGTTTCATAATAGCAATATATTTTGCATTTTTTTTTTGGCTGGCAGTATGTATCTAAATTGGTAACCATTTGAAATGTCAGGGCCCACTAAAGTGAGTCTCAAGACAGGGAGACTGAATGGCCAAAACATCAGACTTACATATACTAAGTCTTGGATGCCATTTCTAAGAGTATTCCCTTTTCTCTGAGGTATGGCAATCTTGAAGTTGGTATATATAAGTTCAGAGGTGTGGAGAGCTTGCTTCCCACATGAGGGGTGCAGGGGGGCTTGCCCTCCGTCCACAAAAAGAAGTTTTAAGGAGAAGAGAAATTTTCAAAATTCATTCTTCTCCTGTGTTTTTTGGGGGGGGGGGGGTCAGCTTGTCAGCACTCTGCATTTCGAGTGCTGACATTTCAATAGGGAGCCATCAGAATCATATTGTTTATGTGTTCTTGTGAAATAATAACTAGTGACAATGCAAAACTGGTTTCTAAGAAACAAGCAGTATTTTTCTTCCATTTTTATATGTTACATATAAAAATTTTATATGCTCATTATACTTGCACTGAGAGGCTTGTTCATATTTGAAATTATTTTGTCCACTTCCCCTGAATGGTGTTAGGCTGTGCAAAATAAAATGAAATTGGGACTTTCAAAGGGGTTTGGAGGTAAAATTCATGAGAATGCCTTGAAGCAGTGTAGAAATATTGTCATTTGAAGTCAAGGTTGTAATACAGGTCAGGCTGACCATTGCAAATTATCAGTGTTTTCACATTTTATTTAGAGATTTAGCAGTGATCTCTTTGAACTACTGATAATTTTATAAAAAAAACTATTAGCCAATCTTTCTCAACTGTTTCTCAGCTGTTTCTTTAGTGTGTTTTTGTCTATAGAAGTGTGCCTGCAAGCAAACAGATGTCTATGTAACAGTGAAGTCTGCAGTTTGAACACCATACTGTGGGCTGTATTTTTATGTAAATTATAAATATTATGGCAGCCTAACACAAAGAACTTTGTCCGCTATAATAGCTCCATTTTCTTAGACCACTGCAGTCCCATTGCTACTTTCTTCTTCAACTGTGCTCCATTGATTGTTTTTAGCAGTCCACTATCTCCCTTTGATACGTTTTTTCTCCTTTGCCCCAGTTGCTTGTGTAACTACTTTCATTTCTGAGCCAGTCTTTTCCCAGAGCTGCAGTCCTGCATTCTGGCTTACCTTTTCCAATTGGTTTTGCTGATCTGTGAGTGTGTGGGGTAGTGTTTGGACTTTGCATTTCAAAGTCCATAGAAACCTCCTTACCATTACACAATTGTTCAAACAGTCAAGGGCAATTATTTACTCTTGTGTATCATCATTAGTCAGGCCAAGGTGATATTGGACTAACTCTCCTACTAAAACTGTGTCCTAGAGCAACAAAATCAAGACATTCCTCTACTAGCACAGAGGCCTTTTAAACTGCACTGTTCCTTTTACTTATCTCTCAGCAGATTTGTGGCTGCTTAAGTTCAGTCACTGATTGTTTTTCTCTGTCTCTTTGCCAAGTTTGCAACCCACTTTGTTTGCCCTCGCTAATGCTTGGGCTCACTCCTCTCCTCTACCCTACATCAAATTCCCACCCACCTCCTCTTAGTCTACATTTATACTTCCATAGCACCACCCACATATTCCTCAAACCAATACCATCAGTTCCCTCCAGAAGAAAAACAATCAATAGAATTACTTCTAATAGTAACACCCACTTTAGTTACCAACCAAGGCTCTCTCTCAAAATGTACTCCTTGCTCCCTATAATTATCACATTACATGTCTACAAACAACCCAGTACACTCCTAACATTTTCTAATCCTAATTTACAACAGAGGTAAAACACAAGTTAAATAAAATACCCCTAACTCAGATTATTTTACTATTCTTCTTCACTTTACTGGCCTTCATCAACAATAATCATATCCACCTCCTTCAAATATTTAGGAATTCAATCAGTCCTCACAAAGAATATCAACATCTACCTACCCAGCCTGTCTTTCTCCATACTACCCTATATATACAAACAAACCACATCTGATTTACTTATCTATAAATATCTCAAAAATAAGTATCCACATTTACGATCAAATACCAAACCAAGACCAAAATATGACTGAGCACACTCTTCCCTCTGTAAAATGTCAATTCAAAAACTTAGTGGAGATTTTTACCCCAACCCAGGTCCCACTGTTTATAAAACCATCACTTCTAACCCCAAAATAAACCAGTCACCTAATACCTCTCAACAAAAAACAGAACCCAAACCCCCCTTACTAAACATGAACTTAACCTTAATAAATCCATCATATTCCCTATGAATACACTAGGACATAAGGAATTCTATTTCCCTGAAACTGAAATTAAAGTCAATTATAATCTCAAATATCTGGGTATTATGTTCACTCACCCCCAATCTGACATGACTAAAAACAACTTGTTTAAAACCTGGTCTAACATCACTGAAGACACTAAGAGATGGCTAAACCTCAATCTATCTCCACTAGCTAAGGCGGCCATAGTTAAAATTAATATTCTTCCAAGACTATTGTTTCATTTTAGTGCTATTAACCAAAATATACCAAAAAACTTCTCCAAACTTGAAACACTACTAGGAAAGTTTATTTGGCATCCAAAAAGTACAAGAATAAAATACACTAAATTAACATTACCCAAACAAAAAGGGGGGCTAGGCCTACCTGAATTCCAAACATACTACAACATACTAAACGCTAGTCGAATTATACAAATAGCATGCAATTTACACCCTAGAGCAGTACCCTTTCTAAATCCTAAGACTTTAAAGCATTTTAAGGTACATCCCATAATAATGAGAAACAGAGTAATATTTCAAAAGCTGGAAGCCTCCCTAAATCTTAAAGATACTTTGGTATTGGGACAGCCAGTACACCTTAATCCTAATATTCATAGGTTCATAGTTTCATAGGTTCATACTAGGCTATCTGCCCTAGGGCATTTATAAGCCTAGCCAGAATGTGTTTGGCTTTCGCCACCCATTTTAAATTTATTTTGCTATGCCCTTTTTCGAGGTTAGTATACTGTGCCTCTGTCTAACAGTGACACAGAAATGATACCCGGGGTAAACCTACGATCTCCCATCCACTCATCAGGATTCCTCTTGAAGAGAGTCAATGAGGGACTCTGCCTAACCTGGACTGGGATTTTATTCCAGAGTGAAGGGAGCCTCTGGGTTATGAATCTGTCCCTCCAGCATGTCCTATTTATTTCAGTGCTGAGGTTCAAATTTCTCGAGCGCGTAGCTCGATGGGATTTGGATTTTCTGAGGTGCAGCATGTCCATTAATTCCGGGTTGGACATGGCTTTATACGTCAGGCACAGATCGCCTCTGAACAGGCGGTATGCCACTGAGTAGAGCTGGAGTTTCTTTAACCGGGCAGCATATGGCATCTGTTTGAGCCCTTTGATCCTCTTGGTGAGGTACTTTTGGGGTCTTTCCAGTTGCTGCAGGTGTCTTGTAAGGTACATCCCAAAAGGGGCATTGTACTCAATTATAGGCCTGATGAGGGATGAGTAAAGAGGCACGATGACCTCCCCTGATCTAGATGTGAATCCCTTCATGATTAGGTGGGCTATATAAAATGTTTTTCTAACCACTTTGGCCACGTGGTTGTCAAATGAGAGATTGCTATCAACTTGCGTCCCCAGGTCCCTAATTACTTCTTCTGTACTTAATGGATTACCACCTATGTGGTAATTTGTGGGCACTTTGTTTTTGCCAAAGGGGATGACTATACACTTTTTGGCATTTAGCTTGAGGCCATGGCTCTGGCACCAGTTGTCTGTTTCTATGAGGCCCTTTTGGAGGATGCTTGTGTCGGCTGGAGAGTCGATTATGGTGCCCAGTTTGCAGTCATCTGCGAACTTGGTCAGCCACAGTCCTTCTGTGTTGGCCTGTACCTCTAAGAAATATATACCGAACAAGAGAGGTCCCAGGACTGAGCCTTGTGGGACACCACTTGTAACTGGTTTGGAGTCTGACATGGCTCCAGCAATTCTAACCATGTGGGTTCTGTCCTTGAGCCAGTTTGCAATCCATCTAGTGACATAGGGGTTTATATTTAAGCTGGTGAGCTTATCTATAATGCCCAAGTGGGGTATTGTATCGAAGGCTTTTGCGAGGTCCAGGTAGGCTGTGTGGACCACCTTCCCCTCGTCAATGGCCTTGGTGACTGTTTCAAAGAAATCAACCAGGTTTAAGAGGCAGGATCTGCCCTTAACAAAGCCAAACTGGGTAGGATCCAGTGTCTGTAGGTCCCCGATATCTTTATTTATGAGGTCCATGATGATCCTTTCCATAGCTTTGCAGACCAAGCTAGTCAGGCTTATGGGGCGATAGTTTCCAGGATCCGTTGAGGCACCACCTTTATGGAGAGGGACCACTGTTGCTGTACGCCACTCTTTGGGCACATATCCTGTAGTAAGGCTGAGATTGAACAGTAGTTTTATGTTTGGGTTTAGCTCTTCTTGGAGTTCATGTAGGGCGCAGCCGGGACACTGTCTGGTCCCATTGATGCTGTGTTTTTTGCTTTGGAGAGGGCGGCTCTTACCTGAGCATCTGAGATGTCAGGGGGGCAGCACTCTGCTGGGATAGATATTTGCCCTTTTGGTGGGGAGAAGTTTGCGCTGAACCTGTCAGCTAGGATGTTGGCAATGTCTGTGGGTTCAGTGTATTTTTTGTCATTTTGGACTAATTCTGAGCATATCTGGGAATTACCACCCAGGTTCCTAACATAACTAAAGAAAGCCTTGTGATTATCCTTATTGTCCTGTGCAATTTTTCTCTCAAAGCTGGCCTTAGACAATTTTATGAGTGCCCGTAGTTTTTTGCTAATACTGATCAGTGATGCCTTCCCTTTTTGGGATTTTGCTCTATCATTTAGTAGCTTCCTCCTTCTATTGTATAGTTTGTTTATGGCTGGGGTCCACCAGACAGGACGTCTGCCTTTGGAGGATTGGGTCTTGGTTTTATTTGGGATCGCATGATCCATGCATTCCTGAAGGTGTTCATAGAATGCATTTATAAAGGATTCTGCGGTCTGGTAAATTAAACAATACTATATTAAACCTGAATCAGTATCCAAAAATTAAAAATATCACTGTATGGGACCTATACCAGATCAAAAGTTACTCAGTTGACAATATTAGACAAAAACTTGAAGTAAATAAAAGCTATAATACCATAATCAACCAATTAATGTACCTGATCAACACAATTACTATGAATGTCAACATAGACAACCAAGACATGGAGGTATATCAACAAATTATTAACCTGCTACTGTCGAGATCTAAAATGTTATCAGATACATATAGATTAATAACAAAAATTAGATATCAAGATGCAATTCTATATTCCAAATTTTGGGAAGAGAAAAACAATAAGATAACTGATGAACAAAAATCTGATGCTATTGAACTTACTTTGAAATTAACTCTCCTTAAAAAACTAATTTATACCCAAATTATGATCAATATTAATGCATATCACGCACCACTTTTTCTTAGTAAAATTAATCCCTCCCACTCCCCTTATTGTACCATATGCCAAAACAGTGTTGCTGACGCCCTTCATATTTTTGGAACTGTAAAAATGTTTGCAAGCTGTGGTGTTCGCTAAGAACCAAATTAGAAAAAAAGGGATACACCAAATCTACCCTGTCATGGGAAATGGCAATTTTACATATATTCCCTAATAATTTCTCATACGAAAATAAACACATCTTAGTCACATTGTGTGCAATGATCAAATCATAATTAGCCCAAAATTGGTTAGATAGAAGTAAAATCACATGGGAAGAATTTAAAGAATGGCTATAAAATACTTATTAGCCAGCAAATTAATTACAAGAAGCCAAAAAAAAACTATCTTACTATCAGAAACATTGGAAAACGCTTTTAGAAATCCTAGGACAAAATTGATTTATGACCAAGGGACTTCACCATCAATATTACTTTACATAATTAAGGGAAACTAAGGGCAATTATTATAGAAATACCTATAATAACAGTGTACAGGTCATGGCAAACACATATAAGATGAACATTAAGGTGACATCAGTGTATATATTGTACATAGTTAGTGCAAGACAGAATGTTTATTTAGGTAGACTAGAATATCTGGTTGCAATGTTTTAATGTCACATTTTCAATATGTTGTATACTATCTTTATGTAAATGTCTGTTTTACAGCTCATTAAGAGCAGCTTGATTATTAGACAATTCTGTAGAATTGCTACCCTAACATTGATGATTTATGTTATGTATATCGTATTTGGACGACTGAAACTTGATATTTCAAGTAGCTTGTATGTATATTTTCTGTGTCATTCTTTTCTTGTATTTAAATAGAAGTGAAATGCAATAAAAATTATATTTGAAAAAAAAAAAGAAGTATGTGCAGTAAAATCCATGACATACATGCCTACCTTGTCACATACACTCCTGATGTAGTCATAGCTACCAAAACCTGGTTAAAAAAAAAAAAGAAATAAAGGATAATGAGATCACCCCTCAGGATACAGTATACTCAGGCATGACAGACAAAACATGTGTGCAGGTGGTGTAACAATAATCTATAAAAATTCCCTAGTCATCACCTTACTCCTTCAGGAAATACCCAGATTTAACAATGCTGAACTTCTAATAACACTCCTAAAAATCAACAATAGGAAAACTATATGTTTAACAGCAATTTATATACCACTGGAAATAACATTGATATTGCTGAAAACATCCTGTATTGGGCATCCCAACAAATTAACCATGAACCTATAATATTTGGAGACCTAATATAGACTGGCAATTCATAAATTCTACTACCCCCACTGAATCCATAAACTTATACAGCTTCAGACAATAACCATACCCACTAGGACTTTGAAGATGGTTGCACATTGAGTAACAGCTTAACTTTCTCTCTCCCAGTGTGAAAACAGAAACTAAACAGAGAAGGCCAGTAGACTTTTGTGTTTATGGGTAAATTTTAGTAAATGGCTATTAAGTGTACTTGCCTGGATGTCAGGAAAAAAGAAATACAGAGCACCTGGAAAAAAATCAGCTACAAAAAAGTGATGAAGAAACACTGACTGGGGAAAGTTCTGCAGCTGTTCAGCAAAAAGCAATGCAACCTCCAGACATGACTTCTAGTAACCTACAGGAAGATAAAAGGAAAATGCACACAGACCTGGTTAAAATAAACAAAATACTGATGGAGTATATCAACACAAACAACAAAAGGATGGAAAAATGGAAGAAGCTTTAAACAGGTATTCAGATGAGGTGACAAAGCTACACAAATCAGAGGCTGAAATGAAGAAAAGACTGTCTGAATATGAGACTGGTCAGTCAGAAAGAGATGTTTCAAAAAATAATAGAATTAGAGGTCAGAGAGTGTAGGAAAAACCTGAGATTTTCAGCTATACCAGAGAAGCTGGAAGGAACAGACTGCATTAATTTTATGAAAGCACAAATAAGCAACTGGACTGGTATTCAACAGCAGGAGTTGTTAGTTAAAAGGGAACATCATGTGTATGTTCCAACCTGGCTATGAGAAAACAACCTAGACCTTTAATAGTAAAGACGCAATCCTACCAGCAGAAGGAATGTATTCTCACAAAACTGTGGTAGAAGGACAAAATACTAAACGTGGGAGACAGGAGAGTGTTTATGGAGAATGATTACTCACTGTACACTAGGCAGAAGAGGAGTAAATTCATTCCACTATTCAGGGAATGTCAAAACACAGGTGTGAGATTCAAACTGCTATATCCAGCTGTATTCAAGGTATTCTTCCCTGGAGGAATAAAATTATGTTTTGATGAAGTACATGCTAAGGAGGAAATGTAAAAGTTCATCCAACAAAAAGTGATCTGTGGAACAGAAGGAGATTCTGCTTCTTGTTCTTCTGGTAATAAAGGCAACAGAGAGACTGTACCAGTGAAACCTTTTCCAGTGTTTCAAAAGAAAATGGTGAAGAGAAGGAAGGGAGCATTAAAGTTGACTAGAAGAATCAAGAGTACATTATAAATGAAGCAAAGACAGGATTTGGGAGATTAAGATGAACAATATTAAAACCAGTAACTTAATGTGGGATTACAATGCAATAATTATATTTGTGAAATATGACAGAACAAGAAAATGTGGAAATATTGGACTTTTTTCAGAATTGGGACTTATGGGGTACCCTAAAATATACGCCCTACTTCATGTCATTAATGTTTGGAAAAATGCTTTGGGGAAGGGAAGAGAGGGGAGAAAGTTAGCTGTAAGTAAAAAAAAAACATGTTTTCTTAATAGTACTATTTTTGTAGTGCATGGTTTTCCTTGCATGCTATCAAGTAAAGTTTTCTCAGTTATTTTTAAGTGTAATGGGGGTTGTAAACAGGTGCTGCTGTTCTTTTTTTCCTTTCTTTCTCCCTTCTCTTTTTCTTCTTGTTCAGTTTTAAGAAATGTAGGCACTGCAATGTGAAAAAAGGCTAGTTAAAAGAGCATGACAAAAGAAAAAAATAATGGGCCTTTTCTCATTCTTGCATGGTGGAATGGATTAAGGACCTTAGATTGATTTGGTAACAATTGTTAAGAGAAAGCAAGTAAATTAAAACATTTATTGCATATTATGCAGCTTTTTTCTAGCAAATGAATGTATGGTTAGTAGCAATTCTGCATCTGGCCTTCATATCTCCATGGAAACAATCTGATAAAGAGAAATTGATTGTCTGGTTATCATGTCTCCATGGAGACAATCTCATAATGAGAAACTGGTTACAGTCTGGTGGAGAGTGATTGGCTGTGGGGAAAAACAAAAGTGAAACTGTCTAGGAGATAATGTTCTCTGAAAGCATTTGGGAGTCTTTCCCAGCTTGGAGAGCTATAAAGAGAAGACAAAACCAGTTAGCAATTAGTAGAAGCACAGGCTGTACCATGCATCTTAGCATGAATAACCTTTCTTTTAGGTTAACTCAAGTTTGTAAGTGTGGCTGTCAGTCTAGGACATTTGTTCCTATTAGGAGGGTAAAACTTCAGTATTTGAAGATGTACTTAGTTTTGTGTGTTAGTATTAAATTAATATGTTTTAGGGGGGGTTGGGTGTTTGTTTTTTTTTTATTGTTTGAGGGCTTTCAATAAAACAAAAAGTTTTGTAAGATGTGACATAAGCTCAAATGGATATGACAAAACACCACTATAGAAAAGTTTTACCTGCCAAACAGTCTATGCATATAACACAACAGCTAGAACTAAACATTTAACAAAAAGCTGTTATATATAAAAGGTGGGAATAATACCTTTTTAATACAATGATACTATCTGTAATGTCTTTAAATCTCAATGGTCTCACAGATAAATTCAAAAAAGGAAGAATAGTAAACTATATTTAAAAAATGTAGAGTTTAAATAGCAATGTTACAAGAGACACACTTGGAATGAACTGAACATATGAATTTGATAAAGAAAGGTTTTCAGGATTGTTATTCAGCGGAATATCTGGGACAAAGGAAAAGAGGAGTACTTATATTAATTGCAAGAGGAGCTACAATAGTGATAGAAGAAGCTAAAAAATATAATAGAAAATTTGTAATGCTAAGGGGCTACTGGCAAGGGAGGAAGATTATACTGGTATGTATTTATATTCTACCTAAAACTGCTATAATCAAGCTTAAGAAAATTCTGGGAGAAATAATCACTTTTCAGTAAGGAATATTACTTATAGATGGTGACTGGAATTTGATTTGTAGCAGTGAAGATGTGTCTGGGGTCCCAGAAGGGAAAGTATAAAAAAGGAGGGTAGATATTTGAAGTAATTTATGAAAATATTTGGCATGGAAGGTGTGAATTCAGTAATAGGAGTTCAGAGTGAATTTACTTGTTATTCCCTAAGATACAAAAACTGGGCTAGGCTAGACAGAATTTACATTTCACAGGAAGATGTGCATTTAATTGAAGGACTTGATTATGTACCCAATAACTATTTCAGATCCTGTGCCAATAATAACTACAATAAAAACACAGGGTAATGAAATAAAAATGAGACAGTAGCACGTTCCCACCTATCTGTTGAAAAAAGAGGAATTTAAGGAATGGGTAGTAGAGAGATTATTCAGGAACTATTCTAGAGGATAGAAACTACTTCTGAAAATATATCTAAGGAGTGGGATAACATTAAGGTGGAGTTTAAAAATAGGGTGGAAATAAAAGAAAGGGAGTTATAGTTAAGAAGTAACAAGAATTATTTAGAGGGACTGACAAATGTTAAAGTATTGCAGAATAAGGGGAATCTCACAGAACAATAAAAGGATCAACTGGAGAATGCTAGAGAGAAAATAAGGGATTACCTCGATAATACACACAAGTTTAGAAAGGTTACCATTAAGCAACTGTTTTTTGATAATAACACTAGAGCTGAAAAACTTTTAGCACAATGACTCAGGCAACAGAACAGAAATAGAATGTAGAAAGGGTTGTCGCCAAGCTTAGGAAGACTATAACAAGGTAGGTAACAAGAGATCCTATAGAGGTATTAGAAATATTTCAGAAAGTCTATAAAAATCTGTATAAAGCAGAGAAATATGGAAATCAAGAAAAGATACAAATGGAAATGTGCATGGAAGAATTAAATATGCCAAGATTAGAGGTAGATAAGGCTCAGTTACTAACAGTTAGGATAGGAAGAGGAGATGAGATAAAAATTGTGATATATAACCAATCTTCATGAAAGTCCCTAGGAATAGATGGTATTCCTGTGGAAGCTTTGAAGCTAGAAGGGGAAAAAAACTGATAAAGATCTGGAAGGTTTTGTTTAACAGTATTTTAAGAGGAGGAGAAGTACTAACATCCTGGAAGAAAGCAGTGGTACCTGTAATACCTAAATAAGGTAAAGATCTATCAGATCCAGCATTCAATACTAAACCATGCTTATAAAGAGTTAATGTCTAGAACGGCTAAAAAAAATGGCAAAAGTAATGCCAAAATTGGTAGATGAGAGAAAAATTGTGATGTATAACCAATCTACATGAAAGTCCTCAGGAATAGATAGTATTCCTGTGGAAGTTTGCAAGCTAGATGGGGAAAAGCAGATAAAGATCTGGAAGGTTTTATTTAACAGTATTTTAAGAAGAGAAGTACTAACATCCTGGAAGAAAGCAGTGGTACCTGTAATACCTAAATAAGGTAAAGATCCATCAGATCCAGCATTCAGTACTAAACCATGCTTATAAAGAGTTAATGTCTATAAAGGCTAAAATGGCAAAAGTAATGCCAAAATTGGTAGATATGGATGAATGTGGTTTTGTGGAGGGGAGGCAAACATTTCACAACAATAACAGAACATGAATGATCCAGAGGGAAGCATAACATGAACTTATGCTGTGCTGCTGATGTCATAAGAAGATTGGAACATGCATAGCCACACCTCGTGGGGTTCGGCTTTATTGGCCTAAATTTGTCCATTAATCGACTTAAAAAGAAATAAGTCATGGGCATTCAGAATCACTATATAGCTGAAAGACCCGGTGTCTTTAAAGGGGTAATTTGCATTTATCCCATAATCCTCTTTTACAAAAGGTTTTAAGGAATCACACAGTGAAAAGTCTTGCTTGGCTAGATTTTTCTTGTTGTTTTTTTCCAATTGGACGTGTGTCCTATTTACTCCTTTATCTCTAGCTTCTTCTCAACTCTCTGCCTTAGAAAACATTGGGTTGGTTATGTTGCATCTTGATTTAAATACAAACTGCTCATCTCCCATCTTACTTTCTACTAATCTGCTTATTTGGTATCATTTACCCTTACCAGAACTCTTATGCAATGTGACAGGAGTTTGATACCTCTATACTGCCCACAGTTGTGAATTTCCCTTTTGTTCTTGTGAACTGCTGAAAAAAAATTCCTTTCTAGGTCTATTAATGACTTTTTAGTGCATCCTACAGCTCTCACCTATGTCTCTCCTGCTCTTATCCTCCTCCCCACTATTTCTCCAGGACTTGACTCAGTGTTAAAATTAAGACCTGCCTATCCTCTAGTCCTTCCTTTCCCTTTCCCTCATTCTCCTGCCATATAACTAGATTTCACATTGTGTTATTTTAAGGTTACAAAGGGCACCTTTTTACAAATGTTTATCACAATGTATATTATCATTTTATGATTTTGTTTCATGATTTTTGTTAATGTTTCTGTATATATCTGTATTTTTATCTTGTATATACCTGTTAATCACTTTTATAACTAATTGCAAACATTGTTTCTGGAGCTTTTCTCCTTGGGTCTCTGCTGAAAAAGGGCACCTGCCCAGCCAGACTAACCTTGTTAACAAACGGCAAATAAATAAATAAATAAACAAACAAACAAACTAACTGAACCAATTGTGCTTATTCTCCAGACATCTGGGATATGCCTTTCTCTCCATATGAGTACCCTCTAGAGCAATTTCTCCCCTAACTCACCCGACATTATGATCATATCTGCTGAGAACTCACCTGAGCCTGCTGCTTTCTCTGACTTCATTTTCCTTATTGCTGTTCTTACTTCTTCTAGAGTGGGCTCCTCTTCCTCTTTTGTCATAGGCTTTGTCTAGGACAGTACAGCTTCTATGGGGTGTTCTTCATTCAGAAGTTTCTGGAGGTACTCCTTCCATCTGTCTTTAATGTCTTGTGGATTGTTGAGCAGGTTGTGGCTGACATCCATTATGATGGGTGTCTGATGACTATCTTCTTTAAACTTCTGCCTTTGCCTTGCAGCATGATTTCCAAAAGCTGGTGGAGTGGCTCTGATGGCTTTTTGCTCACTATTACAATTGATGTCTTAGCCTGTTCAGTCTTTTCTATCGCTTACCTTTTCTGCACTCCTTCTTTCTTTCTTTCTTTTGATGACTTTCTGTGCTTCTGTATTGCACCACCGGCTTTCTCTGAGTACCATATGTTCATACCTGGCTTGGCCACATATTAGTTCTGTAGTTCTGGCACATGCTGTTTTGAGGCACTGACATTCTTCTTCAACTTCACATATTCCTCTTGGTCCTGAAATGCTAAAATCATGATTATTTCCTTGTACTCTTATGCTTTCTTTCCAGTCAACTTCTAAGTCTTCAGCCTGGTCTCTATTGACTTTAGGGCCTTCTCTGACCACTGCTTGCAGCTGATTGCGGTAACCAGTGGTTTATGCTGTGGACTGACTGTTTCACTGAGAATGACTCTACAATTACTGATTCTACTCCAGTGCCCTTTTCCTTTCTAGGAGGAAATCTACCCGAGTTGCATGTTGGCCACACTTGTATGTGATCTTATGACGGTCTCTCTTGATGGACCACATGCTGGCCACCATCAATCTATTTATCAGACAGACTTCTAAAATGGCCATTCCTTTTTTATTTCTGTTGCCCCACCCATGTGGACTCAGGAAGTCTTCATATGCTGTTCTGTCTGTCCAAATATGTGCATTCAGCTCCTGCCTTGTCTAGTAAGCCCTGCAACTGCTGCCTGCCTCTTTTTCTTGCTATCACAGCCCTGCTGCATCAGCACTCATTATTGTTGGTTTAGTTACATCATAATTATGGAAGCACTGGATCTGTTATAAGCTTTCCTTTCATTCTGACAAAACTCTGGCCTTGAGCATTCCCTCCCATCCAGGATATGTCTTTCTTTAACAGGTCTGTTAATGGATATCACACAAGTGAGAGAGCTGACACGAACTTGTCAAAGAAGTTAATCATATCTAGAGCTTGTCTTAATTCAGTTACACAAACTAGAGTAACTTGCTGTTCCTCTGACCTTGTGTGCATCTGGTCTGATTTTACTAACACTTACATTGTGACCAAAGTACTGAAGGTCAGTTCTTCTAAACCAGCATTTGCCTTGTATTAACTTCAACCCAGAATCTTTAATAGTACGGTGCCCTGTCTCTAACATTAAATCATAAGTTTGTAGTCATAGTATGAAGCCCTGTCTCTAACATTAAATCATAGTCAAACTTGGAAAAAATCAGCTGTTACCATAATATTCAAAACATCCATCGTAATAACCCTCAAAAGTTCTGGATGGCCATCAATAACATTCTACTACCAGGTATATCAGCTACACCCACTCCTACAACATCCAACAATTCAGATAATATAGCAACTCAATTCAATAAGTACTTCACAGAAACCATTGTCCTCCTTTCCAAGTCCCAGAACACTCCCACTACTCATGAGCCTCCCACACCCCAAAATGCCCCCACCTCCTTCAGATTACATGTTGTCTCTGTTAATTCCATAAAATAAACTTCTAAAAAAGCTAAAGCCAACCACACTAGCAACAGACAAACTTCCTGCTGACTTCCTTTAAATTGCTGCAGATGCAATTTCTTATCCAGTAGCCATACTAATAAACAGATCAATCTCAGAAAACCTAGTACCTGACATCTGGAAAATCTCCCACATCCTACCTTTACATAAAGGAGGCAACTCTACAGATCTAACCAATTATTGGCCTATTGCCATTCTGCCGCCCCTATCCAAAATCCTGGAGAGAATTGTCCACACACAATTGATGGACTACTTACACTCACTTAGATTATTATCAGACACTCAGCATGACTTCTGGCCTTTTCATAGTACCACAACTGCCCTAATGTCTTTCACTAACACAGTAAACCAGTATAGAAATAAAGGAAAATTTGCATCAGCAATCTTTTTGGACCTCTCCAAAGCTTTTGATATGGTAAACCACAACAAACTCATCAACGTCCTCGCCTCCCTAAATCTCAGTAGTCCCATCATTTCCTGGTTTAAAAGCTACTTATCAGGACACCAGCAGGTAGTTCAATGGCAACAGGAACTCTCCCCCTTCTTCCTGTCACCCTAGGGGATCCCCAAGGCTCCATCCTTGGTCCCCTACTCTTCTCTCTTTTTGCAAACAAACTTCATACCTCCACCCCCCACTCTAACGTTATACAGTACGCAGATGACTCCACACTTATATCTGCAACTCCCTCCCTAAATGACCTACAGACCATAACACAAGATTCTTTTCGACTGAAGGGTGGCTCACTGATACGCAACTTATATTAAATCCCAGCAAAACCAAGCTACTTCTCTTCTACCCCACAAACCTCCCCCCCATCATGTTAACTTTTCTCCATTACATCGAAAAATGACACCACCATCTCACCAGTAACCCATACCAAACTGCTAGGTGTAGAAATCAACAACAATCTGAGATTTGATATTCACATTTACCAAACCATAAAGAAAGTCCATAAGAAACTAGGACTTCTCTACAGAAATAAACAATTTCTAACCCCAAATACAAGAGCTACCATAGCCCGCACCCACCTGTTAGCAACATTCCTATATGCCTCTCCAATATTTACAAACCTCAAAAAAACTGACCTAGCTAAACTAGAATCCTGCTATAATAAAATTGTCAGATTCACCACAGACTCCCCCTATAGAACATATCACTGTACACCCCTTAAGCAACTACAATGGTTAGAACTATCCCAACTACTTCTCTTTAACCAACTAACCTTTGCCCACAAAATCGTCCATCATCCAGAAGAAAATCCCTGCTCTCCAAAATCTCATACAACTGCATACTAACAGTCATTCCTTCTATTCCAGCAACAAACCTCCTCTTCATACTTCCAAAGCAAATAACTCAGTTGGAGACTCACTCTTCTCAAACACCATACCCAAAACCTGGGACAAACTACCCCCCACAATAATCTCCAACTGCTCTATAAGTCAGTTAAAAAACTCCTTTAATCTCACCTAACTCGCATCTGGCTCTGCTCTTGTGCCTGCCCTGGCAAACACTAACACCAGCTTACCTGACAAGTACTTCCAATCATATTATGTCCAAATTAATAGCTTTCTGGCCTTCCTGTACACTCAACTGACTATGTTGTTCGTAATCTTCTTACCCACAAAAAAATTGCTAATTATAACAATATGTCTAACTTACGTTTTCCAGTATGTCTAACTGTAGTAACCCAAGTCAGTCGCTTAACAATCACTAACTTCAATTTCTTCTTATACTTTTCTCAACTTTTATCATTTCTGTTTCTGTCTTACCTTTGTATACTTTTTGTAGTTTTTTTAATTCTGTATTTTGCATTTTATTTTATTTTTATAATATTGTAAGTTGTTACTTTTACTTTTATAATTTAGTAAATTTTTCCTGGAGCTTTTCTCCCTGGGCCTCTGCTGAAAAAGGACCTGTGTCCAGTCAGACTTTCCTGGTAAACAAATGTAAAATAAAATAAATAAAATAATAAAATATGTTTCATTATCTGGGCCAAATGCCGAAATGTCATCTGCTATTAAAACACTTGTGCCCTTTGAGTAAACTATTCATTTTATGTTGAAAGGTTTCAGGTGCTGATATTGTACCAAATGGTAGCATCTTGAGACAGAACTTGCCCACTGGAGTAATGAAGCTTATACTCTTTTGCCCATACTCATCTAGGAATATTTGCCAAAATCCACTGGAAGTATTAAACATGGTGACTCCCTTAACACTAACTGGTTTAGGTAGGCAGAACAAACCTTTCTTGTACTACTGCACTGTTAGGCTTCTTTAACACAAATTCATACACTGCCAATTTTATTTATTACTAGGACCATTGGTACATATCACTCAGTCATTTCAGTCACACTTTCAATTATACCAAGGCTTTACATTCTTTTGAGTTCTGCCTCTACTTTAGACAGCATAGGAAACCACATCCTCCTGAGTGTGGTCAAACTACAGGGAGCAGTTTAATCTAATCTGGTTTACAATTAAGCAGAATGAGTTCACTAAACACAGCTACACTGACTTCATTTATTCTAACAATTAAGTCCATTTTGTATGCCACAGTTCTGCTGAGTAGCTTATATTAGGCCATCCAGGACATAAACCCAGAACTCAGACTTGTGCCCTTTCCACTCAAACATTACTAGAAATCTACCAGTGCACTTAAATTTGCCTTCAGGGCTATGAATTTCTTTATCTGCCTCTTGCAACTACAGATACTTCCACAAACGTCTGTAGGTACTACAGGATATCACAATAACATCGACCCCATATCAATCTTAAAACTCATTTAAGTTTCATGAATAGGAAGTTTCACTTGGCAGTCTGCTTCAGCACCAGATATTGTAGATGCTGAATCCAGGGAAAACACTTTCTGAACATTATTTTTAGTTTTACTCTCAGAAGTTACCTCTTTAACTTTGTCTTACAAACGTTAGCAGAATGGCCCATCCTATTGCATTTCCTTCACTTTCTGCCTTGTGATCCACAGTGCTCTGACTCAGCAGGATAAAGGTTGCACTTCATGCGTTTGCCAAGTTTACACTCACTTTGCTTCTCATGTATTCTCTTGCTTTGACCAGAATTATGACTCTTTAATTAAACCTGTCATTCTCTCTCTCTGTATTTTACCTCACACACATCATTTGCTATATTTAAGTTAGCATTTAGCTTTCTTACTAACCCTGTCTCTGTGGCAATTTTCACTTTGAAGTATAACTTTGAGACACACACATCGGCCAGTTCAATAGCAATTTTGTATTTGTCTGTTCATCTTTTCATTTAATTAATCCCACAGTGTTCAGCCAGTTAATGCAAATGCCTTACAAAAGCTTTAATAAACTCACCTTTTGCTTATGTACATCTATGGAAGCATGCCTGTTCATTATGACATTTCTTTTAGCCACAAAATATTCCTTGAGCTCACTAATTACTGACTCTTAGAGAATGGGCAACCTGCAGATCGCACCCTGATTGGAGAATGAACATTCTCCAGCACAGGTAATGCCTGCTGAAAAACAAGTCCACCACTCCATGACAGCATATCAAGCTGCCATTGAGCTCAGACTGAAAAAAAAATAATGGCTGCCATTATTTTATACTCGCTAAGCATAAAAAGTGACAGAAAGATCAATCAAGCTATTATTTTACACTCGCTAAGCAGCGGTTTTGCTGTTTAGCCAGTGTAAAAAACAAAACAAAACAGAAAAAAGTGTGTGTGTGTGTGTGTGTGTGTGTGTGTGTGTGTGTGTGTGTGTGTGTGTGTGTGTGTGAGAGAGAGAGAGAGAGAGAGAGAATGAAGAGTGAGAGCAATACAGTGATCCCTGGCAGCAGCAGTTAACAGGTTTATGTACCTCTTGACCTCTTAGCTCAAGATATCTGGATAAGCCTAAAATAAATGGGGGACAAAGGCTCAAAAGAAGAACATATTTTAAATGTTGCTGTTACAAAATCACAATGTTACTTGAATATTAGGATTTGTGCTAGCATGCATTTTCTGAAGCAGAGGTGTGTGTGTGTGTGTGTGTGTGTGTGTGTGTGTGTGTGTGTGTGTGTGTGTGTGTGTGTGTGTGTGTGTGTGTGAGAGAGAGAGTGAGATCAACCACTGGCAGCAGAAGCTGTAGTAAAAAGTTACAGACTTCTGGACCTTTCAGCTGAAGAAATCTGGATAAAGACTGAAATAAAGGGGGAACAAAGGCTAAAAAATAGGAAAATAATTTAATTATTGCTCTTATAAGATTACAGACTTGCTTAAATAAAAGGATTTGTGTTAGCATGAATTTTCTGAAGGAAATAAAAGTCTGAAACTGAAATGTATGTCAATATTTAATAACTTCAATCTCCAATGACTGGCAACAAACCAAACATTTTAGGAGTAACGACCAAAAAATATAGCAAATACCCGGATATTTTTTCAAGTGTTATATTTTATTTTGGATGTAAAATCCTTTCTCCAGCACCATTAACATATACCACAGCACGTTTAAAATATTAGGCAAAGGAACTATTTTACATCAAATATATATATGAAAAATATAGTAATAAAAAAAAATAAGTAAAATGCAACAATTTTACAGACAGCCCATTCTCTAAGTACAATAATGTCCTCTAGTGTGTGTGTGTGTGTGTGTGTGTGTGTGTGTGTGTGTGTGTGTGTGTGTGTATGTGTGTGTGTTATTGTGGAAATACCCTTCCAGGGGTGTAGAGGCCCTCTGCCTGCAGCATCGGGCTTCAGAACACCCCTGGCCAGGGATTATTTCCACAATAACACACACCCTGCTGGGCATTATTACTTGCATATGTCACAGTTTGGCCCTCTGAGAATGAAAAGGAACTGTGTATTGCCTCCAGTTCCTTGTTCTTTGAAAACAGTTGAGCTTCTGATTATTTATCTAACTTAATCACTACTCCAAAACTTGTGAACCTCTGCTTCTAGGCAGGGTAGCAAAATGATTTTGAGAAGTTAAATAGCTCTTATGGTTTAGACTTTATCATTTTTGACCAAAAAAAAAATTGTGGGATAAATAGCTTAAAAATTGGTAAAATTACCATTTTTGAGGTAGAACTACATTTTTTTTTGTAAAATGGCATCCTCTGAGCTTGACAGACACTACTTGGTTGTTTGTTAAAAAAGGCATTTTAATTTCTTAATTCATGAAGAAGATCCCACTCTTTTATGATGCACAACTCTGCTTATCCAGTAGTAATGATTATTATTGTTATTAACATCAGGATATGCTCACATTTTAATCAGACAGGTAACTTTTATTGTGTAAAAAATGTCAGGTCAATAAAAATGATGCTAATGGTTCAGTCATCACAAATACATTTGCAGTAGGTGCTAGATATAGTGCATAATGGAATGCATGCACCTTAAAACAGCAAGACTATACGATGGTCTTTAAGTGACAATGGCTATAATACATATTCATGGTATATACAGACTCAAGCAGCTCAACTTACTTAACATCCCAGGAACATTTTCTCATTTGGGTCATATATGTATGATAGACCGATAATGGACTGATTTTGAAGTGACAGATCTGAAGTGAAATTTAGCTAAGTCAGATTAAAAGTTTTTATGGTTGTCAACGAGGTGAGGCAAAGGAGAAATATTAGAAGGGGTTGAGGAAGACAGGCTATGAAGTAATCTTTTATTATGTTTGTATATTCTCCGGTAGAAACAACTTTATTTTCAGGTTTAGTTAATGGTTCTGTTAGAGTAAATTTTACATTGCCTGTTAGTGTTAAATATCTGTTCAGCAGAGTTTAGTGTTTTTTTTTAATTCATTTGACTATTTTTATAGTAGGTTAATTTTGCAGACTTTACCATTATTCTAGCTTCATCTCAGACATGAATGGTAAGTAGTCATAGGGGAGATATGAGGCTTTCCAGCTATATTAAATTATATCCCAATTATGTTAACATTTATTTGAGATATAGGGGCAATCAGTGACTTTTATTATCTCATATGAATTATTGTTTTAATTGGCAGATCAATTAAATTTTCAACAGGGAAGAATAATTATTAAATGTGAGAGCATTGTCATTATTTTATGCTCTGCAATTTGAGTTTTTTCAGAACGAGTGGAAGAAGGGTAGGCCTTTCCGGGAGGTAGCTGTTGGACTGCCTTTCCTCATCAATGCTTGGTATATATAAAAATAATAAGTATAAGAGGCAGGTTCCTAGTACAAACCAAACTATTGGCCCAAGGGCATTTATAAGCCTAGTCTTTAGTTTTTTGGTTCCATTATTCCTCTCCATGGATTACGATCTACTTGTCAGTAATGGCGGTAATTTCCTGAGTTCCCCGGGGCCTATATGCGATGGCCCACCATTGGTCAAGACTTTCCCTTTTGGAAGCATCCTGAGGTGAGGCTAAGAAAACGCTGTCCTAACTGTGGGTTTAATTCTCTTGAGTTCATGAACGGCCCTCCAGCCATGGTTACGTAGGTTTATTGCCTTGGGGGTTCTCACCTGGTTGAGATGTTTGGGGGCTACAATCCTCTGGAATAGACATGCCTTATAGGGAGGAGAATTTCACTGAACCTGTCAGAGTAATTGGCTGTGTAGTTCTTTTTCCATCATTTGAACTATTCTGAGCTATCTGGGAGTCTCTTTCTACAAGCTAAGAGGTTTGTTGTCTTTAAGTGCATTTCTCAATTCTTGATGATTTTAAGAGCAGTTTACTTTTGATCAAAGGTGTCTTACCTTTCAAGGATTTTGCTCTATCTTGTAGTAGCTAAGTCAGATTAAAAGTTTTATGGTTGTCAACGAGGTGAGGCAAAGGAGAAATATTAGAAGGGGTTGAGGAAGACAGGCTATGAAGTAATCTTTTATCATGTTTTGTATATTCTCCGGTAGAAACAACTTTATTTTCAGGTTTAGTTAATGGTTCTGTTAGAGTAAATTTTACATTGCCTGTTAGTGTTAAATATCTGTTCAGCAGAGTTTAGTGTTTTTTTTTAATTCATTTGACTATTTTTATAGTAGGTTAATTTTGCAGACTTTACCATTATTCTAGCTTCATCTCAGACATGAATGGTAAGTAGTCATAGGGGAGATATGAGGCTTTCCAGCTATATTAAATTATATCCCAATTATGTTAACATTTATTTGAGATATAGGGGCAATCAGTGACTTTTATTATCTCATATGAATTATTGTTTTAATTGGCAGATCAATTAAATTTTCAACAGGGAAGAATAATTATTAAATGTGAGAGCATTGTCATTATTTTTATGCTCTGCAATTCTTTCTGTTTTATTACAAAAAGAGAGGTGAACAGAGAAGGGTAGTCTTTTTCTGGAGATTAAGAGCTGCCTTTAATTAGTTTATATATATATATATATATATATATATATATATATATATATATATATATATATAGGTTCATAGGTTCATACTAGGCTATCTGCCCAAGGGCATTTATAAGCCTAGCCCATAGTTATGTGGCTTTCGCCACCCCTTTAGTTTGAATAAAACTATGCCTATCATTTTCTGTGCCTCTGTCAAGCAGTGACACTGAAGTAATCCCTGGGGTATATCTGCGATCTCCCATCCATTGGTCAAGATTCCTCTTGAACAAGGCCAGCGAGGTGCTCTGCCTCACATGTACCGGGATTTTGTTCCACAGCATAGGGAGTCTCTGGGTGATGAATCTGTCCCTCCAGCACGTTCTATTTATAACCGTGTCAAGGTTTAAGTCTCCCGCCTTGTGGTTCTGAAGGATCTAGATTTTTGAGGTGAAGCATATTCATCAAATCTGGGTTTGACATGGCCTTATATGTCAGGCACAGGTCACCTCTGAGCAAGCGGTATGAGACTGAATAGAGCTGGAGTTCTTTCAGTCGGGCAGCATAAGACATATTTTTGAGACCCTTTATCCTTTTGGTGAGGAACTTTTGGGGCCTTTCAAGCTGCAGCAGGTGTCTGGTCAGATACATTCCGAATGGGGCATTGTACTCAATCATAGGTCTAATGAGTGATGAGTACAGGGGGACGATGACCTCCCTTGATCTAGATGTGAATCCCTTCATGATCAGGTGGGCGATATAGAAGGTTTTCCTAACTACTTTAGCAACATGAGTGTCAAACAAAGGCTACTGTCAACTTGGGTCCCCAGATCCCTGATGACTTTTTCTGTGCTCAGTGGATTGCCACCTATATGGTAGCTAGGGGTAACCTTGTTTTTCCCAAAGGGTATGACTATGCATTTTTTGGCGTTTAACTTCAGGCCATGGCTCTGCACCAGTTATCCGTTTCTGTGAGGCCCTTCTGGAGGATATCTGTGTCAGATGTGTTTCGACTATGGCGCCCAGTTTGCAGTCATCTGCAAACTTTGTCAGCCATAACCCTCCTGTGTTTGCTTGTACTTCAGAAAAGTAGAGGCGGAACAAGAGTGGACCCAGGACTGAGCCCTGTGGGACACCACTTGTGACAGGCTTTGAGTCTGACATGGCTCCAGCAACTCTGACCCTGTGGGTTCTGTCACTTAGCCAGTTTGCAACCCATCTTGTGATGTATGGGTTTACATTCAAGCTGATGAGTTTTTCGATGATACCTGAGTGGGGTATTGTGTCGAAGGCCTTTGCCAGGTCGAGGTTGGCTGTATGGACTGCCTTTCCCTCATCAATGGCCTTGGTGACTGTCTCGAAAAAGTCAACCAAGTTTAAGAGGCAGGATCTGCCTTTGACAAAGCCAAACTGGGTTGGATCCAAAGTCTGCAAGTTCCTATGTCTTTATTTATGAGTTCCATTATGATCCTCTCCATGGCTTTGCAGATAAGGCTTGTCAAGCTAATGGGGCGGTAATTTCCAGGGTCTGTGGAGGCACCACCCTTATGAAGTGGGACCACAGTCGCCATGTGCCACTCCTTGGAATGATCCTGAGGTGAGGCTAAGATTAAACAGCTGTCCTAACTGTGGGTTTAATTCCTCGTTGAGTTCATGAAGCACACAGCCGGGACACCATCCGGTCCCATGGATGCTGTGTTTTTGCCTTAGTGAGGGCAGTTCTCACCTGGGCATTGGAGATGTTTGGGGGCTACAATCCTCTGGAATAGATATCTCCTTTTGGGGAGGGGAGAAGTTTGCACTGAACCTGTCAGCCAGTATGTTAGCAATGTGTGTAGGTTCAGTAATTTTCACATCATTTTGAACTAATTCTGAGCATATCTGGGAGTTTCCTCCTAGGTTTCTAACATAGCTAAAGAAGGCCTTATGATTGTCTTTAGAGTCCTTGGCGATTTTTCTCTCAAAATTTGCCTTGGATGATTTTATGAGAGCTCTTAGTTTTTACTTATAATGATCAAAGGTGTCTTACCTTTCAAGGATTTTGCTCTATCTTGTAGCAGCTTCCTCCTTTTGTTGTAGAGCTTGTTTATGGCTGGGGTCCACCAGACTGGATGCTTGCCTTTGGTACAGAGAGTCTTAGTTTTGTTTGGGATTGCCTGATCCATGCAGTCCTGTAGGTGCTGGTAGAAGGCATTTGTAAGTGATTCAGCGGTTTGAGTAATGTTTACCACTGGCTCAGGGGCCTTAAAGGAGACCACACTAGTTTTTAGAAGTGTGAAATCGGCTTTTGAGAAGTTTTTCACTGTGGTCTTTTTTGTTTCAGATGGGGGCGGGATGAGGACCTCCAGCGAGATTAGTTTATGATCTGATCTCACCAGTGAGGGTATACTTCCGGTGTTGAACATTTTGATCCCATGTTCGTGATGATGAGATCAAGTATGTTTTCTCCTCTTGTGGGGATGGTGACTAGTTGTTCCATGGCATTTGAGTTTATGAACTCCAGGAATCTTTGGGTTAGAGTGTTTGGGCTTGAGTAGTGTTCCCAGTCTATATTAGGGTAGTTGAAGTCACCTAGTATGATGGTGTTTGGAGATACATTTATCCCCACCAATGTTTTCAGGAAGGCCATGTGAGGTTCCTGAGTTTGAGAGGGTGGCCTGTAACATGCTACAAATATATATATATATATATATATATATATATATATATATATCTTTTTAATGAAAATCAGTGGACAGTTTTCATTTAATGAGTAAGGTCAAAGGGAGAGTCTTGGGCATCTGTCTGGGATGGTGGTAAGCATGTCATTAATGAGGATAACGTCAATGGTGTGGCAGCCTGGACATGTCAGAGTTGGAATTAGCTGCATGGGGCCAAACATGAAAAATGGTTGAATTTATTTTGTGGTGGACCTAGTTCTTTCAGGTTAAGGTTAACGAGTAAAATTAAGGTGGTTCTGAAAGTGTAATATGACTGGACATTCAAATGAGTGTTGAACATATTCAGAGAGGAATGGAGAGGAGTATATGCAAAACAGTAATGTGGGTCATACTAAAGCTCATTTAGGAGAAAAGTCATCATGGGAATTTGATTTGTCAGCATTTGTGGCTGTTTATTTCTCAACAAGAAGTATAATGTCCCAAACCTATGCTAGGCATTCTTCCATAAAGGAGAGGTAGAATCAGCAAAAGGGCAAAAATTAAGGTCAGGTTTTCACTTCTCAAGAAATGAAAAACTATCAGCATTATGTTTTATTATCCAGAATCCATTTGGATCCACTTTGTTACTGATATTGCAACAGCAGAGATAGATTAGGTGCCTGCTCTGCAGAAACTTCACAGACTTTGCTGCATTTGAGGGTGGTAAGACAGTGTATGAATATGTGGAAGTTGTATAGTAGTGTCTGATGTCAAGGATTGATTTCTATGAGCTCTGAACACAGTTAGTGAAAATATATAGTCCAGCTGACTGACATAAGTCTGGAAAAGTGTTTCAAAATCAAAAAATCAACTTATGCAGTTTCTCTAAGCACCTAACTCATACATATGAGTTCATGCCATCACTTGATCTTATCAGTTTTGCTTGAGGCATGTACAAGCAAGATGCAATTTCTGCTCCATGTATCTGTTTAATGTATGGTCCTGTCTCTTAGCCTTATGAAGAAAGCCCAAACCAGTCTTTGGCATGCCTATGATCATTTGTTATCCACAGTTAAACTTCCTCAGACTGAAAATAATAAATTAAAGGGATGATTGGGGAGTTGTCTCCTGCTGAAAGCAGTGTTTTACATGCAGTCTTTACATTCTCTTGCTCTGTTTATGAATATGATTTGAATATCTGTGAGCTGATATTATGAGTGCTTGAACTCACACAGCATGAGCTATTTATGCCGAGCTTGTGTGATCAGAGTTTGGGTGTTTCAAGCAGGTGTAATGGAACCATTAAATTAAAGCTATCTGGTGTATTAGATTAAGTATCGGATTATTTCTGACTGTTTCAGCAAGGGCATAAACATTTGGAAAATGTCTGGGAGATAACTTAGTCTGATGAAGTGTGGTCATATGATGAGGTAGGCGGTGCAGTATTTTTCAGAAACTGATGTAACTGGTTACTGACCTAAGCATAGAGTCTGTTGGTAAGCATGGAAGGGTTTTAGTAGAGGAAAATGTAGCAGCAGTTTATACTTCAAATGCTAAATTTGTAGAAAAAATAGCTTCTCAGGCAAAGAACAACCACAAAGCATTTTACAGCTTTGTCTGTAACCCTAGGGTAAATAAGCAACAATGCGCATAACTTATTGTAAATGACATCACGCACACTGAATGGGAGGCCATTGCCAACCTTTTGGCTGACAGGTTTATCTCAAATTTCTTCCCCAGTCTCCCATGATAGTCCAAAGGTAATACCACAAACCACATTCCCCACAGCCATTACTAAGGAAAAGGTCATCAATGCACTTTCCAAGGCCAAAAACACTGCATCAATGGGCCCCGATAGCATTCCCAGATGCTTAATAAATAGCATGAAACATGACCTCTCTGATCCACGTGAAATCCTTTTCATCTGGACCCTACAGTCAGGGTTTGTACCCAAGGAATGGTAGATGGCTACAGTCATTACTCTGCACAAAGGAGGTCCAGCTACTGATCTTTGTAGCTACAGGCCCTAAGTCTGAGAGTGCCCCTCCTATGGAACAGGCTTTCCATCTGTGTAAAGCTGAGTTTGTCTATTACCCAGTTTAAGTGCAACCTAAACCAGTGGATGGGAATAGGAAATTTACACTGGGCTTGGCACCCATGCCCCTTAGGGACAGAGCTAGCTTATGGATACAGGACTTCAATATTCTTCCAGGAAAATTTAGGAACCCCCCCCCCCCCCCCGGGTCATTAGCCCATTAACAATCTTGGAATCTATGAAAATGAATGCTGGCTTTTTTATAATTTAACACAGGCAGATGGTCAGCTGTACTTAACATTTTCCTTCTGTATACAGAAAAAAATAATGTATACTAGATCTGAGCAGACGGTGCAGGTGTAGTGAGCATTTATTTATTTATTTGCCATTTGTTGAGCGGGTTAGTATGTCTGAGCTTGTGTCCTTTTTCAGCGGAGGCCCAGGGAGAAAAGCTCCAAGGTATACAAAATTATACAAGTAATATAGAAATTCACAGTTTTAAATTTTACAAGTAATAAATGCACGGTACAGCTTTGTGAAGTATTGTAAAATAAAATAAGTTTGGTAAGAAGTGTAAACAGTCATTTAAACAGGTGAACAATTTTATAACATATTAAAGAGCTCTGCAAGCGAGGGAGGCTAACTTAGAAGTGAGTATAAAGGTGGTTAGTTAGAACAAGGTGACAAATGGGAGAAAAAATGTTAATGATGGTCTAATGTTAGATTCATAGATGTGAGGAACAGAAGAAACAGTGCAAGGGAGGATTTAGAGAGAAGGGGATAAGAGAGAGAGATCTCTAGTATCATAATATGGAGGGGCAGGAGTTTGCAGGGGTATGGAGAGCAATTGGTAGTTATAGTTGTAATAAGCAGAAAATTAGTATAGATAGTAAATAATTGGGAGAGGAAGAGGTGGTAAGTGAAAATGGGGGGTGAGGAAGATTAAGTGGAGTGACTGCAGTTACATTTCCAAGTGCTGAATATGTGATTTTTGAGGGTTGCCTTGAAAACATGTGCATGGGTGATATTTCTAAGGGACATGGGAAGTTTATTCCATGCTAGAGCTGGAAGGTAGCTATAGAAGCTTTGTCCTAGTGACTTTTTGGGTTTATGAATCTGTAACTGTCCTTGGTCTGAGCTCTTAAGGGAGCAAAGTGGGTTATAGAGTGAGAGAAGAGAGCATATGCTGGGGCAGGAGGATGGTTTGTTTAAGATAGAGTGGATGATAATTAGTTGAGTAAGTAAGAGTAAGTTAGAAAATTCTAACCAACTAAGTGTTTGAAGAGCATGACAGTGGTCTGATTTAGGTGGCATGTTAACTGCAAATCTAGCAACTTTATTATATGTGGTTTTGAGTTTAGATATCAGAGAGGGCTGTAGGTTAGTAAGGATTTGAGAGCAGTAGAAGAGGTTAGGGAGGAGATAAGCCTGGGAAAGTGAGATTCTGGAGTTGGGTTTGAGGAACCTTTAGTTTCTGTAGAGTAGGCCAAGCTTTTGGTGGGTTTTATTTATACAGTGGTGTACATGGAGGTCGAATTTAAGTTGGTTGTCAATGATTACTCTTAGGAGCTTTGTGTGGGATTCAGTTGAGATAGTAGTGTTATTAAGGGAAAAGAGAGAGAAAGAGGATTTAAGATGGTTAAGAGATTTGGGTAGGAATTGGAGGAGTTTTGTCTTTTTAGGGTTCAGTATCAGTTGGTTGTCAGTAAGCCATGATTCAGCAAGGTTAAATGAGGTTTGAGTGAGGGCATGCAGGTCTGAAGGATTGTCTGCAATGGTGATGATAGTGGAGTCATCAGCATACTGTATGAGGGGTGACTGAGGACAGGACGTATGAAGCTGGTTAGTAAAAATGTTACAGAGAAGAGGGCCTAGAATAGAGCCTTGTGGGACTCCCATTTTTATGGGGAGAAAAGGTGATTGACTAGTGAACCATCTGACGGATTGCAGTCTGTTAGAGAGGTAGCTAGCAAACTATGAGATAGTTGTGGGGGTGAGATTTAGTTGGGTCAGTTTAGAGAGGAGAATGGCATGGGAGACACTGTGAAAGGCTTTGGAGAAATCTAAGAAGAGGCTGCACACTAGCTTATTATTGTCTCTGGCTAGGGAGATGGAGTTAGTAAAGGAGATGAGAGTGGTAGTGGTGCTGTGATGGGGGAGGAAACCAGGCTGGGTAGGGATGATGAGATTTTCTTGAGTAAGGTAAGATAGAAGTTGTTTATGCACACAGTGCTCAAGAATTTTGGAGAGGGGAGAAAGAAAGTCAGCAGATGGGAAACATACTTTAAGTTTGAGAAAAAAGTTTTGAATATAGCTAGTGGGGATGAGGTTTAGTGAGGAAAGGGAGGTGTTGTGGTAGGGGGTGGTGGGAGGAGAGTGATTTGTTGGGTTGGAAGTTGGCATAAGTTTGCTAATGGTGTCAATGAAGTAAGTATTTAAGGTGTTATTTTAGGGGAGTGTTATTGGGGCTGAGACTAAGTGTAGAAGGGTTACCGAGGTGGAGAACTTGGTTGATAGAATTCCAAAATTTTGGGGGGTTTCTAGACTGTGTGGATAGGGAGCTGTGGTAGAAGTTTTTCTTGTCAATGTTTATGTATTTTTTGGCCAAGTTACGGAGTTCCCTATATTTTTGGAAATGGGTGAGTGATTTCATTTTTGTCCAAAGTTTTCATGTAGAATCTCTGTTTTGGATAATAGAATGGGTTGACTGGGTGAGCCAAGGTGAACAGTGAGATTATTTGACCCTGACTATTCTGGTGGGGGCTAGGGAGTTTAAAGAAATGATGGGAAGTCCTATACAATATGACGTAGAGCAGTGTAAAGGTTATGATGTTATAAAAACTTATGCCAGCCTATTTTTATACAAATATTGATGTGTACAGTACCACAAGTTTAGCATCCTAATTTCAGTCAGATCAGGGTTCTGGAGCAGAGTGCATCTGTGTATCTGCACAGTGTCACACTCTTAACTATGTCTGCATTCATAGAGGGATGTGTAAACGTTGAACTGATATGCTTGTAGTTCTAGAAAGTAGTATGTAGTACCACCGTGTCCTTGATATCTACAGTCCATCCAGGAAATAATGATTTAGTCTGAGGGACCTGTGAGTTTCCTTCATTTTTCTTTAATGTATATGTTGTGCATGGAGTGCAGTGATTACGGTCTGATATTCAGAATAACAGAAATCTGTTAAGTGCTGCTATAGTGTGAGATCCCACATTAACAAATCTTCACCACCTGCCTAACTTGTTAAGGTCAAGGGGTTGGGAGGGTGACTTAATGGTTAAGGTGTTTGCCTTACAAACACAAGGTGCATGGTTTGAGTCTCACAAGGCATAATTGGCTAGGCTTAAAATGGCTCGCAAGGGCAGTTAGCTTTGTACTAACCTATGAACCTATAAGTCTCACACTAAGCAGTCAAATCTGCCAGTACTGACCAGCAAAAGACAGTGGCAGAATACAAACTAGACTTTTTTCTGCCTGCTGTCTCAACCGTTAAGGTGTACCTTCCTCTTATAAAATTAGAAAGTAGCCAGTTTAAAAGGATTTGTGTTTGACTGCATTTTCCCAAGGATACAAATTCTAAAACTCAAATTCTGTCATTATTTAGTGACTTCAATACTCAGTAGTTTGTCTGAAAGCCAAATATTTTATAAGAAACATATGAACCAAAGATATGGGCATTCTGCAGAAATCTGGACATTTGAAAGGAATGGCAAGGTGGAGTGTAAACATAATGGACTGAGTTACATTGTTTTTTGACAGTGCTCGCTAAGTACTTTATGGCTTTAAAAGCCCGCAAAACACTTGCCATTTTTTTTTCTTTTCTGTAACTCGAAATACACGGAGCAGATAAAGCTCCATGTGCTACAAAGAATTATGATCGGGTCTCCGATCATAGCCTTAAATTATGTGTTCTTTACATGGATGCTAAGATTCACCTGTCAGGCTTTGCTCATGAGGTGAATTTCTTGGCATCCACGTCTCAAACACATAACAGGTTAGGATGAACGACCCAATCATAATCCACTATGTTAAGTAATATTTTCTCTATTCATCCTCCTGGTCAGTGTCTGTCAACTCAATTGAATTAACCCTTTCATTCTCATCCATAAATAGTATAGCCCAAACATAATCCATTGAAGGTAAGGGTGCTCTCTCTTTTTACAGAGATAGGAAACACAGCACAAACCCATATAGTGTTTAGAGGGCAGAGTCTTAGAGTGAGAACAACTGGTTTGAGCATCATATGACTAGGAAAAAGGAACATGTTTGCATTTATATTTAGTGGTTTCAAAGCCTTGCATAGTGTGAGAAAGCAAAGACACAATCATTTTTCTGTGATTAATCCATCTATTCCTCAAGCCATCCATCCAGAACTAGCCCCTGGCATGTGCTAGGGGATGAACCTGCCCAAGAATATGGCAACTTACCGCAACAAGGAAGGAAAGGAGGTCAGGAACCATTCAAACCTGCCTTTTCCTAATCTACCATCTGGGTCCTAGGAGGCTAATCATACCTGGATCACCAGCAATATAGGTGCTTACTAATAATGCTTCACCAGTAGCTGAAATTTATATCAGAATATACATGCAGGAACTTAAGCTGTTACCTTATGGACAACCTATATTTTTCAGAGAACAGTTGAAATATATGAAGGTTATTGCCACTTTTGGCTATGAGGTCTTGGGTATTCTGATCAAGTAGATCTTTTAGCTTTCTTACTTGACAGTCTTTAGGAGGGAAACACAATAAGATGATCATAAAAATGAGCTAAGGTTTTAGCTGGTGATTTTTGTTGCCTTTTACTAGCTTTTCAGAAATAAATGTTTCCTTCAGTGATTATTCAATTGTTTGGTCTAACAGTAAGTGAGCTATCACCAGTCTGACTGGTCAGATTTTTGCCTTGCTTTGCAAATGGAAACAACCTACCTAGTCTGCCTTTTCAGGCTATTTAACATTTACTTCACATACATCCTTCCTGTCATTCTCCTACTTTTCCACCTACACCTTACAGTCTTGAATATTTCTACAGAACCCTTCATCACATCTCCACAACCCTTTCTCTAAAGAAATACTTTCACTGATCCAGAGTGTAGTTGATTCCAGGTCTATATTACCATGTCGAAAGACATGTTCACCGAACACATCTTAGTCTACATGGAAATATTGACCTGTTAAAATCCCGAATGGCCGAGTCAGTGAATTGTTTCCCAGGAGAAAAAAAAAATCTCTCGACCATCATTGGGGATTTGCTGTTTTCACCACAGTAGTGCGATCTCGGAGTTGGTATATTTAGCTGGGGGTGTGTGGGGGGCACACGTTGTAGGGTTTGAAAGTGTGTCTTTTGTTGTGTACGGCCGAGACATTTTTTCCCCTGGGAAAAAATTTGCTGACTCAGCTGTTCGGGATTTTAGCAGGTCGATATTTTCGTGTCGATTACGACATGTTAGGCAAAAATGTCTTTCAACACAGTAATATAGACCCGTTGATTCCTACAGTCTGTTCCCTGTAGTATTCCCTAAGTATTCTGTTTATTATGCCAAACTTTGTGTCTCCCCAACATAACCCTGTGCATTTATATTGTGTTCCCAGTGTCTCTTCTGGTTTCTGCCGAGAAGAATTCCACCCTCTCTGTTCATTCCATAATCCATTCTGCTTACTTTCCTTGTGACTCATTTAGTAGCCTAATGTCCAGTTATCTCAATAGTTTCCAGAACTGTATGCAGTACTGAAGGTTTGGCCTGGACAGGACCTAGTAAAGCAGGAGCAATACCACTTTGTGTACTCTAGTCTCCTAAGGCTATACCACAGCATTCTGTTTACTGCTGCCTCAGTCTTCTTGCTAAATCATTGTGGTGCAGTTCATATATGATAAATATTACCTGTTCCTTTCCTGGCTCTGACACCATGAGTCCCCCCACCCCCACCCCGTGATACCTCCTACCAGGGCTATTGTGGCTTAAGTACAGTTCTTCACATGTGTGTACAGTGAACCCCATTTGCCATATTACTGCTCACTAGGTTTGCCTTTCTAAGTCTTTTCTTAGACACAACTCCCATCTTCTACTATTGCAGAAGCCTTTATGCCATCTTTGAAGAGTCCAGTCCAGTTCCATGTTTGCACTGATATGTCTGAAATGAGACTGAAAAGCTCTATACCTAGCTAACTCTGACCTCTGGGGTGCTCCATTAAGTCACCTCCCTTATTCCTGACAGTATCTCTCATACAGTCCCATGTGTTTCACCTCCCTTATTCCTGACAGTATCTCTCATACAGTCCCAAGTGTTTCACCACCCTTATTCCTGACAGTATCTCTCATACAGTCTCAAAAAACTCCAGCTTTACTCTGTCGCATATCACCTACTCAGAGGCGATCTCTGCCTAACATACAAAGCTATGTCAAACCCAGAGCTGTTGGACATGCTCCACTTAAAGAAATCCCAATCCCTCCGAGCTACATGCTCTAGGGACCTAAGCCTTGTCACCACAATAAACAGAACATGCTGGAGGGATAGATTCCTGTCCCAGAGACTTCCCATACCCTGGAACAAACTACCTATCTATATCAAACAAAGTTCCTCATTAGCACTTTTCAAGAAAATTCTTGATGATTGGATGGTAGATAAGAAATTCACCCCGGGGATCACTTCTGTGGCTCTGCTTGACAGAGGCACAGGAAAATAATTTTCTTGGGTGGCAAAAGCCAGGGTACCGTTTGGCTAGGCTTATATAGGCCATAGCCTAGTACCTACCTATGAACCTATGTGTTTCATCTCCCTTATTCCTGACAGTATGTCTCATACAGTCCCATGTGTTTCAGCTCCCTTATTCCTGGCAGTATCTCTCATACAGTCCCATGTGTTTCACCGCCCCAAGTGTCCTGTAATTCAACCATGTGATAAGCAAGTTCCTCAGTCTTATCACTACAGAAAAACTGAAGAATCAAATTCCCAACCTAAGATAAAGCAAACTGCTGCACTACATATACTTAGTGATTCAGACATTATAAACATAGACAAGTGATGAATGGCATATTTTTAATTATCTTGGCCAAATCCTTCACTTTTATCCTTCCCTGCTCCTCCTCAAAGGACTTCACAGATTTGGCTTCCAAATAAGTAACCTTGCCTTGTTTTCCAATTACACTGAGAAGAGTTTGTTTAGAGTTCTGGTTAGGTCACCCCTATTCACGTCTATCTTACTTTGTTCTAGAGCAAAATAACGTTTCATCTTAGGTCCCATCTCCATGAGCTCCTTACACGTTACAACCCATAACTACTTGATATCCTTTATATTTATGATATGGCACTACATAGACTGGCCAATCTCCTGCCAATATTAGGACTTCATGAAGTCAACAGTTGACTGATTTGAATTAGTGTTTCAGGTCTAAAGCCTCAATCTGTTGTTTGGTGATTAGGCCAAGCTGAGCATGTGCTTGCCTCCTAAAATGTAGAGGGCATTAATTCAGTCCTGTATTTAAATATCTTCATCTAGAACTTGACCTTGTCTCTCTCACTCCTTTCACACTGAGTAACTTCAGACTCTTCACGTAACTGAGGGTTACATGCTGCATAACATACCTTACCACTTCTTCTCCTCAGAGCTGATTTGTGTGAAATATTCTTCACTCCCACAGCTGATTATGCTGTATCCATCCTTACTAATAACTTATTATCCAGCTCCTTTAAATTTCAGATACTTTTGAATAAGAAATGTTGTTTAATTCTTTTGTGCCTTCATACTGAATGTCATGACCAGAATCAAGTGGTTTCTAATCTCTTAATATTCCAGCCTCTTTACTTTCTGGTTTATTTATATATTCCCCTTCTCATCTATAGTTCCAGCTTAGTCTCTCCCTATCCCAGTGTTCTAGATCTCTTAGCTCTAGATCTGCCTGCCTTAATTATTTACCCATTACATATCATAAGCTCTCCATTAGTCTAGATCTCTTAGCTCTAGATCTGCCTGGCTTAATTATTTACCCATTACATATCATAAACTCTCCATTAGTCTAGATCTCTTAGCTCTAGATCTGTCTGCCTTAATTATTTACCCATTCCATATCATAAGCTCTCCATTAGTCTAGATCTCTTAGTGATAGGTCTGCCTGCCTTAATTATTTACCCATTGCATATCATACGCTCTCCATTAGTCTAGATCTCTTAGTGATAGGTCTGCCTGCCTTAATTATTTACCCATTGCATATCATACGCTCTCCATTAGTCTAGATCTCTTAGCTCTAGATCTGCCTGGCTTAATTATTTACCCCATTCCATACCATAAGTTCTCCATTAGTAGCAAGGCCTTTTTCAATCAATGGTTCAACAATCTGAAATGAGATCAACCTGAACTGAATTTCTGATAAAATATTGTGGTAGAGCCACAAAATGCAAATACTTTAGGGATTTTACAGAAAGTGTTATGGTGAAGCTGGCTAATGCCCTTGTGAAAACCTATGTAAAACTTGCAGTTGTTTTCCATTATAGATGCTGTGAAGATGTGAAATGTGAGCAGCTGTATAAAACCTGCAGATTTTTCAGTAAAGATCCAGCAGAGATGTAAACCACGAAAAACTGCTCAAAATGTGTATTTGTTCTGTAGAAATGCAGAAGAGGTTTGAAAATTAAACTGTTTTAGACACACACAGTTTGGTGAATGTTAGAATTCTTTAGGCTGCTGCTTCTTGCCAAAAGCCATGTTACCTTAATTAGGGTTAAAACATTGTAGTTATCTAAGCAACTCTGCCTTGGGGAAGGTTGTTTATATTTAAAGTTGTAACTCATCAGAAAGTGAATGATTGGGGCTTCTTTACCTAACGCTGAAAAGGGGATTTATATAAAAGACTGTGCTGTCTGAATATTTCATAGTCTTGCCTGGACATATCATTGAAGCATCTTCAAGTAAACTGATTCTTTTATTTTTCCTTTTTTTTGTAAATCAGCTCAGCAGGTGAGCCAGTCTTTCCTTTCTAGCTGGATTGTTCAGTGGACTGCAAGTAAGAAAAAAGACAACCTGCTGCCCAGGGTCTATGAGCTGACATATACAAATTTTGTTTGTGATTTTTCTGTACCTGCTAAATGGATATAAAGATAAGTAGATACATTAAAATTACCTTCAGTTAGTGGTAGAGGTAGTTGTAGTGGTAGAGAGAGTTTTTTAATGTTCCTTGTCTGTTCAAACCATTTGATTTTGCATTCCTTTGAGCGGGAATATACTTGCCTGTTTATTTAATATCCAAACTGCATTGGATAATTGCTTGCTGCTTATTGATATATATATATATATATATATATATATATATATATATATATATATATATATATATACATATACACACACACACACACACACACACACACACACACACACACACACACACACACACACACACACACACAATTATCCATTCTAAAGACTTAAACTTTGCCTGTGATTTAAATAAGACCTGATGGAGAGATAGATATGTATTTCATAGACTGCCCCATCTCTGGAACAGGCTCCCCATCCATGTGAAGCAGAGCTCCTCCCTAACCCAGTTCAAGTGCAACTTGGACAATTGGATGGAAAACAGGACATTCATTCCTGGTTTGACACCTGTGTCTGTAATGGACACAGGCAACCTGTAAATGTTTCATTTCTCAGGCCCCTGCTTGTAAATGTTTCATCTCCCAAGCCCCTGCTTACACTTATTAAGGGTGTCAGCCCTTGTCAGAGATTTGGGATTCATGGCTAGGCCTAAAAGGGTCCTTGTTTCCATTAGCATAGTAAGTACCTATGAACAAGGGTATCTGCACCATACTGGTGAAATATAACTGTTGGTATCTACCTTTTGAAAAGAGAGAGAGAGAGAGACTACAAAATTATAACTACCATAAGTTAATAGTTTACTTGGCTCATTTTAAGAGTGTACAGTAATTGTGACATTGGTGTGCCAGAGTTCTGTGTCTGGTGGTTGTGTGTTACTGTAGAAGCAGGACGGAGTAGTAACACTGAAGAGGGTATTTTTAACATATCCTGAAAATTACTATGTGTCTAAATGCAAAATAGTTTCTGCCAAGATACAGTTACTGTACTAAGATCAGACTGAACAGCACAGGGCTGAAAGTGAGATAGGTGAAGTCCTGGGATGTTATTGTTCATAACCAGGTGCTGCAACTGTTCACTGTGAAATTTATTTGGGTGTGGCTGAATTTAGTCAAAACCAAAGTCACTGGGAAACTGAACCTGCACTCTTAATGTAAATTCCAGTTTTTGTTTTACTGTCTGCACAGATTCTGCAATTTAGTAAACTGTTGATATATTCAAGTAACTGTAATGAAAGATGGCAACAGTTTTACAAATTGTTGCAGTATATGGTTATAAAAGCCATAATAAGTGATTTAATCAAGCCAAATCTCATCATTTTAGTTATGTTGTTGTTGTTGTTTGTCTTTTGGGGTAAGGGGTCACCACAGCGGAACTCCGGTCTGCTAATGATTTTTACAAAACGCTGAGGTGCCAGCTCGACGCTCAACCTTCAACGAAGGCACACCCATTTATGCATGCATGTCTTTCGAACGCTACTCAACCGCGGGGAGGACATGCAGACTCCACACAGAAGGCACTCCCAAGCCCAGCAGAGAATCGAACGGGAGAACCTCTTGCTGTGAGGTAACAACGCTACCGCTGTACCATGTATAAGAGTTAAATGAGTCAAAGAACTTTTCAGTGATAAAAATAATTAAACAACAGATGTGAGAAGAGGTGAAAATGTCTTTATTCACCTTAATGTGGCAAAGACCGAAAAGTTTTGTTCTGTGTAGCTGAGAGGGTTTTTCTTGCTATAAATTATTCACCCTAATTTTAAATTTTAAATGTATAAGGTTAGATGACCTGGGTATTTAAAAGTAAAATATATTCAAAAGAGTAGAATTCAGTGATATCATGTTAACTTGGTTTAACACCATGTTGAAGAACATAAAAAGCCAACATGAACACCTTTATTAGTGATCGTTTTCATGAAGGCCCTTATCATGTTTTTTGGCAATTTATATGATTTGCTGCTAAAGGGTTTGGGAATTAACTTTACCATTAAATGTACTACTAGTGGTTACAGTTAACTGAATTATACATTTGTTTTGAAGACATAATGATTACGTTTTCACTATAATCTATTTAAGACAGTGTACCTGAAGGAATATTTAATATCTGTGTGGTGCATTGCTTGTGATATTTACAGACTGTTTGCATATATGTTGTAAAAATTAGTCTGCACTGCATTTAGCAGAATCTCAAGTTTAAAGCAACTACATATGATAGTACATCTAGTTGCAGAAGGAACCCATGTCTGTGAGTACTTCCAAAAACTGGCCCTGATCTTGCTCGTCTATCAAATGAACAAGATTAATACCAAGATAGAGGGTTCCAAGATGGCTGTACTCAGAAGCAGAGCTCTTCCGGTGTGAAAAAGTAATAAGCTGTAAAAAGGCCATTAACAGCTAATAATTTGTTAAAGTTCAGTTACAGGGTAGTCGTCATATTGCCTGGATGCCAGTAAACAAGAAATCTGGAGAAAGAGAAAGAAAATCAATTAGAAAAAGTGTACTTTTCCGTTATTGGGGCAACAAATGTCATGAGCGGTTAGAGTCCCTTGAAATGGTTAATGGTATTAGAATGGGTTTGCTTGGCAGTTGTCTGAGTGGGTACTGTGCTTTAGCTGTTTATCTTTAGTAAGATGTTAAAGTTTGGTCACATTTAAATCGTATCCTTCAAAAGTGATTAATCACACTGAAGAGTTTCAAGTTCTGTAGTGTATTTCTTCAGATTTGTCAGCGAACTCGGGATACAACTGAAATGTGACCAAAGTTATAAATCTTACTGAAGATAAACAAGTAAAGCACAGTACCCACTCATACAACTGACAACCAAAAGGATACAATTTAAATGTGATGTTAACGGGGCAGCAGAATACATCTGTACCTGCACTCTTACAGGCTACAAGCTGCTATATATATGCACCCAAAATAAATCAGATGGAATACAAAACATGGGGAAAAACATTTTACCATTCCACAGCTCCTGCTTAATTTGAAGCAGACAGTATAAAAGGGGATCACCGTTTAATGGTTCGGCTTAGTTTATTTTGTAATGGTATAGATGCATGGGGGTCTCCTGATGTTCATATTTCTCAAAATTATTTCAGAACTTCAGGGCTAACAGCTGTGTGATCATTGCGTAACTGTTGCCCCGATAACGTAAAAGTACCAAAAAAAGGAGAAAAAACTCTGGTTTGGAGAGCCTTGCTGCAGCTGTTCATAATAATCATAATAAAGCAGTCTAGGTTTCTGTTTTGGCAGAGTTGTAGCTAGCTATTGTAGTGGCCAATGAAGTGCCCTAATCTGGCTCCCCTACTCAACTCAAGGAAAAAAAAAAACAAAAGACCTCCTAGGAGATCAAAAAAAAGAATTCTTCCTTCGGAATAAGAATGTAACAAGCAGCTTGCTGTATTCATTCTGAATAATCATACGAAAAGTGCTGAAGCCATAGATCTTCAGCCCTGACTGCAAATGCAATACCATTATTCAGCAATATTCAGAAACTGAATGCAGTATTGCAGTGCCACTGATCAGCATCTACCAATCATGCCTGCTGACACCTTGCATCCTGGGAAGCTGCCCCATATACCTCACCCTAGCTATGCTTCTGAGCTTAGGTATTGGAGATGGCTTCCTGTAATTTAGAGGAAAAAAATAAATCAAATGCATTCAGAGATGTTTAAGATAACTGGGAACCTGGAGGAATATATAAAGTTAAATGACAAAAGGCTGGAAAGAATAGAAAAAAGCTTTAAGTAGCTATTTAAATGACTGATAATACTTCAGCAGTCGGAGGTTGAAACGAAGGAAAAGACTGGCTGAGTATGAGGGTTCTCAAAAACAACAGTTTTAAAAAATAATGGTGTTAGGAGACAGAGCACAGAGAGAAAACTTGAGATTTGCTGCTATACCAGAGAAACTGGAAGGAATACACTGCATTAATTTTATGAAAGTACAGATAAGCAATTGGATTGGTATTCCACAGCAGGATTTGTCAATTGAAAGGGCACTGCGGGTTGCTCCAAACTTGTCTATGAGAAAGAAGCCAAGACCTATTGCAGTAAAGATGCAGTATTACCTTCAGAAAGAGTTGATCATGACAAAACTGTTGCAGAAAGGAAAATATCTATAAATGAGGACACCAGAGGGTTTGTGGAAAATAATTCTCTGCACACCAGGTAGAAGAGAAACAAGTTTATCTCTGCAATCTGGTGATGTTAAGAGCCAGGTCTGAGATTCAAGTTACTGTATCCAGAATATTTTCCTGGAGGATCAAAGACAGTTTTGGATGCAGAACAGGTTAAGTCTGACAATAGTAAAGTCCATACAGAGAACATGACAGTGAAAACATTTCCATTGTTCCAACTGAAGATGCTTGTGCGACAGAAAAAAGCACAGGAGTTAACTAGAAAAATCAGGGATACTTTGGACTTAAACCAGGGACCTGTCTGGGTTGGTCAAAATGATGAGGGAAAACAGCAATAATGTAAAGGTAGGAAATTATTGGAAGAAATATAAAATGTCATTTCCATAAGATGCAGTTTGAACAGAAGAACTGATTCTGCAAGACATGGCTACAAAAATGGGTGCCTCTTTGTGTTAAATTTATGACAGGATTCTAAATCATAATATCCACTTTGTCATTAATGTTTAGCATAACAATGAAGGGACTATTGGCCTAGCTCTAAGTAATTTAAAAAGTTTTTGTTCTTAGTATAATCTGTATAAGTGTACTGAAGCAAATAGCATTTTATATTGCAAAGTAGTTCTGTATAGTATGCAGAGGTATTTTAAATGTGAGATGAGGAGGACCCTCAGCAGTGAATACTGTTTATGCTACTGATAATAATGTAAGAAAGTACTTTTTCTTGATTGTCATTTATCTGGGGTACATACTGTAACAAGATAAAGGTTGGATATGAGCGGTATAATTGTGTGATACTGGCCTTCTAAGGGGGAGGTGTAAAAGTGTACTGATCATATAATATGTGTATTAAAATATAATAATTTCCCCTGTTTTTATACAAATGTAAGTATAGACTAATATTTGTAAATTATATTGCAGACAAGGTCTAAACAAACAGGCTTAAAACCGGAAGCATGAAAACATTTGAAAAGAACAGTTCCTTCAAGATATAAGTAGCACTCTGAGTAACAGAATTCAGTTTGCCATTTAAACATAAAAAATTGGTTCCATTTTGGAGCAACCTGTTGATATTATTGGTCTAAAAGGAGGACAGCTCAAATTATTATGTACTTTTGGGATGTCCACATGCACCCTAACCTTTGGGTGAGCAACTTCTACAAAAAAATACAATAATTCTAACAACACTGAATCAATCCTGGTATGTGACATCAATTTCCCTTTTAGTCATTATTTGATACTTGGTGGAGTTGGCAATAACTTCCATTCTACTAATGTCATGATGTCATCTGTATCCAATAAAACAGTTTCACCACCCTTGTTTACATTCATAATACATAAACTACTTTCCACAATAATTTGTTTTAATGTCATAATTTATTTTTGGTAAGATTAAATTATTTAAATATCAGTGGTATAGAAAACAGTACCCAACTTCTCTTTGACTAACTATCTCAAAACACCAAGTACATGAGCCATATTGGAGTTAAAATAATTAATGTATTTGTCCTTGAAATTTTTCTTTCACAATACTGTCAGCTAGCAAATATTTCAAATTCAGTGTCCTGGTTTATAGCTTCAAATCTGTAATAGTCACAACAATATTAGTCTTTTTAGCAGCAACAAAAGAAAACAGTAAATAAATTCTAATGTACATTTGACAATGTGAAATGTGTTCTAATTTTCTCCAGTAAAATGTGGTTGAAATGTTGTTGTGCCCGCCACAACCTCAGCTTCTCAGTCTATAATAATGCCAGCTCCAATTTGTCCTCTTTGTATTGCTCATCTCTTATATTTGTATGTTCTGATTGGCGTTTGATTAGTCTAGCTGGACATTCAGACCTAATTCAGAGATGGAGTTCTCCTTTTGGCCAGTCACTGTGCTCTCCTTCTTGGCTGTAGAATGATTAGGGTTAGAAACGGTCCCTCTTTATGTAGGACAGACCCTGTTTAGGAAGTTGTGTCCTGGGTGGGGGGCGACATAAAATTGCAAATATCCTAAGATTTTTAGGGAAAAAACATTTCCTAAGTTTCTTTTAATAATTGCGTAAACAATTATTTTGTATCTGCAATATATAAGTATTACATGGCATGGTTTAATCAATTCAGATTCTAGATAAATGAACATTTATGTTCCAAAATGTGAAGGACAGTCCTTTGCATTGGTTGTGGGTGTGTTTTTTCCTGTAAAACATCATGTTTCCATAAAAAAGTCCCACTTTGGGAATTTGAAAGGTGGAATCCCTATCATGAGGATGGACTTCAAGCTGCATTAAAGATTTATATTCAATGACCTTCCTCTCAAAATATCTTATGTCCATAAAGTCCATTCTGTCTATGGTGTCTCCTCTTCAATCAATGGGTTGCACTAACCTGAAATGACTTTCTATATCACCGTATTTTTCATATTTTCAGCACCTTTAACTCTCACCTTTGAGACATCCCTCTGATTTCCCTATGAGATCGATTGTGAAAATACTCTTAATAAAGCACCTGAATATTCTTTATTTGAACTTAATTTTTTTCTCAGAAAGATTAACAGTGGCATTCTGACTGTCAGAGTATACACTGCGAGACCAGATTACAACAGGTCTTGTGAATTGCTACAAGTGTTCTCCATTGCCACCCACTAATGAAATCCACACAAACAATAAATAACAAGGACACCATAGGTTGACAGTGCTCTGCTTAACAGTTTTATATTTGGTTGTGTTAGTTCACTTAGCACTGCTGGGTGTAATTGTGTTTATTGATGGTATGAATTTTGCTCATTAATTGTAAAATCAATACAAAAAATTATTACAATATGCAGGTATTGTAAATGGTAAATACAATGGCTGTGATTCATAAATACTTTTCTTGTACGGAAATAAACATTTCACAGGTGTACACACTGCAAAAGCAAGCAGTGGTTTAGTAACCAAGAAAGGCAGCATAACTGGTTATCCCGGAAATGCACCCAGTGAATGCAAAGAGAACATAATGGCATTCAAAGAAACAGCAATTATGCAGTATGTTATTTAAAACAAAAGTTATAAAAAATGCACAGGATGTAGAAAAAAAAAACTTGGAGAACTAAGCCAGAGACTAAAAGATGTAATGTGAGGATATTTTGTGTGTCGTTGCAAAAAAGGTGGCTGTATTGGAGCTATATGAAACCAGTAGGAAAATACAGAGCATCTCATGCTATTAGGTAGTAATGACCAAGGTCTAATTATGTTAAGTTAACTGACTAGAAAGTGCTGAAATTATACTGAGAAGATAACCCATCATACAGATTTTGTTTTTACTGGCACTATATCACAACTGCATTTTTGGTAACTTGTGCAACTGAAACGCAGGGATACCAACAGTATGCTAGTCAAAGACACATTTCAATAGCCCATAGGCATCAAAGAAGACACCTGCATATCATGTATATTTGGTCATTCCTTCATCACCATATCAACATTTGTAGCTGCGTATATTACATTTTTCAACACACCTCACTAACATCTGTAAACCATGTAAAGGTTCCCTCCTGTTATGGTGCTTGGTACTACTGAATATATAAGCATTATCATACTGTCTTCAGCAAGGCCACACAGACTGACCTACATATTTCAAAAGATCTACTATATCAAAAATTGCCATATAGTTTACAAATGCAGTGACCAATTACAATATGTGTAAGGCATCCAGAAATAAGAAAGTTGACTCTTCTCAGCAGAGCCTTTATAAAAAAAATTCCTCATAAACAGGTAATTTACAGAACACAAGTAGTGTACTTATCAAATTCATGAACAGATACTGAGTATGCTAGCCAGTCTGTTATTCTTCTTCTTTCGGCTTTTCCCAGTTAGGGGTCGCCACCATGGATCACCTATCTGCTCATGATTGGCAGTGGAGTTTTATGGTGTTGAGTTGCCAGTCCGGCGCCCAACCTTCCACAGAAGGCACACACATGCACGCACTCATGCCTAGGGCCAATTTAGAGTGTCCAATCCACCTACAGCATGTCTTTGGGATGTGGGAGGAAACTGGAGCACTCAGAGGAAACCCACGCGACCACAGGGAGGACATGCAGACTCCACACAGAAGGCACCCCAGCCGAGAATCAAACCAGAGAACCTCTTGCTGTGAGGCGGCAATGCTAACCATTGTACCACCGCAGCCACCCCTCTGTTATAACAAGGTAAAATGGAAGGTGGGTTATACAGCATCAGAGAAATGCCTGTTTATATACTTGTGATGCAGCAATACAGAGCATATGTGATGCTTGGTTTGTGTACTGCATTCAAAGTATAGATTATTATGGATAAGAATTTCATATAGCTGCACTGTATAGCTTGCATTCCAATTGCATGGTGAGCAGAGATGTGTCTGTATATGTGGGGCAGTGTCTGTGCCTATAAGCAATACAGTATATGTAGCAGTAGGATGTGATCACCACGAGGGCCTCTGCTCTGAGTTTTAGCCAGATATGGGATTCATTGGCACAAGACAATACAATGCCATGTAGCTGTAGATGATATACAGTGGTTACACACATGTTGTAAACTGCCATTGGCAATAAATGTAATTTTGTGTTTGCAGAGATCCAGAAGATGCAGGACACTAAATGCAATACTGCAGTTACAGTCCATTGAAGAAATTCACATAATAAGCCGTACACATGAAGGTATGCTGTTCTGCAATGTGGCATTTAACAGGTGTAGGACTGCTTTAAATATCACAACACAAGGGTATTCTGCAGCATGGCCTCAGTAAAAGCAGCCACCTTCTTCACATTGCATGCCATGCCGCATAATGACAGTATGAAGACGGCGCACACAGCTTTGGCAAACTGAGACCTGCATGAGTGGAGCTAAGTAGATTTTTATCTGCACTTTTATCAAATAATACACGATTTAAAGTAATTTGTTTGTGTTGCATTGAGCAATATCTAGCTGGAAGTTGTGACTGTTTTTCAGTAGGTCTTATACAAGTGGTATTTTCAGTTAAGGCTTGTTAAAAAACCTGGATAGCCAGTGATAACTGGGGTAGTTTACCTCATTGTTATTCGGTTTCTGTCTTATAAAAGTGGTACAGTGAATTGCTTTCTGTTTAAACTGTGAGCTTTGGCCAACTGAGACCTGCATGAGTGGAGCTAAGTAGACTTTTATCTGCACTTTTATCAAATAATACACAATTTAAAGTCATTTGTTTGTGTTGCATTGAGCAATATCTAGCTGGAAGTTGTGACTGTTTTTCAGTAGGTCTTATACAAGTGGTATTTTCAGTTAAGGCTTGTTAAAAAACCTGCATAGCCAGTGATAAGTGGGGGTAGTTTACCTCATTGTTATTCGGTTTCTGTCTTATACAAGTGGTACAGTGAATTGCTTTCTGTTTAAACTGTGAGCTTTGGCCAACTGAGATCTGCATGAGTGGAGCTAAGTAGATTTTTATCTGCACTTTTATCAAATAATACACGATTTAAAGTCATTTGTTTGTGTTACATTGAGCAATATCTAGCTGGAAGTTGTGACTGTTTTTCAGTAGGTCTTATACAAGTGGTATTTTCAGTTAAGGCTTGTTAAAAAACCTGCATAGCCAGTGATAAGTGGGGGTAGTTTACCTCATTGTTATTCGGTTTCTGTCTTATACAAGTGGTACAGTGAATTGCTTTCTGTTTAAACTGTGAGCTTTGGCCAACTGAGACCTGCATTAGTGGAGCTAAGTAGATTTTTATCTGCACCTTTATCAAATAATACACGATTTAAAGTAATTTGTTTGTGTTGCATTGAGCAATATCTAGCTGGAAGTTGTGACTGTTTTTCAGTAGGTCTTATACAAGTGGTATTTTCAGTTAAGGCTTGTTAAAAAACCTGCATAGCCAGTGATAAGTGGGGTAGTTTACCTCATTGTTATTCGGTTTCTGTCTTATACAAGTGGTACAGTGAATTGCTTTCTGTTTAAACTGTGAGCTTTGGCCAACTGAGACCTGCATGAGTGGAGCTAAGTAGATTTTGATCTGCACTTTTATCAAATAATACACGATTTAAAGTAATTTGTTTGTGCTGCATTGAGCAATATCTAGCTGGAAGTTGTGACTGTAGGTGCCCACCCACCCTCCCTGTTTTTGTCTTGGTGTTAATCTTGGTGGCTTTGAAACTGCCCGCTCCTCTTGTAAATTTGCACTTGGATACTCTGCCTGGGCCCATCTCATTTGCTCACTCAAAAAAAAAAAAAAATGTATCTGATTTTACTGTATTTGTGTTACTTCCTACTTTATTTTGCTTTTGCGCCATCTTAAAAGTACTCAGTTGTATTTATTACTGCTTGGTGTAACTCATTCTAAGCCTTTTAGTTTAAGCACTTGGGCTTCAGACCAGTTGTTTTACATTAAGAAGGTTTGTGGTCTGCACTGTAGTGGCAGGACAGGTAGCTTACATCCTTCTAAGTTGGGAACTGCTGATTGAGGGCTCAGTGTCTGTTATTCTAAAAGTGTATTAATTCTGGTTTAAACACTTGGGCTTCAGGCCAGTTATTTTGCATTAAGAGGGTTCGTGGTCTGCACTCTTGTGGGAGGAGAGGCTGGACTCTGCCCTTCTGAGCTGGGAATTTCTGGTTAAAGGCTTATAGTGCCTGCATATTTGAACTGCTTCTTACTGAAACTGGTACACCTTGTTTGCTGTAGCATAGACTAGATCCAGGCCTGCTGAATCTAGCTTTGTTTGTATAACTTGAGCACTAATCCAGGCATTCTTTAAAGTATTCAATTGTATTTATTACTGCTTGGTAGTAACTTGATTAAAGTGTAGCTATCATTCTAAGTCTTTTGGATTAAGCACTTGGGCTTCAGACCAGTTGTTTTACATTAGGAAGGTTTGTGGCCTGCACTGTGCTGGCAGGACAGGTAGCTTACATCCTTCTAAGTTGGGAACTGCTGATTGAGGGCTCAGTGTCTGTTATTCTAAAAGTGTATTAATTCTGGTTTAAGCACTTGGGCTTCAGGCCAGTTATTTTACATTAAGAGGGTTCGTGGTCTGCACTCTTGTGGGAGGAGAGGCTGGACTCTGCCCTTCTGAGCTGGGAATTTCTGGTTAAAGGCTTATAGTGCCTGCATATTTGAACTGCTTCTTACTGAAATTGGTACACCTTGTTTGCTGTAGCATAGACTAGATCCAGGCCTGCTGAATCTAGCTTTGTTTGTATAACTTGAGCACTAATCCAGGCATTCTTTAAAGTATTCAATTGTATTTATTACTGCTTGGTAGTAACTTGATTAAAGTGTAGCTATCATTCTAAGTCTTTTGGATTAAGCACTTGGGCTTCAGACCAGTTGTTTTACATTAGGAAGATTTGTGGCCTGCACTGTGGTGGCAGGACAGGTAGCTTACATCCTTCTAAGTTGGGAACTGCTGATTGAGGGCTCAGTGTCTGTTATTCTAAAAGTGTATTAGTTCTGGTTTAAGCACTTGGGCTTCAGGCCAGTTATTTTACATTAAGAAGGTTCGTGGTCTGCACTCTTGTGGGAGGAGAGGCTGGACTCTGCCCTTCTGAGCTGGGAATTTCTGGTTAAAGGCTTATAGTGCCTGCATATTTGAACGTTTCTTACTGAAATTGGTACACCTTGTTAGCTGTAGCATAGACTAGATCCAAGCCTGCTGAATCTAGCTTTGTTTGTATGCTTGTTGTTTGTTTGCTTGTTATTTCCCTGAAACGCTAATTCCACCTATAACGCGGCTTTTCAGCGCTTCTGTGGATCGCTAGTGATATCTGCATTGCTTACTGTACTTATTTCCTTGTTTCACTTGAATGAAAGTTACTGTTTGTCATTTTTGAATTTAAGTTACCTGTAGCACATTGCATTTAAGTTACCTGGCACTTGCTCACTAAAGCAATTATATAAGTCAGCACTAAAAAATTAAAAGCACTACACCCTCACAAACTCCCCTTGAGTACCTTGTTCCCCATTGGCCCTTTTTTTCAATTATAAAGGAATTCCCAATACTATTCTAGCATGTCCAAAGGTCAGTTGTCAATCTCCTCTCCAGTCCAGCTGGTGAATCTGGGAATCTTGAGGCAATGTTACAACTGCCTCATGTACACAGACAACCCTCTCCTCCTCCCAACAAATTCCAACACATGTGAGAGATGCAACCATATAGCCAAACTGGAGGCTAAGCTCTCTCAACTCAGTACTGGCGTAACCAGTCAGGAGGAAAAGGAAACCACACTCACTACAATTCCAGTCTCACATAGACCTACCACGACAGCAAACCAAACACATAAACACACAAAAACATACTCGAGGCTCTAAATAAAAATCTGCCTAAGCAGCAGAGACCTCCAAAGCAGACACCCAAGCAACCGCTACCCTAAAACAAAACACGTGCAACACATAGCTCACAAAGCCAGTGTGCTGAACAGTCACAGCCCTTAAGGCTAAACAACACACCTGATACACTTGTAATAGGTGACTCTATCGTCAGGCACACTGACGTCCCGCTCACCAGGCTGAACAAGGAGAAGGTCACAGTGAGCTGCCTGTTGGGCGCTAGGATCCACCACATAACACAAGCACTCAGGTCACTCCAAGGCAAATACAAATATGACTCAGTCATTGTCCATGCTGGTGTGAATGACCTGAGATGTACCTCCCTGGACTACATGAAGAGAGACATAGAGCAGCTCTCTGAGCATGTAGCCCAGGCCGGTATGACCCTGACCTTGAATAGCATCTTACCCTCACCAAGAATGATGCCACAATATGAAGACAAGATGATCAATTTCAACAATTGGCTTAAGTATTGGTGTCATTCAAAGGGGATCCAATGCCTGTCAGCCTGGGATGACATGCTCGACAAGCCACGATGCTTCGCTAGGGACGGCTTGCACCTATCACCCCTGGGCTTTTGGATATTGGCAAAGGCTCTTGCTACCCCCATAGTGCCTTTTTTAGGCAAGGCTCAAAAGACAAACCCACCTCCATAGGTATCACAAGGAATAAGAAACTAAGAGTAGTGCTACTCAACGCCAGAAGTCTAAACCTCAAGATGCATGCACTCGAAACTCTCCTTAGCATGGAGGACATCGATATCTGTGCAGTAACAGAAACCTGGTTCAAGGCTCCCGAGAGCACCCCAGCACTACGAGGTTATACCTCATACCATGCTTTTCGGCCCCAAAACTTGGACCGAACCACAAAACGAGGGGGAGTATCAATATTTGTCAAAGATACCCACACCTCCAGGTTGGTGACACAGCACGAAGCATCAGAGACTATCCATGTGCAACTAACAGTGGGTAAAACTGCCTTCCAGTTTATAGCCTGCTACAGACCACCCTCCCAAACCCAGGAACTCCACTCGGCCTTCCTGAGAACACTGGAAAATATGAAGGTCTCTCCAAACACCATTATATTGTGCGACTTCAACTACCCTAACATAGACTGGGAGCATTACTCTAGCTCCAACACCCTAGCCCAAAGGTTCCTAGAATTTATAAACTCAAATGCTATGGAACAACTTGTTACCACTCCCACAAGAGGGGAAAACATACTGGACCTGATCATCACCAACATGGGTACTCTATGCTCCAGACCAGAAGTGTATCCCTCACTGGTAAGATCAGACCATAAACTAATCTCACTGGATATTCACATCCTGACCCCACCCCCTGCCCAGAAAACCACAGTGAAAAACTTCTCTAAAGCAAATTTCACACTCCTCAAAACCGAGGGAGAATCCTTCAAAGCCCCCGGGCCTGTGGAAAATATGGCCCAGACCGCAGAATCCTTTATAAACGCATTCTATGAACACCTTCAGGAATGCATGGATCATGCAATCCCAAATAAAACCAAGACCCAATCCTCCAAAGGCAGACGTCCTGTCTGGTGGACCCCAGCCATAAACAAACTATACAATAGAAGGAGGAAGCTGCTACATGATAGAGCAAAATCCCAAAAAGGGAAGGCATCTCTGATCAGTATTAGCAAAAAACTATGGGCACTCATAAAATCGTCTAAGGCCAGCTTTGAGAGAAAAATTGCACAGGACACTAAGGATAATCACAAGGCTTTCTTTAGTTATGTTAGGAACCTGGGTGGGAATTCCCAGATATGCTCAGAATTAGTCCAAAATGACAAAAGTACACTGAACCCACAGACATTGCCAACATCCTAGCTGACAGGTTCAGCGCAAACTTCTCCCATCAAAAGGGCAAATATCTATCCCAGCAGAGTGCTGCCCCCCTGACATCTCAGATGCTCAGGTAAGAGCTGCCCTCTCCAAAGCAAAAAACAAAGCATCAATGGGACCAGACGGTGTCCCGGGCTGCATCCTACATGAACTCCAAGAAGAGCTAAACCCAAACATAAAACTACTGTTCAATCTCAGCCTTACTACAGGATATGTACCCAAAGAGTGGCGTACAGCAATGGTGGTCCCTCTCCACAAAGGTGGTGCCTCAACAGATACTGGAAACTATCGCCCCATAAGCCTGACTAGCTTGGCCTGCAAAGCTATGGAAAGGATCATCATGGACCTTATAAATAAAGATATTGGGGACCTACAGACACTGGATCCTACCCAGTTCAGCTTTGTTAAGGGCAGATCCTGCCTCTTAAACCTGGTTGATTTCTTTGAAACAGTCACCAAGGCCATTGACAAGGGGAAGGTGGTCCACACAGCCTACCTGGACCTCACAAAAGCCTTCGATACAATACCCCACTCGGGCATTATAGATAAGCTCACCAGCTTAAATATAAACCCCTATGTCACTAGATGGGTTGCAAACTGGCTCAAGGACAGAACCCACATGGTTAGAATTGCTAGAGCCATGTCAGACTCCAAACCAGTTACAAGTGGCATCCCACAAGGCTCAGTCCTGGGACCTCTCTTGTTCGGTATATATTTCTCAGAGGTACAGGCCAACATGGAAGGACTGTGGCTGACCAAGTTCGCAGATGACTGCAAACTGGGCGCCATAATTAACTCTCCAGCTGACACAAGCATCCTTCAAAAGGGCCTCATAGAAACAGACAACTGGTGCCAGAGCCATGGCCTCAAGCTAAACGCCAAAAAGTGTATAGTCATCCCCTTTGGCAAAAACAAAGTGCCCACAAATTACCACATAAGTGGTAATCCATTAAGTATGGAAGAAGTAATTAGGGACCTGGGGACCCAAGTTGATAGCAATCTCTCATTTGACAACCACGTGGCCAAAGTGGTTAGAAAAACATTTTATATAGCCCACCTAATCATGAAGGGATTCACATCTAGATCAGGGGAGGTCATCATGCCTCTTTGCTCATCCCTCATCAGGCCCATAATCGAGTACAATGCCCCTTTTGGGATGTACCTTACCAGACACCTGCAGCAACTGGAAAGACCCCAAAAGTACCTCACCAAGAGGATCAAAGGGCTCAAACAGATGCCATATGCTGCCCGGTTAAAGAAACTCCAGCTCTACTCAGTGGCATACCACCTGCTCAGAGGCAATCTGTGCCTGACGTATAAAGCCATGTCCAACCCGGAATTAATGGACATGCTGCACCTCAGAAAATCCAAATCCCATCGAGCTACGCTCGAGAGACTTGAACCTCAGCACTGAAATAAATAGGACATGCTGGAGGGACAGATTCATAACCCAGAGCCTCCCTTCACTCTGGAATAAAATCCCAGTCCAGGTTAGGCAGAGTCCCTCATTGACTCTCTTCAAGAGGAATCTTGATGAGTGGATGGGGATCGAGGTTTACCCTGGTATCACTTCTGTGTCACTGTTAGACAGAGGCACAGTATACTAACCTCGAAAAAGGGCATAGCAAAATTAATTTAAAATGGGTGGTGAAAGCCAAACACACTCTGGCTAGGCTTATAAATGCCCTAGGGCAGATAGCCTAGTATGAACCTATGAACCTATGTGTTAGATGAGGGTACAGATATACAGACTAGACCAAATATGCTAGTGGTGAATATATTACAAGGAGCATTTGATGGAACAATAGTGATGCTTTGTCCAAAAGAAGTTATGTCATAATATGCATGTCAATGTGTCAGTGTGTGTATATAAAAGTATGACAAACTGGGTCTATATTATGATGTCAACAGGGCTGTTAATTGAACAACCTTACATCGACACGTATCCACTAAAATACCAAAACTTCGAACGGCCACATAAACGATTTTTTTCCCAGGGAAAAAATAAATCACTGGGCTAAAAATAAACAAAACAAACCATCAGACACCCCCCCCACACACACCCTCCTACCTACATATACCAACTCCGAGATCGCACTACAGTGGAGGGAAAAGCAAATTCCCAACAATGGCCAAGCAATTTTTTCCCCTGGGAAAAAATTCTCTTATGTGGCCGTTTGGAGTTTTGGTATTTTGATGGATATGTGTCAATGAGAGGGCGTTCGATGAACAGACCTGTCTAAAAGGTTATATAGACCCGACAAGTCTATATTTATAGGCATGCAAAATGCAAAGAGCATAAGGTTAAGTACATGGCAGTATAGACACGATGGTGTATGTAGACTCACTATACAGTGCTGTGAAATGTATTTATTTATCATATTTTGATAACAGGGTAAATTTCACTGAATTCAAGTCCTTTTTCTAGAGGTGAAAAAGGAAGAGTTGCTCTAATACAAAGAAAAGTACTAGCATAATAGCAGACAAGCAAAATACAAGAACTCCAACCACAATAGATAAAATAAATGCACACACACACACACACACACACACACACATATATATACATATATATATATATATATATATATATATATATATATATATATATATATATATGTGTGTGTGTGTGTGTAAAATACATATATGTGTAAAATACATATATGTCTATACATATATATATATATATATATATATATATATATATTTTTTTTTTTTTTTTTTTTTTTTTCTTTTTAATCATTTATATACACTGCATTGAGACCCTGGTGTCCGCTATAGTGGTAATAGAACTGTTGATCTGCATTGAACCACTGAACCTATCAAAACACCTTAAAACATTGTTTGTGCAGGATGCAATCATTATAGTACCCACCCTACACACCACATTTATATATACTAATTCCAGGATTACACAACAGTGGGAAAAAGGACAAACTCCCTTATCTCACTGTCTTGCCAGCTTGGCAAACATACTATGCACTGAGATACATTGCATTTCTGTCATCTTTCAGTTCAACACTACTTCAAAGCACTCTGTCTCTAAAAACAGGTTGCGTACATCTTCTAGTCCCTAGTGCCACCTACTTTGTGCCAAGCAAACCTACATCATGCCAGTGATATATACATCGATTTAATGTACTCTGACAAAAATGAATATGAATCAGAACACTACCTGATTAAGTGCCTATCAACAAAACAGACTACTCCCCATAGCTACAGTACATTTAATTCATGATTCATTTAATATTTGACTTTTTTGTTGAAAAAAAATGTCTGTGGCATAGTTGGTTGAATTATGTTAGAGTCAATTTACTAAGAACAGACTATAAAGTAAATGACTAGATTTCACTTTCTTACCAGTTGTGCAATTGTAGACTTATCAAATTTAAGATCTAGTGGTGAGAGGGCCCCCCCCCCCGTATGTTAAGGTAGTTTTTTTTTTAATTTGTAGTTATTTGTCTATAACCATTGCTGTGTTTTTACATGAGGTAGAATTACAATTACAAATGTAAATGCACTTTTACATTTCTGATCATTAGGTTAAGATGGCTTTTGTTGTCAGTGTTATACGTTGCTACTACACTGGCACGATATGTTGTGTTTCATGCAGTTGTATCTGTGATGAATATATTTATGGAATGCATTCGACTTTAAATGATTTTAAATGCGAACTTGGTAACCTTATTCAGATGTTTATTGACAGAGGGTACCCGGTTGATTGGGTTCAAAATTTGGGCTTAGAAGTGTTGGAAGGATGGGGGTGTTAAATATATACTCCTGTTAGGCAGTGATGTTGTGTCTAATTATTTTGGTCAAAAACAGGACTGTAATTTTACACATTCCATGGTAATTTATTTTGGTTCTTTAGGGCAAAAAGTATGTAATATAGTATCTAAGAATTGGGTCATTTTGGAAGGCAATAATGATGTTTACAATAGTTTAGGTAAAACACTATTTGTTTTTAAAGTAGGATACAACATGAAGTACTACTTTGAACATCCACTGGTTTTGATGCAGAACAACAAAGGAACCAAGAAATGTGGTGCATGTAATTATTGTGCACAGATTTTGAAGGAGGCATTTATTTTTTGGGGGTGAATCGAATTCAAAAGTATGTTTCGTTAATGGTAATTGTGGCAGCAGTGGACTAGTATATTTAAGCGTATGTCAGGGGTGTAATGGGTTTTACATTGGTAAAATGGAAAGAACACTACGTAAGCATATATATATGAACATCTTTATGCTACTGAGAATAGAAACACGAACAATGCTTTATACAAGCATACGCTGGTATGTACTGGACAATTTATGTTTAAGTTTAGTATTTTAGAGATTATTAGGAAAGATCCTAGGGGGGTTACTGGTGTAACAGTATTTATAAAAGTGAACTTAGATGGCAATTGAAATTAGGTGCCAACAGCCCTCCAGGTATAAGTGAACATCTTTTCTTAATTCCAATATTGAAAGATAGCGCTCTTGTTTTATAGACATTCAGTTATGAATTAATACCTTTCTTCAGTTTTAATATTTAAAGCTAGAGCTCTTGTTTTACAGACAATGATCTTGAATTGGTCTAAAATGCATGTGATTTTTAATATTTTGTACATGCCTCATTTAAATAACTGTTTTTGATTGTTTTATGAAGTGTTAATTACTTAATTTGATGGTATGTATTATATAAAGAAGTATGCTGGGAAGCACTTTGGTTTGATAAAGTCCATGTATTTACAGAGACGAAAGCTCTTGCCGGATTTTTGCCTTGCATACTTGTTTCACTTTGGATTAAACACAAATTTTATCTGCAACAGCTTGGGACATTCATTTGTCGAGTGGTGGCTTGTTCAAGACTAGGTGGATTTTTGTTTTTTCTGAATATATTTATACACACACACACACACACACACACACATATACATATCTATCTATATATCTATAATCTATATATCTATATATATATCTACATATATGGTTTCACTTCAGAATCCTGAAATATTACAATCCTGAATTTCAGAAAACTTTATAATCTAAAAGCCCAAAATCCTGAAAATTCAAAATCCTGAATCCCAAGACTGAAAACACACAGGATACATATACTGACTATAGAGAACACAAACCAAATTACATTCCACCAAATATAAGCAGGGGGGCAAGCCCCCCACACCCCCTGCTACTTAAATATATCAACTCCAAGATTGCACTTCACTACACTATCATGAGTTATGTTGTAGTAAAGCAAATTAAAAGGAAATGTTACTAAAGTTACAACAGGCAGTCAAGAACACATGTGATGGTATGTTTGCCATTTTTTTCTGTGGAGTGCAGTCTTGGAGTTTATATATTTAATTAGTAGGGGGTGTGGGAGCGCAGCCCCCCCATATGGGAGGTGCAGGGGGGCTTGCCCCCCTGCCCATACTTGGTGAATAGTGCTATCCTTTGTCCTGTATGTTTTTCTCTGTGTCCTTGTACTGGAATATTGTCATTCTTTGTGTCCTGTATATTTTCAGTATTTTCTGATTCAGGATTTTGAGTTTTCAGGATTTTGAATTTTCAGGATTTTGGGTCCGGATTATGAAGTTCAGGATTATGATATTTCAGGATTCTGAAGTGAAACCATGTGTGTGTGTGTGTGTGTGTGTGTGTGTATATGTGTGTGTGTGTATGTGTGTATATGTGTGTGTGTGTGTGTGTGTGTGTGTGTGTGTGTGTGTGTGTGTGTGTGTGTGTGTATATATATATATATATATATATATATATATATATATATATATGTATATATGGATCTACTTCTTTTGCCCAAACTTCCAATTGCTCGACCCCCATTTGCCCTACCCCATTTGACTGAAATTTATTTGACCGACACTTCATTTGACCAATACTTCATTTGACCGACAAGGATTATTGGCAAGAAAATGGGATATGCCCCCTTCCCCACTGTAGTGCGACCCTGGAGTTAAAATATATAGTTAGGGGGGGTGTAGGGGGCACAGCCCCCCACAATGAGGGTATGGGGGGTGAAGCCCCCCACTTACTTTTGTTTTACTAAGCAATATTAAAGCAAAACTAAACAATATAATATGAAATTAAATGGGGGGCTTTGCCCCCACACCCCCCATTGTGGGGGGCTGTGCCCCCCACACACCCCTAACTATATATTCTAACTCCAGGGTCGCACTACAGTGGGGAAGGGGGCATATCCCATTTTCTTGCCAATAATACTTGTCGGTCAAATGAAGTGTCTCTCAAATGAAGTGTCGGTCAAATGAAATTTCGGTCATTTGGTCTTGGGCAAATGGGTGTCGGGCAATTGGAAGTTCGGGCAAATGAAGTAGACCCATATATATATATATATATATATATATATATATATATATATATATATATATATATATATATATATATATATAGGTCTACTTCAGAAGACTGACAAACCAAATGACTGAATCCCAAAATACTGAAAATTTAAAATACTGAATAAACGAATTTGCCCCTTCTCCAGTGTTGTGCGATCTTGGAGTTCTACATGTAATTAGCAGAGGGTGTTGGGGGCACAGACACCCACATGAGGGGTGCAGGCGGGCTTGCCCCCTGCATTAAAAATGTGTTCAGTATTTTGAATTTTCAGTATTTTGGGATGCAGTCTTTTGGTGCATCAGTTTTCTGAAGTAGACTCGTATATATTTATAAATATATATGATTATTTTCACTTTGGTTGACAAGCACAAATATCAATGTTCCAAATGTCAGCCATAATACATTGAAAATACCAGCGTCAACAGACTACAACACATATACCAAGAAATAACCTTAATGCAACCCCACCTCTACACCCCCCACAAACCCTAATAATTATATATACTAACTTTGAAATTGCACAAATTTAGTCTTACACACCTGGCGACGTCTACTTAGTCAACCAAAAGCAAAACCAGTGCACTCATACATATATCGATCTAGGACACTGGAGCAAACATCCAGTCCCCAACATACAGTAGGTCGACATCCAAACGTTGAACCCACCAATCTCTACTTATTCTGAGCATGCTCAAGGGATTACACCTGAGAGGACTAAACCAACAGCAAGGATTTTTGCACCACCCCATGCCCTACTAATTATATATACTAACTCCGAGATTGCACAATTTCCTGGGAAAGGAAATATTGCCCTATCAGGGATTGTCAGTCTTGTACACCTATTGACCCCCTACCCATGTTGACCAAATGGTGTCAACCTACTATGTGTCGAGGCACTGGATGTTTGATCCAGTGCCTTAGACCCATAATATATATGTGTGTGTGTGTGTGTGTGTGTGTGTGTGTGTGTGTGTGTGTGTGTGTGTGTGTATATATATATATATATATATATATATATATATATATATATAGATAGATATATAGATAGATATATATAGATATATATATATATATATATATATATATATATATATATCTATAGATACCTTTTATATACCTGAAGTTCCACAAGTGCAAACTTAATAAGACTGAGCTGGGAATATCAAAGACCCAGAAGCTCAAACAGCATGAATGGTCATTGTGCGGAATTGCTGTACAGTGGGGATTGGGGTTTTGCTACTTTCCCTACTGTAGTGCATTCTCAGAGTTGGTATATATAATTAATGGTTTACTATCAAACAGCATACTATCAAAACATAGCATGAAGGTTTGGCGAACACGGGAATGTAGAAAGTCATTAGGTTGCTTCCCGTGTTGCTGACCTTCACTGCTGCAAGTGTGCAGTACAGCAAATGCCACTGTGCATTCACACATATATAGTTGATGATTCAAGTAGAGATCGCGGTACAGTGGGGATTGGGAAATTAGCCCTTTCACCACTGTAATGTGATCTCAGAATTGGAATATATAATTTGCAGTGGGTGTGGGGGAGTGCAGAGGGGCTTGCCCCCCTGGAAAAAGGTTATGTCTTGTCATTTGCAGTAATGAACTGCAAAAAGAATGTCGAAAGTGCAGATGTGATCTTTTCACTGCATGCACTTCAACATTCTGAACTCATTAGTATGCAGGAAGTGGGTTTGCGAATTCAATTGTATGAACTTTTTTTTTTGTGTCATTCGAACATTTGCTAGTAAACCAAATTAACAGGGGATTTGTGTTGCACCCCTACAAAAAAGCAAGTGTTTTGTTTATAGTTTATTGGTGAAGCTTCCAGGTTTTCATTATTCCCAGCTCACTGTTGTAACTGTTTTAAGTTTCAGGGTTGTGGGACTTCAAACTTATATATACACATATATATATATATATATATATATATATATATATATATATATATATTCTCCTACATCATGAATATCATTTATCAAACCACATTTAGTCAGCATTAGTCATTAAATGTTCATATAGTTGAAAACCCAAACAGACAGGGAGAGCAACTGTGTTTATATACATATTCCTCTTCATCGAGAGTAGCATTCATCAGTCATGTTTAATAAGCCCCAATTATAAAACTTTCATATAACTGAAAATACAAGGTCAGTAGGAAAGCAAATGCTTCCTCCATACCCCAACTAGTTTAAAAATTCCAACAGTGGGTAACTGTTGCACATAAACATAAACCAAACAGTCACTCACTGATCAGTGAAACATTAATTGATCAAAAGGACTGGAAATTCCTGTATCTGCAATTAAGGTGTACAGCAAATACAATTGCACAGCCTATATCTACTTCATAATGTTGAAATCCCAGAAGATCGAAGACGACATTGTCAAGACGAAATCAGCGAAAACTCACTTCAGCAAAATACCAGATCGATGAGTATCTTCCCTGGGTAAGTAACCACTAACACCAAATGTCATAAAAATGAAACCACACGATCCCCAACCCACCCAGGTGGGTGGCTATGCCCCCCACACACACCCTAATTAAATATACCAACTTTGAGATCAAACTACAGTTGGGAAAAGGACAAAGTTCACCTTACTGGCCAACAGGTTATTTACCCTGGGAATACATTCGCTGATCAGGCCCTTCGCTAAAATGAGTTTTCACTGATTTCGTCTTGACACCGTCATCTTTGATCTTCTGGAATTTCAATATTGTCAGGTAGACCCATATATATATATATATATATATATATATATATATATATATATATATATATATATATACATGTACTTATATACTTACTCATGTGTGTATATGTATGTGATCTTTGTGTGTGTGTGTGTGTGTGTGTGTGTGTGTGTGTGTGTGTGTGTGTGTGTGTGTGTATGTGTTTATATATACACACACACACACACACACACACACACATATGCAGGCATACTCAAACACACACAAATATACATATCTATATGTGTGTGTGTGTGTGTGTGTGTGTGTGTGTGTGTATGTATATATATATATATATATATATATATATATATATATATATATATATATAATGTGTGTGTGTGTGTGTGTGTGTGTAAATATGTATATATATATATGTATAGATATACATATATTTTATATATATATATATATATATATATGTATATATATATATTCATATGTATGTATATATATATATATATAATATATATATATATATATATATATATATATATATATATATAGTTTATATATATACACAGATATTTATGTGTACACAAGTATTTTACCCTAACAGTAGTTCCCAGAGAAATGGTGGCATAGAAACATATGCAGATAATAATAAAGTTATTTACACTTTCAGAATATAATTGGTGTATCATGGTGTTTACCTCCACCTTTGACATGATATCAAAGTTATTAACATTCTCCTAAACATACCATATTTACTGTAATTTCTTAAAACTGGTGTAAAAGGCTATACAGTGTTCACACAAAACATTGACATTCAAACCATCAAAGCATCATATTCCATGTAAAACAACTTCATTACCAAAAAAAAAACAGAAATAAAAATGAAATATGGATCACATTTCCCATAAACTACATGATAAAAACTGTAACTTTACATACTGCACAAACAGCAAACACACACACCAGAACAACACTGCCATCGTAAACTGATCCCTAAAAATTCATTCTTATTACAAACAAAAAAGTTTAAATAATAGAGTAAAAAGCCAATCAGAAAACAGCATTTCTGTCAAACTGAACCTGATCCTAATTCTGTAATCTTACTAAAGTAAACCAGCTGTGGGCGGCCATGGTGGTGCAGTGGTTAGCATTGCCACCTCACAGCAAGAGGTTCTCCAGTTAGATCCTCGGCTGGGGTGCCTTATGTGCGGAGTCTGCATGTCCTCCCTGTGGTCGCATGGGTTTCCTCCGGGTGCTCCAGTTTCCTCCCACATCCCAAAGACGGATTGGATACTCTAAATTGGCCCTAGGTGTGAGTGTGTGCATGTGTGTGCCTTCTGTGAAAGGTTGGGTGCCGGGCTGGCAACTCGACACTGTAAAACACCACTGCCAATCATGAGTGGACAGGTGATCCGCTGTGGTGACCCCTAACCAGGAAAAAGCTGAAAGAAGAAGACTAAAGTAAACCAGCTAAAATTATAACTAAAGTATACAATTAATAAATCTTAACTTATCCAGCACTGAACATTTAACTACACCAAGTAAATTAACTCTTAGTGCATCTTCCACACACTCAAACTGTTTGGCAACTTTTGCTGAGCTACCTAAAAAGACAGGTTTAACCATCAAGTCCTTCAAGGTGTCCATGCTGCCAAAGGAGTGCTCCTCGGCTGGCCTTCCAGGATCAGTGATCAGCTTGTGCTGTTCCATTGCTGGGCAGATAAGTCCTGTTTGGGGAATAACCTTCACATTTAGAAATGGATAATCTAAACATGCTTTCCTGGTTAGGAATGTTATTTTTGTTCTTCTAAGAGTTTGTGTTTTAACAGATTATATCAAGACTTAACTGGACTTTTAAATGGGAGTGCACTTTTTTCATTCAGTTTAAAAGTTGTTAAAAACAGTTTTAAACCATTTTTGTCTGGAAAATCTGTTTATTTAACTTTTTGGAGATGGCAAATTATATTAAAGTGTTTTTTTTTTACTGTATTTTTATTGGAAAAAGGCAATTTTTTGCAACTTTAACTTTTTACCAGCTTGTGCTGCTTTTTTTTTCCTGGGAAAGAGTCACCATTTTTGGCTTGATCAGGGAACAAACAGCCACAAAAAGAAAAAGTTAAGCAAACAACTTTTGCTACCACAGCAGGCTAGCAGTTTGCCTCAGTTACAGGAGGGTGACTCGGTTCTGGCCAAAACTGCTTCTTCAGATCACTCATCTTTTACTCCAGTGTACTGACTACAGCCACTATGGACTGGGGGTTAGCCACATCCTCTGTGGCTGTTGGGGTCCCCTCAGTGGGCAATGGAGAGCCACTGTTGTTGGTCCTGGGAGAGGGAAGTCTTTCCTATTTATTTAGAATGTTGTGCCCATCCTTGAGGAAGCTGCTGCCATTGACAACCCTGTTGGCCCCACTTTTCCTGTCAAAAAGAAACAGAAAATTAAACATGTATCTGTTCCTGTCTAATTTCACTGGACAACCAGGACAGGAGTAGCTTATTAGGTCAGGCACAGGGTCTAATTTAGGCTGTTGATCCTTATTATTAGGTGGTTTCTGGTAAAAATAAAAGGGATGCTTTTGTTTTCTGCAGAGATTCAGTATTCTGAATCTGGACAGGAAGATGAAGGGAGAGACTGAGGATTTTCTACTCAGATTTCTCATTCAGATTCAGAGGAGAATGTGGTATCTGATTCTCCCTGTGAGGGTTTCTCTTTCTCTGAGACTGTTTCCAGGATGTGCCAGTGTGTTCAGTTGGAGAATACTGAAGTTTCTCAGTCCCACATGAAATACTATGAGTTGTTATAAATGGAATTTTCAGAACCTTCCTACCACACCTTCCTACCTCTCCTGAAATGTCAGCATTGGAGGATGTGTCACTGCCTGCAATTTTTCTAATAGTCAGCCTACTGCCCCCAAAAAGACAAATAAATTGTATAAAGTTCCTCATTTTTTTAAGTTTTGATATGTTGTGTTGTGTCTTTTCAGCTTTTCCCGGTTAGGGGTTGCCACAGTGGAACTCCGGTCCTCTAATGATTGGTAGTTGATTTTTATGTGCCGAGTTACCAGCCCTGACACACAACCTTCAACGAAGGTACACCCATTCACGCATGTCTCCACGCAGAAGACGCTCTAGCTGAGAATCGAACTGGACAGCATCTTACTGTGAGGTGACAACGCTACCACAGCACCAAGTTTTGATATACTCATCCCAAACCACGGCTGCTAAATATTTTGTTAATTCCAGTCCTACACTTTTGTGACAAAGATGGTAAAATTATTGATAAGTATAATTGATAAGTATGGGGAAAAAGTGTATGCTTCTGCAACTTTGATTTTTCAAGATTTTGAATTGTCAGTCTTGTGTTAAAGTCTAGTTGGAATAATTGTGAAAAGTATGAGGAATGATTTGTCTGAAGTTTCTTCATGTGAAGAAAATCTGCTTTAAATGGTTTAGTTAGGGCACAACTCATTGATTAAAGAGTGTGTATGACTCTGTTGATGCTTCTTCCAGGGCTACGGCCCTGGTACTGTTTTGAGGTGGTTTGCTTCGCTGCTTTCTCAGAACCTCCCAAAAGATGTGAAAAATGAGATTTTAAATTCTCCTTTGGATATAGATTTAGTTTTTGGGTCTCTCAGCTGCATAGGTTATCAAAATATGTGATGAGAGAGGTAAAGTGATAACAGGGAATCTCTCAGATTTTTCAGCCCTTCTTTTCCAAAACTTCCAGGCAAGTCTCTACCCATCATCCAGTTCTAGTAAGAACAAAATAAACAGTCTTAGCAAAATGCTGTTAAAATAGATGTTTAAGAAGCAATGGCAAGGGATATTCAAAAAGAAGGCAGGAACCCCCAAAACAAAGAAAAGTCTAAAAGTCAGAATGACTATTTAAGGCACCATGTATCTCCCACTCGCACTCTGGCAGCCCTTTTTCCCCTCAAGAAAGTTTGAATCACCATTTCTGTCTTTGGCAACATACAGTTTCAGACAAATGAGTTCTGAAGATCATTCTTCAAGGTTACAGATGGCAGTGGGAGGAAAGCCCTCCTTTTCAATGAGTAATTCCTCTTCCACCAGACCAGACTCCTCTTTTTCCCTCATCCTTCAACATATGTTGCCTCAGGGAGTAAAACAGCCAGTTTTTCCTCCCCATTTTGGGAAAGGTTTTTATTCAGGGTTGTTTTGGTGCCAGAGAAAGGAAATGCCTGTAGACCAGTTCTGGATCTTTCTTTCCTAAACCAGTTTGTGATAATGCTGAAGTTCAAAATGCTGTCAGTTCACAGCCTGTTAGCTCTGATGGTCTCTGAATCAGAATGGCTTACAACAATGCAGAAACTATAATGGTTAAGGCTTTTGCATCATTATAAGCCTTTCTGACTCCCAGGGATAAATATTAAAACCCTCTGATACATCTTAACCTAGATAAAGCAATTCTTAAAACAATATTTATTTTTTATTTTATTTTTTTATTTTACATTTGTTGACCGGGATAGTCCGACTGGATACATGTCCATTTTCAGCAGAGTCCCGGGGAGAAAAGCTCCAACAAGGTTAATCAAGGTACATAAAGACATATCACATTGTATTCAAAGTGAGCAGGTAATAACAATATTAGGTACAAATGGTAACATTGCATTACATTCAGGTTTATTCACACTTAGTTGAGTAACACAGAAAATGCCTACTTATAGGAAAAACTCATGTGAATGTTAGTCAGGGTTTGTACATGGACAAAGCCAGTGTGATTTAAGGTGGATTTTTAGTTCTTTTTTGAATAGCTAGTGATTGTAAGGAGGTAAGCTTCTGGGCAAGAGAATTCCATACTTTGCCAATAATATTAGAGTACAGTGAATCGCCACCTAGGTTATGGGACTTGCAAGTTTGTATTAAGAGTTTGTTAGATGAAGAGCTTAGGTTGATTAGGATGTTATTAATTGCAGGGGTGTTATCTGGATGTTTCAGGATTTTAAAGGCTTCAATGAGTTGGTATTTCAGTAATAGATTAGGGAGTTCTGGCCAGTCAAGTTTTTTCAGGCTGATGCAATGATGTGTTCTGTAAGGTAGGGCAGTGATGAATCTAGCAATGTGATTATAAGAGGTGGAAAGACGATTGAGGTCAGACTTGTTGAGGTTTGTAAGGATTGGGGAGGCGATAGTAGTGTGGATAGGAGGTGAGAGCGGGCAGTAGCTAACCTAGCGGCTGGAGTTAGGAAGGTTTTTAACCTATATAAAGAACCAAGTTTTTTGTTAACCATTTTAATAGTTTGGTTGATGTGGGTGTCAAACCGTAGTTTATTGTCGATAATTACTCCTAATAGTTTAGCGTTGGTAGTAGGAGAAATAATGGTACCATTGTTAGATTGTATGGTAAAGTGTGTGAAAGGTGTAGGGTTGGATGGGTGGAAAAGGAGAAGTTGGGTTTTTTGGGTTTAAGATGAGTTGATGGTTAGTTAGCCAATTTTCAACTTTGGTAAAGCAGTGTTGGGTGGTTATTAGAAGGTTGTCAAGGATAGGATTAGAACAGATGATAGTTGAGTCATCTGCATATTGAATACAGGTGGCTTGGGATAACTGTATGGAGGTCATTTATAAAAATTGAGAACAGGAGAGGACCTAGGATGGAATACTATTCGGTAATAGGCAGGAGAGTTTGTTCTGCCACATAACTGCCTGTTGTCTACCTACGAGGTAGGCCTGAAACCAGTTTAGGACTTGGGTGTCTAGATGTAAGGTTGATAAGGTTTTGAGAAGTAGTTACCATGTCGGCTTTCGACATATCTAAAAAGAGAGCTGAGGAGATATTTTTGTTATTTCGGTTATGGTTAATTTTCTCTGTGAAAGAGAGGAGGGCAGTAGTCGTGCTATGGTTGGGTCTAAATCCATGCTGACAATCAGTTAGTAGCTTGTTTTGGGTGAGGTAGGACATGAGTTGGTTATGCACACACTTTTCCATGATTTTGGCAAGTGGTGATAGTATAGCAATTGGTCTATAGTTAGAGAGTTCGTGGATGTTCCTCCTTTATGAAGAGGAATGACGAAGATATTTTCCAGATTGCTGGGATAGTGGACTCGGTAATGGTTCTATTAATTAATATTGAAATAGACATCTGCAGCAATTTGCAGGTATTCTGCAGGTAGAAGGTCTGCTGAGAGGGTAGTTGGTTTTAGTTTTTTCAAACAGGATCGGATGAAGGCAGTGGATATGGGTTGGAGGTTAAAGGATAGTGCAGAGTTAGGTGTCATATTGTTAGGTGTGGTAGAGGGTAGGTAGTTGGTTAGCTAGTGACTGAATTGTTTCGTGAAGAAGGTATTAAAGTTGTTAGCTATTTCTTCTTGGTTCTTATCAGATAGAGTTTCAGGGGTAGGAGTGGTGGGTTTTCCTGGTTGGAGAAGTTTGTTCAATCCTGCCCAGAATTTTTGAGGGTTCTTTTGGTTTTGTTTTGTAGGTGGTGAAAGTAGTTTTTCTTATCTTGGGTGGTGGCCTTTTGGTTTCATTCCTCATTTGCTGGAAGATGATCCTATCTAGTGGTAACTTGGTAGTACGCCATTTGTTCCACGCTTTGTCCCTATTAGTTATTTTGGTTTTGGATTCTGAGGTTAGCCAAGGTGCTATGTGAGTTTTAATTCTGGATACCCTTTGGGGGCATGAGAGTCAAGTAGGGTAAGGAATGTTTGATTAAAATGTGAGACTGCCTCGCCTAGGGAAGGGATTTCAATGTTGACCAGTTACAGTGTTTGAGTGCCATGTTAAATTTTAGAGGATCAAATTTTTTTTTGTTTCTGACTGTTCTATAGACTGGTAAGCTAGCATTGGTTGGGTTATCTTTCCTAATGTAAGTAAGCAAATGATCACTAAGATCATTGGGGAGAGTCCCCGTATATTTTTGGGGTGTTCCTTGATAAGCACCCAATCAAGTATGCTTTCCTTTTGTTTATTATTACCTAGTCTGGTGGTAGTGGTTATAATCTGAGAGAAACCATGGAGATTTAAGGAAATAGGACTGGACTGTGCAGAGCATTTGTTCCAATCAATGTTAACATCTCCCAGGACTACTGTTTCTTGTGGGTAGTTGTTATCTATCCAATTTAAGATGGCTTCTAAAGTTTCAGTATTGTTCCTGGGGTATATAGGTAACAATTAGGTTTATGCTTTTTTGCTTGTTTAATTGTATTTTTAAAGCTAAAATTTCAGCATTTGCAACCTGTGGTGGTTGTTTGGGGTGAGTTAGGATGTTTTTTATATAGGACAGCTATCCCACCTCCTCTTTTCTTTAATCGGTCAGCTCTGAGTATGTTGAACCCAGGTGACATTATCTGATTGTCTTTGGTTGATGGTTTAAGCCAAGTTTCAGTTAGACACATGATGTCAGGTAAATAGGTTGCAAGCATGGCATGTAAGTTGTGAACCTTGTTGTTCAGGCTTCTTATGTTTAGGTGACAAATGAGTAGAGAGTTAGCTGGTCTAAGGGAGATTGGATGTTGAGTGGGCTCTGTTGAACTGGTAGGGCCTGGGTTGGGATGGATATCTCCATCTTTGGTGATGTTTTTCCTTAGGTATTCTATTAATTTTAGAACTTTGGATAGTAATTTTAGACCTAGCTTTGTTTTGGTAGTTATATGGTGTTGCTTTTTTAGGTACAGATCACTCAGTTTAGTTGTTTTGGGGGTTGTATTATTGGGGAAGAATTCGTCTATAGATGGTGGGGAGGGGGAACTTGTGCGATAATTTGGGTAGTGGAACCCTGATAGGGACAGGTGTTCATAACTTGTTAAGAGATAGGGTAATAATGAGTGGTGGGATAATTAGAATAATTATCCCTATTGGCTTGGGCATGGTGATGGTGTGATGGGGCGGTAGGGAGGAAGTGTAGTGGGTGTGAGAGGAAGTGCGCGAGGCCAGGTGGTTATAGATCTAGAGGTAGTGGGGCGGTGGGATAAGGGGCAGGGTGGGGAGCGCAAACCCACTCTCGGATTTTGCAGACTACTGGTGAAGAGTCCAGATTTTTATTTAGGAGGTTTTACAAGCCAGGGACTATTTGGGCACTGCTGACTTCAATTTAGGAGCAAAACTAGAGCCAGGTTAAAGGAATAATTATGGTTTTGGATGGTGGCTGCTGTGTTTGAACCCTTTAATTGGTCCGTAAATAGTGAATACAAGTTAAATAATATGTTAACAGTGTCTATTGACCTTGGGCTGAATTTGAGGTAGCGCTAGTTGAGGCTTTGTCCGTGCTTTCGCACCTGGTCTGGCGGTCCTATCTTGGACAGTGAGATTACTGCCAGTCAAGAAGAGTACTGGGCAGTACCTGAATAGGGGATATAATATGTTAGATTAGTACCGTTTCAATTGGTAATAGACAGGTAATATTACAAACAAAACCAGAATTCTGTTGGCCCCTGAATAGTTATACCTATTATGTTTAACATTAGATTTGAGAATGACTCTATAAAATAAGCACGTTCTGAACAATGAAAACTAGGTAGTAAATGTCGCCAGCTCTAGCAGAGATTGCAAAGAGACGTAACATGAGTTTGTTTTAGCCTAGGGAAAAACACATTGCTGTTCAGAGCTAACTTTCAAAATAACTAGCTTCAACATAAACTCTCTTCGTAGTCACTGGTTTGGTATCTTAACAACACTACAACAGGTTCTTGACACATTTGAAACACGCTATAGTTCAGAGCGAAAATTACCAACCAAGCATTAAGTATTTTGCAGTCGCTAGTGGAGAAAAACACGTGCAGTATCTTTGCATGTGGGTAGGTTTGGTAAGGTTTACAATCAATGGAAAGTAATTTTACAGCACTATGGGTTATTATTGCAGTCGCCAGTGCAGTATATATCAATAAACAACATCGACTATCATTGCAGTCGCTAGAACAGTATAGCAATGGAGAAACGCTTATATTTCTATCCTCGTTGCACATACACAAAAACACATGCAGTAGCGTTGCTTGTAGGTAGGTTTAGTAATGTTTACAGGCAATACAAAGTAACTTTACAGCAGCCTAGTCTAACACAACAGTCGCTAGTGCAGTATATCAACAAACAAATGCTATAAAAGTGTTAGCTTTACAATACCCTGTTTTTAGACGGCCAAGTGGGTCAGGAACACAGCAGCTATAGAGAAATGGCGGAAACTGGGGGGGGATATATAACTTTTGCTGATGTCAGAGGGAGGTGGGCAGTCCCAATCTCTGCAAACCCACTCTCGGATTTTGCAGACTACTGGTGAAGAGTCCAGATTTTTTATTTAGGAGGTTTTACAAGCCAGTTTACACTCTGTTTACATAAAAATAAAATCAAACAAACTGAAATATGGATTTCACTTCTCATTTTTTACAATGTAAAAAAGTAACTTTGTACACTGCACATAGAAAATTCATACACAAATCCCCCAAACAATACAGCCCGCCTTATTCAACTCATAGAAACTAAATCAGTCCTTATTAGAATGGCAAAAAATAAGAATAAAATAATAAGAAATAAACTGCTGACATCATTTCCCATTTGCTAAAATGGAAACTGTAAATTCACACACTGGAAGTACGAGATCAACCTTCTCCCAAATCAGTGCTACTTCCCTAAATCAAACCTCCAGAAATTAAATTTGTCCCAATATTGAAAAAAAATAATGAATACAATGCAAAGGTATTCACAGATCAATTTCTAACCATCTGCACTTACTGAAAAATTAACCTAAAACCTAACTAAACTATAAAACTAACAAATCCTAATGAAGCCCTCACTAAATTACTAAAATACATCAAATAAACTACTCATAATCTAGAGTTTAAAGCCACTCATGAGACACCTAGTTCATAAAAATCCATGCAAACTACCAGAAACACTATTCTGTAGAAACTTATTTCCTAACCCCCAAAAGTCAATGTGAACCATTGCTGCAACATGAAGAATGCAGAAAAAGTGGATAAAGTGAATTTGTGTGTGGGGTAAGGGTAATTTGTTCAGTAAATGGGGTATATATATATATATATATATATATATATATATATATATATATATATATATAAATAACGTTTGTGTGTCTGTGTTATTAAATATGTTCTATGTCCAAGATGTGTGTAGTGGAAGTGTTATGGAAATTAATTTTCTAAGTTAAGGTGCAGAAATAGGATTAGGGACACTTTTAGGGTTAGGGTTGGCATGTATTAGTAAGCAAGGCATTGTGGAAGCCCAACACCTAACCTTATAAAAACCCTTCCAAAACACTACCACTATTCTGATACATAAAAATATATATACACAAAAATACACATATACACACAATTATACATACACATACATATTCATATTCTCCCGAAAACTAATTTGGAAAATACATAACATCCATTATCCAAGTTACTTACTAATGTTTGCAACTGACCTGGCACATTGTATATAAAGGGTTATAGTATTTCTTGGTCGGGGTTGGACAGATGTAGCATTTAATTTAGTTAAAGTGTAACCTGTCAACATGGCCTTTGCCATTACACAGTTGGGGTCCTGCAGGCTGTAAAAATGTGTACTCTCTTGCAGAGCCTTTATAATTATTTAATTTGTTCACACTGTGGTACGGCGGTAGCATTGTTACCTCACAGCAAGAGGTTCTCCCGTTCAATTCTCGGCTTGGCTTGGAAGTGCCTTCTGTGTGGAGTCTGCATGTCCTCCCCGTGGTTGGATAGCGTTCGAAAGACATGTGTGCATAAATGGACGTGCCTTTGTTGAAGGTTGAGCGTCGAGCTGGCACCTCGGCGTTTCGTAAAAATCTACTGCCAATCATTAGCGGACCGGAGTTCCGCTGTGGTGACCCCTTACCGGGAAAAAGACGAAAGACAAACAACAACAACATTGTCTTGGCAATTAAAGAATCTAAGGCATGGACCAATCCTGGCTAGGATGCCGATCACTCACAGACTGTACATGCACACACACACACAAATATGCACACACATGTACATATACAGACACACCTCTATGAGCAATTTGGGTTACCCTCATTGCGTCTACCTGTATGTCTTTGGGATGTGTGAGGAAACTATGAACTCTGATGAAAACCCAAGCTATACAGAGAATGTACCTGAGTTAGAAAATTAACCAGGGAAGCAAGTACTGTGTGGCAAGAGTTCTAACTGCTGTGCCATTAGATCCTATATGTATTCTTTGGAGGTAGGGTAGTCAATACCACAGTGATGATGTCATGTCAGAAGCATGGCAGTGAAATGAAATACAGGATGGGTGTACCAGCTGATGGTTCATAGATTAGTACTAGGCTAACTGCCCTTGCGAGACATTTTAAGCCTAGCCAGTTATCCCTTGTGAGACTCAAACCCTGCACCTTGTGTTTGTAAGGCAAACACCTTAACCATTAGGCCACCCTCCTAACTATGGTCTCATGCAAAGCGTATGTGTGCTGGGAGTTACATACTACAAAGTAATATCTCACAGATGTGTATGCCTTCAGCTGCTAAGATGCACTGGAGTCTGGGGAAGGGTCCACAGCCAATGTTTTTATGTGGGAAACCTAGAAGGGAGCAGAACAAACTCTGAAGACACCTACGCTAGCACTGATCCTCTGTGTGCACTTACTGTAATACAGAGCAATACAGAGAGATCACTAAAAAGTCGCCATCGTGAATCCAGCAGAAGGACTGAATGTAGTTTATTCTTCCTTGCAGACAAAAGAATAAATCCGGCTACTGATATAATGTGACCAAAAGCATTCCACTATAAACAAAAAATAAAACAAACTGGTTTTGGTGTGATCCCCATGCCTTCATCAGTGTTATCTGAAATTCTGAAAGCAAGTTATTGCTCTTCATTAAAATAATGTGCTAAGTTTGTCGCACAGCCAATGTATGGAAGCATACCTCTCAACTGTCCAGATTTTCACAGAATGTCCATATTTTTGCCTCAAAATTTTGGTCTGTTCCTCATAAAATTTTTGGTTTTCTGGCAAACTCCTAGCAAACTACTGAGGATTGCAGTGACTAAATAACAACATACTTGTATTTGTACAAGTGCATTGTACTTTTACTTCAATAATCTTTAGAAAATGCATGCTATCACAAAACCTGTTATTCTAGCAACGTTCTAAGTTTATAAGACCAATATTTAAAATATGTCCTATTTTTGAGCCTTTGTCCCCCATTATTGTAGGCTTTGTCCAGATTTCTTGCTATGAATGGAAAAAAATGGTTAGCAAAAAAAAAGCACAATATTGACATCTAGTGGGCAAAACTAAAATCATACATAAGCCCAACCATTAATTTTGTTGTGGAATTGTACAGTTAAACAAAAATGCAATCAACTAAGGATATGTTTTAAAACAATTTAATACATAACTATAAAAAAATCACATCTTTAATATCCTGGACCTGCTTTTGCACAAACCCTGGATAGGAAATAGATGTCTAAAGGCAGCTAAAAGAATACAACCTGTTATTTTTGTATCTGAATAGTATACCCCATACTAAGCATATGTATGGTTAACATGCTGGTATTTTTTTTACCTTCAGTCACAGCACTGTTATTGTTTGTATTCCTACCTAGACTATATGATTATATTAGTATAATGTATAACATGCATTTTTCATATTGTGCTTGTATCTGAGATTGAATCAACATTTGCATTTGTACATTGTATATGTATCAAACTGTTATTTATAAATATGGAGCTTTTTTCCCCAGGCCTCCACTGAAAAAGGACATTTTGTGCAGTCAGAATTTCCCAGTTAACAAATGTAAAATAAATACGATAAATAATATAAATAGGCATACAATATAAACTAGGAACCTGTAAAAGTGTTGACCCATTGAAATCATAGCTGGATTGCATTTTTGTTTGTTACTGTGGAATTTAATTAATAAAATGTAGAACGACAACATGCTCTATGTCTACAAGCAAGAGTCAACTGCGGTTACTCATTTTGCTGGATTCATTGTGATTTTTTTTAACAGCCATTATATGGTTCTGTCTAATTTATTGGCTAAATCAAGGAGGGAGTTGTGTTTAGTGATCCCACAGGTGGACACAGGAATATGACAGGAATATGTGACAGTATGAGATGTGATATGCTGTGGGGCAACAGGTGACTCTCTACCTGATGTAATGAATGAAGAGGTCTGTTGATACACAAGAGATCATGGTGATTGTACCAGAGATGGTATCACATACATACCAGTACTTTAAGGTAATAGTGGTGTAGTGTGTTACAAATGCACTGCATGGCCTTGTGCTACCAGAGGTACATGGCCAGCGCTCCTTTGTCCTTATGTTTTGACACAGAGTGCTGCATACAGCTGTGTAGCATGCTCTCTTGGGATCTAATGCAACCAATACACATAGCAGGCTACCAGTCATAGCACTGAGGGCTTACAAGTATCACTTAGCTTGCATATGCTCATCTCATAGCATCTGTACTACCTGCCATGCATCTGAGGCACACAGGAGTGAGTACTGCTAATATGGACCTGATAAGTGGTTGCGTTCCCCTGTATAGACCTTTACTGTTGGAAGTCTGTCTATCTATCAGACATTTAGGCATGTATATAACTCACTCCTGGAACATTCCACATGTACTTTTAGTTAACACAATATGGGAATGGAAGCAAAGTATATCCTGGGGACTGAAATCCTTATTGGCACCACTCTCACTGTAGGTAGGATGGCCATGTGAAGCACAGAAAGAGTGTTCTGCTTCTTAATGGAATTATGCCTGTCCTAGAACAAGCAGCGCTGTGCAGGCAGCTGTTTCCTGTTATCAGTGCCACCTGACATTGCACTAGGATATGTGTGTGCTGCACACATACAGGCATTGCTGATATTTCCTTCTTCTGTATTTCATTGTGAGTACTTACTCAGGACTCCTGATTAAAATCAGCAACAATTGTTTCACTGCACATGATATTTCTTGACCATGGCCATAATAGTATTAAGAATAATTGGTATTCTTAACTGCAGTGAAATCACTCTGTTAATGCATTAGGTATAGGTATATATGCCATTTGGCATCAATTACCAGGGAGAGGCTATGTAATTATTTACTGATGAACAGCATACAGCTTGCATGCATACACACACAGGTGTGCTCGTGCAACGTGCTCTGTCTTATGTGTGTATGCACCTACAATCACGCATTTGAGGGCATACTACATAACATGGACATCTGAATTCTTCAATGCATTTTTACAGGTTCTGTCTACAAACCATTTCTTTGTGTACAGTGATGCCTGTCTGCTTCCTATGCACAGGGAAAAAAGTGAGTGATCTAAAAATGTTAGTGAACCATCTGAGCATGTATGTGAAGATGTGATAGAACATAATAGTACACCTACATGCATTTATCAGTTACATACCCCTTGATGTGGCACTGCTGCTAATATGGGAATGGTGTGCATGTTCTGGAGTGGGCTGTCCAGTCACATAAGTTCCAACAAAACATACAAACAGGTCAGTAGTGTACATAATATATAGACTAATGCAGTCAAGAGCATATATGTTTATTAAAGACCAGCATCTTAGCCCCCAAAAGCTCTGACTAAGTTCATTACACCTGTCAGTTGAATATGTAGGTCTAGAGTTATAGCTGTTGTCCCAGGTGACCCCACTGATACAACAGCGGCTGTGGAAGATGAAAACTCTAAAGAAAGATTTGTTGGTGTACTTTTCTCCCATCCTATAACTGATGAATACAGACACTGTATCTGTTCCTTTTTTATATTGCCTTCACTGCAGATGTGCAAGGTTCATTTTCTCAGTTTACTTTTTTATGTAAGTTTTGAGGTTACTGGTTAAAGTAGAATAAACAAGTTACATTTTGTATTATTTTTATAGTAGGTCAGATGTAAATTGCTTACATGATGCTTAATTACCTGTAAATAGCATGGCTTCTTTCTAAAATTAAGTAATCCTCAAACCCAGTAGCTTAACTTTCATTCTGAAATCAGACCTTCTGTTATGTTGCCCTAGACTATAATTGGAGAACTCATTCTGATTTTATACTGGCTTTCTCTCACTTTCCCCTAGTCCATTTTGTTAGCTGCCATATCTAACTTCTGAAGTAACAGATTATGGCAATTTGTGTGTGTGTTTTATCTTTCACTGTAACTCAGGTATAAATTGCCTACCTGATTCCTAAAAATATATATATATATTTGTGATGTTTGCTTTCAAACTTAAGGAAATGGACTGATTCAGTAGCTTAAACTTCTTTTTGAAGACAAAACCACTGATATAGTGTATGCTAACTTTTACTGATAAGCAACATTCATTCTGATTTTTAGGCTTGTTTTGTTTCATATTTTCTGAATTAATCTGCTGTTTTTTTTTCTTAACTACTTACTTCCTTTTGGTGACTGGATTAGTCCATCAAGGCTTGTGACTTATTTTTGGGTTATACTTAAGGTGGTAGTTGACACTGCGGTGGTGGTGCTGCGGTAGCGTTGTCGCCTCACAGTTAGACGTTGCCCGTTAGATTTTCAGTTAGAGCGTCTTCTGTGTGGCGACATGCGTGAACAGGCGTTCCTTCGTTGAAGGTTGTGCGTTAGGCCTGGCAAGCCAGCACATAAAACTCTACTGCCAATCATTAGCGGACCGGAGTTTCGCTGTGGCGACCCCTAACCGGGAAAAGCCGAAAGACACAAACAAACTTAAGGTGGTAGTTATAGCATGAGCCATGGGGAAGTTGGCCAGGATACTGGGGAACAGTTTAACATTTTATCTGAAGAACTACAGCTCAGGAGTGCAGATGACCATGATGATGCATTGTGGTGTCGTTGCTGGTGGAAATATAAATCCAAGCAGCTGGTGTGGGTCTAGATCTGACAATCTTTTTTTATCTTCCAGTCATTAATGGTGAATGTGCAACTTCCTGACCCACTAACAGTAATGCTAGTAAGAACACATTCTTTGATAGCAGGACATGGAGAAGATAGCTAAATGTTTGTTGGTTTCTATGGAAAGGGGATTTTGGCTGTTTACGTGAATTTGTGGACTACTTGATTAAGAAAAAATTGAGGGAAAGGGATATAGGATGTTTGCAAGGATTTGTGGATTACATGAGTAACAATAAATGTGTTATAAATTTTACTCTCTCCATTGAGAGATATTAGCCAATAGAACTATGAAATAACTCATAAGAAAATAAATGGCTTCCTCATCAGTTGAATTTATAGAACTGTGTTATATGAAAGTAGTCAAATTAAATACACTTTGATAAAACACTGGGACATTTTATTGTTGGATACTAGATCTTGGTTTCAGCCATTTACTTTCCAGGTCAGAATGGTGTGTGTCTGTGTGTGTGTGTGTGTGTGTGTGTGTGTGTGTGTGTGTGTGTGTGTGTGTGTGTGTGTGTGTGTTATTCAGCTGTTACGTTCCATCCTTTCCGTTCGTACTATTTCCTTTATCCAATTTTTCTTTTGATTTTAGGCATCCCTTTAGTTACTAATGACAGTTATTGTCCTATTGTGTTTTAACTTTTTATATATATAACATATGATTTTCCCATTTTTTAGTCTTCTTCTATCTTTTCACCAGTTTTCCTGCTCTTTTTTTCTTTTTTATGTGTACTTTGTGTTTCTGTCAGTGTTTTTAGCCGTGATGTAGGTACTCACTCTAGTTACTTTTTCAAGTCTTTCAACATACATTTTACTTGTCTGGTACTTAGCATAGAGGACTGAGGCTTTGAAGTGCCTCCTGTAGTTCAGGATAAAGAGGTTGATTTCTTCCACCTCTATTTGTCTGTTGTGTGACTGTAAATCACTAAACTAATATATCTGGGTTGCCCAAGAAAAAGGACAGTTGTTTCCAGTCAAGTTTTTTTTTTTTTATACTTCACATATATTGCTATATATCATATAACCTAAGCAACATTACTTTACCTAGTTAACAAACTAATAATATACAAATATTTTTATACATACTGAGGTTTGGCTGTTCTCTTTTTAGGAAGGTCTTTTTTAATTGAGTGTTTGCTGACCTTGGGGGAAAATCATTGGAGTTTTCAGAATTTTTTTTTTTGTTTCATTTAGGCTGACTTTTAATTTATGTCACTTGTTTTCCTTAAAGTTCTTTGACAATATCCCACTATCCTTTACTGCCAGACTAATCAAGACTATTCCAGCTTAACTATCATATATCAGTCAAATTGGTTATTTTGTCCTCCAGCTAAATTTTATTTATTTTATTTATTTATTTAACATTTCATTACCGGGAAAGTCCAACTCGGTAAGAAAGCCATTTTAAGCAGAAAAAGGAATGAAATATAGAATTTACAAAATTGAAAACAAACGCAAAACAAAGAAGAAAAGCCAAATTAACAAATGAAGTCAAAAAGTCATATACATACATTTTTACATATAACGGTAAACAAGCATTTCTGAACCTATGTAACAAATTTGAATTTTACAAAGAAGACCAATATTCATAAAAGCAGACATATATTTTACATAGGAAGTTTAGAACTACATGGCAGATAGGTTATTTTTAAATGGGTCATGGTTGCATCAGGAAATAATTGCCTACATAGATAAGTTAGCAATGGAAAAGAATTATATAAGTGGTCAGGTTATTTGAGTTAGTGGAGAGATCTTCAGTTATTGGTAGAAGTGGAAGAGAAATGTAACTGGAACTGAAGGGTGGTGAAGAAGATGAGGAGTAATGGGTGAAATGGAAGGGTATCAAAGGATGTACTTGAGGGAAATAAGAGATTAAGATAAGGATTCAGTAGGAAGTTGGTAAGTTGCTGCATCAGCACAGGGAGTAGAGTAAGAAGATCAATGCTGGGAGAATTATGGAGAGAATTACTAGTAATGAGAGCTGCAGTACAGATACAGGTGGATGACAGGAAGTACAGGAAGCAGGATAGGAAAAAAGGTCTAGATCTAGGGACAAGTAAAGGGGTGGGAGTCAGCCTCGATTTAAATATGGATGGGTATGTGACCTGAGTAAGAAGTCTTTTAGGTTAAAGTTGAATGTCTTGAGGTTTGAGGTGGATCTGATATCTAAGGGAAGTGTGTTCCATAGTTTTGCCACTGAGTAGGAGTAAAGACATTGTCCAGCAGTTTTATTTGGTCTAATTAGTGTTAGAAGCCATTTGTCTTCAGAATGAAGAGCACACTTAGGAGTGTAGATTTTAAGTATTGAATTTAAGGCAGGACAGACATCAGGACTATAGATAATGTTACGGGCCAAAGTTAGTTGGAGGCAGTTTAGGTGTTGTAGACATTCTAGCCAATTAAGGGGGGGGTGAGAGCAGAGCAGTGGTGTTTGTAGTATGATAAGCCTGTTGCAAATTCCATGATTCTGTTGTATAGGAATCACTATTCCTATACAAAACCTTACAATTATTTTATTTTATTTTGTTAATCATGAGGTAGAACACTGAAGTTTATGGACCTTTTTCAGGCTCAGTCTGTGTTAAAAACATAGCAAGCAACCAGACATACTAGTTTAACAAAGAGGAAGTAGTTAAGAAACTACTATGTATATTACATGGAATTTATTTTTAAAGATCTAAACATTCATATGTATTATCATTGATACACATTAATAATTACTGGATCGTCCTGGCTTTCTAATGTAATGGTCTTATTCATATATTTATTATTTAACTCATGAATTAAGCAGGATACATTTATATCTGCATTAAAATAAGATTTTGTTTCTTTAACTTGTACATATATTTTGAGATATATATTGTATTCAATTCCTTATTTAAGAAATGCCTTCAGAAACACTAATTCTTTCCTTAAGGTTTGCTCTTTAAACCTGTGTTTTTCATGTATATTGGCTAAGTTTATCATTTGACAATAAATAAACATTAAACAAATATATTTCATAAACTTTGTAACAGTCTGATGGTGACTCAGTTTTTAAAATTCCTAGTTTTGCTAATTTATTTACTTAAAGAAGTAAGAATCCTGAAATCAAGCTGGTTATTCTCTTCCATCATTGCAACCCCTTCAGAAGTTTATAGGTTGGACAAAGTTAATTGATGTAACCTATGTTGGTATTGTCACTTCCCCATATATGCACATCAACATTATTTTGAAAGAAGTTAATGAACTGATTTTTATTGTAAGGGTAAGCTTATCCACAGTCTTGGAAAACACTGCATAATGTATATGTCATATTTTTCTAACTTTGATAGTCATTTTGGGCACTATTCACCAACACTGTGAATCATAAAATGGCATATGGAGCCCTTTATGACAGTAAAAGAAGTTACACATTGAAACAAGATTGTGCAAGACTCGTATGAACGTGCTCCGTTACATAATGCAAGTGCCTTGACCACCAATCCTCTATGAAAATTAATCCACTACCCCAAAATGTATGCCATTCAAGAAGCCAGCATCACTGCAATACTGTTTTTCTCAATGGCATAACCAACAGGACAGCAACAGAGGACTATACAATGGTGCTATACTTCTAAGAACAGTGATTGCGTCACCCCTGCCAGTGTTTTGTTCAGCTCTGAGGAATGGGTCTATATTAAATAAATGAAACGACGAAAGAGTGCTATTTCATCGACATGTAAAACATGAAATCACAAAACAGCGAAGTTACGGAACAGCTATTTTTTTCCCCAAGGAAAAAAAATCTCTGGACCGTTCTCGGGACTTTGCTGTTTCCTCCACTGTGGTGCGATCTTGGAGTTGGTATATTTGAGTAGTAGGGGGTGTGTGGGGTGAAGCCCCCCACTTTATTTTGTCTGTATAATTATTTTTTTTTTTTTATTTATTTATTTTTTTTGCAATAGCGATTTTTTCCCTGGGGAAAAAAATCACTGTTCCTTAACTTCACTGTTTTGTGGTTTCGGGTTTTACATGTTGATGAAAGAATGTTCGCTCTTTCGTAATTTTGTTTATTTAATATAGACCCCTGAGGAACATAACACTGTAAGAAATAAACACTGTTGCAAGGCAGAAAACCCCCTACCAGCAAGTTATCTACAGTTCAGACAAATCTGCTATTAAACAGTACTTTGTCCTGACCCCACAATGTTATGCTAACAAGCTTCTGCCACTGGGAGCTCACATGACACCAGATCTCCTTATACCACAATATGACAATGAACAGTAGGCCTCTGTCATGATAATTGACTGAATTCATTATGACTAATAGTCTGACATGATAGACAGCCATGAAAGAACAAAGTAAAACTACCTACCTATGTACAATAACCCTTACCAAGTCACTACAAAAAGTTGCTTGATACAACATACTGTAAAAAGCTAAAGTGCCTAACTTCGGTAAACTCTGTAGAACTGTCAGGCTACACAGGCATTGCCTCTCATTCCACAACACATAGGAGCCTGGTAAGCTAATGTGTACAATTAGCTGATGCATGCCACTCAAGAAAATGGCAGTCTGAGTGTGTATCCCTAGACTCTAGAGTGAGTTATGTCTGCAAATCACTATTGTCCACAGCAGTGCATTAACCATTATAAACATGATGCACATACACGTCTATGTTTTTAAATACCAGGGATTTAGTAGCAGGTTCTTTATCTAACTTTAGCACTATCAGCAGTGCATTTCACACAATAACTTACAGAGTAGGCAGATGTCACATCTAAGTAGCACTTAAGAAAAATAACATAATAATAATAATTCCTGAAGCCTTTCTGAATAGTCCAAGTTTTTCATCCCTCTGATTTTTCAAGTAAGGAACTGTTGCACCTTTTTAATTTGCTTCAGGTGGCTTGCTTAAAGACTGTAAAATGTAGCATTTTATTCAATAATGGGTTAGATCAATGAGGTATAAAGTGGTACGATGATCTCCCTGGAGTGGTTAGACATGTCCTTTAAAATTAGAGGGGCTGGTCACAGTTTAAATTATGTCTGCCATTGTTCTTACATATTTAATGGTGAGTTTTTTATTATTTGACTATTTATTTTACAGACATAATTTAAGTTTTATGATGCTATAGTTATTGGAGTCAAAGGTATTGCACCAGTTATGTATTTTTGTAGACCAAGTTAGAGAACTTTGGCATCTTTTATTGAAGTAATGTTGTTACCCAGTTTGCAGTCATCAACATGTATTGGTTATCTATAGTCATTTTCCGACTTTTGTGCCTGAGAAGAACAGTCTATCTCAGTGCAGAGCTGTGATGCATCAATAGTAAACCAATTTGAGATAGATATGTAACACCTCCCCAACACAATATATTGTCACTTGATGTTTAAGTTGTGTTTTTTCCATTGAATTGTGTATGGATTGACATTAAGTATTCTCAATTTGTCAGTTATCCCCTTACATGAATAATGTCAAATGTTTTACCAAGTTCAAGATAACCATTATGCAGTATCAGCCTTTCATCAAGTGCTGCTATTCCCATTTCAAGGAATGCCAGAAGATTCAGAAGACAAGTTTTCCCTATAACAACCCAATTTTTTCTATATTTCTCAGACTTAGGTCCCTTGTATCAATTGGATATGCTGCATTATGAATCCTAACATAATTTACTTAGATTTTCTATGTGCTTTTTCTGACCCTCATGCCTGTCAGTAGCCATGAAAGCAGTTTGTAGTATGGTATCTATGAGAGGTGTTTCCGTTTGACCCTAACTCCATCCCCTGGTGGCTAACAAGTTCAGCCTTGTCAACAAGAATGCATTCTATGCTCTCTTATCATGTGCTTATACCTATTAACAATCTCCATGACAACTAACATCCTTGGTTTGGAATTGCCAAGACCACATCCTCTGGTCCTACGACCATTGGTTGTATGCAAGTCTCCTCTTCCACAGGAGCAGGTTGGCTGAGTTTAACTACCAACACAAACATACACACAAACACTCCAGATGGGCAAACTGACAAAGAAAGTTTCCATCCACATTCCCCTGACCAGCTGTCACAGAACCTGGGCTGTAGTTGAACTCAGATCATCAGGGTTTATCCCTCTATGCCACAGATATGGGCATGTGCAAATATTTTGTTTAACATGACTGAAAGGGGTTTACTTGTATGTTCCTTGATTGAGTTTATAGAAAAACACCAAGTATGTTACTTGCTCTCATAGAATTTAAGTTTTTATTCTGAGTTATGGCAGCAGTTGTACCTGTATTTATATAATAAATAACTGGATTAAGTCCTATTGAAGATAGTAAACTGGTCACGTTAACATAACACAGTTATTGACTCATTTGTTAATCAACATATAACATATTCTTGTTATAAAATGGTCTCCCTTACGTGAACCAGAATTTGTTGTACAGTATTTCCATTCACTGCCTCATTCTTCTGGAACATTTACTATCACAATACTCTTCAGTCTAGCCCTCAACTCAGAGTCCAGCAATTTATTTAGAAATAGTTAATTTTGTTTTGTTTTGTTTTTTCATCTGTTATGCCATCCTTTAACCATTTTACTCAAATTAAAAAACTTCACTTTTTAGCATGCTGTTGTGTTTCTGTTTCTAACTTGGTGATCTTGAATTTAATGTCTCAAGTTAGATTGTTTAAAAGCTCATTGACTTCATACTGGATAAAATCCAGAATTGCCAGATTTTATTCTTAAATTTTCAGGTTTTATTACATAATATTCTTCAAAGCTTTTTATTTAGCCAGTAAAATAATAAACTGTGCAGTTTGTACTGTAATGTTCCTTGAGGTTTAACTGGATCTAGAGAAACTGTCACATTTATTGAAAGATCTGATGAAATTTGTTCAATATATTCATGATTTGCACCACTAAAAAGTTGTTGCCTCAGCCGGAATAGATTCCAAAGAAGTTAAGTCTTAATAAGTAAGGAAGATGACATCACAGGTTTCCTTATGGGCTCTTGCCTTATTTGCATTAGTAACTGCAAAAGAGTCCATGGCTTTATTGACATCTCTTGATCCATACTTTATGACATATTTAATGCAGATCTAATACGTTAACATACTTATAAACAAAGGGGAAAAACAGCATGACCAAATGCGGTACTTGTACAATATGTTACGGCTCACAGATGCATGTTATTGGCTGTGGCAGTGTGCCATGCCTTCAAAACATGAAAAGAATGCCAAAGGAGAACAGCTACTGTTCATTCATATATGGAAAATCCTACAAGAGGAACTTATCAAATCACAACTGAGAATATGTAATGATCCTTACTCCATCTCAGTTATTGTGGTTTCTTGTGTCTTAATTGTTTTCTTGTCATTTTGTAAAAACTACAAGAGGTTACATCTATTGCTAATTTCATATGACTTATTTCTAGAACTTAAGAATATCCCCCTGTGTCTATAATCACAGAGTCCCCACCCCCACCCCCACCATCTCTCTTAGAACATCACAGGTCTGACAGCTTGGCTTCTTCAACAGAGATGTAAGACTAATACAAGTAAAGATCAACTGTCACCTTGCCACAGTCTTTCATACTAACCATAATGCATGTTTTGTTTCAAAATATAAGCAGCAGATATATATATATTTCAGAGACACACTCTATATAGCTTTGCCTCTTACCAGAATGTTCTGATTTATTGTTACTGGATAAATGAGTTTTAAACTAAATGGAATATTAGCATAAATAAAGTTCTTATTCTAAATATTTGCATAAGCCATGTGTACTAACAATCTCTTCTTTTTCTAACAATACATCTGCTGCAGACTAAGAATGGACTTCATTGATTTATTGCTTAACTGCATAGGATGGGTATGCAGTAAAACAACATTCCAGAGCCCTATGCAATACATAAAGCATTAATATACCACTGAAAGAGCTTCATACTGTCCTGCATACCTGTAAGAGTGCAGGTACACAGGATGTATGCAAATTAAACCCCACAGCAAATTCTGTGATCACAGATATGTGTACCATGGTGCCATGGAGTACTGTGAATAGGTGTGTCCAACATTTATGGTAACATAATCATACAGCAATAGCGTTAAAAAAAAAGAAAGATATGTCCCCAGTGGCCTGGTAAAGATAATAACATAGCCAAGTAGGAACTTGCTCAAAACTATGGTTGTAATAAATCTGCTCTGGTGATGTAGAGGGATAAATTCTTGACTATGGCCCAGTCAACCCGGGTTCAATTAGTGGCTCAGGTGACTGACGAAGTGTCAGGGATGTGCATGCCCATTCAGGGTGGAAGGACATCCGTCGATGACGCTGCATTAGGGGAGTAGTAGTTCAAAGAGGGAAGTTGCCCTTGAATGTAATCAGTGAGCATGGGAAAAGGGGCAGGGAGTGGGTAGGGCATATAATAGAACCCTGCCCAGGCCAGAAGCAGAGACAGATGAGCCCCCAGGATGTCCTTAGGTTCCACGACCAACCCCAGCAATATTGATGTAAGTCCAGGGAGTAGGAGATAAGCTGATAGATCTGCCTTGGATATGAGACACTGAGGGCTGGGCCAGTCAAAATGATGTCCAAAGGGGAACCCTCTAAATTCCTATGTAGGTTTTAAATTTATATGTCAATTGTTATAAATCTCTGTTCAGTTTTGCTACTTGTATATCACTTGTATATTGTTATGTGTTTGATTCATTCTTTTTACTTTTGATTAACTTGCTTCTATTACTAATTGTTTAGTATCTCTGAATGTTACTCTAAAACATACTGTAAATTGTCTGTAACTGGAGCTTTTCTACTCGGGTCTCCACTGAAAATGGGCTACTGGCCCATTTAGACCAACCTGGTTAACAAATGACAATAAATAAATAAATACTAAATAAATAACCAAAAAAAAAAAAAAACTATGGTTGTAGTAACAAAGTGCAAGCCACAGTCCATAGTCACATACAGTGTGCAGAAACACTATAATGCGACCAAATCCCAGTCATGCCCCAACACAGCAGCATTACCATTCTGACAGGAAGGGGAGTACACTTAGCACAAGATCATTATATTGTTCATTATTGTATCATGCAAAATACCTTTACTCTCGCAGGCATGGCTGGGGAGGCTTAAAGGTTCATGAGTCCCCCTGACCACGGCTGTGGAGCAGCAGCAGATGTGGCAAGGCATAGTGCTGCCACCAACCTGTGCTCTACAGTATAAAAGAGATTTATTTTCTTTGTGTATGAATGGCGCACAGAAAAAGATATGCAGGACCATCTGCTGTCAACCTGCAGTATTCAGTACATCTTTGGCAGCATTCAAATACTTAAGCAGGTAAACATGAGGGTATATAAAATTAGAATTCAATTTATTTTTCCATGCATATCCAAAAGAATGAATATCACCACACTTGCTTAACTGTATGTCAGTCAGTCCCAGTAACATTAGTTTATGATGTGAAGTTTGAGTTTAGAATGACATGCAATTTTGTTCACAAGTCAGTATAAGTGGATGGCAGAAGGTACCTGAAGAGTGTTTCTCTGAAGTCTCTCAGCAGTTTTGTTCCACCTGACTGCCAGCCATAACACAGTAGTGTATAGTGCTTGGTGCATGTTGTCTCACTGTGTGGTCTGGTCAGCCTCTTCATCAGATACAGCCGTATGGAGGCTTTGCATTGGAATCATGCTCTGTCCCAAAAATGGGAAACAAAGTCAGTGTGCACAACTTGGCTCCCTATTGAAATGTCAGCTCTCTAAATACCGAGTGTCAACACTCCAAAAAAAAAATGAAACTACTGAGGAAGAGCGAATCTTGAATATTGCTCTTTTCCTGAAAACTTCTTTTTTGCAGGGGGGAAGCCCCCCTGTACCACCACACTCTAATCTTATATATATATATATATATATATATATATATATATATATATATATATATATATATATATATATATATATATATATATATACATATATATGTATACTAACCTTAAGATCACCATACCGCAGACAAAAGGGAATATTCTGGGAAATGGCCATCTCAGACTTAGTATATATGTCTGTTTTTTCTGCAATTAAGTCTCCCTGTTTCAGGACTCACTCTAGCAGGGCAGGTTCCAGTATTTCAAATGGTTACTGTACAAAAAAAAACCTCACATATGACGCAGAGTACAATGTTTGTGAATCCCCAGTTCATTTTCTGTGCATTGTTCACCTCTTAGTGCACAAATATTGTTTACATCTTACTTATCTGGGCTACTGGGAGTATATTTATATAATCATTTACAGTGGTGATTTTGTTTTCTGTAAATTTTGATTTACATTTTACTTACCTGGGTTACCGGGGGGACACTGTATTATACAGCATGGTAAATTTGTGATGTAAATTGTGCTTTAAATTAAAGCTAGCAGTGAAGCTGTTTTGGCACTGATGTAAATGGTCTTAAATGCTGCATTTTTTACATATTGTTTGGGACATTAAAAGGAAGATGTTACATTTAGTCAGTTTGTTTTCAGCAAATGATGATTTTCCAAGTCCATTGCAGTGAATGGGCTTCAAATTGCAATTAATGTGGGGTAAGTCTCCACACCTGCCATACAGATGACTTTACCTTCTGGACCACCTTGCTTAATATAACCAACTTTGATGCTGTACAGACTTGGGGAAAGTTATAAACTTAGCAGTTTTAAGACCATTTGCTGGAACAAGCTTGTAGGACAGTGATTCACTGAAAGTCAATTGATCTAATAAGTACCTCTTCAAATTACGTATTTTGTCTTCAACCAAGCCAGTGGCTGAATGGCTCCAGTTTAAATCAGTTCACTGTACTGTTTATAAAATAACAAACAAAGACACGTATAAATAATACTAGTAGCTTTATGTTTCCTTAGTTGTCCATTTAGTACAAACATGATAAGATCTATATCTACTCTCCTGGCTCAATCTTAATTGAATTTGTGGAACCACAAACTGAGGGGTATGCATTATATTTAACACAGCTGTTTCCTCCTAAACAAATTAAGGAATTCACCTTATGATTGATGCTTTTCTCTTGAAGCACTATGGCATTATCATTTGAATGGTTTTAGATTCTGCTTGTTTAATCATTTACAAAGTTCTGCTCCTTTGCATTACCACTGCATGACCAGATGCTGCACTCGTGGTGATGCTGTTTATAGTTAATAATTGTTGCCTGGAATTTTGGCAGTTAGTGCAGAGAGTTAAGTCTCCAACCTGTTAAAGAGCTGCTTCTTAGGGCTTGATTCCCTTAGTTTCCTATTGCTTACTATGTAACTCTAAGTAAGTCACTTAACAAAACAGTTCTCGTTAAAAAATGTATTAAATCACAATTTAAAATGTGATACAGGTAGCATACATTAATAGGAAAACAAACCACTGTAACATTTTTGCTATTTTCATGCAATATACATATGCTTAATTTCTAACAATTATTCACTCCAACATTACACAGATTGCTCATATCATGCTTCCCTTAAACCTCACTCCTCTTGCTGAACATGTATTGCTCCCGCAAATTACATTTATTTTTCATGTAATCTACTCCTTCCTTTTCTAAAGATCTTACCTCCAGTTCTTTTTTCAAATGTTTCATTTTCATTTTCTATTCGTTATTGACTTATAATTCAAGACATAGACAAATATATATTTATGTAAAAGAAAACAAACCATATTAACATGTTCCAAGTTGCAAACTTTATACATCAAAAACAGAACTAAAAAGGCTGGAAGGAAGCACACTAGGTCACAAATTCCTCCAAGGTTTAATGTCACAAAATAAAAGAAAGCAAGCAATGTACCATTATCTTTTTTCTATTGGAGCAATTATAAGCACTCCCCTTTTCCTTTGCCATTGTTTCTGCTGAATATCCATCCTGGATTTTTTTCTTTATCAAATTCACATGCTCACTTCTTTCCAAATGCATCTCCTATAGCATTGCTATTTGCACTCTGCATTTCTTAATATAATTCATTACTCTTAGCTTTTTGTCAATAACTCCGCGGCCATTCACTTTCTGAAATAATTTGGGTAGTGTAGCTATTATGATAAGACGTTATTATTCCTCACCTATTTTATATGACAGCTAGATTTTTTACATGTCTTTTTCTTTTTCTTTTTTGTTACATGCAACCAAAGCTTTCAACATCTTAGCACAAAATATCTGGACAAAGCCAAAAATAATGGGGGGACAAAGCCCCCAAAAATAGGGACACATTTTGAATGTTGCTCTTATAAACTTAGAAAGTTGCTAGAATAAAGGTTTTGTGTTGCCCTGCATTTTCTGAAAAGATATGAAGTCTGAAACTCAAACGACTGTTATTATTTAGTGAATTCAGTCCTCAGTGATTTCCCACAAATATCCAGAAAATCACAAATTCTGTGAGGAACAGACCAAAAATATGGGCAAAAATCTGGACATTCTGCAAAAATCTGTACAGCTGAGAGGTATGCATGCTACCACTAATATTTGCCAGGTTGATTCTTTATACAGTTCTTTCATGTCATCTCCAATTAAACCTATACCACATTTTACAAGATTTTTTGTTTTAATGAAAACCTTCAAAAACTCACCCCATAACTTATTAACTTTAAACAACACACAAAACTATGTACATCATCAAATAATCAATGAATGAAGTTTAACTCTCCAGAATTGTCCCAAACTGATAGCTACGCCCACGAGCATTATCTAACCTAAAATAAACTTTATCTATGCTAAGGCACATGCTATAGCCTGTGCGCCTACTTACACTAATTGCTATATGTTCTTGTCTTATCTTTATTACCTTCCAAATATAAAAACAGCGTATATGCTTTTAGAAAACATTAACTTTTAGCTTTAAGAAAAAGTGCACTGGCTACCTTTAAATAAAACTAAAATATACATTCTTCTAGTAAATGTATTGAAGTATTTAGGTGTCATAAAATCTTCTCTTATTCACTTCCAATAATTTCAAGCTTTATTTTTTAACTAAGCTGCTTGCCCTTATATCTTTTAATTGTATTTTCTCTCAGTAAACAATGTCTAGACCACTCAAGATTTTTGCCTTCACTTGTAGTGAGCTTGTTTCTGTGGAAACATAAGAATAGAATGTACAGCTACTCTCAGTTGCAGACTTTTTAATTCACACTGAATATCTATTTGATAAATAATTTATGTTTAAAGCCCACTTGCTTACACACACACACACACACACACACACACACACACACACACACACACACACACACACACAATTATTAGAGTAAGCCAAAGTTATTAATCCAGACATTCACTTATGCAAAAGTAAAAAAAAATCTCAACTCTACATATATTATCATTGCAATTTTACACCCCATCCCCCACTCCATCAGCCCACGATTACAGCCTATTAACTTAAATGTGCTTTTGTCCAGCCTTTCTTCTCTTTAACATTGTAATTCCTACATTTCTTAAAAATAAAAAAGAAATGTGATGCTTGTTTACTTTACTATCTTTATCACATGCAACAATTACCAAAATATTTTGCTATATAACATGCAATTTATATCATGGAACGTTTTATACAAATACTGTAAAAAACATTTTACTTACAGTTACTTTTTCTTTTATTTTAGTGTCCTTCCAAACATTAATGACATGAAGCAGAGTATATGCCTTTCAGCCTCCCAATATTAACAAAGTCAACAAAAGTCCAATCTTTCTGTGCCACTTTTTCTTGAAAAGCCATATTGCACAAATGAGACTGATGCTTTATAGTCTCACATTAATTTACTAATTTTAGTGCTGCTAGTCTTCTTCCTGTTCATTAACATCTCCCATCCCCAGACTCCAGTTCATGTCCAAGGTACCCCCAATTCTTCTACTCAACTCCTGTGCTTTTCTTCTACTTCTCAATAATTTTCCTTTGGAACACTGGAAAAAGATTTCACTGGCAAAGTCTCTCTATGAGATTTATTATCAGAAGAATGAGAAGCACAGTCCACTTGGCGCAATTTTTGTTGGATAAACTTTTTGTATTTCCTCCTTAGCCTGTTCTGCATCAAAATATTACTCTGATCCTCCAGGAAAAAAAAAAATCTGAAGACTGCTGGATACAGCAGTTTGAATATCACACCTGCCTCTTGACATTCCCTGATTGCTGGGATAAAATTGCTTCTTATCTGCCTGGTATACAGTGAATAATCATTATCCACAAGCACTCTACTGTCTCTGATTTTTAATACTTCACCCTTCTGTCACAGTTTTGTCAAGATCAACTCTTTCTGCTGGTATGACTGCATGTTTACTAATGCAGGTCTAGGTTGCTTTCTCATGGCCAGCTTTAGAGTGGAACAAACCAATGACACGCACGGTGGAACCAGTGCACGATTCAGCAAACCATCCAAAAGAGCCACAAAATGAACCAGCACAAGGAAGAAAAATGCCTAAATCTTCTTTATTGTGGCAACTTCAAAAAATAACAAACTGCAACCTGCAAACCGGTTTTGGCTATATTCCCAGCCTTCCTCAGTGCAAATAGAAAATACAAATGGCACATCCTGGTTCTTCCTTATATAGCCAAAAATTTTTAAAGCAATATCCACATGCTATAGCATCAGTATCAACATATTGTATTAAATTGAATGTTGTAAATAACATCATATTTATCATATAGACAAAATATGAGATAAAAAAACAACAAAAGACAACCAAAAAACTAGGCTGGCATTAATAGTTACATAATTGCATTAAGACCAGGTTTGAATAAAGCTCCTAACCTGGTGATCCATGAGGATTCCATATTATTTAATCTGTCGTGCCAGCCAGCTTTCAGGGATCTATGCATGTGGATTTTGTCAATAATAGTAAATTTAAATTGGGCAGTTTTATGGGTCATGGTATGTTTATATAGAGCATTTGAAATTTTGCAATTTCTAATAGCACTAAGATGTTCACTTATCCGAAATCTTAATGGTCTAAATGTTTGACCTACATAAAATGAAAAGCATGTGCATGTGGCCAAATAGATGACCCAATCCGTGCTGCAGTTACCAAAAATTTTTATCTGGTATATCTTAGCAGTATTCATGCTAGTGAATTCTGTAGTTTTGTTGATATATCTGCATGCACTGCAATGGCCACAAGGGAAACAGCCTATCAGTGAGTCACCAAATAATGTTGTCTGAATTGGTATGGGTGGATTGTACCTTTTATAATGTGTAAAATGAGAGTTTATGGTTCTACCTCTGCGATAGGAAAAAACACATCTTTCAGGTAATATCTCATGCAGGTATTCATGAGCCCGCAAAATCTCCCAATGATTATTGATAATCTGTCTAAAAGAATCTGTATTGCTACCAAATGTAGTTACAAACCTAATTGGTTGAGATATGCTGGGTTCATGACCTGGATGTTTGTACTTTAAAAGTTCTGACCTGGGCATATTTCTAACTTGATTCATAGTTTGTGTAATGCGATGTTTATTATACCCCCTACTTGAGAATCTATCTGCCAGATCTTCTTTGCATATTGAATGGGATTCTTGAGATGAACAAATATGTTTCATACGTAAAAATTGTGATTTGGGGATGTTGTTGATGATGTGGCGGGGGTGGTAACTAGTAGCATGCAGAAGTGTATTATACTGTGGAAATTTCCTATGAACACGAGTGGCCAGAGTATGATCAGCCTGTCGAGAAACTATTACATCCAAAAACACTATTTCCTGATGTTGTATAGTTAAGGTGAACTGAATATCCCATGTGTTATTATTCAGGTATGTTACAAATGTATCTACTAGACTCAAATCACCCCGCCACACCATCCAACAATCATCCAGGTACCTTCTCCAACTATCTAGTTGATCCCTATAGATATTGTTATGAGAGTCATATATATATTGTTCATCATAGAATCCCATAAACAAATCTGCATATATGGGAGCAAAGGATGCTCCCATAGCTGTACCCCTGACTTGCCAGTATGCTTGTCCTTCAAAATAAAAGATGTTCTTTGTTAAAACATATCTGGTCAATTGGATTAAAAAGTTATTAAATCCCGGGGTATATAGTTTAGATCTATCCAACCAATATGCAACAGCCGATAACCCAGCATCATTTGGGATGCTGGTATAAAGAGAAGTCACATCCAAAGTACATAACCACCAGTCAGCTTCCAATTGTGTGTCTTGGACAATATTAAGAAATTCCGTTGTATCTTGCAACCTGGATCTAACCAGGGATAGTAATGGTTTCAAATAATATGTGAGAAAGGCAGATAGAGGTTCAGTGAGTGATCCATTCCCTGATGCAATGGGCCTACCAGGTGGACATGTTGGATTTTTGTGAATCTTGGGAAGCAAGTATAGATACTGAGCTCTCGGGTCAGAAACTTTCAATAGTTTACATGTGTGTTTATCAATAATACCTTCCTCTGTGGCTAAATCCAAGAATTAATCAATATGCATCTTGAAATTAGGTGTTGGATCCACCACCAACTGGATATAGAACCTAGGATCAGAAAGTTGTTTAATGGCTTCTGCTTGGTACATGGACCAATCCATTACTACAATCCCTCCCCCCTTGTCAGCTGTTACAATAACTATATTGTGATTTGAACTAAGATCATGTAGCGCTTGTCATTCTTGGAAAGTTAAGTTATGTCTCATAGGTTGATAGCCCAAGGAAAAATGTAAATCCTTAGTGACACATTCCTTAAGTATGGCTACATGCTTGTCCATGGGAGGTTGAAAGTCTGATTTACCAAATGTGAACCCAGTTGATCTTTGTGACTCGTCAGAATCTGAAAAAAAATATTTTAAGGTTAATCAGCCTGCAAAAATCATTAAGTTCGTTGACCAATGTATGTTCTGGAACAAAAAATGTAGGCACAAAATTTAGACCCTTATTGAGTAGTTTATTATGGGCAGCTGACAATTCAAAGGAAGAAATGTTATGCACATTATTTATTGCTTCACAATTTTCTGTAACAACATTTCCAAACTTTGCGCCCTTTTTTCTGTGTTTTCTACCACCTCTGTGTGTCCTAGGTCTAAAGGGTCTGCCGATTGTTTTCTTTTGGCAACTGGGGAATCCTGGTTGGAAGGACATTCATAATCCGTGACAGAAGATGTATCATCCTCTGAAGTGCCACTGGTTGTTTGGATGTTCTTTCTTAATATGGACCTGGGCCTTTTCTTCCTATTGTTGGTTTTGTAGCTAGAATCCATAAATCTGACATTTTTCTGAGTGACAAAGGGTTTGCCCTTTTCGTAATCAGCCATATCGCGGTTAAATTTATGTGTTTTCTTTTTAATGAGTTGTTCCTCTAGTAAGGCTAGATCTTTGGCAAGATTGGTTAAATAATTATTGTAAAAGTCTTCCGACTCATAAACTTGAGCCTCCAGACAATTGTTATATATTTCAGTGGTTTGTGAATCAATCATGCATTCATAATATGAAATGAGAGTGTCAACAAATAACATAGAGGCTTGATGTTGGGTTTCAGCCCAATCATTAGACGACTGTTGATCAATCAATCCCACTAATGGCTGAATACGAATTCTAAGTCCTCGGGGTGTGATATTTTTTTAATTTGTAGGCCTTAAATAACCTAAGGTGCCAAATATTGGCTCTTAGAGCTCTCACGTTTCCAGTTATTTTCGGAAACAGTGCACCACAGAGATGTTTGGCATCCCCTTTGTTGGTGTTTGAATCCCTAATGCCTGATGAATTCAAACCAAAAACCTCCAGATTATCTCTGTCTGCAGATAACCCTTTTAAAATACCTTTAAGGTCCATATTGATACACTAATCTATGAGGTTTTAAACTAGAAACAAATGAGAGAAAATTTTAATCAAATAGTATTCCCATACAATGTTATTCCCAAAAATTGTATAAACACAATATTAATAATATAGAAAAAAGTTACAACTTGGGAAAGTTATGCATTACAAATTGCCTATAAACCATTTTTGTATTAGACATACGGTTGTCAAATATCTGACGTGTGGTTATATCAAAAATCAAAGTATGTAGAATATGAACATAAATAGTGCATCAGAAGGGTCACATATCAAAATCTGCTCTTAAAAAATGTACAACATGGAGAAATATGTAATAAAACAATGTATAGAGATGACCAATAAGTTTGGTACGTAGCCAACCTTCATTTCAACTACATATAATCCACCATAAAGCTTATAATACCATTAGCTTCAAATGCATCTACTGGTGCCAATACATAATAACAGGAAGGCTTGTATTATGATCATATGGCCGACTTTCGTCTCTGCCAAAAATATATATAGACAACAGAAAAATATAAAATATTCCCTTGGCAGATGTTCAGCCAAAATATAACACAAAAAAATTGTGTATATCCATCAAAAATTGACCACCTTCATACAAGTCAATAATGCCATATATTGCAAATCTACCATTAGTTGCATTCCTTCATGACCAGCCCTATATATTCCAGTGTCAACAGAAAAAGAGCAGAAATCAATAAAAGACCCTGTTGCACTTAATAAACTAAACCTTATACCACAAAACGATGTTTTATGCTATTTAGAATTTATAACCTACAAGTCAGAATCCGACATCCAATACTAATCCAAAATATTAGAATATGAAAAAATGGTAAATGCACAACACTATCCAAGTCTTTAATCAAAGAAACATGAATCATGCTAAATGTATATGCAGTGATTGATAACCTGAAACAAAAACCATCATAGACCTAACATATAAGTAAAAATAAATCCACAAAATCTGCTGCAAAGCGTTCTGATATATAATGATTGGAAACATCCAGTCAAAAAATAAAGCTCAAAGATCCATGGATAACATTGAAATAATATTCAAAATGTCCCAACAGATTCCTGCTAAATGTGTATGTATGAATAATATACAATTTGTGTCATACCCATCCACTTAATAGTTGTCCAACATAGCCAAAAACAAAAACTTATGTCCAGTTGTTGATGGCTCGACATTAGAAAAAATATACTTGAATCAACAAAGTCCATAAGCATACAGATTTGAAAAGTCAAAAGACTCCCAACGATGATCGTAGGTTTCTAACACACAGAATGGAGTCCCGGATGTACCAAGCAGGCCCAAAGTCTAGGAGAACCTCCCAATCCGTTCAAATGTTAGTATAGCTTTTCTTCTACTTCTCAATAATTTTCCTTTGGAACACTGGAAAAAGATTTCACTGGCAAAGTCTCTCTATGAGATTTATTATCAGAAGAATGAGAAGCACAATCCACTTGGCTCAATTTTTGTTGGATAAACTTTTTGTATTTCCTCCTTAGCCTGTTCTGCATCAAAATATTACTCTGATCCTCCAGGAAAAAAAAATCTGAAGACTGCTGGATACAGCAGTTTGAATATCACACCTGCCTCTTGACATTCCCTGATTGCTGGGATAAAATTGCTTCTTATCTGCCTGGTATACAGTGAATAATCATTATCCACAAGCACTCTACTGTCTCCAATTTTTAATACTTCACCCTTCTGTCACAGTTTTGTCAAGATCAACTTTTTCTGCTGGTATGACTGCATGTTTACTAATGCAGGTCTAGGCTGCTTTCTCATGGCCAGGTTTAGAGTGGGTCTATATTGGAACATCGAAGTTTCAAAACTTTGAATGTTCTAATATCGACCCCTATTCAGCGAAAGCTGAAAACATCAAACATACAGAACAACGATTTTTTTCCTAGGGAAAAAATTTGCTGTTCCAAAACACATACACACAACACAAGCACACCAAACAAACAGCAATCCACACACATACACCTAAAATCTTACACCTAACCCTACACTAAACTATACACACACCACTAACTATCCACTTACCATAACCCAAACCCTAACCCTAACATCTGTCACTATCGCACACTCACCTCACCCGCACCCTAACCCTAACTCACCTACCTCACCCTAACTCTCACGTCCACACAATCGCACACTTACCTGACCCGTGCCCTAACCCTAACTCACCTAACCCGCCCTAACCCTCACATCCATACAATCGCACACATACCTAACCCGCACCCTAACCCACACTAACCCTCATGTCCACACAATCGCACACATTCCTAACCCGCACCCTAACTAACCTAACCCGTACTCAATCGCACACTTACCTGAACCCGACCTGTAACTTTATACCACAGCGCTGAAAATACCGAAGCAACAGAAATGGACAACCAAATTCTTTCCCTAGGAAAAAAATCGGTTTTCTGTTGCTTTGATATTTTCAGCTTTTGCTGAATAGGGGTCGATATTAGAACATTCAAAGTTTTGAAACTTCGATGTTCTAATATAGACCCTTTAGAGCATACCCATGATGTTCCCTTTCAAAATTAACAAATCCTGTTTTGAAATACCAGTCCGGTTACTTATTTGTGCTTTTATAAAATTAATACAGTCTGTTTCTGCCAGTTCCTCTGATATGGCAGAAAATCTCAGGTTTTCACTGTGTGTGCTGTCCTCTAACTCTATCATTTTTGAAACAGCTTTTCTTGAGCAGTTTCATACTCAGCCAGCTTTTTCTTCATTTTGACCTCTGATTTTTACAGTTATATTAGTTCATCTTAATAGCTGTTTAAAGCTTCTTCCAGTTTTCCAGCCTTTTGTCATTTGCATTTATATATTCCTTCAGGGTTTCATTCATTTTAATCAGCTCTGAGCACATTTAATTTATTTTTTCCTCTAAATTACTGGAAGCCATCACTTGTACCAAAGCTGGAGCTTGAACTGCTTTTTACTGAAGTGCAGGATTCTTCCCAGTCAGTGTTTTCTCTTCACCTTGTCTAGTTGATACATTTCTTCTTTGCTGGCATCCAGGCTTTGTATTTACTAGCCAGTAACTGGATTTTACAAAAACTGGCAGAATTACTGGCCCTTATCTATCAGTTTCTTTTTTCATAATGGGAGAGAGAGAGAGATGGAATTAAGATTTTGATCAGTGTATAGCCATCTTGAAAAGTCCACCATCCCCATTTCTTTTATCTCCTTTACAATATTCAGCATTGCAATTACAGCAATTACAAGTTAATTTTTAATTTTCACAAATTCTAACCACAATGAAAAAACTAGTAAAATCACTCCAGAAGAAGACAGAAAAGGAACACTCCATGCTTTATTGTCCAGAAATCGAGTGCTTTTGTCCTAGTACACTGGCTTCATCAGAATGAATATATGCATTTAATCTCCCTATTTTATTCAGCTGAACAAATCAAGTGAATTATAAATTAAGCTACGTTCATCATCATCTTTCGGCTTTTCCCGTTAGGGGTCGCCACAGTGGATCATCTCTTTCCATTTCTTCCTATCCTCTGCATCTTGCTCTGTCACACCAACCGCCTGCATGCCCTCTCTCATCACGTCCATAAACCTTATCTTAGGCCTTCCTCTTTTCCTCTTACCTGGCAGCTCCATCCTTAGCATCTTTTTCCCAATATACCCATCATCCCTCCTCAGCACATGTCCAAACCAACGCAATCTCGTCTATCTTGCTTTGTCTCCAAACTGTCCAGCATGAGCTGACCCTCTAATATACTGATTCCTAATCCTATCCATCCTAGTCACACCGAGTGCAAATCTTAACATCTTTAACTCTGCCACATCCAGCTCTGACTCCTGCTTTTTTGTCAATACCACTGTCTCCAACCCATATAACATAGCTGGTCTCACTACCCTCTTGTAGACCTTCCCTTTCACTCTTACTGGTACCCATCTGTCACAAATCACTCCTGACACTCTTCTCCACCCATTCCACCCTGCCTGTACTCTCTTCTTCACCTCTCTTCCACATTCACCATTACTCTGAACTGTTGATCCCAAGTACTTAAACTCGTCCACCTTTACCAACTCTACTCCCTGCATCCTCACCATTCCTCTACCCTCCCTCTCATTTATACACATATATTCTGAAATTAAATTAAGCTAAGTTAATTGATAAAAATATTTAAAGTGTTATACAATTTATCCACATGAAACAGTACCAAATACTAAAAATGCACCAAGTTAAAATATGTATACATTCAAAAACTATTCTTAGATGCCCTACAGAAAACATTAAAACGATCCTATATACCAATAGAACAGAAAATAAAACTACATAAAATAAGCTGCCTTTAACCTCAAAATGCTACTTAGGGATGGTTGTTCATTGTTATCATCCATCCAGTCATCCAAACTGTTTTAAGGGTTGCTATTGAAGTACTCTGTTTCTAGGTAAGGGCAGTATATTCCATAATTCTTCAATCAACTTAGCAGCTGTAGAGGAACAAGAGGAGGAATTGGAGGAGGAGACTGTGAGTGAATTATCCAATGACAATAAGCGCCACCAGTTTAGGGAATATATTATCATTATCATCGTCATCAACCCCCCTCCTCAAGTTTTAAATTGGAGAAGGGCATCACATCAATACCAATAGTTTTGGAGATTTTACCATTTATAATTATAGCTCACAACCACCTGATTATCCTATTGTGGATGTTTTTTCTAAAGGGCTGACTTTTGTTTCTACACACAGGACTAATATTGCACATACTCTTATGGATTTTTAAGATTTTCATTAGGAAATTGAACTTGATCATTTATTTTCAAGAGTCTGTTGCAGCTCCTGTCATGCTAAATCAATTGTAGACAAATAATGTTTGCAATCCTCCATTACATCCTACTTTAGCTCTTTTAGAAAATGTTTGTGAGCTTAATTGAAGATATGCTGTAAAATCAAAGTCAAACTACTATGTATCTAACTTAGCTAGGGAAGACTGTGAATTTTTGTCTCGGAGAAAATCCTTAAACATTAGACTTACGCAAGCAGATAAAGGTGGGGGATTGATTGCAATGGATAAACAGGATTACTTAGATAAAATTTACAGCCTTTTATTTGAGGAGACGTATAAATCAGTCTCCAGTAATGAGTTGAATATCACATATCATAAAATAGGGCTGCAACTTAGAGATATGTTGCTAGAACAACATATTACACTGAATGAGTATAAATACCTTTCTGTTGATTATCCAATTATTCCAACCATATTTGGCCTCACTAAAATTCACAAACTTTTGTGTAATTCACCCATGCATCCTATTGTGGACACTTGTAACTCCATTACTGCTCCCCTTGCCACGTTTTTAGTCTTAAAACTAAAAAAAATCTTTTGAACAGTGAAAAACATTTATGAATTGACTCTTGGGACTTTTTAAAACATTGTAACAATTTGGTATTTAATAATTCCTTTCTTTTTTTAACTGTGGATATCAAAGAGCTTTATTTCTTGACTGCACATGATTTAGGAATTTTATGATTTACAGATATTTGCACAGAAAAGGAATGAATCAAGATCTTATCATATGAAGAAATTTTAGAAATTATTTTGAGAAATAATTACATTTTAAATGAATTTTATGCTCAAAAGATGGATGTTGCAATGGGGGCCACATGTGAGGGCTTGTTTGTGAGTATTGTCATGTTAGAATGGAAGCATTGTTTCCTTTTTAATAGTGAATGGTTTGAAGCATGTGAGGTATGCCTTAGATACCTGGATGATGTATTTATTGCCTGGAGATACAATAAAGCAAGTACATCTGAATTTATGAATTACCTCAACAGTACAACAACTTTCCTAAAAATTTCCCATGATTTTGGTGAAAACGTTATTCACTATTTGGATGTGTTATTGGAAAAAGATCTTGTTCATTGTTGTTGTACTTCTAAAATTTATCACAAACCTACATATTATAACTAGTTTTTACATTTTAGTAGCTTCCACTCCTATAGTCAGAAAAAAATCAGTTTTAAAAGGACAGTTTGTTAGAGCAGCCCACATGATCACCGTTTCTGAAGACTTTTTATTGGAATGTGAATTACTGAGTAACATGTTTTCAAGAGCGGTTACCCCCAAGAGTTTATTGATAATGTTAAGAACAACGTGTTTTTTAAAAAAGACAAAACAATTATTTTCCCTTATTTTAGCTCCTATGGTAGCGAAAACTCCCTCTTGTATTGAGTCTGTTTCCACCTTAGAAGTTTCACACACATCCAATGGAGTTACCCCTATTTCTGAGTCTTCACACACTCAGAACTCCTTTTTCAAAATTTTCTGTGGCCTTTATTTCAACATTCAGTTGTGATGATCTTAATATTAATAATATTATTTTCAAGAATTGGGTGATTCTAAATGAAGATCGTATGGTGAAAGAAAAACTAGAGGTAGAAACCTAGATTTGTTTTCCAAAGGGGATTTAATTTTCAAAATTTAATTGAATATGCACTGAATGTACAAACTGACTTTCAACCCTTTATGGGTAAATGTGGGTGTTGTGCCTTTTGTAAATATATACAGATGGGTGAATTATTTGATATCAATGGTGTTTCCTTTAGAATGAGGGTCAAATTTAATTGTAAAAACTAGAGGTATAGTATACGCAGTTTGCCAACAATTCTCAGCTTTTTACATAGGTAAGACTGAGTGGAGGTTACGTGACAGAATGTACGAACACTATTATGAGATCAACAAGAAAAAAGTGACCAATGCCCTTTATCAGCATATTCTAGGACATCAAGGGTATTATTTTAAATTTTGTATTATTGAAAAGGTTGTTCGTAATATTAGGGGCAGGGATTGGGCACTTCCTTTGGAAAAACTTTAATTGTATTGGATATTTTTCTTTAATGCCATGGGCTAGCCTGGCATTAATGACTTGGCTTCTATTGGCTGCCTTTTAAAATTAAGATCTCAATTGAGATGATGTTTTTTAAAAGTTTTTATTATTATTAAACTTTCTTATGTGTTATTTATTTTCTATTAATTGTATTATGTTTGTAGAATTCAAGATTTTCTTTAAGGTATGTGTTAATTTAATTGAAATGAATGCCATGTGACTATTTTTATGAGTATTTATTCAAATACAGGCTTGGTTCCTTAGATCTGATGAAGTCTCATTTGTATGGTTACTGAGACAAAAGTGCTTGTCTTTACAATATATTTGTAATACTACTCCAGGGTTTTGGTTCTAGCTTCGTTTTTTTTTTGTATTTTCGGGCTGTACAGTGTTGTACGTCTGCTGCAACTGTCATTTTGTTGTGCACTGCCAAGTCTACTGTGGCTTTTTTAAGGTTGTGCACATTTCTGTACTTATAACTCTGACTGTTCATTGCTGAGTCTAACTTTGTTTGATCCTATTATACAAAATCTGTTCACCTCTAATTACAACATATAACTATAGCAAGGACAACTCTCTCTTTTCTGTAAATATCACTGCTGTTTAATCAGTTTTACACTTCACTTTTATGGGATGTGATGGAAGAGGAAGGGGATTGAGTGGTGGAGAACAGGAGAGTGGATTTTCCATCAGGCTATGGACGCATTTCCAAGATGAATACTTACAAGAATATCACCGTTTTCAAATCCAAACATCTTAGAATAACCAAAAGGTACAGTAGATATCAGATTTCAGTCTCAGTGGTGTTATTTCCTCACATTTCCAAACAAGATGTTTTAATAAGAGATCCTATTAAGACATTGTCCTCAAGCCTAGACATATTTAGTCTATTATTACACATTGCACCATGCATTAGAATGCATCTTAAGCTAGGAACAGATCAGTTGTGTCCCATCCTTTATCAGCTGCATTATGCCTACCATATAAATTACTAGCTATGGTGTTCCCATATACTGTAAGCTCCAGGAGTTACTGTAGAGTGAGAGGACAGATGTGTCGACCTTTTTCCACTTCCTAGAGTTGCATTTCCTAAAAGGTATGAGCAATCCCAGAAAACCAAGCATTGTGTTGAGGATATAACTTCAATGGTACACAACACAAATAGTTTAATTGTTACCCTTATCTTTGTTCTATTTTCTTGGATCTTTTGGCAGGTTTTTTCAGCTCCTGATCAAAGCGCCACCAGTTTATGGCATATATTATCATTATCATCATCAACCCCCTCCTCAAGTTTTAAATTGGAGTAGGGTATCACATCAATTATCACCATCTCTCTTGATTCTCAGCCAAAGATGAACCTTCTTCAACAGTCATGTCCAATTGTCACAGGTCTTCTGTCATGTAATACATCCATCTCTTAGCTAGATATCCTCATCTCATTTTGCCTTGTTTCTGTCTCTCCTAAATCTGCTTTACCAAATCATCTTCTGCTTTTCTGCATATGTGATTGAACCACTGTAATCTGATCTCCTTGATCTGCTCTGCAACTGAGACTACTTTGGCTTCTGCTCTGATGTTCTCATTTCTGAATCTACGTAAATGTCCACTGCGAATACACCAATAAGTGCCCAAAACGAGGATTCAAAACATAAATCCAAACGTAATTCCAAACAACCACCAACAACTGTGCGAATGCAAAATACACTAAGTTTATTCCATAACTGGCACGAACAACACGAAGATACGAAAATGCAGATAAAACAATAGAGTTAAGCACTTTCACCCATTAACACAGGGTTTCATCAGAACTCACTAACCAACTACTCACAGACGCTTAAATGACTTTTTTGGCGCCGATATACTTTAAAAATCTTAAAGACATATCGCAGCAGTATCCCTTAAAACGTATACATGCAAGTGTATCAAACTGCATGATATAAATAGAACGTATAAATGTATATTTGTACTAAATATAATGTACAATAAGAATATACATTTGGATTACAGTTAAAATACAAATAAATTAAAATAAAATACGTCATCTCTACAATTATCCCTACCAAATACATGTTGCTACCTATATGCGATTGCGTAAATAATACAGAAAAATAGATGTTCATATTTAACAGTTATATCTTGTGCATTCCTATGGTACTATTAAATATTTAAATAAATCCACTATCATTTTGTATATAGATTAATAAATCAATAAATGAGTAAGTACTGTTCTTCCAGATATAAAGTGACATAATTGACTACAATACACATACTTGGCATAAATCTGATAATGTTACATAAGTACAGGGAGTCTGTACGTACATGAAACTGTATAAAGAAATATTAAATATTAGTATAAATATATATGAATTATTAATTTCAAAAAATTAATATTATTAAATGAATAAAATATCCTCATTAACAATGATGTTAAAAATCTATTACTTCATACATGTAAAAAATAAATAAAATATTCTTTTGAAAAAATTTTTCTTTAAAAAAGTTTTTATAAAAGTTTTTTTAAAAAACAAATTATCCATAAATAAATTTTTGTTTAAAAAAAAAAAAACTATTATGTTCATTTAAAATCAATGTGATCTCATTATAATCTGTATCAGTGTGATCTGGGGACCGTGACTTAAAATAAACATAATATTGTGATTAACAGAACTTGGAATGTAATAAAGGTTTGATTGGTATGTGGTCATTCAAACCTGGGGGAGTGGCATCCAAATAAATTTGCCACCATACTTCTTTATAGCTTAACAAACTTTTTATATCTCCTCCCAAGGGTCTAGGTTTTAATACTTCTAAAATAATAAATTTAAAGTTGTGATCTTCTCCTTCATTAAAAATGTGTTTATATAAAGCATTGTTCATGTCTTTAGTTTTAATACTGTAAGTATGGTCATAAATTCTTTTTCTTAAATTCCTCTCGGTCTTACCTACATAAAAACTAAAACATTTTTGACATGTACTTAAATATATGACCAATTTACTATTACAGTTACCTGGTTTGCTGTAAACGCAACTTTTTAATTCATTATTTAACTTAATAATAAGTTTTTCTGACATATATTTACATTGTCAACATGACCCACATTTTAAACTTGTATTTGTCACTTTGTTTTTGTCTGTCTTTCTTTCTTTCTTGTATTCCACCATATTTTTTATATTGCTACCCATCTTAAAAATAAAATTGGGTTTTGTACCTATTACCTTTGTGATTTGAACATAATTAAATATTAGATGCCATGAGTCACTTATAATGTGTTTGATGTAACTAGCTGCCATATTATACTGAATCATATGATTTTTGTATCTATTACTAGAAATCAGACCTGTTTCTCCCATTTTTAAATCTGTGTCAGTCAGTTGTCCTCCAAAACTATTACTTAACACAGGTTGATATCTAGTTTCCCTGAATTCCAAAATGTATGTAATAGTAGAATCCATCATATGATTGGGATAACCTCTTTGTGAGAACAATTTTTTTATATATTCTAATTCCTTTCTTAAATCTTTGTCATTAGACGTCATGCGTGCTGAATACATTGACCCTTGAAAATATTATTTTTTAAAATGTCTGGGTGGCAGCTGTTATAATGAAGATAGCTGTTGGAAAAAGTGTCTTTTCTATAAATAGACGAAGAAACTTGTTGTGCCTCATATTTTATTAATGTGTCTAAGTATGATACACCTGTATTATTGTAGGAGTGTGTAAATTTCAAATAGTTACTACTTGAATTTAAAAAGTGGATAAATGTATCCAATAAAGTCTCATCTGCTCCCCACAATATATAAATATTGTCTAAAAACCTTGAGTAATACTTAACGTGTTTAAAAAATTCACATGTGAATAAAATATTGTCTTCCCAATTCAGCATGACCAAATTTGCATATATAGGGGCACAAGCAGCACCCATAGCGACACCTCTAATCTGTTTAAAGAGTTCTCCTTCAAAATATATATAATTTTTATCGAGAACTATGGACATCATTTCCTGTAGTAAACATATTTTATTCCAATCCATACTAGTGTGTTTTCTTATACTATTACTAAAGGCTATGAGTCCTTCATCTTCGAATACAAGAAAACAAATCTATCACCAATGGTTAAGAATATAATGTTGTCTAAATTAATATTTTTTGGAAAATTCATTAAAAATATCCATGAATCTTTGACCATGTGAGACACATTCTCATAAATAAATTTCAATTTTGAGTCAATATATCTTCCTATTGGGAAGGTTTTGGAATGACTGCCTGACACTATTGGTCTAAAAGGGGGGTCAGAGGTATCCTTATGTATCTTAGGGATACCTACAAAAGTAGCCAGTTGTGGGAATTCTACCCTCAAGAATTCATATTCTTCTCTAGTAATTCTTGCTTCAATGTAATATTCTTCTATATATGAATCTATCCTACAATAAGCTATATTAAGTTCATTGATAGACATGGTAATGTAATTTCCAGAATGGTGTAGTATATCATACATTTTCATAATGTACAGAAAATTGTCATATAAGACTATACCACCCCCTTTGTCAGGCTTCATTACTCTTATGTTCTTGTCATTAATAATAATGTTTAGCAAATTACTGTCCTCTGTACTCAAATTGCTATATTTAGTAATTTCTTTCAATTTCTTATATTCATAATAAATTTTCCTTGATGTAATTTTATCATATAAGTCCACTTTCGGATGAGGAGGCAGATTGAACATACTTGTTTTTTTTAAAAAAGAAATTTCATAATCATCATGTGATCTTATTTTATTTTCATTACTCTGTGTATTATTAAAAAATAGATCTAAATTGATTTTTCTAACATATTTTTTAAAATCAATAATAGTATGTACCAAATTAAATTTAAGGTTGGGTATAAATTTCATCCCCTTGCTAAATAAATTAAAATATTCCTTTCCAATAACACTATCTGTATAATTAAATATGTTAAAATTGTCAAGTGTGTGTATGTTGCCTTCTACTTTGATAGCTTTGTTCTCGTACCTATCGTCTCTATTTAACACCAAGTCCTGATTGGTGTTCAATACTGTAAATTCATTGTGTCTCTTACAAAGCCCTGATTGCGATTCCGATACGGTTGTATTATTTCAACCACAGCTTGTGAACACTGAGGAGATGGTCAAAATACAGGATGAGATTTCCGGATTAAAGGATGAACTGAAACATCTCACATTTTTAGTGAAGCAGTTATTACAAAGTGAAGTAGCAGCAGGCTTCAAACGGCTGCAGCCATTCAAAGTAAGACAACAGAAATACGACCTCAGCGTGTCTACACTAATATGGATAGTTTGGATACCTTTAATTCTCCCATTGGAAATGTGAGATCAGTATCCAAACGAATTATTGACAAAGACAATGCTATTTACCAAGAAACATCAAGAATGGATGAACAGGCTGTCAATGTTTCTTCAGACAGCTTGGACATTCCTAATGGACAAATGGTTAAAAACATGAATGCTTTGGATATAAATGATTCACAGAATCGCGGCAAAATCAACCTTTCTAATTTCACCTTTGACTTTTCCCTATATGACATCAATGATGAGATCACTAGAATAGGAACAAAACCAAAAATAACTATTCCTACCAAAACATATTCTACAGCTACTGGTCAATCCATTCACAGTAAAGGTACTGATAATATGGTTAATGGTTCAGGAATGACAACTGAACAAAAGAATGGAACTGACAATGCAAATAGATTTAACAATTTTTTACAGTTTAATTATAACATGAATGATGCGAATGTTAATGACAATGATTTTATGTCAGAAAATTATGACAATGATAATTTAAAGACATTGATTTATAAGCTTGGTAAAAAACTAAAAAATATTAATGACTTGAGAGTGGATAATGTTTATCTGTCAAAAAATATGGATTTGAAAATGGTTCCTAAAGGTTTGAGATTTTTTAAGTTACCTTTAGGTTTTGAATATTCAGAAATTTTAAAAAAGGAATTTAATAATTTTTTTGATAGTTGTGGATTTAAATTCATGGAGTTACTAATGAAATATAACGACGAAAAACTGAGCAAATATATATTAGAAGCAGAGACATTGAATAACAAAAATATTAAATGATTTAGTATTCCCTCAATGGGAACAATAATATAACAAGCAATTTAATGAAGCAAACAAACACATTAGTAACACCAATAAATGGAAAACCAACAAATTGAAAAGGGACAGTGAACATTATAACACTAATAAAGCTTATATATGGCCAAGCAATAGGGGTAGTAGCAACAACTATGAGTATATAGACCGTAAAACACAATTACGTGAAGAAGCAAATAGAGAATTTGGGCAAGGGGGAAATAACACAATATACAAACATAATAATGGATACATTAATAGGAAGGATTTTCAGAGAAGGAAACAATCAATACAACCGTATCGAATAATCAGGGCTTTGTAAGAGACACAATGAATTTACAGTATTGAACACCAATTAGGACTTGGTGTTAAATAGAGACGTTAGCTACGAGAACAAAGCTATCAAAGTAGAAGGCAACATACACACACTTGACAATTTTAACATATTTAATTATACAGATAGTGTTATTGGAAAGGAATATTTTAATTTATTTAGCAAGGGGATGAAATTTATACCCAACCCTAAATTTAATTTGGTACATACTATTATTGATTTTAAAAAATATGTTAGAAAAATCAATTTAGATCTATTTTTTAATAATACAGAGAGTAATGAAAATAAAATAAGATCACATGATGATGATGAAATTTCTTTTTTAAAAAAAACAAGTATGTTCAATCCGCCTCCTCATCCGAAAGTGGACTTATATGATAAAATGACATCAAGGAAAATTTATTATGAATATAAGAAATTGAAAGAAATGACTAAATATAGCAATTTGAGTACAGAGGACAGTAATTTGCTAAACATTATTATTAATGACAAGAACATAAGAGTAATGAAGCCTGACAAAGGGGGTGGTATAGTCTTATATGACAATTTTCGGTACATTATGAAAATGTATGATATACTACTCCATTCTGGAAATTACATTACCATTTCTGTCAATGAACTTAATATAGTTTATTGTAGGATAGATTCATATATAGAAGAATATTACATTGAAGCAAGAATTACTAGAGAAGAATATGAATTCTTGAGGGTAGAATTCCCACAACTGGCTACTTTTGTAGGTATCCCTAAGATACACAAGGATACCTCTGACCCCCCTTTTAGACCAATAGTGTCAGGCAGTCATTCCAAAACCTTCCCAATAGGAAGATATATTGACTCAAAATTGAAATTTATTTATGAGAATGTGTCTCACATGGTCAAAGATTCATGGATATTTTTAATGAATTTTCCAAAAAATATTAATTTAGACAACATTATATTCTTAACCATTGACGTGATAGATTTGTTTTCTTGTATTCCGAAAGATGAAGGACTCATAGCCTTTAGTAATAGTATAAGAAAACACACTAGTATGGATTGGAATAAAATATGTTTACTACAGGAAATGATGTCCATAGTTCTCGATAGCAATTATATATATTTTGAAGGAGAACTCTTTAAACAGATTAGAGGTGTCGCTATGGGTGCTGCTTGTGCCCCTATATATGCAAATTTGGTCATGCTGAATTGGGAAGACAATATTTTATTCACATGTGAATTTTTTAAACACATTAAGTATTACTCAAGGTTTTTAGACGATATTTATATATTGTGGGGAGCAGATGAGACTTTATTGGATACATTTATCCACTTTTTAAATTCAAGTAGTAACTATTTGAAATTTATACACTCCTACAATAATACAGGTGTACCATACTTAGACACATTAATAAAATATGAGGCACAACAAGTTTCTTCGTCTATTTATAGAAAAGACACTTTTTCCAACAGCTATCTTCATTATAACAGCTGCCACCCAGACATTTTAAAAAATAATATTTTCAAGGGTCAATGTATACGTTCAGCACGCATGACGTCTAATGACAATGATTTAAGAAAGGAATTAGAATATATAAAAAAATTGTTCTCACAAAGAGGTTATCCCAATCATATGATGGATTCTACTATTACATACATTTTGGAATTCAGGGAAACTATATATCAACCTGTGTTACGTAATAGTTTTGGAGGACAACTGACTGACACAGTTTTAAAAATGGGAGAAACAGGTCTGATTTCTAGTAATAGATACAAAAAATCATGTGTGATTCAGTATAATATGGCAGCTAGTTACATCAAACACATTATAAGTGACTCATGGCATCTAATATTTAATGATATTCAAATCACAAAAGTAATAGGTACAAAGCCCAATTTTATTTTTAAGATGGGTAGCAATATAAAAAATATGGTGGAATACAAGAAAGAAAGAAAGACAGACAAAAACAAAGTGACAAATACAAGTTTAAAATGTGGGTCATGTTGACAATGTAAATATATGTCAGACAAACTTATTATTAAGTTAAATAATGAATTAAAAAGTTGTGTTTACAGCAAACCAGGTAACTGTAATAGTAAACTGGTCATATATTTAAGTACATGTCAAAAATGTTTTAGTTTTTACGTAGGTAAGACCGAGAGGTATTTAAGAAAAAGAATTTATAACCATACTTACAGTATTAAAACTAAAGACATGAACAATGCTTTATATAAACACATTTTTAATGAAGGAGAAGATCACAACTTTAAATTTATTATTTTAGAAGTATTAAAACCTAGACCCTTGGGAGGAGATATAAAAAGTTTGTTAAGCTATAAAGAAGTATGGTGGCAAATTTATTTGGATGCCACCACTCCCCCAGGTTTGAATGACCACATATCAATCAAACCTTTATTACATTCCAAGTTCTGTTAATCACAATATTATGTTTATTTTAAGTCACGGTCCCCAGATCACACTGATACAGATTATAATGAGATCACATTGATTTTAAATGAACATAATAGTTTTTTTTTTTTTTTTTTTTTAAACAAAGATTTATTTATGGATAATTTGTTTTTAAAAAAAAAAAAAAAAAAAAAACTTTTATAAAAACTTTTTTAAAGAAAAAAATTTTCAAAAGAATATTTTATTTATTTTTTACATGTATGAAGTAATAGATTTTTAACATCATTGTTAATGAGGATATTTTATTCATTTAATAATATTAATTTTTTGAAATTAATAATTCATATATATTTATACTAATATTTAATATTTCTTTATACAGTTTCATGTATGTACAGGCTCCCTGTACTTATGTAACATTATCAGATTTATGCCGAGTGTGTGTATTGTAGTCAATTATGTCACTTTATATCTGGAAGAACAGTACTTACTCATTTATTGATTTATTAATCTATATATAAAATGATAGTGGATTTATTTAAATATTTAATAGTACCATAGGAATGCACAAGATATAACTGTTAAATATGAACATCTATTTTTCTGTATTATTTACGCAATCGCATATAGGTAGCAACATGTATTTGGTAGGGATAATTGTAGAGATGACGTATTTTATTTTAATTTATTTGTATTTTAACAGTAATCCAAATGTATATTCTTATTGTACATTATATTTAGTACAAATATACATTTATACGTTCTATTTATATCATGCAGTTTGATACACTTGCATGTATACGTTTTAAGGGATACTGCTGCGATATGTCTTTAAGATTTTTAAAGTATATTGGCGCCAAAAAAGTCATTTAAGCATCTGTGAGTAGTTGGTTAGTGAGTTCTGATGAAACCCTGTGTTAATGGGTGAAAGCGCTTAACTCTATTGTTTTATCTGCATTTTCGTATCTTCGTGTTGTTCGTGCCAGTTATGGAATAAACTTAGTGTATTTTGCATTCGCACAGTTGTTGGTGGTTGTTTGGAATTACGTTTGGATTTATGTTTTGAATCCTCGTTTTGGGCACTTATTGGTGTATTCGCAGTGGACATTTATGTAGTTATCTGTTTTGCATGTTTTTAAGTTGCGATTTTGGCTGCAATGGAACACACCGGTGCATCACCTACTAATGAGACATTATTTCAACCACAGCTTGCGAACACTGAGGAGATGGTCAAAATACAGGATGAGATTTCCGGATTAAAGGATGAACTGAAACATCTCACATTTTTAGTGAAGCAGTTATTACAAAGTGAAGTAGCAGCGCAGGCTTCCGATAAAACGGCTGCAGCCATTCAAAGTAAGACAACAGAAATACGACCTCAGTGTGTCTACACTAATATGGATAGTTTGGATACCTTTAATTCTCCCATTGGAAATGTGAGATCAGTATCCAAACGAATTATTGACAAAGACAATGCTATTTACCAAGAAACATCAAGAATGGATGAACAGGCTGTCAATGTTTCTTCAGACAGCTTGGACATTCCTAATGGACAAATGGTTAAAAACATGAATGCTTTGGATATAAATGATTCACAGAATCGCAGCAAAATCAACCTTTCTAATTTCACCTTTGACTTTTCCCTATATGACATCAATGATGAGGTCACTAGAATAGGAACGAAACCAAAAATAACTATTCCTACCAAAACATATTCTACAGCTACTGGTCAATCCATTCACAGTAAAGGTACTGATAATATGGTTAATGGTTCAGGAATGACAACTGGACAAAAGAATGGAACTGACAATGCAAATAGATTTAACAATTTTTTACAGTTTAATTATAACATGAATGATGCAAATGTTAATGACAATGATTTTATGTCAGAAAATTATGACAATGATAATTTAAAGACATTGATTTATAAGCTTGGTAAAAAACTAAAAAATATTAATGACTTGAGAGTGGATAATGTTTATCTGTCAAAAAATATGGATTTGAAAATGGTTCCTAAAGGTTTGAGATTTTTTAAATTACCTTTAGGTTTTGAATATTCAGAAAATTTAAAAAAGGAATTTAATAATTTTTTTGATAGTTGTGGATTTAAATTCATGGAGATACTAATGAAATATAACAACGAAAAACTGAGCAAATATATATTAGAAGCAGAGACATTGAATAACAACATATTAAATGATTTAGTATTCCCTCAATGGGAACACTTATATAACAAGCAATTTAATGAAGCAAACTAACACATTAGTAACACCAATAAACGCAAAACCAACAAATTGAAAAGGGACAGTGAACATTATAACACTAATAAAGCTTATATATGGCCAAGCAATAGGGGTAGTAGCAACAACTATGAGTATATAGACCGTAAAACACAATTACGTGAAGAAGCAAATAGAGAATTTGGGCAAGGGGGAAATAACACAATATACAAACATAATAATGGATACATTAATAGGAAGGATTTTCAGAGAGAAGGGAAAAAATCAATACAACCATATCGGAATCGCAATCAGGGCTTTGTAAGAGACACAATGAATTTACAGTATTGAACACCAATCAGGACTTGGTGTTAAATAGAGACGATAGCTACGAGAACAAAGCTATCAAAGTAGAAGGCAACATACACACACTTGACAATTTTAACATATTTAATTATACAGATAGTGTTATTGGAAAGGAATATTTTAATTTATTTAGCAAGGGGATGAAATTTATACCCAACCCTAAATTTAATTTGGTACATACTATTATTGATTTTAAAAAATATGTTAGAAAAATCAATTTAGATCTATTTTTTAATAATACACAGAGTAATGAAAATAAAATAAGATCACATGATGATGATGAAATTTCTTTTTTAAAAAAAACAAGTATGTTCAATCCGCCTCCTCATCCGAAAGTGGACTTATATGATAAAATTACATCAAGGAAAATTTATTATGAATATAAGAAATTGAAAGAAATGACTAAATATAGCAATTTGAGTACAGAGGACAGTAATTTGCTAAACATTATTATTAATGACAAGAACATAAGAGTAATGAAGCCTGACAAATGGGGTGATATAGTCTTATATGACACTTTTTGGTACATTATGAAAATGTATGATATACTACACCATTCTGGAAATTACATTACCATTTCTATCAATGAACTTAATATAGCTTATTGTAGGATAGATTCATATATAGAAGAATATTACATTGAAGCAAGAATTACTAGAGAAGAATATGAATTCTTGAGGGTAGAATTCCCACAACTGGCTACTTTTGTAGGTATCCCTAAGATACATAAGGATACCTCTGACCCCCCTTTTAGACCAATAGTGTCAGGCAGTCATTCCAAAACCTTCCCAATAGGAAGATATATTGACTCAAAATTGAAATTTATTTATGAGAATGTGTCTCACATGGTCAAAGATTCATGGATATTTTTAATGAATTTTCCAAAAAATATTAATTTAGACAACATTATATTCTTAACCATTGACATGATAGATTTGTTTTCTTGTATTCCGAAAGATGAAGGACTCATAGCCTTTAGTAATAGTATAAGAAAACACACTAGTATGGATTGGAATAAAATATGTTTACTACAGGAAATGATGTCCATAGTTCTCGATAACAATTATATATATTTTGAAGGAGAACTCTTTAAACAAATTAGAGGTGTCGCTATGGGTGCTGCTTGTGCCCCTATATATGCAAATTTGGTCATGCTGAATTGGGAAGACAATATTTTATTCACATGTGAATTTTTTAAACACGTTAAGTATTACTCAAGGTTTTTAGACGATATTTATATATTGTGGGGAGCAGATGAGACTTTATTGGATACATTTATCCACTTTTTAAATTCAAGTAGTAACTATTTGAAATTTACACACTCCTACAATAATACAGGTGTACCATACTTAGACACATTAATAAAATTTGAGGCACAACAAGTTTCTTCGTCTATTTATAGAAAAGACACTTTTTCCAACAGCTATCTTCATTATAACAGCTGCCACCCAGACATTTTAAAAAATAATATTTTCAAGGGTCAATGTATACGTTCAGCACGCATGACGTCTAATGACAATGATTTAAGAAAGGAATTAGAATATATAAAAAAATTGTTCTCACAAAGAGGTTATCCCAATCATATGATGGATTCTACTATTACATACATTTTGGAATTCAGGGAAAATAGATATCAACCTGTGTTAAGTAATAGTTTTGGAGGACAACTGACTGACACAGATTTAAAAATGGGAGAAACAGGTCTGATTTCTAGTAATAGATACAAAAAATCATGCGTGATTCAGTATAATATGGCAGCTAGTTACATCAAACACATTATAAGTGACTCATGGCATCTAATATTTAATGATGTTCAAATCACAAAAGTAATAGGTACAAAACCCAATTTTATTTTTAAGATGGGTAGCAATATAAAAAATATGGTGGAATACAAGAAAGAAAGAAAGACAGACAAAAACAAAGTGACAAATACAAGTTTAAAATGTGGGTCATGTAGACAATGTAAATATATGTCAGACAAACTTATTATTAAGTTAAATAATGAATTAAAAAGTTGTGTTTACAGCAAACCAGGTAACTGTAATAGTAAATTGGTCATATATTTAAGTACATGTCAGAAATGTTTTAGTTTTTACGTAGGTAAGACCGAGAGGAATTTAAGAAAAAGAATTTATGACCATACTTACAGTATTAAAACTAAAGACATGAACAATGCTTTATATAAACACATTTTTAATGAAGGAGAAGATCACAACTTTAAATTTATTATTTTAGAAGTATTAAAACCTAGACCCTTGGGAGGAGATATAGAAAGTTTGTTAAGCTATAAAGAAGTATGGTGGCAAATTTATTTGGATGCCACCACTCCCCCAGGTTTGAATGACCACATATCAATCAAACCTTTATTACATTCCAAGTTCTGTTAATCACAATATTATGTTTATTTTAAGTCACGTTCCCCAGATCACACTGATACAGATTATAATGAGATCACATTGATTTTAAATGAACATAATAGTTTTTTTTTTTTTTTTTTTAAACAAAGATTTATTTATGGATAATTTGTTTTTAAAAAAAAAAAAAAAAAAACTTTTATAAAAACTTTTTTAAAGAAAATTTTTTTCAAAAGAATATTTTATTTATTTTTTACATGTATGAAGTAATAGATTTTTAACATCATTGTTAATGAGGATATTTTATTCATTTAATAATATTATTTTTTTGAAATTAATAATTAATATATATTTATACTAATTTTTAATATTTCTTTATACAGTTTCATGTATATACAGGCTCCCTGTACTTATGTAACATTATCAGATTTATGCCAAGTGTGTGTATTGTAGTCAATTATGTCACTTTATATCTGGAAGAACAGTACTTACTCATTTATTGATTTATTAATCTATATACAAAATGATAGTGGATTTATTTAAATATTTAATAGTACCATAGGAATGCACAAGATATAACTGTTAAATATGAACATCTATTTTTCTGTATTATTTACGCAATCGCATATAGGCAGCAACATGTATTTGGTAGGGATAATTGTAGAGATGACGTATTTTATTTTAATTTATTTGTATTTTAACAGTAATCCAAATGTATATTCTTATTGTACATTATATTTAGTACAAATATACATTTATACGTTCTATTTATATCATGCAGTTTGATACACTTGCATGTATACGTTTTAAGGGATACTGCTGCGATATGTCTTTAAGATTTTTAAAGTATATTGGCGCCAAAAAAGTCATTTAAGCATCTGTGAGTAGTTGGTTAGTGAGTTCTGATGAAACCCTGTGTTAATGGGTGAAAGCGCTTAACTCTATTGTTTTATCTGCATTTTCGTATCTTCATGTTGTTCGTGCCAGTTATGGAATAAACTTAGTGTATTTTGCATTCGCACAGTTGTTGGTGGTTGTTTGGAATTACGTTTGGATTTATGTTTTGAATCCTCGTTTTGGGCACTTATTGGTGTATTCGCAGTGGACATTTACGTAGTTATCTGTTTTGCGTCATTTCTGAATCTGTCATACAGTGTGCATTCCACTATCTCTCTGAAGCACTTCATCTCCATCACCACAAGGGTCCTCAGCTGCTCTGCCTAAGTTTCTGTTATGTACAGAAGCAATGGCCAAACCAGCCTTTTGTACACCTTACTTTTTAGATTCTTTGGCATTCTTCTATCACACATTACTCTGACTCTTTTTTCCAGTTTGTTGCAGCACATTTAATTCTGCTTTGACAATCTCATTCAGACTTCAATTTTTCCTCAGTCACACCCCCCAGATACCTGAAGTTGTTAACTGTTCCATTGTTTCCACTTCTATCACAATTTTCAGCTTCTTCTGATTTCCTCCATTTACTACTATGACCAGTGTCTTGTCTGTGATCAGTTGCATCCTATGTGCCATCAGTTTTGAAATTCCATTCCCCTATCACTTGCTGAAGCTTCTGTTCAGAGTCTGCTTATAGTGCCGCATCATCTGCTTTGTTGATCTGTTCCCTCCAACCTGTTTTCTGATATAGTCCATCATCAGTATGAACAAGAGTGGGCTCAGAGCCAAACCATAATGTGCAGCCACTATCACCTGGAACACCTCTATGAATCTAAACATTGTTCACACTTCTGTCATTGGGTCCTTGTACTAATTCTACCAATGTGTCTGAGACTTCAAACTATCACAGAATTGCTTGCCCCAATAAGCTTTCTCAGCACCTTGACATATGCTTTCTCCATCTCTAGGACTGCTCAGCTACACTCTTTCCTTATATCCAGCTGCTTCTCCACTACGTGTCTTACTTCAAACACTGGATCAGTTGTACTGCATCCTAATCTGAATCCAAGTTACTGATCTCCTATTTTACTTTGCACTAATCGGTTTGCATTGTCAAGCACCTTCTCCAGCACTGTGATACAGAGTGACATGACTCTGATACCTCTGTGCTGCCAACAGTTGTGAAATGTATTTTTAATCGTTTTCAATGGCACTAGAATGTTTATTTTCCAGTAAAAATGAACATCAACGCATTACTATTCTAAAAGCCAGACGGCTTCTTGTGGTTGGCAGAACCAATTAATTGATGATGTCCACTCCTAGCCAATTTATTAAATGCTCATGACACTAAATATACATTACAATACACTGACAGCCTTAAATTGAAGTGGCCACACTCTTCCTTAGCTACCTGTGAGAAATCTTTCTGTAAGGTAGCTCCTGATTTTTGGAATTCTCTTCCTAGTGATGTCACCAAAACCTAAACAGTTAATCAATCCAAGAAAGAGTTAACCTGCACCAACAGGAAAAAGTCAAAAACAGTACTTCACTGACTCTGGTCAAGATGTACACAGACCACAACAACTCTACTGTTAATTTCACATCTTGTATACACCCTATATATGTATATACTGTATAAATATGTTTCAAAATCTTATGTTATATGTAGTTCACCATCTAAAGATGTGTAATGCATGCTTATAAGTTGCTTACTATATCAAGTTTTGTAATACATACATACATACATACATCTGGGGTGCACCTCTCTCTCTCTCTAATGCAGTGAGTACCTCAGGATCGGTTTCTTCCCAATGTGCCCAAAATCTTGAACATATCATCTGATTTCATCAAAGCCTGCCATTTTCTTGACTTTAATTTTGCTAATGCACTTTGCACTTCTTCTCTCGTGGGTTCTCCTTCCTGTCTCATCATGCGAACCATAATTACAAATTCTCTGGGGTTGTCTGCATGCAGAAGCTTCTTGAAATACTTATTTCATCTGCTCTTCATGTTCTCCGGACTGATTAGCAGTGTTCCTAACATTTCTTATGAATGGCATCTGACAACTTCTTTTAGCTTTTCACATATGTACTACATACATAAGTATTCTTTAATTTTCATGTAAACACTCTGTATGTATGTGAGACCACAACCAAAGCATATCTTCATCACATCTCTAGCAATACTTTGGCCAAGTTATTAACTTAAAATTCACTTCCTTTGGGAATATGAAAATTGGTATTGATCATTTACTAAGCAAACAACTGGAGCTCTACTAACAATATGAGTTTAACTAGGGTCATATGCCTTAAATCTTCTTCTGCTCCATTAACTACCTGTCCTAGATAACTCTCAGAATTCTGAGCATAGTGGGAAAACCACATCTCTCAAGAGGCTTTATAAAACTAGAAGAATAGCCAGAGCTAGGTAGGGAGCCTTGTACTATTCCAAATAATATGATTTTGGGAGACAGGAGATCTGAGGATTATCTGCCTACTTGCCTTAAAAAGCATGGTCTAATACCATTATACACAAATCAATTGGACTCATTAATACCAAATAGGTACCTTGCTTTACTTAAGGCTACAATTTCACTTTATCAACCAGCTGTTGTTATACCATAAGCTCTTTTTTGATAAGTTAACTGTACGTGTTCTCTCATCACTTTACACCTACACGTTAGTTAATCATGTAAGAATATCCAAAAGTGAGTAGCCTCACGAGTTAAGTTATGTGAGATATTAATATCTCAGAATCAAAAGGAAACATTACTACCAAATACCATGCAGTACAAATATTAAATAAATACCATGCAGTACAAATATTAAATAACGGGTAAACTAAATGTAATGTTATGTTAATCTACACAAAGACTATCGAGATTGCGTCATCACTATCAAATATTAAGCACTGATGCAATGTTCATTGTGGAGAGCACAAATTTTACCAAATAGGAAAAGAAAAAGTTCTGTTGAAATATTTAGTTCAAATATTAAAAATAAAACACTGCATAACAGCAGTAGGTAATAGTGTGTAAAATGGGTAAAATCAACTAATCAGTTCACATCGGCTGGCGAAAGAGAGTTCAAACCTCAACAGCTTGTACCTAAACTCTACAGGAAAATTGTAACCCGAGAAACAGCTCGTGGGAAAAGACGCTACATCTGACATGTTTGGCCTGTAGAGGGCGCATAGAGGCCTGGGAATGGTACGCTTTTTTGTCACCGCTGCTGCTACTATTACTACAATTACTACTGTCGTTTTTTTCCTCCTAGTACTGTGTGCTCCACCCTCAGCCCGTGTCAGCAGGTAGAAAGAGTGACTGTAGAATCTCAAAGGAGGGAGGTTGAGCTCAGCGCTGAGAGGCAGAAATACACCAGCAGTTTCTCACAGCTGCCGCTGTGCAATGATTTGCTTTTTTTCTCCACTAATAAGTTCGATCCATCAATTCTTGTGTAACTATACTGCCGACTTCGCATTCAGTTTTTCATCTTTTGACTTGTAGGTATCTTGGACGGCAGAATTGGAGACTTTGCTGACTTTTAGGAAGATTGCGGAGTTCAGCGAGTGAGTGTGTGGAAATCGAGCAGCTGGAAGGTTTACTTTTGTTTGAGCAAACTTAAAGTCCCATCTAAGTGGGAGAAGGGTTGGTTATCAACAGTGTTACGCACACTTGGGACTCCTTACTTTGCCTGTGGGTGTCTGTGTTGAGTCCAGAGTATTGGAAGTGTATTTTACTGTTTCTACCTGAAGTGTTTTTACGGCGAGGGCCTTGGCCACAAGCTTGCCAGTTCTGCTTGAGAGCCCCGGGACTACAACGTGCTCTTCTTGGTAAGTGGAGTGAATATAGCCCCGAGGGACATCCATCATCAGTTTTGGAGGGCTGCTGGAGGACTTCTAGCATCCGTCATTTGTACAAGTTGAACTTTTTACGTGAAGCTGTTGTGACAAAATAAGTTCGATTCTGATTTCTCTAAATTCAGGTTCATTTATGTCCCTGATGACCCCCTGATTTGGCCAGTCGACATCTGTTCACGTATTTCTCAGTTTTACTTTGGCATATAAAGTAGAATGAAAGGTGGCCTACCAACGGCAACTTAAATGGGTTAAAATTCAGACGATCTGTATCTTTGTATGTACATGTTTTGTGATTTTGTGACAGAAAACTGGAACAAGGAATGGAGAAAAAAACAATATATGTGCATGGCTTTTTCTCTCCCGAGAGGCTTGAAAACTGCTGATTCTGGGGAGTCTGCTTTGACTGTCAGACCAGGGTAGGAGAAGAAAGAAGGTTTACTCTGTGGGGAAGTACAGTATAATATTATTTCTCTCCCCGGGGAGAGCATAACTGTCCTCCCAGGGGAGGAGGTATGCTGGCTCCTGACTCAGTTGAGAAGGTATGCTGGCTCCTGACTGTGTGGAGAGTCCGGCAAGGGAAGTCTTAAACGGGAGAAAAATGTTAGAATATCTGAGTATGGAATATTAAGAATGCAAACATTAAGTATACAAACCATTTTAACATGGAATTAACCCCCTTTCCCATAGAATTACTCTTGAAATATTGGAAAAGTCAGCACTGTACAGTGTGCCATAAGGCAGGAATCTTAAAAGGAGAAATAGCTCACTTGTTCCTCATGCTGGAAACTGTTTCAGTCCTAATTAAGACAATTGCTTTAAAAAGGCTGTATATTGAGGATTTGTTGTGCAAGTTACAGTGTTGAAACACCATAGTTTTGTTCTTGCATGTAATAAAAAACATCAGATCTCAGTGTAGCTAGCAGACACTGTCAGAATTACAGAGCACCATGCACATCTCCGGGCCGCCACCGCAGCCTGCGTAATGACTGTGTTTCTACAGAAGCAGGCAGTCCTCTGGCCCTGGCTGCTAATGGCAGCACTTCAGGCGGGCCTTGGCCAAACTGGGCTTGTGTTGGCAGCAGCGGTGGAGACTGAACGTTCAGCACCCAAGGCTATCATTAAGGTGATTCCCCGAAAGCTGGATCCAACTGGGAAGTACAACTTGACTCTGGAAGGGGTATTTGCTGGGCCTGCAGATGTGACTTCAGCAGATGGCAAGCTGTTGCAGGTAAACAAGATTTGTTTTGCTTTCTTCTTAAAGTTGCAACTAAATGTTGATATGTATTGTAAATCACTGCATGGTACTACTGGTGGTCCCACTTGTTTCTCACTATCATAGCAAACATGAACTGCTTAAGTGTTTTAGTAGGTGCTAAATTTGAAGACATTGGAGATGGGATACACTGTGTGCTCGCGTCCTGCTGTAACTTTAAAATGCATGCCCTTGTATGTTCATTAGCAATAGCTTTCAGAATTTAATGTGGTGGTGCTCTACAGTTATTTAAAATGACTGCCTCAATGGGAATGTTAATTTTATTTATGATGCTCAGTCATACTTCATGCACACTTTGAAGCATTGTGCTAGTACTGCAGCATAACACCCACTCCCCCGATTTGTAAAAGTCCTTTAGCATTGGATTACAGCTGCAGCATTACTGCATGGTACATGAAGTGATGTGGCTGTTTAGATTGAACCATAGCTGTCAACCTCTTGCCTCATGATTTGGGAGCAAAGTCAAAACAATCGGACATAAACCCTGACTCTGGGACATGTATATGTTTGTGTCATTGGCTACTGTTTGTTTTATTTTATTCATTACTATATTGTGCTTTTAGTCTGAGGACTAAAATCTTTAATTATAAATCACTTTGTGATTTTTTTTAAAGCATTCAGAAACATAAAGCAAAGGTAGAGATGTACTTTCAAGGACCCTTAAGAGGTGAGAGAGAGTTAAGATGTAGCTTGGGTCCGTTTACGTTAAGCAATGTTCTTGGCTGATGTACTTTTACACACTTTGTTGTCTGTTCTTATTTGTATTTAACTTTGTATTTTTCTGTTTATTTTAAGTTATAGATAAAAATGATTCTCTTGGATCAATTTGTCTAACCTTGTTTTCATAGATAAATGAAGAAAATTATGTCTGAGTTGTACTTCACTTAAGCTTGTCTTCTCATGGCTTTGAAAATAGAGCTGTTTTTACTGGAGTCTTGTAAGGTTCAGCCAGGTAGCTGTACTGATTTTGAATACAAGTTCATCGTTAATGTTATGTTTTTTTGGCTTATATTAATCCATAGCTTGAAATGGAAGATGTAGCATTTAAATGTGGAAGATGTTTATACATTTTCATCTGTTTGAAGTTGGCACTGAAGGGAGAGCTGTTTAATAGCATTGTGCTCTGATATGCACTTGATACAAATGCTTATCCACTATACAGATAAGACTACTGCCTTGCAAATACTAAGTGAGATTTTGAGAGTTAAAGAACGTATGTATTTGGATAACTATAACAGGACTTTTCAGCATTCTCGAGGGGGGGAGGGCTTGTTATAAAACTTTTTCATTCTGTTGCCGTTGGGGTTATGAGGCAAAAAGCTGTTCAAAACAGTTCCGTTTTGCTTTTTGTTTAATGAAGATAACCAAACCATAAATTAAGGCCTTGGCAAAAAAGACACATTTGATGACATAAAAATAAAAAAGCAGAGTGCACATTTTGATGCAGTAAGCCCTGATGCGGCTCGTGTTAGTAACTGATTCTGGCTGGTATGTTCCTCCTTTTGTGTGTGTTTTTAAACTGAATTGTTAATCTTGGTATCATCTAGTTATCTACCTTAAAATTCTAGGATTTAAAGCATTTGTGTATTACTTGTATCTTTTTTTAGTCAAGTACAAGGGATACAGTTACTGGGATAAAATAATTGTGTGCGAATGCACTGCTTTGATTCTCTACCAAGTAAAATATGTTCATTAATGCTTGATCATAAAGTGAAATTCATTAATATTTGTAGAATAATGGTCATGCACAGGTTATATATTTCTTATTGTATCTAAGAATTTATTTTAAATTCTTTAGCTCAATTGCTAAAGCTGCTTCACTTCCTGTTTTTTAAGAAACTTGAATGTACAGAAGTCTTCAAATATAAAATAATGTTTTTGAAAAGTTCTTTTAATACAGATATTTTTTGCAGTTCAAGTAGATGTTTTTTGAACTGCAGTTTTGTGTTTGTATACGCATACTTAAACGAGTAGACTCATACACACATGCACATGCATACTCATGTATATGAGCAATATATATTATTTCTACATTCACAGATATGTTGTAGAGGATTTCAGTAGTAGTCTCATCAGTGACTTGCAAAACTTTTAACTTGTAAATGCAGTTATGAATAATTTAGGTCTCTCGGGTACTTTGCAATAAAGTTTTGTTATTCAAGTGCAGAAAATATACTTAAGTATATTTTTTGAAGAAATCTTTTTGTCACATGTATTCTTTATCACCCTTGAGCAGCTGGGGACAGAAGAGTAATTGCTGGAACTTAATTGGATTAAGCTAGAATTCAAACTGAAATAGTCAGTGATGCACTCTTGCTTACCTCAATTTCTTATCTCTGCTGACTGTTGATGTTGTTGTTGTTGTTGCAGTTACAGTAGCATTGAAGTAAATCGTACTGAGATTTTATTTATTTTTTAATGTATGTATTTATTTTTTGCTTTCTACTTTTCAACTAGTCTATTTTGCTTAAATAGAGTTTTCAGTATTTTACCTCAATGGAATAACTTAGGAATTCAGAAATTCCCATTGTTTCTTTGGTTCTTTATAGAGCGGGTTTATAATTTGTAACACAGATGATTGAAGCCTATCAGCACCTCCGATACTCAATCTGTTGTCTTTTTAGGCTTGAGCCCTTCAGCCTCCTCTTATCTTACACTGTACCTCTAAGCTGCTCTGTGGTTGTCCATGAACCATTAATTATTCTGTTCTGGTACTTAACTGTGGGAGCATGGCATTCTCAAGACTGGTATCTGCTGAACTACCGATTTTTCTTTTTCAGTCCTAAGTTATGTCAGAGGTTCCAGAGTCTTTAGGTTAAAAAAAATTCCTACCTGTTTTCAGACTGCAGATAGCCTCCAACCCACTTTCAGACAAAATTGCTTGTTAAAATCTTCCTTCAGCATCTTTGCTCCAGTTAGAATTAACAAGGCAAAAATATAATTATGACAGGCACTCTACCCATGCAAAGAATTATGCATCAGGTCAAGGGGTTACAGTGGTGCTAGGCAGTGGTCCCAAAATAGATTTCTGAGTGGCTGAGCTTGTAAGTGTCTTGGGTGTTGGTAGCACTTTGTTCTGAGCAAACTGTTATTATGGCAGAGTACTTAACAAGAATCCAGATTGCAGATTGGATTGTCACATGGTCATATGCCAAAAGTCACTTCTTGCTGAAACGTGACATTTTGCAGCAAGGTAGAAAATGCGTGCCAACTAATGGAGTGGACATTTTCAGTTTAAAACTTTTGTTACCCTTAGTATATTTTTAGTCATAATGCATGTTTTCCTGCAGTATGCAGATGAATGATTGAAAAGTAAAAATGTTAAAATTATGTTCCATGAATAATGATAAATATAATTTGTTTTCACATGGCATAACTGTCAGTCAAGACAGTACTATGGAAACAGGGACTGAAGACAGTGTGGGTTTATAAGGTGTCATTTTCTGCAGTAATGCTAGGTATAGGACCACTTTAGCCCAGAAAGTATGTTAGTGCAGATTTTTATTTTTATTTTGCAGAAACTTTTGTAACTAAATTGCAGACTGTTTTGAGCTTTGCTGCATCAAAACAGTTCCAGTAAGTTTTGGAAGGGATTACCCAGTGCTTCATGAAGGCATATTATTGTCAAACTGATAATTAAAAGCACTAAAACATTGTATATAACTCTTTGTCTTACATTTTCTATGTAACTGACTTGACGTGTAATCTTTGTAATTGTATAATTTTTGTAATTATTGGCTGTTGGAGCTTTTCTCCCCGGGCCTCCGCTGAAAATGGACATATATCCAGTCGGACTATCCCGGTAAACAAATGTAAAATAAATAAAATAAATTTATTTCTTAAAGTTTTGTTAATGTTTTAGAGTAAACGTGAAGTAATTAGAGACTATAAATTGCTGTAAGAGTTAGTGTGGAGAATAGCCCTGCAAATGCTTGAAGTTCTGCAGTGTGTCATATGTTTGTATGGAACACACAAAGGTGGAGATCATCACTGTGTGAGGAGAAATTAGATAGCACTGCATTTGTAGCAATAATGGATGGAAGTGATGTTAGAGACCATCCAGGCTGAGCTACAAAAGATGAATAGGAGACTCTTGAAAAATTTTCCTAAAACTGACTAGCAACATAAAATATGAAGGTAATACCTTATGACCATGCAAGCACCATTTTGTTATTGCAAAACAAGAATAGAGAGATGAAGGCGCAAGTTAAAATTTCCCAAGATAAATTTATGGGTGTTTACTTTAAAATTGATGGAAATAAAGGGCAGGATGCTAAGGAGAACTGTGTGTGCAATGCAAGCTCCACTGATAAAAGGAAATTTGTTCTGTGCAGCTTGTATAAAAGTAGGTTGATAGAGTGGTCTGGTTGCCAATTTAACCGTATTAAATTGGAGAGGACCCTAACATGTATGCCTGACTGTGCTAGACTGTTGCAAGTGCATTCATCTACACAGTTGTGATGCTCATTTGGAGTCTGTGTACTCCTATATCTGACTCATGCTGCCTACCTCTTCTGCCTGGGAGCACAGTTCAGTTCTAGGCCCTTTTCCAAACGAAGCATGGGCAAACTAACCCCAGCCCCTCCCTTTCATATCTCTTCTGTATCTCTCTGGCTATCTCTTCCAGCCTGCATGGATCACTACTTTGAAACTAGGTTATATGAGGGTGTTGGACCAAAATATCTGTACATCAGGGAGCCTGTTCATTATATAGGCATATTATGTTACCCAAGCTGCATTCTGAACTCCCAGATTTGAAAATAGAGGCCATGTTTTATCAGGGCATCCCCAGTAGTTATTTGTTTAATCCAACGATTTGCATGAGTACTCTGGCTATGGTCCTGTCTACCATGAGTTAAAAAATTGACCACATTGCATAGATGTCATGTATGTCGCCTTCTGCTTCAGCAGCCAGCTTAACTCTACAAGTGAGAAATTTACTCCTCCAGAATCACTGTTTAGACAGTGTAAGAAGCCACCCACTAGGAAGATCTGTACTTTATAAACAATTAATTTTAGTGCATTCAGCATGTGTCCAGTTGTAGTGTACTTCTGCTTACATATTGTATTGTTTTGTATTGTCTGGCAGCTATCACAAAGGGTTAAGAATGTGAGCTGTTAATGAACTTCATCCTGTAGTCTAAAGTTTGATTCCCCTCAGCCTCCAGTTGCCTGCTGCATGACTGACCAAGTCAGTTTTCCTGACCGATTACTGGATTGAGTCTGAATGGTCCATATGGGTCATTGTTCTATCCCGTTAAATCCAAACAAGCAAATAAACAAGTAAATCCTGTCAGTGTTCAGGTTTTGTCTGTGATCTAAGATTACTTAGAAAAAAAAGCAGTGTTTTAAATTAAATTTCATTTGGCAGTCCAGATGGTCTGTTTGTTAGTGAATACTTCCACCCTGATATTTTTTGATCGTAAGATGTCACATGTGTCTGCTGGAAATGTTGCCATATATCACAACACAGACACTTGTTTAGATTTTGTTATATGGAATATTTAAGTAGTTACACTGGCCAATGGTATTGTCTGAGAGAGAGAGAGAGAACTATGTTCTGTTAAACAGAATAAAAATCAAGGAAAATGTTTGTGCTTTGTAAGGTAAGATGACAAGGAAAAGGCTATTCATAAGAATAGCAATTTAAAAAAAATTAAGAAGTTCTTTTGTGTTTGAGCGGTCGGTGAAATAATTGCCTTAAAAAGCAATTACCATGATAGTTTTCACACTCCCTAAAGAGAACACATTGACCACACTACAGGATGAAGTTCATTAACCGCTCACATTCTTAACCGTTTGTGATAGCTGCCAGACAAGACAGAACAAAACAATATGTAAGCAAAAGTACACTACAACTGGACACATGCTGAATGCACTAAAATTAAGGTACAGGCAAACACGGAAGGACTGTGGCTGACCAAGTTCGCAGATGACTGCAAACTGGGCGCCATAATCGACTCTCCAGCCGACACAAGCATCCTCCAAAAGGGCCTCATAGAAACAGACAACTGGTGCCAGAGCCATGGCCTCAAGCTAAACGCCAAAAAGTGTATAGTCATCCCCTTTGGGAAAAACAAAGTGCCCACAAATTACCACATAGGTGGTAATCCATTAAGTACAGAAGAAGTAATTAGGGACCTGGGGACCCAAGTTGATAGCAATCTCTCATTTGACAACCACGTGGCCAAAGTGGTTAGAAAAACATTTTATATAGCCCACCTAATCATGAAGGGATTCACATCTAGATCAGGGGAGGTAATCGTGCCTCTTTACTCATCCCTCATCAGGCCCATAATTGAGTACAATGCCCCTTTTGGGATGTACCTTACCAGACACCTGCAGCAACTGGAAAGACCCCAAAAGTACCTCACCAAGAGGATCAAAGGGCTCAAACAGATGCCATATACAACAATCCTTTTTTTGTCTACACTCCCTAAAGAGAACACAAGAATCCTTTTTTTGTCTACACTCCCTAAAGGGAACACAAGAATCATTTTTTTGTCTACAAGCACTATAGCTACAGTGTTTCAAAAAGTTTTCTTTTCATTATCTAACCAATCAGTGCACAGAAACTGCAGCAACTGGAAAGACCCCAAAAGTACCTCACCAAGAGGATCAAAGGGCTCAAACAGATGCCATATACTGCCCGGTTAAAGAAACACCAGCTCTACTCAGTGGCATACCGCCTGCTCAGAGGCGATCTGTGCCTGACGTATAAAGCCATGTCCAACCCCAATTAATGGACATGCTGCACCTCAGAAAATCCAAATCCCATCGAGCTACGCGCTCGAGAGACTTGAACCACAGCACTGAAATAAATAGGACATGCTGGAGGGACAGATTCATAACCCAGAGGCTCCCTTCACTCTGGAATAAAATCCCAGTCCAGGTTAGGCAGAGTCCCTCATTGACTCTCTTCAAGAGGAATCTTGATGAGTGGATGGGAGATTGTAGTTTTACCCCGGGTATCACTTCTGTGTCACTGTTAGACAGAGGCACAGTATACTAACCTCAAAAAAGGGCATAGCAAAATAAATTTAAAATGGGTGGCGAAAGCCAAACACATTCTGGCTAGGCTTATAAATGCCCTAGGGCAGATAGCCTAGTATGAACCTATGAACACAACAATCCTTTTTTTTGTCTACACTCCGTAAAGAGAACACAACAATCCTTTTTTTGTCTACACTCCCTAAAGAGAACACAACAATCCTTTTTTTGTCTACACTCCCTAAAGAGAACACAAGAATCCTTTTTTTGTCTACACTCCCTAAAGGGAACACAAGAATCCTTTTTTTGTCTACAAGCACTATAGCTACAGTGTTTCAAAAAGTTTTCTTTTCATTATCTAACCAATCAGTGCACAGAAACTGCTCAGATCGAGATTTAACTTTACACTTGATCATTTAAAATATTGGTGTATCACAGTTAACTTGTATCTGTTGCATTAGCACACTGATTTTTGTATCATGCTTAGAGCCAGGACTGAGGTGACTCAAATCATCTAAAGATTCCATGGTATTTTCTCACAAAACTTGTGGCTGACTTGTATATTTGTAAAAGTGGTTAACAGTAAAGGAAAACCTTGTATGCATAAAGTGTAGAAGAGAAGGAGGAAAAAGTATTCAGAAATACAGTAATTGGGGAGGGGGAGCTCTTTCACATCTGAGACCTTGTGAAGTTAGCTGTCGAAGAACAACTGTCAAGGTAGTTTTACTTCCTAAAGGAAATAGTTCGCTGCAAGTCTTACAGTTGTAATATTTTTAAAATGTACTGATACATTTTGGAAATAACAGAAAGATTTTATGTAAACAAATTAATGGGTATGAACTAATCAATACAAATTAATGTAAGACATAGCTCATTTTGTTGTTCATTTTATTTTTTAATGGTAAAGTCTGACTGGTTATAGCTGCTTTTCAGCAGAGGCTCTGGGAGAAATGTAAAAACAAAATGACTTCAAAGACATTAGTAAAATCACAACATTGTAGAAAACTTAAATGTTAGAAATTTAAGGATAAGCATGAGGTGGAATAAATAATTGATACATAAAAAAGTATGTATAAATACATACTATTTGGTTACAGATGTCTAATTTCAACTTAAAAAGATCTCAAACAGAAATTTGAAATCAGTAAACCCTGTACAACAAATGAACAAATCAGAGTATGTAGAATATTGAACGTACAATCTGTTAATTTTCATTCTGTCCTCATCTGATGGGTTCGGATCCGATCCCTCGTATCCAACTCAGCCATTCCTAAAGCTTGTGGCAACCAAAAACTCACTTCTCCCTTGCCCACAATGCACCAACCCCAATTACCTCAGATCTCGTTTGCCTCTTCAAGCAAAAGACGTGCTCATAGCATCATAGGAAGTTACTAGACTAATAGCCCTAGGGCCGTTACAAGCCTAGCCGAGTTCTGCCCTTGTTTCCACGATCAGTAGCTATTGCTCTGTCCAAGAGGGACACAAGTGGAACCCCTGTCTACCATCTCTCCTGCTTTCTTAAGATAAGTGATTTTTTTTTGATATTTCTCTTAAAAAATGTTTTTTTCACTTTTACCAATGTAAGTAATTTCTGTCGGCTCATTTTTCTATACATTTAATAATAATAAAAAAACTTTTCTATTTTCAAACTTCTTTTTGTGTGGATTGTGATGGCAGATAAACCAGAAAGGTTTAAGAAGTGTTCTAAAGTGTGGGCATAAATTGCCGCTTTTCAATGCCCACACATTCTGTGTTGATTGCCTAGGCCCCTTGCATTTACAGGAAGACTGCTCCATATGCCATGGCTTCAACTCCCGCACATTAGTGGAGTGGAAGAGTAAACCTCCTCCTCCTCCTTTTGGAGAGGCTGTATCAGAGGGTTCATCCTTTAAATCTAAAAAATCTTCCACCTCCTCCGCTTCGGATTCATCAAGGAAGCAGTCTGCTAAGGAACTTGCCTCAACCCCGGATCAGAAAAAGTCAAAATTACAGGATCCATCTGTTCCTTCAGATCTTACCAAGAAAAAAGTCTCCGATCTGACATTGCATTGGATCTGACAAGATCCGACAATCTAAATCTGACGGCCAAACTGTTATAAAGCTACTTTCCAGAACAAGGTACTCTCCTTCACTGGATCTGGTCCCTGATAAGAGTACCTTCTCCCTTTCTGGAACAGCCAAGGTCCCCATCTGTACACTCCACTCGTTCTACCAGGAGCCTTACAGAAAAAGATGTGGAGAGAGTGGCGAGGAAGATTATCTTGGCGTAGAGCCAGATTGGTTTTCCATCAGCTCCTACTCCTCTAGGTCAGGAGGTTTGTTTATCTACAACTCTTCCTTACAGATTCCTCTGCTGACTCCTCCTGCTGCTTGAGAGAGTGTGGATCCAAGCCATCCAAATCCGTCTGGTTCAGATCCGAGGATTACCATATCCTCAGATCCAAAGTTTTCCCTGAGAACTGTGGTCCCATCGATCAAGAGAGCTCCTGAAGCTGAAGTCTGCCTGTCAGATCCAAGGTGCTCTACTAGTCTCCAAAACTTTTAGAGCCGTCTCTGCACCTTGGAGTCTTGGCACTGGACAGCTATGCTCTGGCTTCCACCTCGGGAGTTTTACCCTCAGAGTGGGGGGGGGGTACTGTTCTTCCCTGATTTGATGTCCTCTCCTTTTCCAGGCCACTCTGCTTTTGAGGCTGTGAAGAGGGCATTTTCTGCCTCGGCAGTTGTGACGGAGCCATCCCACTCGGATCCTAAGTCTTCTACCATGATGTCTCAACACTCAGAGCCTCACTTAGGAGTACAGTTAATAATTTAATTATAAATATAAGTTTTAAAAGACTTGTTAATTGACTGTACTCCTGAGGATCACATGGCATGGAAGAGGGATATATAAAATGAGTGGAGTCATGAAAGTTTAACTTTTCCTTAGAAGTCCCTTGCATATGGGACGAAAGCACTTAATTTTGAAAGTTGTTTTTATGATTTTTTTTGTTGTTTGTATTATTTTTAAATTTTGATCCATTGGATTAATTAAACTGCTGTGAAGTGTCCAGGTGGGTATTGTGGCATTTTTGTGTGGACTTTTTACTGGTTTGTCGTTTCCTGTCTTATTTGGCTGTAATTGTGGTTTGAGAGGCACTGTGAACACTGAAGGACACTCTCTTCTTCCCAATTATTTTTTTTTGGAGCCTAATACTGGGGTTGGAGAAGCCCAGAAGAGTGGATGGGAAACAGAAAATTTACCCTGGGGATCACTGCACTGGCTCTGCTGGACAGTGGCGCAGGGAACTGATGGCTCTGCTGGACAGAGGCACAGGGAACTAATCTAAGGGGGTGGTGAAAGCCAAAACATTCTGGCTAGGCTTATAAATGCCCTTGGGCAGATAGCCTAGTACTTACCTATTAGTCTCAACAATTAATTGCTCAATCATTTGACCTAGATAATCTTATTACCCATGATATTGATTATTTTAGATACAAATTTGATTATGCTAGAATTTTTTTCCAGCAGAGATGCACAAATGATACAAATTAAAAATGGGAAACTTGGTAAATTGGAAAGGGATAGAGCTGATTATTGTAATGGTACAGCATACCCAGACCCGCCCCTTTCACAAACTTGGGGTAAGAAGAACTTTGGGCTTCATTTTCAAACTCTGCCAATTCATTTGAACTAAACTGATTCAAACCAGACACCTAATAATATGTCTGAACAGAATAGGCATGGACAACTCCCATTTCAGGAATACGATTGGAATTTTCCTTCTCCAAGATGATCCGAGAGAATAAGGGAGAGGAACAGCAGGAATCAATGGGGAGGATCGAATCAACATCAACTTCCTCACCAGCCCCACCAATGGAAGGGGAGGAATGCCGCCCATTAACCAATGAACTTGTGGGCTTGAACATATTACATGTCTTTGATTATGATAGAGCAGTCTGTTTTTTAACTATTGAAGAAGGAATGAATGAATTTTATAATTTAAGAACTATTACAAATAATGAAGGTGATTTTAAATTATATAATTTTACTAATTATGATTTTAATTCTGAGTTAGTGAATCTTCTGGCTAAGGGTATTTCATTTGTCCCAGTTCATTCAGCAAACTTTGCAAATGTTTTGATTGAATTGAAGCAGTTTGTGAGGAAACTGAATTTTGCAGTAATATTTAATAACCTTAACACTGCTATGTCCGTTTTACATGTATCCAGCATTTATAACCCACCCCTACACTTCAATTATGTGAGAGAATTTTTGAGACAAATTTAAGAGAAGCTTTAGAAATAAGTGTTTAAGAAGGGAGAATATAGAAAGACTGGAAAATATTACTAAATCAGAAAGGGAACAATTGGAGGAAATAATAACACTTAGGATTATGAAACCGGACAGGAGGGGGGTAGTTATTATGGAGAAGTCAGATTACATTAATAGAATGGAAATCATTTTGGAACAAGTTACTTACGAGATTATATCGACCAATGAAGTAAAGAAATCCTATCACAAAATTCGATGTAATTGGAGGACATGTTTATTGACTGCTCCATTACTACAGATGAGTTTAATTATTTGAATATTTTGTTTCCTACCACTCCTATATTTGGCATACCAAAAATTCACAGACATTTGGATAACCCCCTGATGCATCCTATAGTGTACAGTAGGGGGTTTATTACAACTGGCTGTGCCAGATTTTTAGATGTTAACTTGAAGCATCTCATGAAAGGTGAAGAACAAGTTTGCAAAGATTCATGGGACTTTCTGGAAAGTATTGAAGGAATAGAATTTGATGAAAGCAATACATTTATCACAGTAGATGTTAAGGATTTATATATGGTTGTACCTCATGATATAGGGTAGGGTTGTTTTGTCAATGTCTCTCATGTAAACAGGTGCAACAAGAAAAAAAAACAATTTTTACAAACGACTGTTGAATATAGTCCTGAGAAATAATTCTGTTCGAGGGGCAATATTATTTCCAAAAAAATGGAGTGGCTATGGGTTCTCCCATTGGATCGTTGTTTGCTAATATAGTTATGGTGGAGTGGGAGAGGCGACATCAAGTTTTATCTAAGGTACTTGGGTGATATGTTTTTTATTTGGAAGGATAGTAAGGAGCAAGTACCACCATATATTGAGTACTTGAATAATCGTACCTCATTCCTTAAATTTACCTCATAAGTGGAGGAGAGTACTATATTTTATTTGGTTGTCCTCCTAGAGAAGGACTTGAGTTACAAAGTATGTTTTGCACATTTTTAGAAAGCCCACATATTCTAATTCTTTCTTACATTTTGCTAGTAGTGACCCTTTGGTACAGAAACGAGCAGTTGTTAAAAGGCAGTTTGTAAGGGCCACTAGGATGGTGACAAAGGAGGAGCATTTTATGGATGGATGTGAACTGTTAAGAACTATGTTTTTAAAAAGGGGATACCCTGTAACTCTAATAATGATTTGATGTATGAGGTAATAAATAAGAGGGATGGGGCCATTTTAAACTCATCTGATCTCTTAGGATTTGACAGTAATTAATTAAGTACACAAAGTACTGTGAACAGCAATAATTATAATCGTGCATTCATTACCACCTTTAGCTTGGAGAGTAATTTTATAAGTAGTATTTTGGAGAAAAAATAGATTATTTTAAATAATTAATTTAGGAATATTATGGATAGGGGCCCTAGTGTAGTTTACTGTAAAGAATGTTTTTGAACCAAATACTGGAAAGACCTAAAGTTCACCACCACCCTAGCAACAAAATGTACAAATGTAGCCAATGTCGATATTGTAAATATATACATCCATGCCAACAAGTGGAATTTAGGGGTAGGATGGTGGTAATAAAGGGCAAGTTTAATTGTATGAGCAAAAGGGTTGTGTATGCAACCCTATGCCAGAACTGCCCACGTTTCTATATTGGCAAAACTGAGTAGTTCCTAAAAGAATTTATGAACATATATATGACATAATTAGGGTAGAGTAACAAATTGTAATTAGGTTCTTGGTGTCGAAGGTCTTTTAAAACTTATATTTATTATTGTTGTTGTTAACATATTCTACAGAATTCACAAATAAGTACTTAATGAATAGTTGGTTTTATCTCTATTATATTTCTTATTGCATTTTTAAGTAGTGGTTGGGGTCTGTCACGGAAAGGTTTGGTATGTTTAGCAGACTACCACGTTAAAATTGTTAATTGATTGTACTCCTGAGGATCACATTGCATGGAAGAGGGATGTTTAAAATGAATGGAGTCATGGAGGTTTAACTTTTCTGAAGAAGTCCCTTACGTATGGGACAAAAGTGCTTAATTTTGAAACTTGTTTTTATGATTTTTTTTTGCTGTCTGTATTTTAAATTTTGATCATTTGGATTACTTAAACTGGTGTGAAGTGTCCAGGTGGCTATCATAGTGTTTTTGGGTGGATTTTACTGGTTTGTCATTTCCCTGTCTTATATGACGGAATGAAAATTGACAACATCAGGTAAAGAAGTTATGTACTCGGTCATTTTCATTCTTCCTCAACTCCCCTCCCACAAACCCCCATCCTTAAGGCTTCTGAATGAATGAGGTTTACAGGACATATACATCCTTATTTATAAAGACTCCAGATATAGCTTCCCCATGATGATTTCCATCTTTTACTTTCTACTAAGGCAGCAAACAAGATCTGAGATAATTGGGGTTGGTGCATTGTTGGTAAGGGAGAAGCTTGAGAGTTTTTGGTTGCCACAAGCTTTAGCAACTGCCAAGTTGAGTCCAAGGGACCAGTTCTGAACCCATCAGTTGAGGAAGAAGGAAAATGGACAACACAGATGGAATATTATGATGAGTATTTATCTTTTTTTTTGTAAGCAAGAGGAAGAATTTTATTACGTATGACTTTAAAAACTGAATACCCTAAAAAGCCAGTGACTTAAAGCATTAATACATTGACAGATCTATTTAGTTTTTAGATGTGCATGTAACACAGTTTTGAAGTACAAATTCAGTTTGCAGTTGGATACATTTCACTTGTATGGGGTACATTTCCACAGCAGTTCTGTTTTCATGATTTTCGAAAAAAGCCTGGGCTGAGATGTATTGCTTCCTCTAAAGATGGATTTGGCAGTGCTGGAGGCCTTTTTTTGTTAAATTACAGTCTGTGTACCATCATTCATTAATGTTGCCAACCATATGGTGCATAGTGACCAGGTAAGAATTATACCTGGCCCCTGTTAGTAGGAAGAAAACTGCCAGTGACTAGTATGAGGGTTGAAGAGTAATGCAGCACCATTGATAGACACCACTTTAGGAGAGAAGTTTATTTTCCAGTTTTTATCCTTGTAAGATCAGTAGAGTTATCAAATGATACTCTAACATTTATTGCTCTCCAGTCATGCACAGAAACACACACAATTACACTATAATGTGCCCTTGTTTACTACAGGAAGGCTAGCCTCCTGGCAGTGTACACATTGGTTGTTATTGATGGTCACTGTTGCTCTGTCACCCTCTAACCCATGTGCAAAAATGGGAAAGGGAGAGTTGTAGATGGATGGGAGCAGCCATTTGGGGCTCTTAGTTCTCTGCCAGTGATCCCCATCCCTTACGAAACGTCTTCTCTAGCTCTTCCTGGGAAGTTGTTACCATTAGCAACTTAATCTCTTGTCGCTAGTAAGACATGCAGCACCTGTGTGTGATCCTAAACCCAGATCACTTGTGTTGCAAACTGAAATCCCACTTGTGGAGCTTTACCTTTCTCAACAGTCACAAGCACTTGGATAGCTGCTTGAATCTTGTTCTCTGGCTTACATGTCTTTCTTCAACTTTAGAGAGTTGCGATTTTTCCTCTTTGCTTAATATTGTGTTTACTATGTATACAAATGCTGCTCTTCCTCTGAAAGTAAGGTCTAGTATTCATAGTGTTTGGGGTTGTATAGTTTTAAATTTTATAATCCTTTACTACAAACAGTTGCATGTCATGTGGTACATATTCCATGTAGAAGCTGTCTGAATAAATACTCATAGATGCTAAAAGTTCATATATAGTGTCCATGTTGCTTGTCTATATTATGTTGTCGAAAGACGTATTCATAGACACACAGCGAAAACATGCAACAGCGAATGGCCACTTCAGCAAATTTTTTTTCCCAGGGGTAAAAGTCGCTTGGCCGTTATTAGGGATTTGCCATTTTTCCCACTGTAGTGCGATCTCAGAGTTGGTATATTTGGGGGGTGTGAGGGGCTAAGCCCCCCACTTTGTAGAGTTTGAAAGATTGAATTGTTTTTGTTTGGCCAAGCGATTTTTTTCCCCTGGGGAAAAAAATTAGCTGAAGTGGCCATTCGGAGTTTCATGTTTTCGCTGTTTGTGTCGATGAAGATGTGTTTGAACATGTCTTTTGACATAATATAGACCCCTATGTTGCTAGAGGAGCATTTTGTCAAAAATGACATGCATATATCTGAATAGTTAATTGAGCTGAAGAATCAAGCAAAAGAATTTGAAGAAGTACAAGAGACAAAATTGTTAATCAGTAATCAAATGAGGGACATGATAGTAGAGAAACAGACCTGACCTTCCTAAAAGTTTAGGACTTGTATATATGGCAAATTAATTACAAGTATGCAATTAAAGATTTAACTGAGGAAATGGAAGTGTGAGTATGTTAATAGAATTAAATGAGAAAATGGAATTATCTTAAGATAAAAAATAGAATTGAAATATAAAGGCAAAGATGAGAAATCGAGTGAGATTTCATTGTAACACTAATTGAAACAGTACCAAAATGAGATGCAGAAAAAAATGCAATTGAAATTCAAGCCTTGTATATTAGGTGTGATCAACAGCAGGGCAGTGCTTCATCTCATGTTTTTAATCAGTTTTTCAAATTTGTACTTAAAATAAGTAATTTTGCAAATGGGAGTAAAATAAATTTATGTTTGAAATTTTTCTTGTTGAAACATGAGGCTGTACTATTGAAGTGGAAAACATTAAAGTCTGAAAATCTGTTGCAGACAAGTCCAACTGTTGACAAAAAATGTGGAGAAATCCTAAGCAAAATGTTTAAATTAGACTTGACTGCAGTGTAATATTTGGTCTGAAGATATTTTAAATGATTCTGTTTACAGGCAACAACTGTGTATATCGTTGACATTTGCAGAGCACACAGTAAAGACATTTGGTCAAAGGGTACTGTCAAAAAAATGTAAAAATAAAATTACAAGATTCTGTTTCAGGAGTAGTATTTAAAGATGTAAATTGAATTAGCTTTTCATAAGCCAAAAATTCAAAATATTAGGACTGTTAAAAAGAAACAAACCGTTTGAAAGCACTTAGCAGATGTGTGTAGCAGCAGTCACACAGTCTCAGAAACAACTTGGATAATGTGTAGAGTTGTGGAAATGATACCCTTTCTAGCAGTTCAGGCTTGGGGATTTTGTCAGGCGAGTGTCATAAAAGTATAAAATCCAATGCTGTGCCAGGTAGTCATGCTTCAGGGAAACTAGCAGTAGTGCTAAGGAGTAAAACAGCAGAGATTGAAGTAAAGGGCAAGCTTAGGTGTCAGGAATGAGTAACTTCATACAACACACATGCTACAAAGTTGGGCAGGATTCACTTTGCTGATCCATAAAATCTGAATAACTTAAACAGACCTTTACCTATTGTCACAGCCAGGGAAGTAGTGTCAGCAGTGCCAAGTGCTACATTCTTTTCAGTGCTAGATGCACCTTTATATACAGAGCTGCTGTGGATAGTATGTTTGTCACAGTCTGTGAGATGCAGTTAAGTTTAATTACTTTAGTTGCCATGGTCTTTAGTCCACAGACACCATAGTCTTCCTTTACTCTGACAGACTTTTTTTTTTCATCTAGGCTTGAAGTTTATGCAAATGCAACAGCACAAATGCAGCTGCTAAAACCAGGCCTGACTTCTTGATTTTTGTCAAACACTTCCTGTAAATAGCAAGCAGTATAGCAGGGTTATTTTTTTAAGTGATTAAAGACTTGCTGCAGATGGATTGGACGCTCTAAATTGGCCCTAGGTGTGAGTGTGTATGTGTGTGTGCCTTCTGTGGAAGGTTGGGTGCTGGGCTAGCAACTCTACACCTTAAAACTCCACTGCCAAACGTTTTGTGGACCGTTGTTCTGCTGTGTCTACCCCTGATGGGAAAAGCTGAAAGAAGAAGAAGAAACTGGCCATCACATTACAGTACTGTAACTTCCCCAACCCAGTCCCATTGAAGAATATGGAGCATATCCCCACACTGTCGTTAGCTTGCCTCACATTGTTCCATATGTGCAGTCAACAGCTTTTGCTCTTCAGTGCATTGAAGGGTTCTACTTTGTCAGTGTTACAAATGCTGATTTCTTACTTGCAAGACATGTGTATTTTTGTTGTTACAGGGCTGGCATCCTAATACTTTGGGTTAGTTCAGGTTCCTCTTTGTTTATTTCTATTCACGTTTTGCTAACTTTATATGTGTACTGATCCAGATAGACTAGGCCATTAATAGTGGCCCAGCATATGTGTAGCAGTAGATGTTAGTTGGCCCTGTGGTATAGAGGAGTGGAGCCCTGGCTGTGACCCAGGATTGATAAGTAATTCAGGTGCCAATCATACTGGTGTCAATTTGTTCCCATTCTAAGACGCTAATAATTCGAAAGCTGTGAATAACAAGGAAAAGCACATTGTCCACTGTTTGTAAATCTAATGAATTAATGCAGCACATCTAAAGAAAGAAGAGCAGCTTGCACTAGTACATGTCTCTAGAAAATAGTCCAGTTCATAGCACTTACTTGTATTTTAAAATGCCCAGTTTGTAAACCTTACTAAGTCTGGGTACATCTGTGTAGTTGTAAAGCAAACAGTGGGACTATGGCAGTATAGCTGGAATAGTGATTTGTTACTGTTGGCCCTGCTTACTGAAGTTACAAAACTACTAAACCACCATTGTGACTATCTGTAAAGGGAAGAAATGCAAGATCATGATAGAATGGTGAGGAGAAGTACTGGAAGAGGACGCCCAAAATAATCCCAGGCAGCTGGGGATGGAAATACACAGTAGCACTGACAGGTGATGATTGGCATTATGTGCATATGGCTAGGCCATATATTTGACCTTTTGTGGCATTTGGGAGCAGCAGTAAACTGGGTTTTGTCACAGACATAGCCTGGGGCCTGTCTGGGACATTTTGGGTGTTTTGCTTTGATAGAGACCACCAGTTGGCATAATGGTTAAGCTCTTCGCCTCCCATGCACAAGGTACAAGGTTCGATCCTGACCTCCGACCAATGCCTGTTTGGAGTTTGCATGTTCTCCCTGTGTTTCCATGGGGTTTCTCTCACATCTGAAAAACATGTTGAATGTTTCTATCTCAGACTCACCAATGAATGGAGCTGTGGGCAGCAGCACAAACTCTACATGGTGCCGTATAGAGGAAGAGTTGTACATACCAACTGCTTTGGCATCTACTGTGGTGCACAGTATCCTCAAAATAGGAGAACACGGATCTCGGACTGCACGCAGTGGCAGGGCTAGCCACTCAACTGTGTAAATTATGGCTCTAGATGATTCGGTCATATTGATTTAATGTCACCAAAATGGGCACCGTTAGTTACTGGTGATAAGTGGTTTGAGAACCCGGCGTACTCTGATCTACGCAGGGACCCTTACTAACAATGGGAGGGGTATATGTGCCCTTGTTGGCCAGTGTGGGCCTGCCATAAAGCCCAACAGCCCTGGGTCAATAAGCTACTGGCCGGCCAGTTTCTAGGTGCACAGTGTGGGTTACTTGGGATAGCTGTGTTGAGTGAAAGCTGGACATAAAACCAATCAACCTCCCAAACATGAACTGAGAATTGCTACGCTTAATGTAGGTTCACTGCCAGGTCGCAGTTTGGAGGTGGATGACATGATGATACTGAGGAGACTGGACATCCTATGTATCCAAGAGACTAGATGGAAGGGCAGTGCAGCAAAGCCACTTGGCTTGGGATCCAGACTCTACTACTCGGGAGGGGGAGAGGCTAGAAATGGTATAGGAATTGTGGTGAGAGAGAGGTTTCAGAAGGTAGTGAGGGATGTCATCAGAATTAATGACAGACTCATGGCAATCACGCTCCAGTGTAATAATAGGGGCAGTATTCATAATCTCAGCCTATGCCTCACAGCAGGGTTGTGATAGTGAGGAAAAGAGTGCATTCAGACAGCAGTTGCAGGACCTACTAGATAAAACAGGACAACATGAATTGGTGTTGATTAATGGGTGACTTGAATGTACATACTGAGACAGACCAGGATATGAGGACTGCCTGGGTCCACATGGGTGGGTCAGTAGCAATTAAGAAGAAACCATTCTAGACTTCTGTCTGGCAAATGGCTTGATAGTAGCCAACACATGGCTCAGAAAGAGAGACCGTCACAAGATCACATACAAGAGCAGCCAACATGCAACTCTGGTAGAATTCCTCCTAGTAACGAAAAGGCTCTGGGGTAGAATCTGTGATTGCAAAGTCATCTCTGATGAAACAGTTAGCCCACAGCATAAATCACTAGTTGTCACAGTCATCTGCAAGCACTGGTCAAAGAAGGCTCTAAGGTTAACAGAGACTAGGCTGAAGACCTGGAAGTTGACTGGAGAGAAAGTAAAACAGTTCAAGGAATTACTCGGGGCTCTAGCACCCCAAGAAGAGGAGGAGTTGAATAAGAATGGCAGCGCCTAAAAATAGCATGTGTTAGGACTACAGAAAAGATACGTGGCCGAGCCAGGTATGGAAATAAAGTACAGAAGGAAAGCTGGTGTGGGAATGCAGAAGTCCAGGAGGTATTCAAAAGAAAGAAGGGAGTGCAGGAAGAAGTGGGAGATAGAAAAGACTGACCAGGCTAGGAAAGTCTACTGGGTGGCTAACAAAGAAGCTAAGAAAGAAGTTGCAATAGCAAAGAACAGGGCATCAGAGGCACTCTACCAACTTCTGGAAAGTGACTCGGTAAGTGGCACAAAGAAACTTTATCAGGTTGCAAGGCAAAGACAGAAAGATAAAGAAGCTAGTCGGGCACCCTTCATAAGGGATGCCAGCAACAACCTGCTCATCAGTCCATAGGACATCAAAGGCAGATGGAAGGAGTGTTTCCAGCAGCTTCTGAATGAAGAAAGCCCCACAGAATCTGTACTGCCCCAGAAACTGCATACGGTGAGAGAAGTGGAGGAGTCCACCCTAGAAGTGGTAAGAACAGCACTAAGGAAAATTAAGTCAGGGAAAGCCGCAGGCTCAGATGAGGTAACAGCAGATATGATGGGTGAGATGGGGAGAAATGGCTCCTGAGGGCACTAATAGCAGTGTGGAGAGAGACATATCCCAGATGACTGGAGAATAAGCATACTCGTGCCGGTGTACAAGAACAGAGGCATCAAACTCCTAACACATTGCATGAAAGTTCTGGAGAGCGGATTGATAAACAGATATGCATAGTAGTAGAATGCAAGATGGGAGATGAGCAGTTTGGATTCGGGTCAGGATGCAGTACAGTTGACCTGATGTTTGCAGTGAGACAGATAGTTGAGAAGATGCTAGAGATGAGAGAGTTCAACTGGGCATTCCTAGACTTGGAGAAAGCATATGACAAGGTCCCAAGAAAGCTGATCTGGGCAGTACTTGTTTGAAGTCCCAGAAACATTGACAGAATTAGTGCAGGCAATGTACATGGACCCAATGACTCAAGTATGAACTTTGTTTGGCCTCACAGAGGGGTTCCCAGTGGGAGTGGGTGTATACCAGCATTCAGCTCTGAGCCCGCTGCTGTTCATACTGGTGATGGACTACATTAGCAAAACAGGTCAGAGGGGGCAGATAAACAAAGTTGCTGTATGCAGACATGGCATTACAGGCAGACTGTGAGCTAGAACTTCAGCAAAGGATAGGAGAATGGAATGCAAATCTGAAGGCACATGGTATGAAACTAAGCACAGATAAGACAGTGGTAATGGTGGCAAATTGGGGATATCCGAAGAAGCTTGAATAGAGATGGAAGGCAAGATAGTGGAACAGGTAAACAGCTTCAGGTGTCTGACGGGTGGTTGAGGAGAAGGAAACTCTGAATGAAGAGGTCAAAGCTAGAATCTGAGGGGCTGCAGCCAACTGGCATAGAGTGTCAGGTGTAGTCTATGACAGAAGAATGCCAAAGAAGCTGAAAAGTAAGGTGTACAAGACAGTGGTGCAGCCAGTACTACTGTATGGTACAGAAACCTGGGCATTAAAGGCAGAATAGGTGAAGAAGCTAGAGGTGATGGAAATGAAGTGCCTGAGAATGGTGGTAGGATGCACACTGTGGGACAGACGAAGAAATGAGGACATAAGAGCAGAAGCCAAAGTAGCTTCAATTGCAGAAGAGATCAAAGAGAACAGATTACGGTGGTTTGGACACATGCAGAAAAGCTGAAGACAATCTGGTGAGGAAGATTTGGGACAGACAGGAAGAAGGTAAGGAGGATGTCCAGCAAGGAGGTGGATGGATTGTGTGAAAGAAGATCTGCGACAGTCACGCATGAGTGTTGAAGACAGGAGTGTGGCACTGAATTGAGAAAGTTGGCGACCGTTAACAGGATACCCCGACCCCGTGTAGAAAAAATTAGAAAAAGGGGGCTGATGATGATATCAGTTAGGTTTGAGTTTTAGTTTACCATATTTAGGGCATGGAAGAACAGTGATCTACTTTTTATTATTTGTACATTTTATATTGTGTGTTGTGATCTGGTTCAGCCCAGGAATCTCAGTGTCATATCTGTGCTACTTTATTTTGAGCTGTACATACATTTGAAGAATCTTTTTAAGGTTTGTCACAATTCATTTCAGTCATATCACTCAGAGGTTTGCATGTGCATCTTATAAATACATATTTATGTAGTTGTGCAATATATGTCCGATTATATACATATCTGTGTGTGTTTAAAAAGTGTGTATTGTGCACTTTTGTGGAGTGTGTGTGTGTGTGTGTGTGTGTGTGTGTGTGTGTGTGTGTGTGTGTGTGTGTGTGTTTGTGTGTGTGTGTGTGTGTGTATCACACAGAATAGAGTACTGGTATGTATGTGTACACATTTAAAATTTGCACTGAATTGAGGTGTACATATCTATAGGTTTAGCATTAAAGACCTGAGTATTAATTCTTTTGGGAGCTAAAAGTTTTGTGAAGTGGCATTGAAAGCTTTAATTAACAGACTGAGAAAAGAAATTCAGTAGCATCGTGGAAAGATTTCAAAGTTTGGGACTACAACTGAAAAATAAATTAAATGTGTAACTTAGGGCTTCAGAAGCCATACATACATGCATACATCCAGAATTTGCTTTACATACTAAATTAGTATTTGCCTACCCTAATTATATCTTTAGGATTTCAGATGTTGCCATTAGTCAAAGATGTTGAGTGCTGGTATAATTGCATTTATTCACTTTTTTTTTTAATTTATTTACACTTTGGCATTTTGTGTCTGACCTGGTCAGCAGTGGCTTCTTTTCAGGGGAAGTCCGATTCAGTGTTCATATTAACTAGGTGAAGTTTGGCCATGGCAGCATGTTTGGCTGTCTCTGGAGCTTCTAGATGGTGCTGGACGACTGCTACTGCAGTTCCATAAATTCCAAGATGGAGGAGACAGCAGAAGAAAGCTTACTGAAGGAAGAAGATGAAATGTCTCTTACAGAGTTGGAAATTGGAGGACTGTAACACCAGGGCATACTGACTCTTAGATATTCATGAAAACACTACAAAAAAGATGGAGAAAGTATTTGTTGAGGTAGCAGGAGAAGGGATTTATGGTATAAAAAGAAGAAAAGTGAAATAAATGTTATAGTAAAAGAAGTAGTAGAGATAATACTGAAAGAAAGTAAAGAAGTAAGACTAATAGCATGTGACGTAGCTTTGATAAAGTGAGCCATGAAGCAAGGTGACAGATTGTAGAGGTATATGGCATAGGAGAAAGAAAATATTAAGGTAATAAAGAAATGTTATAGAAATTCAAGGGTACATGTTATGAGAAATTGATGGATGGTTAAAAAAAGTGTTAAAGGAATAAAACCCACGGATGCCCATTGAAAATGTGCTTATTTTTATTAGCATTGAACGTAGTAGTATAGAATGTATAAAATGAGGGAGGTAAGATGTGAGATTAAATTAAATGCTATAATACCAATATGTATGACATGTAAGCAGATGGTATAGTTCTAATAACAAAAATAAAGGTATGGATAAGTGTGGTTGTAATAATGACCAAAACGTTGCTTACAAAAGCTGTTCTGCAGTTAAACAAAATGAATGGTAAGGGATTTGGTGAAATAAAAATAATAAATTGTGTGTGTGTGTGTGTGTGTGTGTGTGTGTGTGTGTGTGTGTGTGTGTGTGTGTGTGTGTGTGTGTGTGTGTGTGTGTGTGTGTGTATAGATATATATATGTGTGTGTGTGTGTGTGTGTGTATAGATATATATATGTGTGTGTGTGTGTGTGTGTATATATATATATATATGTGTGTGTGTGTGTGTGTGTATATATATGGATTCACTTCAGAAGCTCGAAATACTGAAATCACGAATTTCAGTATCTCGAACCCAAGAAGTGGAATCCACAAAACAACGAAAACTAAAAACCGTGAAATTCAAAACCTCGAATACCAGAAGTTTTGAATTTTGCGGTTTTACTACGACACAGACACACACACCATCCACCACACAAACACACACAATCACTCTACTATATGAAAGCAGGGGGCAAGCCCCCCTGCACCCCCCCCACTTAAATATTCTCATTCCGAGGTCACACTACATACAAACACACAAGCTACTTTCTCTTCGCACACACACAAATATCACAGCAACAAAACACACTGACACACACCACAGCCCCTACCCAAACCCCTTAACCCACACACACACACACACACACACACACACACACACACACACACACTTACCTGAATACATAACCATAGCGGAACTTTAGAAGCGCGAAATTCAAAACCTCCGTTATTCCAGGTTTTGAATTTCGCACTTCTAAACTTTCACTATTATGTGGATTCAGCTTCTTGGGCTCGAAATACTGAAATTCGAGATTTCAGTATTTCGAGCTTCTGAACAGAACCCATATATATATATATATATATATATATATATATATATATATATATATATATAATATATATAATATATGTGTGTATATATTTATATAAAAAATCTCATAAGAAATTAAATAAAGATTTTGGGAGTGACATTTGGTGAGCATAAAAGTAAAGTACGTAAATGGAGAGAGATCCTGAGATGTTGGGACAATTAAAACATGTTGGCTGGAAAAGTGAGGTGGATGGGGAAAAAAGAATGGTATAATATGAATTTAGAAACATTTTTGGTGTACCCATGGAAGGGATGTAAAAGAAGATGAAAAAAGGCAACAAAAGATAGAAGAAAAACATTTGACATATTTTTTATGAAGCAGAGGATTTTTGTGGAGAATTTTATTAGACAAGTTACCAGGGAAAGGGAGTATGAAATAAAGGGTTATAGATGCAAGGAAACCATTTTAATGTAGTGAAGAAGATGCAATAAAATATTAGATTGCAAAAATAATGAAGAATTTTGGGAAAAGTTTAAACATGAATGTAGGTGGGAAGGATTTTAAATGTTTAAATGTGGGTATGATATTATATGGGAAGTATGATAAAGTAATGAAATGTGATCTTGATAAATGTGGATGAAGTATTGTTTGCAACAATGTAGGTGCTATGGAAAAAAAGATTTGAGAATTTTAAGTAACAAAATGGAAGAGGATGATGTATTAGCTACAATTATAAGTTGTTTTTGGAAGAAATGGATGGATTGAGGGGGAAAAAGAGTGAAAGAAATAGAATTGTTTAGTTAAGTTTTTTGTGTAGATAACTTATATTTTTAAGAAAGAAAGCAAAAAAAAAAGTGTCTGCAAATAATTAATTTTAAAGACATTTACATTAATTTTATGCCATGTTAAAAATGTTAATAAAGCACCCTCCTACTCTCCTTGGTAAGTGCTACGGGATCTTTTATGTACACCTTTGATACCACCGTCTCACCCAAACGCACATTTAGGTTTGTAGCACCCCCCCCCTCACCAACACACACACAAACTCACACTCTTATGCTGCACTACATTGTCAGTACTGATAAATTAATACAACTACCTGGTGGGGAAATAGAACCTTCTACATCAAAAGCAAGTATGCTACCTGACTGTAGATTGTGGTCAAATATGCTGGCTAGGCTTGGAGATGACTTCTTTAATACTGTCTGAGATGCTTCCCTTGCGCTTCATGCCGTATAATAAATGCAGTGTGACCTCTGGTGCAGGTCTACCTTTTGAACCAAAAAGATAATGGAGGGGAAGATATAGCAAAGCTAATCTTTCCATTGTCTCTAGTTGTGTTGTTTCTTTTGTCAGTTTTTAACCTTTTGTTTACATACAGAGTATACAATTTCCAGTTTTTATTGGTGAAAGTGCACATATAGTGCACAGGACTCCCCCTAGTACAGACAAAAATATTTTTTTTAAAATAAATGCAGTCTTAACTGGGTGGTTTTATGTTTAAAAAAATGTACCAACTTTACTTCTCTTTGAATACAACAGACACTGTACACACAACATGTCCTGGTGTAAACGCTAGGTAATAAAATGTCATCAGGTCACTGACTCTCTGCAGTGTTTATTCTCCAGAATGCAAAGGAGCCAGTGTCATCATTTGATTTGGTGTACAGTACAGCTGCAGTAACAAGAGGCAGCTGACTCGCAGCCCTTCCCTGTAGCAGCTCAGTAGACTGAGGCCACAGTCAGCATCAGGAATGTTAACAACACTTCCAATTCTTTGTCTGGAGGCCTGCATTTGTAGGCAGTCAAGGGAAGGTTCTAAGATCCACAAGGAAGTATGGGTCAAGGAGACAGTGCCATATGATAACATCATTCACGTCATTCGTACCACTTAGATTCTACCTTTTGCCCTTTCTGGACATTCTATCTTGTGTCCAAAAATTTTGACTGGGATAGAAGAGCACAAATGCTGTACAGAAGAGCCATCTTAGAGGTCCCTGTAGACCTTTGAGGGCTAGGATACTATTATTTTTGTGCTTACAAAAACTGGAAAATAAAGGACCTTAGGCCAGTTCTAGATCTAGGTGGCCTAAATGGCTTAATTTCCATGGAGATCTTGTTCATGGTCACAGTGCTGTCAGAACTCCCTTGATTACAACCAACCTCCTCTTGAAAAGCCTTTTACCTCTGGGCTTATTATCTCTCCTTAAAAATTTCCAAGACCTTTAGGATGTCTCCATTTCTACATAGGAGCCAGTCATTGCCAGTTCAGGGCTCTTCCCTTTACCCTCATGTCATTCACCAGGGTGTTCCCCAAGTGCTTGTTTCTATTAACAGCACACTGGATGTTGCAGGGAGCCAAAGTGTGCACAGGCTCCTGGCTGATTTATCAAGAGACTGCATTGCTAGAACAAGAGAATATCCTCACACTGCTTGTGTCTCTGCAGGTGACAAAGAACCATTCAAAGTTTCAACTTCAGTTAGTCCAAACACAGACAGTCAAAGGCTGTTCCTTGGATACCAATCTTTGAAGGGCATTTCTTCCCTCAGAAAGGGTTCATTCATTTCTTCCTAGACATAATTTTTTTGTTCTTCTCCACTCCCAGTCTACTGGCAAACATGTCTGAGAGGTCTGGGTCTCATGACAACCACCATTTCATGGTTCCCATTTTGAGGTTCCACATCAGACTGTTGCAGTGAACCCTTAGGCTTTGGTGATGCCAGCACTTGGATCCCCTGTCTGCACAGTCTAGCTCTCTGAAATTGCTTCCACCATTCTTGGTGTCTGGACTCATTAAAAATCTTGGCAGTGAACCCCTTTGGTTTTCAGACACGAGGCCACTGTCTCCTCAGTTTTATCTGCCTTTGGGTTGGGGTGGGCATTTTGTAGGGCACACAGGTCAAAGGACATGGTCTCTTCTTGAGTCTTGCATTCATGTCATTGTAGTGGGGCTCTCTTTCCAGGCTTTTCAGGAGTAATTTTCCCTCTGCTAGTTTCTCAGTTCAGTCAGACAGCATGATGCTAGCTAGTTTGGTACTTCAGCAAGCAAAGAGAAACTCATTCCTACACTGTTTACAGTTAGGTCATTAGAGTTGGTCACCCGGCTTTAAAGGCCAGGCAGTTTATCATTACTGTCCATATTCTATGAGAGGTAATATGAGTGATCTCTCACTGTGGCAGTACCCGGAAGGATATTCTGGAAATGGGACAAGTCAGGGTGCAACTTGTTTGCATCTCTGACCACCTCAAAATTTTCTCTTTTTATCCCTTCCACTAGTGGTCAAATAAGAGATGCATTGAATCCTTCTTAAAGTAGTCTTTTCTGTGATTTCCCCTTATTTCCTTTGATGTCATGGTTTGTTCAATGGCCAAACTTCAATACATCAAGGACTTTCTAATAGCTCCCTTCTAACCATGGCACACATGGCTTCCCCTTCTTAGGCTGTCCCTTCTGTGCACAATAGCAAGCCTCTCTCCCAACAAAATATTACTGCTTTGCCCATTGGGGAGACCTTATTCAGGCCTGCATGTTGTCTGGTAGATTGCTTGTCTGCTGCATTTACAGTAATGGCATATTTGCAAGGGTGGCCTGTGCTGTCTTTTCTTCCCAGGTCAGATATGTTTTTATCAACCAGATGAGAAGTTGTGGACAGTAATTAATAAAGAGTTGAATGATTTTATTTGGGTGGGAAGAGGGCAAGAGTTAACTGGGATAAGTTGATTCTTCCAACAGAACAAGGAGGTTTAGGATTACCTGCTTTGAAGGGACATTTTAGAACTACACAGTTAAAGCTGTAATACATTGCACAAGCAGAAAGCTACAATTCAAAGTGATTCATCAACTGGTAAGTTATTATTCATGTGAGTCAGACATAGATAACAATGCTTACAGCAGATTATAGATGCCACTAAAATACCATCTAAAAGCACATTTATGCCACAATTTAGAAATGAAAATATCCAGTATTTTCACAGTGCATTCAGTTTAGTATTAGAAAAGGAAATGCAAGAATTTAATAAAGCAGAGAAAGTATTCAATTTATCTAAAAGAGAATGGTTAAAATTAAAACAGCTGAGTGAAAACGATCAAATTGTGTTTAAGCCGTCTGATAACGGGGGCAAGTTAGTGATAATGAAATCTACTGATTAGTATGATAAGTGTACGGAGCATTTAAGTAATGCAGCTGTCTATTGTATAGTAAAATGTGGATGTTTATACACAAGCTAAAAGAGAGTATGAACAACTTTTAAGAGTATGCTTAAATTATTTTACTAAATCGGATGTAACTGACAAATTTTTTAGTAAAGATAGTACAATGGCCAAGTTCTTCTGTGTTCCAAAAATACACAAGAATATACAACATCCCCTCGGACGCCCTATAGTGTCAGCAAGTGGCTATTTCACCCATAATTTAGGGTGTTTTTACATGAATTTTTACTTACATTTTGGTAGTGGATGTAACCAGCCTACAAGTATACAACATGAGTTCGATATGGAAGCATTGTATTATTTTTGGGAGAAAGTCCCAGAACACAATACATAAAGGAATTAGTGTATTTTTGTTTGACAAACAATGTTTTTGAATTTGATGGTAATTTATACAAACAAATGCAAGGTACAGCCATGGGTGCAGCGGCTTTCTCCCCCATGTATGCTAATTTGTTTAAGGGCTTGGTGGAGTTCACCTATATATATATATATATATATATATATATATATATAAGTAGATTCTATAAGGATCATGTAAAAAGATATTTCAGGTTCATAGCTGACCTTATATTTATATGTCAAGGGGGAAATAATGAAGCACATTTATTAAATATTTGAATGAAAACAAATATCAAATTAAATATGATGGTTTGCAGGAGGGAGCCATAGTGAATTATTTAGATATAACCCTGGAAGGTCTAGAGAATGGAAAGATTAAAACAAAAATATATAGAAAGTTTGAACAGCCTAACCATATGTTACGTGCATCTAGTTGCCATCCACCACACACTCTCCATCCCTTGTGGAGAGATTTTGAGAATAAAAAGGCTTTGTAGTGACAGGACTCAGAAAGGGAAGCTAAAAAAACAATTACTATGTTTTTAAATAGGGGATATGATGCAGAAACTGTTCTTGATAATTATACCAGAATATACAGAGATGTAGAGACAGAGAGGGATATCAGACAAGGTAAAAAGTATGGGAGAACAAAAAAAGAGTTAACTTCAAATCGGACTCTATTTTTTTTCAAAATATACATTATTTTCAACTAAGTTACAGAAGCTATTGAGTGATTATTAGAACATAGTGAAGAGGGAAGTTTCATCTCTTATAGAGGTGGGGTTAAAATTTTCCTACCAAAGGGGACGCAATCTGAAAGATTTTTTGTTTCATGGCACATATAGAAGACCATTGGAAAGAATAACAAGGGCACTGTCTGAGGTTGGTACTATTCCATGTGGCAAGAGCACGGTATGTCAACATGTAGTAGCAACTTTTGAAAGAATTAATGGTAAGAGGTTTCTAACACAAGGATGTTTTACTTGTAAGAGTGCAGGCATTGTGTATGCCATTAAATGCCCTTGTGGAAGTTTTTATATAGGAGAAAGCAAAAGAAGCTTAGGCAAAAGAATAAAGGAACATGTTAGGGACATCAAAAATAATAGGCTATGAGCCCAATAGCAGAGCATTTTAATAGGAAATGTCAGGGAAATTTTATTAGTTTACAAGTTTCAGTTTTAGAACAAATTAATTCAAGATTTTCTAGTGAAGATATGATTAAATATTTACTCAGAAAAAAGGAATCAATTTTTATATTAAAATACAACACATTACAATCGAAAGTATTGAATAAAGAATGCAATTGGAAAAGTTTTATTTAAATGTAAGGGTTTTTAAATCTTTAATATTTTTTATTAATTAATTGAAAGTGTTTAACTTAAGAGTTCAAAATTTTTTTACATAAAAGGAGATGTTTTTCTAGGTGTTATTTAAAGGCCGTTTCAGCCGAGGCGCCAAGACTGTTTTTCTGCTATTTAGTATATCTGTTATTGAATTAAAGAACTTTTGCTGACATCGGGTTGGGGGTTTAAGTTCCTGAACTGCTTGCTCAACAAACTGTTAAAAACAACAAAGCAAGCTGGCTGCTGCTACTTCACTAAAATACTTTTAATGTTCGTGCTTTCTTTGAAGTCAATGCCCCAACTTCTTCAGACAACTCAACTCAACTCACCAAACAAATATATATCATATTCAATTAATTAATTAATCAATTATTGGGCCACTTTATATTTAAAGGTCTCTTACATAAAAGTCCTTTGTTACAAAAAATTCATAAAATAGAGAAACATACTCAACATGTATATTAAAAACTATTAGGCTACAAATCTGTATTATGTAGGAGCTTTCCCCAAATGTTGATATGAACAACTATTATTTTAGAAATCCTAAAAAAACTCTGAAAACTAAAACCTTTATTATATAAAAAATTGTTTTACAATATATAAATATACCTAAATGTGGACATTAACTTTTACCAACTCTCATCCTATTAACTCATTTTTAATTCCTTTTTAAAAACCAGTATAAACCATAAAGGTATTACTAAAATGATAACAGACAAAACAACGTAAACATACATACATGCACTTGTTTGTCTTAACTAGATATGTATGCATATCTACACTTGTATACATATGTTGTATAAGAGTTCATGTGTATAAATAATAAACCTTGTATAATTATATTCTTTTATCTATGAAGGGCTTTAAACTTTAAAATACACTTTAAAGAGGCAAATTCATTTAATCCTGGAGGTATGTGCGCAAAAGTATGAATTTGCCACATAAGCTTGCTTTCCTCCAGTTTCAGTTCCTATGGTCCTCCCCTCTTACTGAATTCAACCTTTTGTATGACTCTGAAAACAAAATTGTGTGTGGGGTTGTCCAAGATATGCCTAGCTAAGGCATTTGTGGTTATTCCCTTCTGAATACTATATTGGTGTTCGTATATTCTCTGCTTCAATTTTCTTTCCGTTTTCCCAATATAAAATGAAGGGTAATGTTCACATAATGCCGCATAGACCACCCCTTTAGAGTCGCAGTTGAATTTTCCTTTTACTACATACGACTTTTCTCTAATAATATATTTATTACTTACTTTTATGTGTTTACATTGCTGGCAACGTCCACATTTTTCTCATCCCATTCATAGGTCTATATTCTTCCCCTTGGTTTTCTAACAGGGTCTTCAAATTGGGCCCTCTTCTGTAAATAAATCATGGTTGAGCTTCTAATAATTTATTCAGGCCATTATCTTTTAGCATAATGGCCCAATTCTTATACAAAATGTCCTTAATATTATTTATGTCCATAGTATATGTGATCAAAAAACTAGTACTTTTATTGTTGTTGTTTGACTGCTTACTCATCTGGCTAGTTTCAGTGGTACTCTGTTCTAAATTTTCCCCAAGGACATTGCCATAGCCCTTTTGTACAATGGGTCTAAAGTGCCCCAACATCCTTTTAAAATTAACCTCATCAAAAATATGTACTAAGAAATATTCAGGGTACCCTCTCTTAATAAACATATCCTTCAAAGTTTCACATTTTAAAAAGTAATCCCTATCATCCGAGACCATTCTAGCTGCCCTTACAACTTGCCTCTTAAACACCACCTTCTTTTTGTGATAAGGGTGGCAACTTGTGAAATGTAAAAACATATTCAAATAGGTAGGTTTTCTGTATATGGTTGTCTTGAACCTGTTATGAACTCTGCCCTTTGACAACTGAATGCCCAAGAAATTAAAAGAGTCCTGTTCAACTTGATAAGTAAATTCTAGGAATTCTGTGAGTTCTGTAATACTTCCAATAAAGGGCTCTACCATAGCTACCTGATCTTTCCACAGAAAAAAACATATCATCTTGGTACCTAGTGTACCAAACAACATTATCCTGGAACATTCTATTATTAAATAATAACACCCTCTCCATAGGCCATAACGCAATGTCCACATTTAGGTAAATTTATCTATTGTATAACCATTTTTTATATAATAAGGTTTTAGTTTTCAGAGGTTTTTTAGGATTTCTAACATAATAGTTGTTCATATCAACATTTGGTGAAAGCTCCTATATAATACATAGTTATAGCCTAATAGTTTTTAATATATATGTTGAGTATGTTTCTCTATTTTATGAATTTTTTGTAACAAAGGATTTTTATGTAAGAGACCTTTAAATTTAAAGTGTCAAAATAATTGATTAATTAATTGAATTTGATATATATTTGTTTGGTGAGTTGAGTTGTCTGAAGAAGTTGGGGCATTGACCTCAACGAAAGCGCTAACATTAAAAGTATTTTAGTGAAGTAACAGCAGCCAGCTTGCTTTTTTGCTTTTAAAGGTTTAAGTTCCTGGTCTTTGGTGGTAATTTTTTGCATTTTTGAAAAGTGGTTATAGTAATTAATAAAGAGTTGAAGGATTTTATTTGGGTGGGAAGAGGGTAAGGGTCAAGTGGGATAAGTTGATTCTTCCAACATAACAAGGAGGTTTAGGATTACCTGCTTTGAAGGGATATTTTAGAGCTACACAGTTAAATCTCTAATACATTGCACAAGCAGAAAGCTACAGTTCAAATTGGAAAGGGAAGGTGATGAGGATGATGAAGCAATGGGGTAATTCGGGATGTAGGAAAGAATGAAATTTTGGACACAGATCCTTTAGGAGATTAACAGTCATTCAGAATATATTTATAAAGTAGGAGAAAGTATAGGAAAGTAAGCCAACACTGGAATGGAGAAAGATTCTGCTGATGGGGATGACTGCAGTTAGGGGTATAAAGAACGGGGTGGGTAGTTGGCATAATGGTTAAGGTGTTTACCTTACACACACACACAAGGTGCAGGGTTTGATTCTCACATGGGGTGATTTGCTAGGCTTAAAATGGCTCAAGGGCAGTCAGCCTAGTACTAATGTATGAACCTATGAGAAGAGGGGCTGGAATTTACTGGAAGAAGCTGGCAAAGGAGCTAAGGTTGTTGTTGTTGTCTTTCGGCTTTTCCCGGTTAGCGGTCGCCACAGCGGAACTCCGGTCCGCTAATGATTGGCAGTAGATTTTGACGAATGCCGAGGTGCCAGCTCGACGTTCAACCTTCAACAAAGGCACGCCCATTTACGCATGTCTTTTGAACGCCCACCCAACCGCGGGGAGGACATGCAGACTCCACACAGAAGACACTCCCCGCACTCCAGCCGAGAATCGAATGGGAGAACCTCTGGCTGTGAGTCAGCAACGCTACCGCAAAGGAGCTAAGGTATTGGAAGCAAATGATTAGAGAAGGAAAAGTAATAGAATGGGAAGTGGCCAGAGGCCAAGAAGACTTTTGGAAATCTGGAACAGGACTGCTGTTTAAAAAATGGATACATTTAGTAAGAAATTTAAAATATTGCATAATAACTATAAGAATCAATCGGAAGAGGTCAGAAAAGATTGGGAAGAGAGAGTAGATATATGCAAGCAACAAGAAAGCAATGGGAAGAGAGACTAGATATGCAAACAACAAGGAAGCAATGGGAGGGCATATGTGTGGGTCCTAAATATGCAACAAAGTCTAGAAGATGTGGGATTTTTGCCTGAAAGTGTTTGCATAGCTAATTGTATCCCAAGTACACTCCAAAGAACTTTTCCTTGGGTAGATGGCAAGCAATGGAGTCGTGATGGGGAAGAAAGCGATAACTGGAAACACATGTTTTGGGAGTGTAATGAGTTGGCAGACTTTTTAAAAATTCCATTCAGAGTACTCTGCTGGGAAGACTGGGTGAGAAAATGAGTGCAACAAAGAAATGATTTTTTGAGCTGGGATAGTAAGGCTTTGTTAAGTTTAATTCTGCTGTTTGCCAATAAAGCAATTATTAGAAAATGGAAATCAAAATCTAGAACCATTATAGTGGATATTGTTACAGAGATAAAAGAACAGGAGGTGGGACCTTTAGAAATAGGTAGGAATACATTACATAGAGTAAAAAAATGGAAGTGGTGGGAACAATTCATGTAGAAAAATGTTTTACAGGAGGAATGAGGTTTAAGTGTGGGCAGGAATTGAATAATTTATGAAATGTCTAGATTATAGGGCATATAACAGTATAAGTGGTGGATAATGTTTGCAAATGTAAGTTTGTTAATATGATTTGATTACTTTTAGTTTAACTATGTCACAAGTGATAATTCAATAAAGGGCTTTAAAAAAAGAGAGTTTTTATTCACCCTATGTCTAAAATTATTTTCATTTTCTGAGATGAAACAACCTTCCATTGTCTCCTTTAATCAGCTTGTAGCATATTGTGCCATTTTATTTATTTATAGTTGAAAAGAAAAGAGGGTTCATTATCTGTTAAATTTCCTTCTTAGCCGTAATCCATATGCAGTAGGCATGTGTATTTAAATCTATTAGCTGTGTTAGTGTGCTATTAACTGAAGTCTCCTTTCAGACACAGTGCAGATGTCTTTATGTGGCAAGTGAATGTCACAGTAGAAAAACATTGTCAAGCTTAGCAAAAAAAAAATAGTAGTAGTAGTGTCTTTAGAGGTCACACATTCATAAGGTAGTCAGTACTCTGAAAATACCGCAACTCTTTAGCATTCATAAGGTAGTCGGTACTCTGAAAATACCGCAACTGTTTAGCAAAATGTAGAGAATGGGGTGTTGTTCCACGTGCACATTACCTTAGTCATATACTGACAACTGTCATTCAGAAAAAGGATTGCCTCATAGACCTTGTGGGAGATCTACATAAGTAAATTGCAAGGCAGGTTGTTGGAACTAATGCTTCTAACTCTCTTTTGCTTCCTTTAGTAAGTAGATGTTTTCCTGTGGCTGAAAAATGAAAAATTTGAATTCAATGGCATACTTTGAGTGTTTCTAGAAATATAAAGTGCTTCATTGATTACACTTGGTTACAGCTTGCAAACATAGTTTGTTATTTCTTCCTTATATAGTGGTAAATTTAAAAAATGGTTGATACTTGTAAAGATAAAATAACATTCTGGCAGACATAGAATAGTTAACAGAATTACAGGATTTAAAGGTGCTTTGTGCTCACCATGTCCTACTTAAATTGCCATCCTTTATTAAACATTTTATGATAGACTTTTAAAAATGAACTTGCCAATTTTAAATCTGTACTGTTCCTTTAAACTGTTTACTGTCTTAGGCAAACGAGATGCATTATTTCTGAACATTTCATTCATGAGCATTCTCTTAAGTGTTTTGTAAGAGTAGTGTTCCTTTACTGTCACATTATTAGCATATTCTTTGTCCCGGGTGTGTGGTTTTGGGTAGCATCTAAATCTCACAGTTTAGAACTGCTGGTTAACGTCTTCACAGTTAGGCAGGAGTTTCAGTCCGATAGTGTGAATCATGGGAGCAAAAATGGAAAATAAATTTATTTCAGAAAATATAGATGATCACATGGAAAATGTAAGCTTTCAGGATAAATGTGTTTTGTCTGAGGTATTTCTGGACTTGTTTGAGCTATGTATGATCACGCCATTTCTAGCAGTGTGAGGAAATTATGCCACAGTGTAATGGCAAAATGCTACTAACTCCTCAGGTCTAGAAAAGCCATACCTCATCATTATGAGCAAATGCTACTAACTCCCTGAAATAGGGGGTATGCCATGGGAATGGAGTGTATGTCGCATTTAAAATTTCAGTAGCAATTCTGAATATACTTTTGTCAAAAGGGTCATGAGGAACTCCCTGAGTGGATAAATATCTGTATGAATATTCAAATATTGAAACACAGCACACCCTTGAGTAAAGGTTGAAACAGTAGGTGGTCTAGAAAATGATTAGATGGATAAGAATTCAGGGATAATTTAGCACCTATCCTGTATGTATAATCCTGCTTGAAATTGCAGTTGTGGTAGCTGTTTATGTATTTCTTTTGCGTATACTTTAAGACAGCAGAGCTTCCTGGCTTTATTTCAGAAAATGTGTTTTAGATTTTTCCTTGTGCTGCTGCCACCCCCCCAGTGATTGTCAATACCTTCATCTGTTGCTTTCTCTCCCACTCACTCCAAGAGACTTCAGTTTCTGATTCCACTGATGAAGAAGAGCTGGCTTTTGAGAGACTTCCTAGCTTATTTTCCAAGATGCATTCCCCTCTAGCTTTTTAAATAAATGAAGATGGTACTTTATCCCCTGATTCTCATGTTGAGGAGCTGTCATTTGGGGACATAATTGTTAAAATGATGGAGAATTTTCGGTGGACAGCTCCCAAATGTTTGAGGTCTGGAAAAGCTATAATGACCTTTTGTAGGTGGACTCTCCCAGGCCTTCTGCAATACCCCTCTGTTGGAAGCCTTTCTTGATACTTGATAGGTTTTGTGAAGTGTCTAAGGCTCAAAAATTCTTGTACAAGAATCCCTCTTCCAACTTTATAGTAATTTATCTTTCTGCCAGCAAACCTAAGTTTGTTCCTTCCTCTAAGCTTTTACCTTCTCATAAGGATGTAGGGCTTGTGGACAAGTATGAAAAGAAGGTGTTTACCTCTGTCACCTTAACCTTAGGACTATAAATTTCCAGAACCATATGACCAGGTATGTCTGGCTCTACCATCTAAGCTTTGGGTGCTTTGTCTGACATGCCTGACTTTGAAACAAAATCCTCTGCCATTTCATTATTAGTTTCTGCTTCACAAGTAGCTTGCCATTCCATCAAATGCAACTAGGATGCTGCTGAAGTCTCTTCTATGGTGACTGCTTCAGGGTCAGTTATCAGCAGGTATTTCTGGCTTAGGTTGCAATATCTCCCTGAGGATATTAAGCCCAGGTTGTTGGACTCTTCCTTGGATGCCCAGAATCTGTTTGGCTTTACTGACACAGGTACCTTTAAAACCTTACGAGAAGAAGGGAAGGTTATGTAGGACCTTAAACAAATTTTCCTCTCTCTTATCCCTATATTTGAAAGGAACTACCCTTCTAAGAATCTCTTTGTGCATAGGCATCCGAAACAACCCTTGGGCAAGAGACCTTTCGAAAAAGTTTCCTTTCTCGACACCTTCCTAAAAAGTCCCTTATTTCAGAATGTGGACTGTCCAGTCCCTGTTTCCTTTGCTGCTTCTCCAGGCTTTCCTGGTGATTCTGGACGTGAAAGACTCCTATCTGCACATTTGTATTCACTCTCATTTTAGGAAGAACTTTATGGTTCTGTGTTTCTTCCTCACATTATCAGTTCTACAACACAAAGGGTTTTTGCAAAGCATCTCACCCTGATCATAGCCCTTTGCAGACTCCATGGTGGTAAGATATTTCTCTGTATAGAAGAACTTTTTATTCAAGCCCATCTCAGCAGCAGTTTTTGCAGGATCCTGAATTTACCAGTCTGCTCCTTTGTAGTGTGGATTTCCCTCTCAATCTCAAGAGGTCTATTCTGACTACTTTACAGGACCAGGTTTTCTTGGGATGTGGGATCCAGACCCTATCAGTGATGGCTTTTCTTCCTCCTCCTCTCCCGAAGGTCCGCTGTTATTCTTCCAGTCTTTACAGGTAGTACCTACAAGAGAGTTTCTGTGAGCCCTGGGGTTTGTAGCCTCCACCATTCCAGTGGTTTCTTTGGCCTGGCTCCACATGCGGAAGTTTCAGTGGTATCTCAAGACAATATGGCTGCAGCATTGTAATTCTGTGGACTTTCCCATTCCTCTCTTGCTTTCCCCTCTGCCATGAGTTCCAGTGGTGGATTCACAAGATTTCTCTGAATCCTGAATTGCTTTTCAGGGTCATTTCCCACTCTGAAACTGTTTGCAGATGTTTCAAAACTGGGTTGGGGGGCCTTTCTCCTACAACATCAAGGTCCAGGGGGTCTGGTCTCCTCAATGGGTAAGACCATATCGACATCAAGGAAATGAGAGCTCCACTTTTTAATTCTTCATGCTTTGCATTCTCTCTGGGTTCTGGGTCTCATTAGGGCATAAACAAGCAGATGGCACAGAGTCTTGCCATCTTTGCAGACTGGCCCTCATAACTTTTGATATAGCTATCTGCCATCATTTGACTTTTCAGGCAGTTTACATTCCCTCAGATTGCAGTCCGTTGGCAGACAGTCTGCGCAGGTCCAGGACAGATCCTTACAAATGAGTGCTTCACAGGGAGGTTTTTCCTGGACATTGTCTACAGGTGGGGCATTTCTCAAGTAGATGTTTATCAATCATGCAGCATCAGTAGCGTATGGATTCTCTACCTGCACAAACTCACACCTGCAGCTTTCCAGAGCTCAGAATTCCGTCCTGTGACTGCATGTAATAGTGGATTAGTCAAGTCGCTCTCATCAGGAGTAACCGAACTCCTGTTGCAGGAAGTCAGTTGTTCAATTTTTTAGTCCAGCTGTAGGAATCACAGTTGAATCTGCTCAGCAGTCTGCATTGGCAGATTACAGCTTCCAGACTCCGATAAGATTCCTTTGGAAACTTCCCTTCCTCTTTTTTTTTTTTTTATGTTTGTCTTGTGTATATTTGTCTGTATTAACTTTTCTATTTTTTATATACTTGTTATTTACTACTGCTGTTAATTCCTCTGGGAATAGTAGCTTACTATTGTGTTGTTTTGTATGCTTAATATTGTTTTTAAACAGTTGTTGGGTTTTCTAATAACTTGTACTGGAAAACTGAAGTTCTGTAGTATCAGTTGAACTCTAGGGACTGCCTGTAGAGCCTCAATTCAATTGCAACTGTTTCTGTTTACCTGTTTCATTTTGGAGTTCTGACAGGAAAATATTGCATGTTTTACTTTAATTCATTTATATGTTTACTTCTGATTTAACAGTGCTGTAGCTGTTTTTATCGTTAAATCACAATTTTTACGACACATGAATTTATTTGCATTTTCTGTGGAGATTTTTTTCTCTTTTGACAAGAAAATCTCTAAGTAAATGCTTGCTTATGTATGCTGTTTTAAAAGCTTTCTATTTGATTTAAGGCCATATATTTTTGATGTTTTTGGCACTGTTTGGAGAGGTGAATTTTACTTGGTGCTCTTCACTGTGTGTGCTATGGTTTATTCCACTGTGCAGGTTGTAGAACAAGGCTTAGCACATTTTAAACAGTTTCTGCTATATTTTATGCAGTCTGGCCCTATTTGCTGTGTGGGGACCTAGTTCATATTTTCTATTATTCATGCATTGTGTCAGTCCTTCGTAATTTAGTAACCCAAAAGAAACAACACTTCACGAAAGGTAAGGCACTCCAGGACACGGAAGCTGAAATCCAAACTCTTTATTCCACAGGTTAAGCGCTTTCATCCAACCTCTGTTGGCCAGGGACACTAGCATCCAGATAATGAAGCCGGACAAGGGTAGTGGTGCTGTAATTCTTGATAAATGTGATTATTCTGATAAGATGACAACATTGTTGACTGAAGACACTTATTGTGAAAGTAATCTTAATGAAATACATATAGCCTATAAAAAACTAGACCTTTTAATAGAAGATATGTTATATCAAGGGCAAATTAATGAAAAAGATAATCGATTCTTAAGAAATGATTACCCAGTAATACCAAACATTTGTGGCATCCCTAAAATCCACAAGGGCCTTGAATCTTTGTAGTTTAGGCCTATTGTGGATGGCAAAAGGGCCAAGACTTGTTTTTTAAGTAGGTACCTGGACCATCACTTACAAAAGGGGATGAGAACTTTTTCGTACATTACTAAGGATTCCTGGCAATGTCTGGATCATTTAAATGGGGTTACTATCTCTGAAACAACTTTTTTGTTTACTATATATGTATGTAACTTGTTTTCAGTACTACCCCATGGTGTCTGGTTAGAATGACTGGGAGTGCAACTAGTCTTCTTGGCCTCTGGCCTCTTCCCATTCTATTACTTTTCCTTCTCTAATCTTTTTGATCAGGACGAAAGTAACGTTCTCACCACATTGATGGAGGCAGTGTTAATTAACAATTTTTTGCATTTTGAGAGACAATATTACAAGCAAATGACTGGTGTGGGTATGGGGGCGGCTTGTGCCCCCATTTATGCCAATTTTGTCATGTCCCACTGGGAGCAGGAATTCATTTTTTCTAGCGAATTTTGGGCATGTATAAAACATTACACCAGATTTTTGGATTATATTTTTATTGTGTGGGATGGACAGGAAGAAATGTTGAAAAACTTTCTTCAATATATTAATCAAACTATTGAGTTTAAGTTTACCCATGAGTGTAGTAGGGACAGTGTGTCATACTTGGATGTTAATTTAACTATAGACCAGTAACAACACTCTGAGATCAAGTATTTATAGAAAGTCCACATTTTCCAATTCATATTTAGAATTCTGTAGTTGGCACCGTTACCATCAGACAAAGTCTATTATCAAAGGACAATTTTGTAAGGGCTGCTAGAATGGTTGTGGGGGACCAGGATTTTCTATTGGAGCTTAAGTTTATGACGGAGCTATTTGTTAAAAGAGGCTACCCTGAAGCTCTCTCTGGGATTTTGGCAGGGGAAGTGAGATCTAAAAGAGCAGGGGGTGTTTATAGGCCTATACTCAGAGGTGCTATGGATTTTAATACTGTAAATGGTTCTGTTATGCCAAGAAATTGCAACTTAGATTTGAGAAGAAAAATGGGAAGTTGATTATTGTTCATTACCACCTTTAATCAGGATGCCCAGTGGGTGACTCACATCATCCAAAAAGAACTGGAGATTGCTATTTGCCAATAGTTTTCTTATGGACAAGATGGGGGGATTCCCCAGGGTTGTTTACAGAAGGGACAGAACCTTTCAAGGAGATTTTGGAAATGGGGGCTCATAATGATTTTAATCAGTGTAGTAGAGCCCTTGGTAATTTCAAGTATAGCAGATGTAATGCGTGTGCACATATTCTTGAGACCAGTGAAAATATTTGCATTAATGGAAAAACGTTCTATTTTTATGGACATTTCAATTGTAGCAGTAAAAATTTAGTCTACATGACCAAATGTGAACATTGTTCAGCCTTCTATGTCAGCAAGACTAGCAGGCATGTTAAGAATAGATTTAGGGTACACGTTGTTGACATTAAGAACAGGAGGACCACTAATACTCTGGCGAGACATGTAATAAAAAATCCATGCCATAGGTGCACATTTATGGTTTTACAGCAAGTGTTAAAGGACAGGCAGGGTAGGGTCTTGGACCTAGATTTAGATATATGTGAACTGAGGTGGCAATTGAGGTTGGATGCCACCACCTTTCCGGGCATTAATGATAGTGTTAGTATAGCAGCTATATTAAAATTAAAATACATTTTAGGTTAATGTACATACAATAAATTTGTGTAATATTTTACAACATTGTACTTTGTTTTTATAGTGTTGCATCT